>NC_091783.1:18687372-19312372 GCF_029378745.1 Bos indicus
ACATCCATTTAGATGATATATCTCTTTGCTTCGTGTCTTTCACTGCATCGCGTGTGTTGTATACACTCACACACACGTGATATATTCATAAGCATTTATATCTGTTGCATGCATGCATGCTCAGTCACTCCATCATGTCTGACTCTTGGAACCCCATGGACTATAGCTCACCAGGCTCTCCTGTTCACGGGATTTTCTAGGCAAGAATACTGGAGGGAGTCGCCACTTCCTCCTCCAAGGGATCTTCCTGACCCAAGGATCTAACCCACATTTCCTGTATGTCCTGTATTGGCAGGCAGATTCTTTACCACTCTGCCACCTGGATTCTTTATCACTGTCTCACTGAGGAATCCCATTAAATGAGAGAGATCAAGCACTGGAGGTTGAGGAATGTATTTAGATGCTCCAGTTAATACAGTAAGCACTGTCTGCTGATGTTGTATCCATTGTCTAGTTCTCATTTGTAATCTCATCCAGTGCAGACATCAGATTTTAAATTATTTTTCATTCAATTCTGAGACTATCCCAGTATTCTACACATGATAATATTTAATAGATACCTGTTGATTGGTATTCCTGGGGATAATAATCATAACACTTAGTAGCCATAAGGGATGTTCAACCAATCAAAATAGATGTTGGTCATAAATATTCCATAAAGTTATACCTGTGCATACTGCCATAATATCAGCCCTGGATATCCTGTAAAGAAAAATAAAACTTATATACTAATTAATTAGAATCCCAGAATATCCAGATTGCAAAAATAAATTTACATAGAAGAACACTCTTAATGTGATGGGAAGTGAGATTAATCTCACAAGTATTTATTAAAAATAATTATATCCTGGGTTGGTTGGTCCAGGCATAGTCTAAATTCTTCCTGTTCATCTAATATACATTTTCCTTCTGTTCTCTTTTTAACTAAAGAAATTGCATATGGAAGGAAATGACTAAATCTAAGGCAATATCAGAGAGATAATTTGACAGTTCTGAGTTGCTGGAATTACCCAAGTAGTTTCCCTGAAGCCTCTAGTCCTGGAATGTACTAGAGATATGCTATTCTTATGAAGATTAAGGATTCCAGTTAAGAAAACTTGCTCTATTTTCCAAAATTTGAGTGTTGGTATATCCTCATAATGGTAAACCAGGGAGGCCCTGTTGATTTTAGTTTCAAGCTATAACTGAGACTTGTATTCTAACTAATACAGTTCATTGTCAATGAGCTAAATCCATGTGGAGAAACTAAAAACCAAAGCTGGGAGACTGAATACCAATGCAAATGCCAAAGAGTTAAAAAAAAATATATATATATATATATATATATATATTTTTTTTTGGCAGAGGTGTAAACAAGAAAGAAACAGTTCTAGATAGGAACCTGGCAAAAAAGACCAGGCAGGAACCTAGGTTATATCCCTGGGGCATCTTTTATATTCATCTCTGTTTAGTTTTGGCTGCAGAGCTTCTAGGGGTGATCTGTATTCAAGGAAGACAGGAGACTTCTTCTTGAGTATCAGGAGATACTGACTTCAGTATCTGAGTTCTAAAACAATAAACGTGTTCATCCTTTCTTTTGTTATTTACTTCAGTGAGCATCCTTCAGGTCTTACCAAGTGCTAGGCTGGTGCTGGGCAGGGGGTTTTCAGTGAGAGCTCTTCAGAGAATCTCTGCCCTCAACACTTTACTCAAGAGAGGAAGTAGGAGGAAATGGACAAACATAAACTAACAATCAGGTAAATTTTAGGTGATAATGAGTGCCAAGAAGAAAACAAATGAGTAAGGTATAGAGAAAGAGGGGGGCTTGGTGGTTCAGCAGTAAAAAATATGCCTACAACGCAGGAGCCGCAGGAACTGTGGGTCCAATTCCTAGGTTGGGAAGATCCCTGGAGGGGGGCATGGCAACCAACTCCCAGTATTCTTGCCTGAAGAATCCCATGGACAGAGAAGCCTGGCAGGCTACAGTCCCAGGGGTTGCAAAGAGTTGGACACGACTGAAGTGACTTAGCATGCACATAGAGAAAGGGGCAGGGCCCAGAGAACTATTTCAGTGAACACTGTCCAAAGAGGTGGTGACCTTAGAGCTTAGGAAAGGAAGCCATGAAGCCATCTGGAGGAGGCTATCCTTGGAAGAGACAACAGAAAGTGTAAGAGTTTCCCCCTAGGAGGCAGCTGTCCTAATCACAGAATAGCAACAAATAAAGAGCAGTATAATGAATTTACAGAGTGGGAGTGTAGCACGAGTAACAGAGGTAGGCAGGGGACAGAGTGGGGTCATCCCAAGTGCAATAGGAAGCACGGTAATGTTTAAGCAAGGGGGTAGGGTGAAATGGTGTAGGTCCTAAAATGATAGCTGGTCACTATGTGAGGAAAAGGGAGAGATGACCATGAACAGAAGTAGGGAGATGAGTTATAGAACTACTTTGTTAGTCTGGCTAGAGGTGATGGAGATGAGGTAGGGAGGAAGTGTGCTGAAATATGGTCTGATTCAGTGTATGTTCTAAGGGCAGAGTTGAGAGTGCTTACTGGTTCATGTGTTGGATGAAGGGAAGGGAAGGGAAGGCTTGTCATTTGTCTTTATGATTAAAACAACTGAATGAATAGTAGAAGACATTGGGAAGATCTCATTGAAGACAGAGTTAAATCAAGAGTGTGGCTAAGGACACATTAAGGCTGAAATGTCTTTTATACATGTAAATAGGAAGCCTAAAGTAGATGAAACTGTGAGACTGCAGCTCAGGAAAATGTAAAGGTAATAAATATTTTTTATAACTTGTATATATAAGTACATATGTAAGTACTGTGGTGTTGGAGAAGACTCTTGAGAGTCCCTTGGACTGCAAGGAGATCCAACCAGTCCATCCTAAAGGAGATCAGCCCTGGGATTTCTTTAGAAGGAATGATGCTAAAGCTGAAACTCCAGTACTTTGGCCACCTCATGTGAAGAGTTGACTCATTGGAAAAGACTCTGATGCTGGGACGGATTGGGGGCAGGAGGAGAAGGGGACGACAGAGGATGAGATGGCTGGATGGCATCACTGACTCGATGGATGTGAGTCTGAGTGAACTCCGGGAGTTGGTGATGGACAGGGAGGCCTGGCGTGCTGCGATTCATGGGGTCGCAAAGAGTCGGACACGACTGAGCGACTGAACTGATCTGATGTAAGTACTATGTTATAGCATATTATCTAGAGAATCCAAAGTTGTAGTTTTGTATTATTTTTTGTTACTATCTTTTTCCATCTCTATTAATATAACTTGTTCTGTTGCTTCACCTTCTTTTGGCCCTAATTTACCTGCGTGCTTGTTCAACATCTTAAAAGTATTTATTGAATACCTGTTTTGAAAATGATTAAGAAGTCCAATAAAACTCTATTTTTCTGTATTCTTATGTTTAAAATAATGATGAGTGGTTGTTATCATTTTGGTCTCTAGGTTTTTAAAAGCCCTTGAGATCCTTGAGAGATTTAAGGAGGAATCCTTTGAAGGCCAAGGTACTGAAAATTTTCAACCCTGGATGCATATTAACATCTTTGAGAAGTTCTTAAAAAATACTGATGCTGAGATTCCACTTAAAACTGACTAAATCAGAATCTGGGTGACTCCAATAGTTTGTATACCATGAAAACAACCAGTAGTTTAAAGGAACTGGGTTATTAAGTAGCCAAATGAGACATATTTAATGTTTCTATTTATGTTATATACTACAGTAGATACTGTAAGAGATGTATAATATTCAACCCTTCTCATGAGAAAACTCATACTATAGTTGCTAAAATAGAAACTATCAAATTACTTTATTGAGATAGAAGGTAAGACTAATATCTAAAAATTATAAAAGTACTTATACATAGATAAAAGTAAATCTGAACAAAATTGTTGTGGAAATTTATATGAAGTTTCCCAAGATGCTGCTCCTGTGCAAAATCATTTAGAGAAACTTCTCTCTGGAAAAATGTGTCACATTTGCTGGAATATCTTCTATGCTAATAAAGCTTCATCCAATTGGATGGTTTTATGTTTTAAGAAACAGTCATTTTAGAGATAAATCTGGAGAACTTAGGTAAAAAAAATTTTTTTTTGAGGAAAGAGTGATTCTGAACAACTCTTACTTTTAGATTATAGTACAGTTCTGAGACCATTTTTATACAAGCTGTTTTTATTCAGTTGCTAAGTCAGTGTCCAACTCTTTGCAACCTCATGGACAACAGCATGCTAGGCTCCCAAATATTTAGAGGTACTAAACATATTTTAAGGATGGCAATATCTTTGGAATTCAGCATATGCTGACAAAGATCTGTCTAGTCAGAGCTATGATTTTTCCAGTAGTCATATATGGATGTGAGAGTTAGATCATACAGAAAGCTGAGCACCAGAGAATTGATGCTTTTGAACTGTGGTGTTGGAGAAGACTCTTGAGAGTCCCTTGGACTGCAAGGAGATCCAACCAGTCAATCCCAAAGGAAATCAGTCCTGAGTATTCATAGGAAGGACTGATGCTAAACCTGAAGCTCCAATACTTTGGCCACCTGATGCGAAGAACTGATTCATTGGAAAGGACCCTGATGCTGGGAAAGATTGAAGGCAGGAGGAGAAGGCGAAGACAGAGGATGAGATGGTTGGATGAAATCACTGACTCGATGGACGTGAGTTTGAGCAAGCTCTGAGAGTTGGTGATGGACAGGGAAGTGTGGTTTGCTGCCGTCAATGGGTTCACAAAGATTCGACCATGACTGCGCTACTGAACTGATATACCCTCTCAATGTGCCTATTTTGGAAGACATTTGAATTCAGTAGAGCTGATTTGCATCTTTAGAAATAATTAATGATAGTACTATATATTTCAATATCATACTGATTTGTATTGAATAGCATCATTGGTTCAGGACATACTTCCAATTTTAAGACAGAAACAGATGAGAAAGAAGGTAATGCTGATCATATTGTTCTCACTGGTCTTCCATAACTGTCAGATGGGAAGACGTGGGCCTTTGGAGGCTTCATGGTCTTGGTCTTTGTGGTCTGGATTCTGACTCCTCTCTTTCATTGTCCCTCCTTCCAGAATCACTACCATCAACAGACAAGCTAGACATGAATCAGATACCCCAGAGAGTCTTATCATTTGCAGAAGAGAGGCAAGTCCCTTGTGAAGCCTGAGATTATGAGCCTACTTCAATCCAGGATTCTGGGTCCTGGATTCCACGACAGATTCCTGGGTTTGAGTCATCAAAAAGATTCTGGGTTGGCAGGCTGTAGGGACCTGGACATCATGGAGAAGAGATTGAAATAAAGAAGTTTCAGCTTTATTTCAAGAGAATCTAAAATGGCCATCCTAGAACATTTCTATACCTTTTTAAAAGAAACACATATCTTATACTATGAAATTTAGATATGGGGTGTTTCTTTGGAGAACCATCCAAAAAGTGATTCTCTTGCCCCTCCTTATCACTTGGGGAACATGCAGCACTTAAATATTTAGGACCCTTAAAGGCAGATCTTATTTTAGAATTACAAATTCTTCCTTTCTCTGAAAGGTTCAAATTCAAGTCCCTTTTCCAGAAAGGGCTTTGAGTCATCAAAAAGATGATGGTTTTGGAGAGTATAGTGCTGGCATTAAGATTCTCTTTGCTTTCATAAGTCTAATAAGTTTACATTTGCTTGATCAAAATGTTTTTTGGTCAGATTTTTTAGAAAGTTGACAATCAATATTAAAAAAAAGAAAAAAGTAACCTGATTAATAGTAGCAGTAATCATGAATCATTGTCATTCCAAGTCAACTTTCTTATGATGGCTGATCACTGAATCGGATGATTTTGGGGACCGTTTTAGCTCTGGGAATCTATGATAATGCTTTTGTAGTCTGTAGGAAAGCAGTTCTACCTTGGCCTTTTTTATTTCCTTAAATTTATAATTGTTAGTCACTGGCAATTTTGATTAGTGTTTTGTTTGTTTTTCACTTTCTCCTCATTTCTTTGGCCTCTAATATTACTTGGAATATATTACTTTTCCATTTTTTTCTAGTATTTGTTTCACAGTTAGCATCACTGAAAGTAACTAGACACTATTAGTGATAATGATACAGCTTTTGGATTACCTTATGCTTCACATTTATGGTAACAGAGTTTTCTATCTCCCAGGTATGTCTGGGAAAGTTCACATGCTCACAGGTGTAGAAATGATTTTAAAAAAGAGAGATGGAGAGAGGCATTCAGATGTGATGATTGTGTGTGTGTGTGTGTGTGTATGTACACATTCTTTCATGATTGCTATTTTATGAAAAAGGAAACAAGTCTAGAGAGGCTAAATAAGTTATCTAAAGTCATATAGTTAATATGTAGCAGAGATGATATTCAAACAAGTTTAATAGATTTTGGAATATTTTAAAAATGTAGATTATTATGTCCATTATTATTACTGTTGGATTTGTGTTAATTAATTTTTAGTCCTTAAAAAGTGTTTTATACTCTGTGATTTTTTGATGTAATTTAAAAAAGAATGTATTACAAAAGAAACCATTAATGGGAATGAAGTTGGAGGGTGTTGATAGGGAGATTGGATGATCAGGGAAACATGTTTGAGCCTGTGGTTGAAGAAACCCAGGGGATCAATTGTTATGAATTAAGGAATATGGAGGGAGAAAAAGTTAACTGTGCCTTGAAATGGAATATATACACAGTGGATCAGTTGTTGTTTAAAGAATCTTAGAACACTAAATTTGGAAGGGACTTTCCCAGTCATTGAAAAGATATAAGTGTTCAGACAGTGAGACATTTGGGTTACTGAGTATTGTATCAGGGGGCTTACTCAGGTAACCACTGGTAGGTACCAGCTGGGTAGGGGTATAACGATGCTGACGTGTCGAGAGGGGGTCTTTGCATTTGTCATTTTAGCCCTAAAAGGATTTTAAGAGTTCTGTGAGTCCACTTTGTTCATTATCCAGATGAATTTACAGACCCAGGGGCTTAGTTGGATGGCCATGGTCCCCAAGACAAAAATCCAGTTGTCCAGCTGCCCCTTCAGTGCTTTTGCCAGATCCCCCCTCTTCTGCTTCCCTGTAGTGGAAATTCACCCTGGGAGGTGCTGCTGCTCCCATCTAACTTTGGCATGACATCTGCCTGCTCAGACACAGTTTCCTCCTCAAGCTTGGCGCTGAGAAGAGCGTGACTGCACACCTTCCTAGGGAATGCGGGAAGACAGATGCTGTCTGAGGAGGCGGCTGGGAGTCCTTTCCCTCACCGGCACCCGGGGAACCTACAAGTACGCAGGCCTGTGTTAGTGTATTCTCAGAGCTCAGTGCTAATAACACTCTGTGGTGAGACCTTTCCCCAGAGGCTGTGATCTCCCAGGTGGCTGTTGCTTCTAAAACTGGCCCTCCGCTCTATTCTTCTTGAAGAGAAATCTCTTGGGAATATTCCGCTTAGAGGGACATTCAAGAACAGCAAGTAGCATTGGCTTCTTCATCTCAGAATGAAACTAACCTCAGTCCACCCTCAACAAAAGAGTATGAACAGCAAGAAGTGGTTCAGGAGAAGTTCTGTGTGTGACCTTGCCACATACAGGAATTTAAATCATGCTTTTTTTTTTTTTTTTGGATAGACACACAGGATTACATCTCTTAATATCTGGTAACTGTTTTGAGAAGGGAGTGGATAATAATTGATTAGAGTGTAGAGGTTTTGTGATTTTTCTTATTTAAACCCACAGAAATAAAACAGGCTTCAGGGAACAGTATGATGTGGTGGCAAAGCACAGGAGGGAAAGACTTCATCTTTGTCAGTCCTCGCTACCTCTCCTCCTCATGATTGCACCGTTCTTTAGCTTTGTTATTTTTATGTTAGTTATCTTGCTAGCCATGTGTTCTCCTCTTGGTAAAATAGACATCATAACTAATAGTAATTGGTATCTTCGATTATGCACATTCTCTGAAGTTACTTTGCAGTATCTTGTTTAAAAACAGCAATGGGGCTGATAGTATTATCCTTGTTCGCTAAATGAGAAGACTACACCTGAGAGAGATGAGATGAATTGTTTATTCTTGTGGAAGTCACTGGTGGCACTGCGCCTTGATCTCTGGCCATCTGATGCTGGGGCCAGCACCCTCTCAAATATACCAGTCGTGATGGTCAAAGAGAGCCCCACCACCAATCATTGCATTGTACCTCAACTGGGTCCCCGACTTCCCTGACTGTCAAGAACATTGAGTAGGTGGTCTTGAAGTTGTCCAATGAAAGGATTAATGCACTCCTGTCAAAAGTAGCTTTAAAATTCTGATTAGAAATCACTCTCTCTTGCACTGAATTTGTCTCAGGAAATAGAGAAAAGAGAAGCTGTTTAGAGACGTGGTTAAATCCCCAGGTTTGGCAGTCAAGCTGCCTGTGATTAAAGATTGGGTCTGATGTTTTATAGCTGGTTCAAAAATGGGAAAGGAGTACATCAAGGCTGTATACTGTTACCCTGCTTATTTAGCTTATAAGCAGAGGGCTGTTGTTGTTTAGTCAACAACAACAACTTGAGCCTCTTCCTTTCTTCTCTTGGCCCTTTGCCCTTGGTTGTTGTTGTTCAGTCACCCAGTCATGTCTGACTCTTTGCAACCCCACGGACTGCAGCACGCCAGGCCTCTCTGTTCCTCACCATCTCCTGAAGTTTGCCCAAGTTCATGTCCATTGCATCAGTGATGCCATCCAACCATCTCTCATCCTCTGATGCCCTCTTCTCCTTCTGTCCTCAATCTTTCCCAGCATCACAGACTTTTCTAATGAGTCAGCTGTTCACAGCACATGACCAAAATGCTGTAATTTCAGCTTCAGCATCAGTCCTTCCAACGAGTATTCAGGGTTGATTTCCCTTAGGATTGATTGGTTTAATCTCCTTGTTGTCCAAGGGACTGTCAGTAGTCTTCTCCAGCACCACAGTTCAAAGGCATTGATTCTTTGGTGCTCCGCCTTCTTTGGGGGCTTCCCTGGTGGCTCAGATGGTAAAGAGTCTGTTTGCAATGCGGGAGACCAGAGTTCAGTCCCTGGGTTGGGAAGATCCCCTGGAGAAGGAAATGACAACCCACTCCAGTATTCTTGTCTGGAAAATCCCATGGACAGAGGAGACTGGTAGGCTACATTCCATGGGGTCGCAAAGAGTCGGACACGACTGAGTGACATCACTTTCTCTTTCCACCTTCTTTATGGTCCACCTCTCACAATCATACATGATCACTAGGGAGATCATAGCCTTGACTATACGGACTTTCGTTGGCAGAGTAATTTCTCTCCTTGCCTATGACTGAGCACATGCAATGCCAAAGGTGATTCCAACTTCCTCTATCCCACATGAAAAATTACTATCAAGTTTGATAGCGTCACTAATTCCACGGATCATGTAGAGACCTGACTGCACCAGCATCAGCACACCAAGAAGCCCACATTACATGTACGTCAAATCCCAGGTGAAGTATCATGGGCAAGAATCAGGAAATCTTTAGTAAATGAAATTCAGGGGACTTTTCCCTCAAAAATTGTTATTTTACAAATGAGAAAAGTGAGAATCAGAGAGATTTAAATAAATTTGTCCAAAATCAGAGTTTCACTCAGTGGTTTTAATTGTTTCTAGAATTTCATTTCTGTATGCATTTCCCCACAAAGAAGAAAACAAGGAATCATTTTCCTTTCATAAAGAGAGAGAGAGAAAGACAGAAGCAAAGCAACAGAATTTATCTTTATGAAAGCAAATTCTGTAGATATTTTGCCAAAAAGGACACATAGTGAAAATGGATTAGTTCATTTGAGTGGTTTGTGGAAAATATATATTTCCCGAAGCAGGTGGTGCTATCAAAGTGAATAGGGAGAAAAATGTCGTGTATGAAAAATATTTTTTTCAAAATGCTATTTTTCAAGTCGAAAGGGAAATGACACAAAATCCTACCACTGACTCTGACAGCATATTCTAATGGGTTCTGGCTATATTTTAGAGAAACACACACCCACATACAAACAAACAAACATTTTCAAAAAGGATATGTATAGAAAACCCTGGAGGTTTTACATTTGTTAGACAGAAGGAAAAAAAAGAAAAGAAAGAAAGACAAACGGCCTGCCAGATAATGAGATGAGTGAGCAAGTAAGTCATTGGAAACTCACAAAATGCTCTTTTTGGAGACATTTCTAGCACTGTTGATATAGGCAGAGGAACATGGATAGAATAAGAAGCAAACCATTACCCCATGGGCATTTTAGCAAAATCGCAGAATTCAGCACTTAAGAAAAATAGCTCCATGGATTAATGTGCAAATTAATTTCCTTTTAGTGTATTTTTATCTTATTTTGTATTTTTTTCTTTTTAAACTAGTAGTAATTCAATTTAACAAACATTTACTGAGTTCTGGTCATAGAATGTGGTTTGAACCATAGTGGACATTAAAAGGCATTTGAAAAGACCAGAAACGATGGGAAAATGCACTCATTCAGTAGGAGAATTAGCCTATTCCATTATGTACTAAACTATATGTCAGTCTCTGCTTTCCATAGAGACCATGTAATTCATCATCCTCACAGGGATACTTTTTTCATCTTTCTATTGAAAGATAATCTACATACCCCAAAGTGCATATATCATAATTATACAGCCTCATGCCATTTTTCTCTGTGCTCATGGAGTTACCACTCTGTCTGTTGGAAGGGCCAGCCTATCTTTTTCTCCATCTGGACTGGGTGTTCTGTGTGACAGCCACAGTAACAGCTGTGCTGTGCTGTGTCTGTGTCACCCAGAGGGGAAAGGTGAGATTGCAAGCTCAGGGGCGCCCTGTTCTAAGGTTCTGCTTCCTCCTCTGACCCTCACTCACCTGGGCTTGTGGGCTCCAGGATGCAGCTGCTCTTCATTTCTAAGCATCCTGAGGACTCAAGTCTCAGCTCTTGAGTGTCGTTCATCCTGATTCTGGCACATTCTCTAACAAATTTCCCCAATTCTTTTCATTTCTGACATACAATTTAGTACCTAATTAAATATCTACATTTTCTGGTCACTGTTGCTTTGTAAGTAATTACATAATACAGCCCCTAGCAAATTGCAAGTACTAAGTGATTGAAATCCCTACTTGAACTTCCTTGCGGGGTTACATGAAGTCTTCCTAAGAGGGCTTAGGTAATTTTCCTGACAAATTTGAGCAGGGTATTGCTCTTTAATCCTCACATGAGTAATGCATTGATGTCTGTGCAGTGTCTCAAGCTAGAACACTCAGAAATATCACAAATAATTTCACCAATCTCATGCTTAGTATGCACTGAGGCACCATCTTGTTAGTTAAATATCCTAAATCTATAGTGATTATGGGGAGAAGGCAATGGCATCCCACTCCAGTACTCTTGCCTGGAAAAATCCCATGGACGGAGGAGCCTGGTAGGCTGCAGTCCATGGGGTCGCTAAGAGTTGGACACGACTGAGCGACTTCACTTTCACTTTTCACTTTCATGCATTAGAGAAGGAAATGGCAACCCACTCCAGTGTTCTTGCCTGGAGAATCCCAGGGACGGGGGAGCCTGGTGGGCTGCCATCTATAGGGTGGCACAGAGTCGGACACGACTGAAGTGACTTAGTAGTAGCATAGTAATTATGTGTATCGCTCTTCATTCTGTTCATAGCACCAATTGTCTTGCTGTTCACATGGTTTGTTTAACCCAGGGTACCAAGGCATGAGTTGAGAGGCTGGAAGGAAACTCCAGGAGCCATAGGAACTGCAGACACGTTTTTTCTCTCCTGGGGGGCATGGCAGCCATAACACAGCCTCTTTCCTGGCTGACGCAGCAACTGTAGCAGCAGCCACAACCTCACTATAATGTAGCCATAACATAGCCATGATGTAACCTCATATAACATAACCATGATGCCACTCCAATGTACACCCAACGGCAGGGCTTTCTTGGTGAAGCTCTTACAGGAATACCCCACAGAGTAGACTGCAACCAAGCGAGTACCTCATGACATGCATGCACAGTGACAAATGATCTCAGTTGTTACACAGTCATTATTTAGAAAACATGGGCTGAGAAAGCCTGAATATTCTGTCTTGGCTAACCTGCTCTTTCCCTACGCAATGTTTCCTCATCACCATAGCTAATATCCTCTCCTGGTTCAAATCATCAGTTCTTTTCCAGTCAATATGCTCTTCCCACCATGTTGAAGCCAGAGATGCCTTGTTAAAATGACAATGAAATTGATCCAAAGACCTGCTCGAAACTACAAATGACTCTTTTTTGGTGCCAATTCCACAATATGAAATTCAAGGTCTTTTCTGACACCTTACCCAGAATACGCATTCCCAAATGCTTACCAGATCGAGATCAGAAAGGAGAGATAACTAACCTTGCTATATAACATCTTCCTTCTGTCAGTTGCTCAGTTGTGTTCGACTCTGTGACCCCATAGACTGTAGTCCACCAGATTTCTCTGTCCATGGGATTATCCAGGCAAGAATACTGGAATGGGTTGCCATTTCCTTCTCCAGGGTATCTTTCTGACCCAGGGATATAACCGGGTCTCCTGCACTGTGGGTGGTTTCTTTACAGCTGAGTCAATGGTGATGCCCAACATCTTCCTTGGTGAGGCAAAACTTCAGTTTAAATAGCTTCCTCTCCCAGGTTTTACTTAGCAAGCAGAAACAGTTTATAGCAATAAAGGCATTAATTAAGCAGAGTATGAGAAAATGTCAATGAGAATTGACAACTGTGACTTCTTACTTAAAATATTAAGTAAAAGTTGCTCTATGCCTTTCTCCTCCACCCTCTCCTCTTTCTTGCTCCTCCACTATTTGATTAAAGACACTAGAATGAAAACATCAATTCACTCTCGTTAGAGGGCAAGACATTGTGAATTAATGAAGTCAGATTTGTGGGCAGTTTGATTCAATTCTATTACTTTCAAGTACTTATGATAACTAGGTCTTAATCTTTCTGACATAGAGATCATTAGTTTCATTTAGCACATATGATATTGATCAGCTAAAAAGTCATTTGTAAGTTAGCAAAATATATATGTATATGTACACACATATATAAATGCATATACATATATATATATGCATTGTGTTTATAGTAAGTCTATATTTATCATTATTGGTTGAAGTAGTTTTTAAATATATGTGTGTTTGTGACTTTGGATTTTCAGAGCTTATTAACTGTTAACATCTTATGGCTCATTAACTATTAAAATACTTTGTTCCTTTGTGCTTTTAAGCATGTGTTTTATAACTCTCACTCCCCTATCTCTTGATAAAGAAATGGGATTTTTTAAAAATCAAATTTTAGTCATATCTCTTCTCAATTCGGTGGGATCTGAATTAAAAGATTTTACTACATGGAGTATCAAGTTAAAATAGAGACACTATTTGGTGCAAGAGATCTCTAATGTGAGCCAAATTTCTTTCTGAGCTCAACGATGAGAGTTTTGAAGCTGTGTGTTACTGGCTGAAAATCTTGAGAACAACAGTGATATAAGCTTCATTATCTGGTGTCATGCTTATAGCAGTGAGGCTTTTGGTTTTAAATGGTATTTATTGAAAGCTAACCAGACTGTGAGCATTTAATTGAATATATCAATTTTCAGGAGACCAGAATTGTTGTGTTTGCTTAGAAGCTTGTTCCAGAGACTCCCCCCTACTCCAACACTAGAAATATGTAATAATTTTTTGTCTGAAAAAAAAGCTTCAGGTAAAGCTGTAATTTGCTTCTGCAATCATATCAGTTACTCTGGCAAAATGCAACCCCAAATCTCACATGACAGTTTACAAATTAAAACCTGTAGAAATAATTAAAAAAGGAGATATGCACAGGAGTGCTACGTGGAAATGTAAAGCTTCAGCAGCCAGCCCAGTTGAGTGATAACTAGACGTGAGGCACAAACTAATTGTACTTATCTAGTTCTCTACTTCTCATAGCGAAACTGTGAGCATGGAGCTTCTGCAGCAGGAAGGAAAAGGATGTTCATGCTGTCTTGCTCTCTTAAAGGTTCACGGAATGAAAGAGAAACAGTAAGAGAAAAAATATGACAGTGCGAAATGTTAGCATTTTGGCATTAACTAAATTGTTGTGGAATTCTTTATCTTTTAAGTAGCTCCATACTCCTTTGCTTCTTTTGTATTCTACCCAATGACTGATTCAACAAAGGATTTTAGAGCAATTACCTGGTTTGACTTCATTAGTAACTTATTCTTCACACTGGACTTTTAATTCTCCAGAGCCAGATTCTATACTGTCTTTTTTGTTACTTGTTTTTTTATTTTTCTACACAACAAGCACATGCTTGGGCACATGATACACATCCAATAATTATTCAAAAAATTAAAGAATAAAGAGAGATATGTTTGTTTGTTTTTTGGATCATAATGGTTTTCTAATATACTATTGCTCATCAGCCTTTTTTTTTTTTTTTTTTTTCTTTTCTGGCTTTATTTTTCTTTTTTTTTTTTTAAACAAATCTTTCTGCAACAAATCCAGATACAACTCTTAGGGTATCCCGGTGAGATTTTTTCCATCCCAGGGGCCTGGACCCGAACTGGAATAACTGTCAGCAGCAGCATTAATTGCCCCCCTTCTTGGCAGCCAGGGTGTGAAAATCGGTGTGGCGAAAGAGACTGAAATTTCTGTTCATCCCAAGAGGTAGCCGCTGGGGACCCGATGCAGCCCATTAGGGCGACAGCTGTGTGCTGGCAAGTTTCATATCTGTCTGAACAGCTCCTGCAGTCTGGGTAAATAAATACCTTAAATCCCTAGAGCCAGCAAACTTCTTCAGGATTTTCTCCTAATCTCGTGGAGCCTGATTGTGTCTGGGCCTAAGGCATTTTCTAATTGTGAGTAATTTACCTTTGGAAGCTCAGGAGCCTGCATCTCAGGGAGCGTGACCACTCAAGGATTCTGGAAGAGAATTGCTCATTTCCTCCTTAGTCCCTTTACAGGAACTCCTTCTGCTTCCTAGGAACCCTCACTTTCCCTTTAGGAGAAGATAAATAATATCCATCCTGTAAGAGTCAAAGCACAAAGCTCTTTTCAACCACCTGCTTCCACTAAGGACTTCTTCCTCTGAGATCCTGCTTCTCATATATCACTTAGTACTTTCCGCTGGACTTGGAAAATGTCCTTTCTGTTTCCCAGTCTGCATTGTGTTCTTCCAGTTCAGAATTCATGTTTCCGTAGCATGTCTAGTGCAATATTAGATACACTGAGGGTGCTAGTGCACAGCATGACCGATTCAGTTCAGTTCAGTTCAGTCACTCAGTCGTGTCTGACTCTTTGTGACCCCATGAACCACAGCATGCCAGGCTTCCCTGTCCATCACTAAGTCCTGGAGTTCACTCAGACTCATGTCTATCAAGTCAGTGATGCCATCCAGCCATCTCATCCTCTGTCGTCCCTTTCTCCTCCTGCCCCCAAAACCTCCCAGCATCAGTCTTTTCCAATGAGTCAACTCTTCGCATGAGGTGGCCAAAGTACTGGAGTTTCAGCTTTAGCATCAGTCCTTACAATGAACACCCAGGACTGATCTCCTTTAGAAAGGACTGGTTTGATCTCCTTGTAGTCCAAGGGACTCTCAAGAGTCTTCTCCAACACCACAGTTCAAAAGCATCAATTCTTAGGCGCTCAGCTTTCTTCACAGTCCAACTTTCACATCCATACCTGACCACTGGAAAAACCATAGCCTTGACTAGACAGACCTTTGTTGGCAAAGTAACATTGTATAGAAGACAGGGATCAAGACCATCCCCATGGAAAAGAAATGCAAAAAAAGAAAATGGCTGTCTGGGGAGGCCTTACAAATAGTTGTGAAAAGCAAACGAGAAAAGGAAAGATATAAGCATCTTAATGCAGAGTCCCAAAGAATAGCAAGGAGAGATAAGAAAGCCTTCCTCAGTGGTCAATGAGGAATGAGAATCAGTTCTTCTGTGTATTCTTGCCACCTCTTCTTAGTATCTTTTGCTTCTGTTACGTCCATAACATTTCTGTTCTTTATCGAGCCCATCTTTGCATTAAATGTTCCCTTGGTATCTCTAATTTTCTTGAAGAGATCTCTAGTCTTTCCCATTCTGTTGTTCTCTTCTATTTCTTTGCATTGATCTGGCTGCAACGGACCATGCAGAAGAGTGGCTGAGAGGAGCTACCCCTTGCCCAAGGTCAGGGGCGGCGGCCGAGAGGAGCAACCCCACATCCAAGGAGCTGTGGCTGGGCGGGAGCAGGAGGGCCAAGAGGAGCTACTTCACGTTCAAGGTCAGGAGGGGTGGCTGTGAGGAGATACCCCTCATCCAAGGTAAGGAACAGCAGCTGCACTTTGCTGGAGCAGCCGTGAAGAGATACCCCACATCCAAGGTAAGAGAAACCCAAGTAAGATGGTGGGTGTTGCGAGAGGACATCAGAGGGCAGACACACTGAGACCAGTCACAGAAAACTAGTCAATCTGATCACATGGACCACAGCCTTGTCTAACTCAGTGAAACTAAGCCATATCATGTGGGGCCACCCAAGATGGGTGGGTCATGGTGGAGAGGTCTGACAGAATGTGGTCCACTGGAGAAGGGAATGGCAAACCACTTCAGTATTCTTGCCTTGAGAACCCTATGAACAGTATGAAAAGGCAAAATGATAGGATACTGAAAGGGGAATGCCCCGGGTCGGTAGGTGCCCAATATGCTACTGGAGATCGGTGGAGAAATAACTCCAGAAAAACCGAAGGGATGGAGCCAAAGCAAAAACAATACACAGTTATGGATGTGACTGGTGATAGAAGCAAGGTCCGATGCTGTAAAGAGCAATATTGCATAGGAACCTGGAATGTCAGGTCCACGAATCAAGGCAAATTGGAAGTAGTCAAACAGGAGATGCAAGAGTGAATGTTGACATTCTAGGAATCAGTGAAGTAAAATGGACTGGAATGGGTGAATTTAACTCAGATGACCATTATATCTACTACTGCGGGCAGGAATTCCTCAGAAGAAATGGAGTGGCCGTCATGGTCAACAAAAGAGTCTGAAATGCAGTACTTGGATGCAATCTCAAAAACGACAGAATGATCTCTGTTCATTTCCAAGGCAAGCCATTCAATATCACAGTAATCCAAGCCTATGCCTTAACCAGTAATGCTGAAGAAGCTGAGGTTGAACGGTTCTATGAAGACCTACAAGACCTTTTAGAACTAATACCCAAAAAAGATGCCCTTTTCATTATAGGGGACTGGAATGCAAAAGTAGGAAGTCAAGAAACACCTGGAGTAACAGGCAAATTTGGCCTTGGAATACGGAGTGAAGCAGGGCAAAGGCTAATAGAGTTTTGCCAAGAGAACACACTGGTCATAGCAAACACCCTCTTCCAACAACACAAGAGCATGCCTGATTAGCTCTAGTCAATCTGCTTATGGCAAAAACCAGGAATAGGCACCCTGATCAGGATGTCCTGCCCCCCACCCCCATCTTCCTCCATCAGCTGTTTGCAATTTTGTACATTTAACAGCTTTTCCCCTGTGCTAACTGCTAGACCTTACTTACTAGAGTGGGCTTCCTGAATGCAGAGACCTTGGTATCTGCCTCCCAATGTAAGAGAAGATTCAAAGGGAAAGACCTGCTTGAGGAAGCCTTCCAAGTTGAGGAAAGACTTGCTCAAGATGTAGAAATATGAACATGACTAAGTCAGAAATTAATAATGATTTCAATCTGCATTTCCAACAACAGAGTGGTCCATCGGGGAAAAGTACCTCTTGAAGATGCACATGAAGAATCAGGATGAAACTCATTTGAGAAGGTGGAGAAAGTGTACCAGTCCTGAGTGGGGGTTCAGACTGCCTGAACTTTCAAGTCTACAGTCTGTTGGAGACCTTGATTTAAGGTCAGTGTGATGATTAATTTTATCTATCAACAGGACTGTACCATGGGAGCCCAAACATTTGGCCAAAGATTTTTCTGAGTGTGTCTATGAGGATGTTTCTGGATGAGATTAACATTTCAATAGGTAGACTGACTGAAGCAGATTGCCCTCTTTAATTTGGGTGGGTCTCATCCAGTCAAAGGAAGACTGGAATAGAACAAAAAGACTGAATTAGAGGGAGTTAGAGGGAGACTGGGGAGAAGGCAATGGCACCCCACTCCAGTACTGTTGCCCGGAAAATCCCATGGATGGAGGAGCCTGGTAGGCTGCAGTCCATGGGGTCGCTAAGAGTTGGACATGATTGAAGTGACTTGGCAGCAGCAGCAGAGGGAGCCTGACTCATCAGCTGGGAAACTGGCCCCTTCTGGCCTTTGAACTCAGATTGAAACACTGGCATTTCTTGGGTCTCCAACTTACATGCTTTTACACTAGAATGTCTTTTATCAGCTCTCCCGGTTCTCAGGCTTTCAGACTTGAGCCAGTAATACTATACCACTGGCTCTCCTGGATCTTCAGCTTACCGACTACCAACCTTGAGGACTTGTCTGCCTCTATAATCATATGAACCAATTCCTTAAAATAAACTCTCTCCATAGGTATGTTTGTGTGTATATATGAGTGTGTGTGTGTGTGTGTGTGTGTGTGTGTGTGTGTGTGTGTGTATGTGTATATGGGGTTTCTCAGGTGGCACTAGTGGTAAAGAACCCGCCTACCAATGAAGAGACCTAAGAAACACGGGTTCAATTCCTGGGTGGGGAAGATCCCCTGGAGGAGGGTAGAGCAACCCACTCCAGCATTCTTGCCTGGAGAATTCCAGGGACAGAAGGAGGCTGGTGGGATACAGTCCATGGGGTCACAAAGAGTCAGACAGGACTGAAGTGACTTGGCATGCACGTGTGCATATATGTATGTATGTATCTATCTACCTATCTCTCTCTCTGTCTCTCTATGTACACACACACACACACACACACACACACACACACACAGATAGAAACAGAGAGAGTGAGAAATCCCACTGACTCATTTTCTCTGGGCAACTCTGAATAATAGAATCAGCGTTGTCTGTTTTATAAAGTGCTGCTCTCTGACAAGAGGGGATCAAAGCATGGGGAAGCTGGCTTTAGCCCCAGCCCAGTCCATCAAACAATGCCTCCAGCCTTCCAATTGGACTCTCCGCTTCATTTGTTCTAAGAAGGGAAATAAGTTTTGTCTTTTTCCCCTCTGTTCTTAGCAATCTGTCCTTTGTTATTTGGCAGGAACTGGTAGCTTTTCTTGTGGTCTGACTGGATCTGGAAATAACATGGTTATTTTTGTTTAAACATAATAGCAAAGAAGAACTTGAGCTTATACGCAATTTAGCCTTATCAAGCCCAGACATATTTGTTTGTGTACAATCAGCATGCCTGAGTGATGTCAGGAGAGCTCTGAAAACAATATATTCTGAAGCCAGAGTTGTTAGTGGGTGGAACCTTCCCAAATAATAAGCATTGTGCACATGATTGGAACTAGAATGAGTTATTTAGCCCAATACAACCGGCTTTAGTCCATACAGCGTGTCATACGACTCAGAAACAAAACAGGAAAAGGGAAATAAACGAAAGGGAATGGGCTAAACATGAAGGAAATTGTATATCTGTTAGCTGTTTAGAGGCACTCAGTTAATAGTTTTTGAATGAATTATAACTTTTGGAATAAACGTAAGATTGCATTCACATAAGTATATACATACATATACACAGATATGCAGGAAAATGGCATAGAAGAGATATTACAAATGCATTCATATTGAGAGTGTGTGTTATTGATGAATTGCCCTACACTGAGATGGCCAGGATGCCCAAAGACTCCTGTTAGTCTGAGTCCTTCTCTCTCCTGGTATTGTCCTTCCTTTGCACTTGAGTGGCTGCCCAACACTCTTCGTTCTACATGTGCTCCATCCCATGCACCCTCTGAGCTACTTCCAGTCAAATGGAGGCACGTCCAACATCCATGATGGGGGCAGAAAATTATCTCCAAACTCGTTCTCAAAGAGAAGACTACCTACATCTCAGAAACTATATTTCTAGTAACAGTGCTGGTTTTGTTCCAGATTACCTTTGCATTCATTTATTCCAAGGAAAATCAAGAACAGTGGCCACTAAAAATGAGTATGTGCCCTGAAAATGAAATGCTCTTTGCCTGTCTACAGTGTTGGAAAAAGATTGTATTCTGCCACCTGTGGCTTCCTGCCCCAACCTCTCACCTTTAAACATACCCCGGGGGTTGACAGCTACAGTTAAATGTATTGACGGATGTGTTAGCCAGTTTTTATACCTACTTTATATCTAGTCCATGAAAATGACACTTGCAAGTGATGAAAGAGAGTATTAAGAATCTAAAAATTCAGAAAGTTTGCTTCAAGTGACAAAGTTGTAAAGGAGAGTGTTCTTTCACTCTTTGGACTCAAAAGGTAACAAAATATAACCACCCAGACACTTTGCCTCAATTGTTGAATGATCTCTATTAGTAACTTTTGAAATAGAATGGTAATTCTAAGGGATTGCACCAAACAATCTGATTTTTCAGGTTTCAGTGGTATCTGAGTATCTGAATTTGGAACAAAATTATTTAGGATACTCTGATGAAAAATATCTATATCTATATGCACTTTGAGTATAATCACAGCATATTTAAATACTTTCTTCTATGCTGCTTTCACTTAGAGTTGATTCAGTAATTTCTCCTTAGATAAAATATAGCGAAGGAAATCTCAAAATTTCTAACCAAAAGATCTTCGGATTTATTTTCAGACTCTAGTGTCTAGTCCTAACTCTTCCTTTCCTGAAGGGTACGGCGAGATAGTCTCTTAACCAATCAGATTCTCAGTTTCTTTAATTATAGGAAAATGACAGAATCTTGCTTTTATAGTTCCCATATGACTCAGAGAAATAATGTTTGTTGAATTGCTTTGGCATTTGTAAATTGCTGTACAAAAGTAGGAGAACGTTCTAGTTACGATTATGCACATTGATAATTTCAGCAAGGGGGCATTCAAAATACAATAGTGCTTATTATCTGGTCAGTTGGTATAGTAAGGGTGGATGGTAGAGATGTGATGAAAACCTTTCTAAGATTTCTAAGAAAGGAGAGAGTAATGAGAAGTTGATTATATAGGAGGACATTGAAAAGGGACTGAGGTATAACGTGATCTTTCAGAAAAAAAGTATACTTGTTGTAGGTAGAAAATATCCGTGGAGGTGATCCAGGTGGAAGAAAAAGAAAGGACCCAGAGATGGGAACCAGTACCTCAGAAAATGTGGAAAGGGATGGCAAATAGCAAGAAATGTGGTTTGAATTTCAAGAAATAAGAAAGCTCATCTAATTTAATTTGTTACTTTGAATAGATAAAGACCATACCCAAGTCTACAAAGTCTCGCCATTTGCTTTGCAGATAAACCAACCATTAAAAGTTCTGATCAATAGGTAAAAATCTTTTCAGTAGCAGCATTTGCAGCAAAATAATAGACCATCCAAGGAAACCCTCCCATAAAGACTGAATGAAGAATCACCCCATTAAAGTCATAGATTTATTGATCTATTGATACATTTAAAAGGTCTCCATTGTAAAATCAGTGAATATATAAATAGTTCTAACCTGAAAGAAAGGACAGATTTAAAAAAAAAAAAAAGGAAAAAGCTGTCTTTGTTATTGAATTCACATACTCCTTTTCCAAAGTGTCACATTTTTTTTTCCTGCTAAATTCTTTTCAATAACTCTCAACTTTTTAACTACAGTTTCCTTCCAAAAAATGGGGGAAAAAATCTAGTCCAATATCTCAAACACATTTTGGACTTACAGTGCTTTACACGAGAGCACAGAGGGATATTTTTCTCTACTTTGAGCATTATGATTTAATAGACTTTTTAAATAGAATGTCAGAAACAAAAGAATAATTTTAGTACAGTGGCATGAGAACTAAATGTATGGATTGATCCTCTGATAGGCGATTTACTTTCCATCTCCCGCTCATGTACTTGTTAAGTGATTCATGTAAGTGGCTAGAGTGTTAGAGACCCAAGCTCCCTGCTTATCAAATTGAATGGAATCAACCCTCTTGCCTCATAGGTTCCGATGGTGACAGGTAGGAAAGCACACTGATGATGATACTGGAATATTAAAAAAAAATAAATTCTCAAGAGATAGCAAGTTTTTACTGACCATTTGCTAGATGGAAGGTGCTAGTTCAAGGAGTGTAGTGGACCTGCAAAAGAAGTTGAAGATTTGGGGACTTGACAACTGCTTGCAAAATGCAAGATGAACTATTTTTTCCTGAATCTTCTCACATGAATTCCCACTGAAAAACCAGATTCTGAAAAGATGTTTGGACACGAGGAGAGGGCTGTAAGCTGGAGTTAGGAACTGTCGTCTCAAATTTTGGATGTTTGAAGCAGTCACTGTAGCTTTCCCTGCTTTGTTTTCCACATGGTAAAGTGGTAAGCCGTGTTGGAAGATATCCCAGCTACTATTATATGAAGTTTCAGAGTAAATTTAACATAGTGAGTATGCTGGTCATTAAGCTACTGTCTCCCAAATATCGAAGCATCTTCCTACTCTATGAAGTGGTATCTAAAGAGGGATATAAAGGCTTGAAGAGGAAGAGACTCTTGCTTATATTTCTGTTTGTAGATGCTTCTTACTCTGGCAGCAATGTTTGATTTCAGTAGCACTTAACTCCAACTTGAAAAATGTTAGCTCCACTACCCAGACCAGTCCCACTGTTCCTCCTGAGAGGTTTTGTAGTTCCTCAGAAGACCATGCCCCAGTTGTACAGGAGCCCTCTTTGCAGCTCTTGAGGCATCAGCTTGGTGGTATTCCCTCCTCAGATGTCTGGTTCCAGCTCTGTCAGTTCCTCCAATTGCTGACATTCTAACAACTCCAAACTCTTTTCCTGGGGCTGAAGAGTGGAAGCTGCTTCTTTAGTGTCTACTTCATGTTACCTCAGTGGTCGATTTTATCTTTTAAGTCCTCCAGTATTTATTTAACTAACTTCCAGTATTACATTCTACAGTTGAAACAACTGGTGTAAACATTTGACTTTCCTAATTGAAGCCTGATAAATTCAGTGGCAGAAGACAAACTGGAACACTTATACTATTAAAAGTCTTTCCAAACTAGCCATACTTCTTCTTTCCTGGGGTTCTGAGATCCCATCTCCTTCACCATGGTTATTCTTTCTGTTATTTGAACAGAAGTCCTTTCTCTTCTATCATTGAGATTCTACATGGATCTTTGGCTTTGACGTCTGTTTGTGTTCTTGTAATGCAAGATGCTTCATCTATCTGCACTATAGAAGCAAGTCAGACAGTCTTATTTTGAAGGCTTCTGGTAGGTTAAATCGTAATCACTCTCAAATCCCCCAAATCATAATCACTCCCACATGAGGCTTAATCTCTTTTCTGCTTACTAGTGGTCGAGTTTGTGGATGAGAGCTGTTTTGCTGTGAGCTGACATTTGCAGGCAAAAGCAACCAGGTGGTCATTATGTCTACAGCCAGGAATTAATGTGCAAGCAGTCAGTGAACCTGTCTTACTCCAAAACAAAAGCTTTCTGAAATAATTGGTTTCTTGCTGCAGCCCTGCCACAACAGGTAGACAGGAAGCCATGTGGGAATTGGTAAGCTTGGGAACACAGACACTCCCTGCTAAGTGTGGCATTATTCATGTCCCCTGAACCTTCCATTCTGAATGTTGGGTGATAGTTCAGAAAGATAATGACCTCTGCCCAGGATCTGAATTCCTAGAGGACACGAAAAAGCAGCACTGGGACTTCATTATAAGTTGGTCCTCTTGTAAGTTGCTGCAGCATGGAAATGGGAAAACCTTCTACAAAACTGACATGGAGTTCATTTCATAGCATGTTATCCAGATTGGAAACACACTCCAACTTGATTTGTTCATATAACCAGTCTGTCTGTGACTGAGCATAAAGTGGAAGACGTATATCCTGAGTTATCTCAATGTCAATGTTATTTCCTATAAACTTTGTAAACTATGATATGTCCTATCAATTTAATTATGATAATGCACTCTCAAGAGTCCCATTTAGCCACTGGAGGGACAGAAACCATTTACCAGGTGATGTGTCCAAATATCAAATTCAAAGAAATTAACTGGTTAAATTATTTCCATCATTTAAGCCTTCTTGAATATAAAAGTTGAGTAAGGGAAACAATACTAAGGTTTAGAAATTTAAATCACAATTTAGACCTGACTGAACATCTGGAAATGGCAACCCACTCCAGTATTCTTACCTGGAGAGTCCCATGGACAGAGGAGCCGGGTAGGCTACAGTCCATGGGGTCGTAAGAGTTGGACGTGGCTTAGTGACTAAACCAGACCAGACCAGAAACATCTGGAATGAGCCAGACTTTATCAAATGGGCTCAGATTTAGCACATTGATTTTTTGAAGGAATTCCTTTTAAAAAAAAAAAAAAAGACTTTTGCTGCATTTGAAAGAAAATTTCTATAACACTGTACCACTTACTGCTCTGCAAGATGGCTTACTTCTCTTACACATCTTAAATATTCTAGCAGATTATGAACTCCTTGATAGCAGTGGCACTAGGAAGTAAAAGAACCAAGAAGTCATCATTTTCAGCCTCTCCTTATATGAGTATTTGACCCTCCACCTTCACTTAAATATAATTCAAGCTTGGTTTGAACACTGCCCTGCTGTGGAATGCATTAATCAATAAAGCCAACCATTCAGGTGCTTTAATTTTGCTTTCAGAATTACAGCAACTAATCTCCTTGTTTGACTCAGTGGTGAAGAATTCACCTGCTGATGCAAATGCTTCTTCAAAGCATGCGGATTATTTCCATGCTTCCCCCACTTTTGTCCTGGACATCTCCATTGAATGACAATAGCTCTAACTCACCTGTGCCTTCCTTGCTCTGCCCCGGGTCCTCACAAAAGTGTTCATTTGTAGCTAATTATATGATCTTGCCAAACCCCTTTCATACCTGCAGACTTTGTATTTAGTGTGACTCCAAACCTCTTCCCAGTGTTATGATCCTAAATCTCCTACCAACTCTTCTAGAAGCATTCTCCCCCTTCCTGGATACCCTTTTAATAGTTTTCTTTTTCTATCCTTGCCTGTGTCAAGCTGTTTCCTAACTCAGGGACTCAGAAGCTCTCTCCCTGTGTTTGCTATTCTTTGGTTCATAACTGTCACCTCCTCAGAGAAGACTTTCTGGACAATCCCATCTAATTATTGTCTACATTTTTGTGCAACCTGCAGTCCTTTCTCACTATTTAATGGTTGATTTGCTTTGGTTTTTGACTGTCTCATCCACCAGAATGGGAGCTTTAACAGGAGAGGGATTCTGTTAGATTTTCCTTATATGTTTATGGATACAAGGCTCTTTTTGAAGTTATTTTCTATATGGAGAGAGCCACCTTGACACATGCTTCATGACCCAGATAAGCACAATGGTGTGATCACTCACCTAGAGCCAGACATCCTGGAATGCGAAGTCAAGTGGGCCTTAGAAAGCATTACTACAAACAAAGCTAATGGAGGAGATGAAATTCCAGTTGAGCTATTTCAAGTGTTGCACTCAATATGCCAGAAAATTTGGAAAACTCAGCATTGACCAGAGGAATGGAAAAAGGTCAGTTTTCACTCCAATCCCCGAGAAAGGCAATGCCAAAGAATGCTCAAACTACCACACAATTGCACTCATCTCACACACTAGCAAAAAAATGCTCAAAATTCTCCAAGCCAGGCTTCAACAGTATGTAAACCATGAAATTCCAGATGTTCAAGCTGGATTTAGAAAAGGCAGAGGAACCAGAGATCAAATTGCTAACATCCACTGGAT
This sequence comes from Bos indicus, assembly GCF_029378745.1. Taxonomy (NCBI): domain Eukaryota; kingdom Metazoa; phylum Chordata; class Mammalia; order Artiodactyla; family Bovidae; genus Bos; species Bos indicus. The sequence goes on from NC_091783.1 coordinate 18,713,125, forward strand.
CATCAAAAAAGCAAAACAGTTCCAGAAAAGCATCTACTTCTGCTTTATTGACTATGCCAAAGCCTTTGACTGTGTGGATCACAACAAACTGTGAAAAATTCTTCAAGAGATGGGAATACCAGACCTCCTGAAAAATCTGTATGCAGGTCAAGAAGCAACAGTTAGACTGGACATGGAAAAACAGACTGGATTGAAATCAGGAAAGGACTACGTCAAGGCTGTATATCGTCACCCTGCTTATTTAACTTATATGCAGAGTGCATCTTGTAAAATGCTGGGTTGGATGAAGTACAAGTTGGAATCAAGATATCCAGGAGAAATATCAATAACCTCAGATATGCAGATGACACCACTCTTACAGCTGAAAGTAAAGAAGAACTAAAGAGCCTCTTGATGAAAGTAAAAGAGGAGAGTGAAAAAGTTGGCTTAAAACTCAACATTCAGAAAACTAAGATCATGGCATCCGGTGCCATCATTTAATGGCAAATAGATGGGGAGACAGTGGAAATAGTGGCAGGCTTTATTTTGGGGGGCTCCAAAATCACTTCAGATGGTGACTGTAGCCATGAAATTAAAAGACACATGCTCCTTGTAAGAAAAGCTATGACCAACCTAGACAGCATATTAAAAAGCAGAGACATTACTTTTTCAACAAAGGTCCATGTAGTCAAAGCTATGGTTTTTCCAGTGGTCATATACGGATGTGAGAGTTGGACTACAAAGAAAGCTGAGCACCGAAGAACTGATGCTTTTGAACTGTGGTGTGATGGACAGGGAAGCCTAGCGTGGTGTAGTCCGTGTGGTCACAAAGAGTCAGACACAGTTGAGTGACTGAACTGAACTGACCTTGACAGAACTGCTGAAGTCTTGTTGTTCAGTCGCTCAGTCATGTCTGACTCTTTGTGACCCCATGGACTGGCAGCAAGCCAGGCTTTCCTGTCCTTCACCATCTCCTGGAGTTTGTTCAGACTCATGCCTATTGAGTCGGTGATGCCGTCCAAACATTCAAACTCTATCATCCACTTGTTCTCCTGCCCTCAATCTTTCCCAGCATCAGGATGTTTTCCAAGTAGTCAGTTCTTCACATCAGGTGCCCAAGTACTGAAGGTTCAGCTACAGCACCAATCCTTCCAATGAATATTCAAGGTTGATTTCTTTTAAGACTGACTGGTTTAATCTCCTTGCAGTCCAAGCAACTTTCAAGAGTCTTTTCCAGCACTGCAGTTTGAAAATATCAATTCTTTGGTGCTCAGCCTTCTTCATGAGCCAACTCTCATATCCCTACAGAACTACTACTAGCTTTGACCCTATGAACCTTCACTAGCAGAGGGATATCTCTGTTTTTTAATACAGTGTTTATATTTGTCATAGCTTTTCCTCCAAGGAGTCCAATCTAGATTCTATTTGTTCTGCAAGAGAATATTGACTGTGGGGGATGCTCAGAACTTTTCTCCCAGCTTTCTTTACCTTGTACATACACTTCACTGAGTACCTCATCCCCATGAGTTTTGTGTTGTGATGTCATCGTCACTGGTTTCTTGGTACTTCTTCTGCTCTAGTCAGTGCCACCAAGGTGCTTACTCTTAGGAAAGGCAGGTCCCACAGAGCAATCCTGTCCCAGTGACTCACCACAGCTTTGGGACCTGCACTGAGATCACTTTGCCCAAGGCCAGAACTCCTGAAATGCTGAATACCCTCCACTAGAAAGGGCAGGATTGTTCCCTTCTGCCCTGAGCTGCTTTTCTTTCTTTTGTCTCCCCACTTCCTACCATTTCTATCCACCTGAACATTTTCTCCTGCACTCTGGTTAGCATATTGTGAGTCTCTCTGTAGATTTAGTCTGGGTGAGGCAGATTCAACTTCTTTCCTTTTATTGGACTTTCTAGATGAATATCCGTATTTTTAACATATCCATTTTAATTTCTTCATGAGTGTTAAAGGCAGTGACAAGTTAATTGCTAAGTAACAGGATTACATCTTAACAGGAGTTGTCTTCCCCAAATAGTGCCACAATCAAAAGTTTAATCATATGTAACTTCAATGTCAGTGGATGGAGACATTTGTGTCACTAAGAACTTTGATAAGCCAGGAATCCCATCTCAGGCTCTCCACCTAATTTACTGATGCCCAGAACCACATATGGCACTACATTTTAAAATTTTACATGTAAAAAAATAACACTGAGTCCTTAATTTTCTTAGAACATTACAAACATAAGAGTAATTGTGTACAGAAAATAACCAAATTATTTAGGACTTCTGGTAAATTAGCATTTGCTGGAATGAGCGTTGAGCAAAGGATACCTTGAGAAGCATCTCAGCAGATAACCTTTTAAGTTGAAGTCTTTTGATTGCGAAGAAAAGATTCATAATAATGGACGTGAGTTGGAGTACACTGTTGCATGCCCTGCCCTCTGATGAAGCCATACCACAACGTCTAGGGAGGGATCACTGACTTATTTGTGGGTGGGACAAAAGGCAGACAAACAGCTATTCTTGATTCCAGGTCAAGCAAATTGCACTTTGAGCATCATCAAGTAAACCCTCTATGACCTGGAAAAATGTAAAATATATTCCCTATAGAAGCCAAATATGAGTGCGAGTTGTTTCATTCATTTGCAGGAAAAGCATATCACTAACAGCTTTAATTAAGCATTGGAATAATTATATAAGGATTTATATAAACCTCAGGAAAGAGGTTTGTGTGTGTTTCTCTCTCCCTCTCTCTCTCTCAACAGATGACCTGAGTTAAGCCATGAGTTATCCTGACATTTCATTTACCTTTCCATTCATTTTCTTTGCCAGAAAGAGAGTTGCCACACTTGCAGGCAACAAAGAGAAAACCATCGCATCCTCCTGTTTCTTGTAGCATCCCTGGGGGAAATGTGTGAAGATGGTCAAATGTTTGAGCTTCTTGACCTGATGGGGAAAAGAAAGAAAGAAATGCCTCTTTCAGATGCCAAGGATTGTATGAAGCCATTTAGCTATTATAAATGTTGCACAGGATGTTGAGGAAAGTAAGATGCATAAAAAGCCACATTAAACAGGAAAGGATTAACATGTGCCAACAGGAAATCTAAAACCAATAGCACTTAGACATTTTTTAAAGATGTAGGAGTGATTACCTTTTTCTTTTTTAACCTTAGGTAGTTTATCAATACCTTGCACATCATTAGGGACTCAAACAATGCTTTGTGTGAAATGAACATTGTTCATAATTTTTACTGGAGAAAAATAGATAACAAATGCATCACAATTATACATGTTCTTATTTTCAAAATCCTAAAAACAAAACAAAAACTATGTGGAAGAAAGACATTACAACAGTAATGCATCCATTAGAATATTTAAATAATTTCAAATTCATACAAGTTTTCTAATTTACCCAAGTATGAGACTCAGGCAGAATACTGATTCATGCATCATTAAGATTTGAATTTTTCCTTAAATGTTGTTACACTGGGTCTCTTTGTTAGATCAAAATATGCCATGGTTCCACTTGAAGCTTAACATCTTATTATAGTGAAAAACTAATATAACTTAATTGATTTGCAGCAATGGCACCCCACTCCAGTACTCTTGCCTGGAAAATCCCACTGACGGAGGATCCTGGTAGGCTGCAGTCCATGGGGTCGCTAAGAGTAGGACACAACTGAACGACTTCCCTTTCACTTTTCACTTCATGCATTGGAGAAGGAAATGGCAACCCACTCCAGTGTTCTTGCCTGGAGAATCCCAGGGATGGCGGAGCCTGGTGGGCTGCTGTCTATGGGGTCGCACAGAGTCGGACGCGACTGAAGCGACTTAGCAGCAGCAGCAGCAACAGTTAAATAATATTTTCTTCTCATTTTGTGTATTTATGTTTTATTTCCATCCAGTTTGCAAGTTCCTATTTTGTGTCAGTCACTCATGGTGGTGGTGCCATTCCCTGTATACCTTTCGGGTATGCTACCTCTGTGCTAGAGGTTTATTGATTTTCCCCATACCTTAGTACCAGGCTTAGTAACATAAATGTAAACAAAATTAGAAATTACCATGCATGAAGTTAATAATTGTTTGAAATTCCTAGAAATAGATATTAATGTTTTATTTATTTATCCATGACATATCAATAATGTGCTAATCATATGAAACATTAAAATGCAACCATTGATTTAAAGACATTACATTCAAATCGACAGACTTTTGCTGTTTGAATTATCCATTTTAACTTTTTGGTAGAGGAACTTGAGTTTGAGTTTTCACACATCTCTCTCATCCTGGGTTTTGATCAAGTTTGAGTAAAAACTGAAGCACAGAGAACCGGACTCAAAAAGTGTTTATAATTCCTACAGGAAAAATCGAGTGTCTAAAATTGCAGATCATATTTTCAAAAATGTTTTTGCAAAATGTCCAAGGCAGCTGCTAGACCAAACAGAGAGAAGAGATGATAGAGTTGGAAATTTGTTTTTTTCCATTTCTTTTTAGAAAAACATGATGAAATTCAGTAACTTTTAAAATTAAAGGATACTTTTATTCTCTTAGAAGTCATGTTTCTAACGAAACATAGAAGCAATGGTATTACAATCAATATGACACCAGCTACTTCAAATAAACCATGAGACATTAGTGATGGAGGCCCTTCCACGTCTTCTGGCTATCTAAATAGCCGGCAGTATTAACAATATTTGAATGCTCTCAAGCAGTCTATAAATTTGAAATTTAGGAGATTTTGAGTTACTTTCTATATTTACTGCATGAAAATTCCAAGTTTGTTCTAAAAGGAAACCAAGATTTCAGGCTGGCATGTGAAAATAAGAGCGAGTGAATTATTCATTTTATTTGATGATTGTGGTTGCAGAGAGGTTAATCAATACAATATTTATCTCATGGATTTCATTTTCCAGAGTAGTGGTTATGGTGAGTGAATAAACTGTAAAGTTCACTTAACATTAATCAAATAACCTTCAATCAATCAACATTTACCAAGCAGCACTTTGCAAGACCAGGAGGGATACAAATGTTTAGTAAACACCTTCCACACGGGGATTCCCTGGCAGTCTAGTGGTTAAGATTTCACCTGCCAGTGCTCGGATTGTGGGTTTGATCTCTGGTCAGAGAGCTAAGATGCCACAAGCCTCACAGAAAAAAGACAAACTATAAAACAGAAATGATATTTTAACAATTTCAATCTAAAGATGGGCCACATAAAACAAACAAAAAACAACAGTAACCTTACAGCTGGGCCAGGAGAGGGTATTCCTTGCGCTAAAGGGACACCCCAACAAGGAGTTGGCTGTCACTTCCAGATTCTGCTCTGTATACTAGAGACCTTGGAATTCCCTTTATTAATGGTTCTGAGTGTACTCCTAGCAACTGCATGGGCTTTTCCCCCTCTTTTGTTTTCAGAGGTTGAATAGGATATTGGGAGTGCAAACCCCTAGACATGAAGGGAAGCCAAGGGGCATTTAAGGGGAAAGTTTCTAAGAGGTGAGGCACACACACCTGAGGACTCCTTTACAGTGCAACTATACAAGGATGGCAAGAAAGCCAGGTGTGGTGAGATCCCATGTGAAAAGCTAGGTTTTCGATAGCTTCATGATCAAAAAGAGCTTTGAGGACTCTGAGAATTTTAAATTCAACTTAGCCTCTGGGTTGTCATGAAGATACACTTGCCTAGGTAACATATAAAAATTAATTTTTAATTTATAACTTATAAGTATAAAGAAATCAACCCTGAATATTCATTGGAAAGACTGATGCTGAAGCTGAAGCTCCAATACTTTGGCCATCTAATGTGAAGAGTGGACTCATTGGAAAAGACCCTGATGCTGGGAAACATTGAAGACAGAAGGAGAAGGTGGTGTCAGAGGATGAAATGGTTAGATAGCATCACCAACTCAACAGATATGAATTTGAGCAAACTCTAGAGATAGTGGAGGACAGAGAAAACCGATGTGCTGCAGTCCATGGGGTCAAAAGAGTCAGACACAACCTATCAACTGACCAACAACAAAAGGATAGGAGATATTAGGTCTGTGGAACTTGTTCTTGATCAATAAAATGGTCAGGATGAGCTAAATGCATTGTCGTTGTCTGCAAGAAGTTTACATTTAAGGAGATGAAATAAAACATATAAAATATTCATTATGCATATAAAGGAGCATAAAATCAGAACTCTTTAAACCTGGACAATTACATACCACTTATTTTTATTTTCTCAGCATAGGTAAATAATTATTTTGCCTTCCTAGGAGGCCCTAGTGGTAAAGAACCTCCCTGCCATTGCAGGAAACATAAGAGATACAGGTTTTGTTCTTGGGTTGAGAAGATCTCCTGGAGAAGGGCTTGGCGACCCACTCCAATATTCTTGCCTGCAGAATCCCATGGACAGAGGAGCCTGGAGGGCTACAGTCCATGGGGTCACAAACACCTGGACAAAACTGAAGCAATTTAGCATGCATGATTGCAAAGAATTATTAGCTTGGTTGTAGCTTTCTTAGGTACTGAAAGAATATTTTGTTCACAAGACCAGTTCCTCCTGGATTACTTTTGAGAGTATTCCAGGATTAGTTCAACATAATGTCTTTAGAATATGCAGTGTTAATTTTGTGTGTAGGTGTGTGTATGTATTAACATAGAAATCTAAGTTATTTCAGGAATTTGAAAAGGGATGGCTGGCGGGGAGGGGGCAGGGAATAAATATCTGCAGTGAATATCTTGGCGAAGCATATTAAATATAAAAAGTACATATCTGTTATTAGATTGTCCTAGTTTATCAGTATATATTTTAAAAAGTAATTAAACCCACTGAACTCAAAAAAGTAGGGTCTATAATTTTGAAATGACTCCATAGTGTGGTCAAACTACCTGTGATATTAAAAGAAAAGAAGAAGAAATAATGAAATACCATTGAAATCTTATCTCTTGGATATAGTCACTGCCCCACAGCATGAGCAAATCTGATTTTCTACAGGTGTCTCTTACAACAGGCTTTAATATGCAGGTCATGTGATTACTATCTATGTTTACATGATAGAGAAGAATAGAATCAGAGGTAAGAGATTTTTGACTTAATTTTTTTTTTCATTATAAAAAATGTATTTAAATTGAATGGGTCTAACATTCAACTATCTCCTAATGCCTTTTACCTAGTAGACCAGCTGTTCAGGCCTCTTAGGTAAATAACTAAATGTTTTTAAAAGCCACACAAATACATATTTAATCAATAGACTGGAACAAATAGAACCTCAATGGGCTATTTGGAGCTTGGGACAATTGGAAGATTATTGAGCTGGTAGCCCACTGTGGCTCATGTTAACATTTTAGAGCAGGTTAAAAAACGCTAACCTGAACTCACTTTAATGAAAGTCCTTAATGTGCAAAATTAAAAAGTCGTAATGGAACATTATTATAGAGGGGGCAACCTGGATTAGAAGTAGTTCGGGTAATGTTTGTTAAACATGACTTATCACACGTAAGGGAAAGAGAACTTAAGAAATTGGTTCAAAAGCAAAACAGAGTATTTTAAGATGTTTTTGAGAACACAGTTCCAATATTTGCAGATTTATTTGAATATATTTATTCATTTATGTATTTGTTATTTACAAATACTTCAAAACAAATTTTGTGAAGCAGTGTATTTAAAATGTTTCTGAGAATCATAGAAGTTTGATTTCATCTTATAGATGACTCATTTTCTCATGTTTTTGATCAGTTGTTAGTCTCTCAAGGAACAAGATAACCCAGAGTAGGTTCTTTGTTCATGGAATTAGAAATAAGCCCATATTTTAAATAGTCACTGGCAATTTTAATGTTTGACTTTGCTTAAATCATATTTGGTTGGCCTCTTCCTGTCATGCCTTTGCTTCCCTCGTAGCTCAGACGGTAAAGCGTCTGTATACAATGCGGGAGACCTGGGTTCAATCCCTGGGTCGGGAAGAAACCCTGGAGAAGGAAATGGCAACCCACTCCAGTATTCATGCCTGGAAAATCCCATGGACCAAGGAGCCTGGTGGGCTTCAGTCCATGGGGTCGCAAAGAATCGGACACGACTAAGCGACTTCAATTTACTTCTTCAAGAAGACCAGTGGAGAAGGAAATGGCACCCCACTCCAGTCCTCTTGCCTGGAAAATCCCATGGATGGAAGAGCCTGGTGGGCTGCAGTCCATGGGGTCGCTAAGAGTCGGACACGACTGAACGACTTCACTTTCACTTTTCACTTTCATGCATTGGAGAAGGAAATAGCAACCCACACCAGTGTTCTTGCCTGGAGAGTCCCAGGGACGGCGGAGCCTGGTGGGCTGCCGTCTATGGGGTCGCACAGAATTAGACACGACTGAAGCGACTTAGCAGCAGCAGCAGCAGCAGCAGCAGCAGCAAGAAGACCGGACACTTGGCATGGAGATTTCCATTTGTACTTCATCAGTGGTATAGCTTCAGCTACTTTTCTGGAATCATCTCAGGTCTTTCATCTATTCTGTGAAACATAGTTTAATTAATATCAAAAGTAAAATCCTAAATACACATAGCCAGATAGATGTAAACTGTAATCCATCATAGTATGATCGACGGTGGTGAGGCACTGAGGTGGTCTCCATCATCTCTGCTGAGCTACAAAAATTCCATCTTCCCCTTGGGACACACCTCTTGATGGGTGGCCTTCTTCCATATGGACAGACTCAGGAGAGTAAGTGGCAATTTGTGTGGTAAATATTTGAAAAGCTTCTTTTTGTCCACTGAAATGCTTACAATGAGAGGTTCTATTTTCTGCACCCAGCTAGATAGTCATGTATATCTACTGCCCGGCAAGTGCTTTGCTTCAGAAACCACTGTTCTAGGATTATGTGCATAGATAGATTATGTGCATTTTAGAAAGGAATGGGAAACCCTACACATTGATGAAGCTGCAAGGGAATGCCAAGAATGCTTTAGATGTACAGGGATAGCATGTTATAGAGTGAATGGTGACTCCATGGTCTTTGAGAATGGTGCTACCTGGAAATGAGCAGGATGTGGTCTGCGTGGCTTTCACAGTGGCACTGGCAAAGGAGACAGATGTTGAAGCCTCTTACAGGTAATCAAAGACCTATAAATAGGGCAACTTTTATTAAATCACTTTATTGAACCCTTACCACATGTAGAATTCTACCTAGAAAGAAAGTCCCATTATCTCCATATAACTGAAGCTTTGATATCCAGAGAATGGTGTTTTTGTTAAGATATTAATTTGTGTAAAAAAAAAAAATCCACTGTATATTTACAATTTTGAAAAGAAGTGTGCCAAGCACAGTGAAGTTATATAAAGACAGATAAAATATACGCTTTTTTAAAAAATTTTAAATTTATTTATTTTATTTGGAGGCTAATTACTTTACAGTATTGTATTGGTTTTGCCATACATCAACATGAATCCGCCACGGGTGTACACATGTTCCCCATCCTGAACCCCCCTCCCACCTCCCTCCCTGTACCTTCCCTCTGGTCTTTCATATGCCTCACTTAAAAGCATATATTTTAAAGACAGATAAAATATATGCTTTTAAGTGAGGCATATGAAAGAGGATACAATGACCCAGAGCAGAGCACAGAGCTAAATCAGTTCTATACGCAACCCAGTTATCACAACCTCTCAAGATGGCAACTTCTACTCTATAAGGGGGTCACACTGAACCAAGGTCCAGTTCTTAAACACTTGATGGTTCCAAGACTGTGGAAATTCAGGAGAAATGGGCATTTTACCCAAGGTCTAGTGGGAAAGCAACAAATATTTCATACAACCCTTCAATGTCTCTGTTCTCTATTACTCAAGTACTCCAACAATGTGACTTTCTCTTAAAACTTATCCTCTATCCCCTCTAAAAATTTCCCTCTCTGGTGGGGAGAAACTCTTCTGTCTAGTATCTGTGCTCAGTTTGCTTGTCTCACTCAACCAAACAAGAACAGATAAGTTATTTGTCAAAGGAGGGTGGTCTCCATTCTGAAACACAGAACCTAGGCTATCACTAAATGAAAAATTAATGTTGATTTGGAGAATACACGCGAGATTTAAAAACAGGTAGCTTTGTTCTAAAATGTCTCTGAGCAAGTCTTTATAGTCTAATAGATACGTTTTGCCTTTTACTCTGTCTTAGTGAGCCCAGAACTTACAGAAGAGATTTCCAGTGTGATAATTGTGCCCCAGAGGAGTGCAAAGGCAGTATGTTCAAGCCAAAAAGAGTTGGACAGTTGAGTAATTACACAGAGAATTTGATCAAGGAAGACATCCAAATTGGATCATCGAGACTCTAAATGTACCAATCCTCGGGCCTTGTATGCATTGGCAAATTAAGTGAAAAACAGAGAAGTGATTGTCCAGATAATTCAGACTAAGTAATATTTTACACCAATTAAACCAAAGTGTTATTTGGCCAGTTTTCCTTGGTTTAGTTAATTTTATTCTCCCCTTCATTCAGGCAATGTAGACCTCTATTCACCTGTGTGATTGCCTCAGCTCTCCATCATTTTTCTTTTTTTTCCTTTTCCTCTTGGGGAGATGAAATCTAAGTTCTTATTTAGAAACCTAGAAAGGATAAGTCTAAAAATCAGAAGACTTTGTGTTTTTTAAACTTATACTTAAGATATGACTCATACACCCTCCTTCTGAGAGGCCAAGGACAGTCTTGACCGTCTAACCAGCTCCCAGCATAACTGCAAACCAGACAGAGAGTCTTCAGAAAACCTATGCCCAGCTACTGATGGGAAGTAACCATGGTATTTATTCTGCCTTGCTCTCCTGCAGGGCTTTGCTCTTCTCTGAAAGTGCCTACAGTGGAAAGCACTAGCTAAAATTGTTTTGGCTGGGGTGATAATGCTTTAAAATGTCTTCTGATGTTAACCTACTTCAGAGTAGCCACCTCTCAACAAGAGTATCTCCCCATCTGGGCAGTCTTTGAAATCTAGTGACTTTGTCTAACGTTGTAAAACCAGTTGGTGTATTTGGCAGTAGTGTCATGGTCATAGACATAATCAGTTCCTTCAAATTCTATCACTAGTCTTCTACTTGTTCTGAATATGAATGGTGTTTGTATTGCATGCAAAAAACAAACAAACAAAAAAAAAAACAGTCAATATGTAAGGAATTAGGGTTCAATTCATTACTATGGAGAAGCAAAGCACTTGTTGTAATCAACTTCAGGCCATAGTGGCAAAATTGTGGTAGCAAAGAAGAGAGGGTACATCAAGGATCATAAATAAAAGAGAAAAGATGTTCTCAATGTCTGTATCTATACATATTTTCTATGCTAAATTAAGGCCTTTTGTGGCTCTGTGTGGCAATGTCATCAATAATGAGTAAAACAGGATTAAATAATTTTAAATAATATTTCTAACATATCCATTCATCAGCATGAAATATTCTATGGCACTGACAACCCAGGGCCCTCGGAAATATTTTAAACCTTTCAGAAATGTTCCCCACAGGGAAATTTTGGACACTGGAATTTTTTCCATTAGATAGACTGATTGAGAACCACGGTTACAATAACACTTAATTCAACTGAGTTTTTAAAACAAAGATTTGTCTAATTGTTTTGCCTCATTCTTCATGTACTACCCATTTCCTGAAGTTCTGTAAAGTCAGTATTGAAACAGAATGAGTTGTAGGATGTATCGATTTGTTTCTTGAGTTTTCTTTCTGCTTAAGAATATTTACTGTCTAGCATTTTTTTCTAAAGATAGCTATGAAAGGTGCCTATGCATGCCATACATTAATTAGTTTATTCATGTATGCTTCAGTCAACATTAATGAAGGCCCTACTATGTGTCAACTTTGTGAGGTTCAAAGACATAACATAAAGTTAGATTACAAGTATGGGCTAAGTGAGCTTCCCTTGTGGCTCAGAAAGTAAAGAATCTGCCTGCAATATGGGAGACCTGGGTTCAATCCCTGGGTGGGGAACATACCCTGGAGAAGAGAATGGCAACCCACTCCATTATTCTTGCCTGGAGAATCCCCTGGACAGAGGAGCCTGGGGGGCTGCAGTCCATGGGGTCACAAAGAGTTGGACATGCTTGAGAGAATAACACACTTGGATGGGCTAAGTGACACATACATCACTTTCAAATATTTGATTTATATACAAAAATATTAATACTTACATCAAGCTTCTACTACGTATCTGAAGTTGAGAGTCATTCACTAAAAAGGCATTCTTTGCCTCAATGTTACATTCACACATCCAACCCTAGAACTGCATTATTTTTCAGCACAAAAACAACAAAAAAGGTGGACCCTGCTTTCAGTGAACACCTGGAAAGTACTGAGTACATAGACACTAACATAATGAAAGGACAGCCAATAAGATGGTTGTATGTGCTAGATGCAACGATAAGTTAGAAGCATCTGAGTTGGCCTGGGCATCAGAGAAACAAAAATCAATCTCAAGTGCTACTACCCAAAGAGCCGTTATGAGATGTCAACCCTTATGTGTGATCCTTGTCCCTTCATGGCAAATAGATGAAGAAGCAGTGGAAATAGTGGCAGACTATTTTCTTTTGGTGGGGTGGGGGGAGGCTTCAAAATCACTGCAGATGGTGACTGCAGACATGAAATTAAAAGAGGCTTACTCCTTGGGAGAAAAGTTGTGAGCAACCTAGACAGCATATTAAAAAGCAGAGACATTACTTTGCCAACAAAGGTGTGTCTAATCAAGGCTATGGTTTTTTCAGTAGTCATGTATGGATGAACTATAAAGAAAGCTGAGCAGCAAAGAATTGATGCTTTTGAACTGTGGTGTTGGAGAAGACTCTTGACAGTTCCTTGGACTGCAAGGAGATCCAACCAGTTCATCCTAAAGGAAATCAGTCCTGAATATTCACTGGAAAGACTGATGTTGAAACTGAAACTCCAATACTTTAGCCACCTGATGCGAAGAATTGATTCATTTGAAAAGACCTTGATGCTGGGAAAGATTGAAGGTGGGAGGAGAAGGGGATGACAGAGTAAAAGGTGGTTGGATGGCATCACCAACTCAATGGATATGAGTTTGAGTAAGCTCTGGAAGTTGGTGATGGACAGGGAGGCCTGGCATGCTGCAGTTCAATGGGGTCACAGAGTTGGACACAACTGAGCGACTGAACTGAATTGAACTGTTACACTTTATCTCTTATTTAGACTCCATTGCCTATAAGGTAGGTATCAATATTACACTAACTTTAAAGATGTAGGAAATTGAGATGAAGAGTTGTTGTATATCTTGCTCAACATCCCATAAATGGGAAGATTCAAATTTGTACCTTTAAAACCCCAATGTTAAGCTTCCTGAAGGGATAAGGCCAGGGTACATTGGTCACAACATTGCCTTCTAATGTCTTAAGTAAATCAAACCATCTGCTTGATCTCTATTTTCTTATATAATGAAAAAATAACACTATCTAAAATATTTCTGAATGTCTTTCCCCCTAAAACATATTGAATAGAAACTGAAAATATATGAGATACCTGTATACTTGTATGTCAAATTCCCAACAGTGGTGTACTATATTATAATTTTCCTATTACTAATAAAACAAGATAATTTTGGTCCTGTTAAATAAAAAAGTTGAATTAAGGTTGCATCAGTTTCAGGGAATATGATAAATTATATGCTTCCTTCATTTTGATAATGAGTGTTTCAATGTTTAAACAGAGTCCCAAAGAATAGCAAGGAGAGATAAGAAAGACTTCCTCAAGGATCAGTGCAAAGAAATAGAGGAAAACAACAGAATAGGAAAGACTAGAGATCTCTTCAAGAAAATTAGAGATACCAAGGGAACATTTCATGCAAAGATGGGCTCGATAAAGGACAGAAATGGTATGGACATAACGGAAGCAGAAGATATTAAGAAGAGGTGGCAAGAATACACAGAAGAACTGTACAGAAAAGATCTTCATGACCCAGATAATCACGATGGTGTGATGATTCACCTAGAGCCAGACATCCTGGAATGTGAAGTCAAGTGGGCCTTAGAAAGCATCACTACGAACAAAGCTAGTGGAGGTGATGAAATTCCAGTTGAGCTATTTCAAATCCTGAAAGATGATGCTGTCAAAGTGCTGGACTCAATATGCCAGCAAATTGGGAAAACTCAGCAGTGGCCACAGGATTGGAAAAGCTCAGTTTTCATTCCAATCCCAAAGAAAGGCAATGCCAAAGAATGCTCAAACTAATGCACAATTGCACTCATCTCACACGCAAGTAAAGTAATGCTCAAAATTCTCCAAGCCAGGCTTCAGCAATACGTGAACTGTGAACTTCCAGTTGTTCAAGCTGGTTTTAGAAAAGGCAGAGGAACCAGATATCAAAGTGCCAACATCCACTGGATCATCAAAAAAGCAAGAGAGTTCCAGAAAAACATCTATTTCTGCTTTATTGACTATGCCAAAGCCTTTGACTGTGTGGATCACAATAAACTGTGGAAAATTCTGAAAGAGATGGGAATACCAGACCACCTGACCTGCCTCTTGAGAAACCTATATGCAGATCAGGAAGCAACAATTAGAACTGGACATGGAACAACAGACTGGTTCCAAATAGGAAAAGGAGTATGTCAAGGCTGTCTATTGTCACCCTGATTATTTAACTGATATGCAGAGTACATCGTGAGAAATGCTGGGCTGGAAGAAACAAAGCTGGAATCAAGATTGCTGGGAGAAATATCAATAACCTCAGATATGCAGATGACACCACCCTTATGGCAGAAAGTGAAGAGGAACTAAAAAGACTCTTGATGCAAGTGAAAGTGGAGAGTGAAAAAGTTGGCTTAAACTCAACATTCAGAAAACTAAGATCATGGCATCTGGTCCCATCACTTCATGGGAAATAGATGGGGAAACAGTGGAAACAGTGTCAGACTTTATTTTTTTGGACTACAAAATCACTGCAGATGGTGATTGCAGCCATGAAATTAAAAGACACTTACTCCTTGGAAGGAAAGTTATGACCAACCTAGACAGCATATTAAAAAGCAGAGACATTACTTTACCAACAAAGGTCCATCTGGTCAAGGCTATGGTTTTTCCAGTGGTCATGTATGCATCTGAGAGTTCAATTGTGAAGAAAGCTGAGCACTGAAGAATTGATGCTTTTGAACTGTGGTGTTGGAGAAGACTCTTGAGAGTCCCTTGGACTGCAAGGAGATCCAACCAGTCCATCCTAAAGGACATCGGTCCTGGGTGTTCATTGGAAGGACTGATGCTGAAACTGAAACTCCAATACTTTGGCCGCCTCATGTGAAGAGTTGACTCATTGGAAAGACCCTGAAGCTGGGAGGTTTGGGGGGCAGGAGGAGAAGGGGACGACAGAGGATGAGATGGCTGGATGGCATCACCAACTCGATGGACATGAGTTTGGGTAAACTCCAGGTTTGGTGATGGACGGGGAGGCCTGGCGTGCTGCAATTCATTGGGTCACAAAGAGTCAGACACTACTGAGTGACTGAACTGAACTGCCCTGAACGTATAAAAATGTATATATAAGTTACTCCTATTTTCTCTATTTACCAAACTAAAAAATAAAAAAAAAGATTGTTCTTGCCTGGCAATTTTTCCTCTTTTAACTCTTAACAAACTCTATTTATCTTCTCAACACAGAGAAAAGAGACCACAAATTATTCAAGCCATCCTTATGTTGGAGGAGATCTATGGTTGGCTCTTTGGCAAAAGCAGTAATCTGCAGGTTATTTCAATAGTGAAAAAGAGAACCAGCCAAATGTCTTTAAAACTATAAACTATTGGTTTAGTATCTTTTCATGGAGACATCCATGTCAGAAGGACAAAACCAATAATCAAGATTATGGATTCATGATGGAGAGAGTTACTTCATAATATATGAGTTAAATTACCCTTGATGATCTTCAGTTCAGTTCAGTTCAGTTCAGTCGCTCAGTCATATCTGACTCTTTGCGATCCCATGAACCGCAGGACACCAGGCTTCCCTGTCCATCACCAACTCACAGAGTTCACCCAAACTCGTGTCCATTGACTCAGTGATACCATCCAACCATCTCATCCTCTGTCGTCCCCTTATCCTCCTGCCTTCAATTTTACCCAGCGTTATGGTCTTTTCAAATGAGTCAGCTCTTTGCATCAGCTGGCCAAAGTGCTGGAGTTTCAGTTTCAACATCAGTCCTTGTAATGAACAACCAGGACTGATCTCCTTTAGGATGGACTGGTTGGATCTCCTTGCAGTCTAAGGGACTCTCAAGAGTCTTCTCCAACACCACAGTTCAAAAGCATCAATTCTTCAGCACTCAGCTTTCTTTATAGTCCAACTCTCACATCCATACATGACTACTGGAAAAACCATAGCTTTGACTAGATGGACCTTTGTAAGAAAAGTAAAGTCTCTGCTTTTTAATATGCTGTCTAGGTTGGTCATAACTTTCCTTCCAAGGAGTAAGCGTCTTTTAATTTCATTTTGCATCTTTTAATTTGATGATCTTAATAGTCTGACAAAGAGCAAACTAGTAGATAAAAAATATACACCAATTAATACTATGAAACTCTTGGATGAAGCCCTCCCCCAATCACTTTTGATTGAATAATTCAGTAAGGAACTAAATCTACTAGGAACATATTTAGAGGAAAGAAATAATGTGTGTTGGGTGAAAAAAAGCATGGGGTATGCAACAAGCATCAAGTAGGAGGCAAACTGGTCTGGAGTTTAGTTCTACTTACATCACTGTTTTGGGGTAAGGTTTTGGCAAACTTTTGAATCTCTATGAGTCACATTTCTTCTGAAACAGAAACCAAAAAAAAAAATTGGAGCTGTTTTAGGAACATTGTTTATGATTGCACTTTCCAAAGACAATCCCAGATATTAAGTGTTTTTATGATTTGTTCTCCACTTAATGTTTTTGAGAAAAATGAGAAGCTGTCCATTATACCCAGATTGGGAATGAGAGAGGGTAATATTTTCCCAATATCTTGTAGAAAAATAAGAGATAGGATCTTTACAAAAATTTTGATTTCTAACACTGAGTTCAGTTTTCTTGTTATATTATGACAGTCTTCACAATATTGATGGACATTCTGAAAAGATGGATACTGTTAGAACTAAAAAAAAATTGCCATTAATTAGTCTTTCTATAAACCATACTCCCTTTTATGAGTTATACTTTATTGATTTCTGGGTTCAATAAAGATTTGAAAGTTGTTGACATTTCAGATCTTCCAATAAAAAGAAACAGTTAGTAGCTACAGAGGTATGAGGCTACTCCTCTTCAAGCCCTTAAACTCTTTAAGTTAAGATCGAAATTGCTGGAATATGCTTTCAATTTTCTAGTTGACAGGACTTTTAGTTTAAGTGAGAGGTAATGGATAACCTTCCAGAGCAGGTAAACATGCCCTGCCTCAATTTTGGAGGCAATTTAACCATCAGATTGTCCACAGAAAAGAATACATAAACATGTAGATGGGAAAGTATGGTCAGCCTAAGGATGTATTGGTGATAAAGCTTTTATGTTGTTGTTGCTTCTCATTTGAATGATGGTGAATTAGCCAGATGCTGTCCCTGAGACACATGACATACTTCAAAGTGGTAGGTTATTCAGTATTTCATTGGAAACTGTCACTCACAATAGATATTCAAATCAAGTGGCCAAAGAAGTCTGAGTTCAGTTCAGTTGCTCAGACATGTCTGATTCTTTGCAACCCCATGGACTGAAGCATGCCAGCCTTCCCTGTCCATCACCAACTCCCAGAGCTCACTCAAAACTCATGTCCATTGAGTGGGTGATCCCATCCAAACATCTCATCCTCTGTCATCCCCTTCTCCTCCCGCCTTCAATCTTCCCCAGCATCAGGGTCTTTTCCAATGAGTCAGTTCTTCTCATCAGCTGCCCAAAGTATTGGAGTTTCAGCTTTAGCATCAGTCCTTCCAATGAATATTCAGGACTGATTTACTTTAGGAATGACTGGTTGGATCTCCTTGCAGTCTAAGGAATTCTCAAGAGTCTTCTCCAACACCACAGTTCAAAAGCATCAATTCTTCGCCACTCAGCCTTATTTATGGTCCAACTCTCACATCCATACATGACTACTGAAAAATCCATAGCTTTGACTAGATGGACCTTTGTTAGAAAAGTAATGTCTCTGCTTTTTAATATGCTATCTAGGTTGGTCATCACTTTTCTTCTAAGGATTAAGCATCTTTTAATTTCATGGCTGCAGTCACCATCTGCATTGAATTTGGAGCCCCCCAAAATAAGGTCTCTCACTGTTTCCATGTTTTCCCATCTATTTGCCTTGAAGTGATGGGACCAGATGCCATGATCTTCATTTTCTGAATGTTGAGTTTTAAGCCAACTTTTTCACTCTCCGCTTTCACTTTGATCAAGAGGCTCTTTAGTTCTTCTTCCCTTTCTGCCATAAGGGTGGTGTCATTTGCATATCTGAGGTTATTGATATTTCTCCCAGCAATCTTGATTCCAGCTTGTGCTTTATCCAGCCCAGCATTTCACATGATGTACTCTGCATATAAATTAAATAAGCAGAGTGACAATATAGAGCCTTGACATACTCCTTTCCTGATTTGGAACCAGTATGTTGTTCCATGCCCAGTTCTAACTGTTGCTTCTTGACCTACATATACAAATTTCTCAGGAGGCAGCTAAGGTGGCTACTGATTCCCTAATGTTCAATAACTTCAAGATTCCCACTCTTATTCAAATTCTGCTTAAACACTTATTCATACCTTGAATTACATTGAGAGCAAAGCTTATTATTGTATTATAATGAAAATGTTATCATAGAAAAACATGCTCACAAGATTCAGTCAGATGTGTGGTTGAACTCTGGCCCAGGCTCTCCCTTCATGATTGTCTTTTAACAGTTACTGACCTTCAGTTTGAGGGCTTTCCAGTTGGCTCAGTGGTAAAGAATCTGTCTGCCAATGCAGGAGACACAGGTTCAATCCCTGTGTCGGGAAAATCCCCTGGAGAAGAAAGTGGCAACCTATTCCAGTATCTTTGCCTGAAAAATCCCATGGACAGAGGAACCTGGCGGGCTACAGTATATGGCATCAAGAATTGGACAAAGAATCAGACATGACATAGTGACTGAGTACACACACATGCACTCAAGCTTCAATTTGCTTATCTACAAAGAGCAGATGACAGCTTATTACAGACATTAAATTAATTCATATATATGGAAGTAACTGACATACAGTAGACACACTCACTGCATCCCGTTTTTTTAGTTGGTCTTCCCTGCAGTGCAGGAGACCTGGGTTCAATCCCTGGGTTGGGAAAATCCCCTAGAGAAGGGAACGCCTACCCACTCCAGGATTTTAGCCTGGAGAATTCCACGGACTATCCATGGAGTTGCAATGAGTCAGACATGACTGAGGGACTTTCAATTCACTATGCTGTTAAGGCTTTTCTTGCCACTGTTGCAAATGTTTCCTCAAAAAATGTTGATGTTAAAGCTCAGAGAGTAGGGAAAAAAAATCAATTGCATATCAAACAGTTGTTTTTCGTTTAATTCATAACTTGGAATTAAGTGTTTTTTGGATCCTATAAGTAATGTTCTGTTGACCCCAGTATACCATTTACCAGTGAATGGTAGTCATGATATATATGGTCATCCATGACAAGAGGTAATGGTAGAGATAACATGAAAGAAGGACCTATTGCTTTGGGTTATTTGGTTACTTTCCACACAGAATGAGTAACTTGAAACAAGTTTTCAAGATGGGGGCCTTTGTGTTTATTTTATGTGTTCATGTTTTAATAAAACATAAAAGTCTAAGCAAATATAACAACAGCATCATTAATTCATTCTGCTAAACAACTCCCATATAAAGACACCCACATATGTTTCCTTTTCATTGTACCAGTAGTGACCTCAAGCTCTGGGAGCCGGTGATGGACAGGGAAGCCTGGCATGCTACAGTCCATGGGGTCACAAAGAGTCGCACAGGACTGAACGACTGAACTGAAATGAGTAGTGACCCAGGTCGTAACCTCAGAGTGGGCTGCAGAGAAGCACAGAGATCAAAGTAAATCATAGAAACCCATTTAATATCTCTGTTCCTGTCAAATCTGCTAACAGTCCATAGGCCATAAACCAAAGCAATTCACAGTATCTAACTCATCAACAACTACTGGAAAAATATGCTCTGCTCACCTGATGAAAGTGAAAGTCAGTCAGTCATGTCCAACTCTTTGCGACACCATGGACTACACAGTCCATGGAATTCTCTAGTCCAGAATACTGGAGCGGGTAGCCATTCCTCTCTCCAGGGGATCTTCCCAACCCAGGGACTGAACCCAGGTCTCCCACATTGCAGGCAGATTCTTTACCAACTGAGCCACCAGGAAAGTTCCCACCTGGTAGGAGATACAACAAAATCACATGGCAAAGTATGTAGATATTTAATTCTATAACAGGGATTGAAGAATTTGAAACAAACCAGATAGTAAGCCTGGAAATTTTCCTCTCCTATATCTTAAAAACAGACTATATAATGTTTACTGCTTTATTATTTTTATAGTTTATATGATTCAGCATAAATATTTTTAAATAGGTCAAGGGCCATCAGTGCATTGCCATTCTGACTATAATCTAAAGGAATATATAATAAAATAATTCTGTTAGCATTATATGTCTCTGAGTCCTCAATGATGTACTTCTGCAAGAAGAAAGTCCCAGAAGGGAGAAAAAGGAAAAAAAAATATTGGTAACTTCTTTTTTTTTTTTTTTTTAAGTTTTAGGCCGCTTCTCCGACCACCGCGCCGCTGCTGCTGCCCAAAGAGCCGCAGTAGCTGAAACACGGGAATAGCTCCCTCCAACGAACGACCAAACCGCTCTGCCTGGTAACTTCTTTAAAGTATGATTTTAGGTCTAGCCTGACCTATAAAAAAATTACAGTACTGCCTATGTGACATAAATTGGAGGTAGAATGATGTAAAGCTTTGCACCTTCTTACTTCTACCATGAAGAATGATGAATGCTTGCAATTATATTTTGTACAAGCCAAACTTTTGATTTCATAAATGCACAGATATTCAAAGTAACTGAGAATAAATTATTTCCTGATAATTGAAGTTTTGGGGGCAGTTAAGGGGGCTTCCCTGGTGGCTCAGATGATAAAGAATCTGTCTGTAATACAGGACACCTGGATTCAACTCCTGGGTTGGGAACATCCCCTGGAGAAGGGAATGGTTACCCACTCCAATATTCTTGCCTGGAGAATTCCATGGACAGAGAAGCTTGGTGAGCTAGTCTATGGGTTGCAAAGAGTCGGATATAACTGAGCAACTAACACACACTCCCGAGGATAACAAAGGGGCTTTGAAACATTGTGTATCCAGAAAGTTCAACAAGAGTAAGAATGAATAGAAGATATACATTAGAGACTTATTACAAGGAATTGGTTTATGTGATTATGGGCACTGGCTAGGCAAGCTTCGGATTAGTAGAGCAGGGGGTCAGGAAGGGCAAGCCAGAATTCTTAAGTGTGAACTAAATCTACAGACCACTGGCACAATTTCTCCTTCTTTTCCAGGGAAATTCATTTCTGCACTTAAGGTTTTACAACTGATAGAATCAGTCCCACCCAGGTTATCTAGGCCAATCTTTCCTACTTAAAGTCAGCTGAGGATGAACTTAATCATATCTTCAAAATACTTTCACAGTAACATCTAGATTAGTGTTTGATTGTGTAATGGGACTATAGTCCAGCTAAACTGGTACATGAAACTGATCGTGGCACACTGTGACCCAAAGGGTAGAGAAAACAGACCCTAAATGGAGATAAGAGGGCTGTGAAAAACAAACTTTACTGACATCTGACCAGATCTGATTTCTAGATTTGGATTGAAATATAGAAGTCATTTGCTTGTGGCTTTTGTCACCATTCCTAAAAGCACTTTGTCATAATCAAACTGACAACCTGCTCCCTTAGAAGCTTGTGGGAAGAGTTTCTCAGAGATGTGCTTAATTGAAATCGCTCTTGGAGATTTTCTCTCTGCTTTATAGTCTTAGGATTTGCTTTGTTTTTAAACTGGAGCAGAAGAGAGGATGAATGGCTGATATATTCGATGATACATAATCACATTAATACTTTATTGCCACATTTGTCAATATATTAGTGCAATATGTTATCATATACATTATTAACTGTTGCTGTTAAATGTTTTATACTGATCTTTTACATTTTTTATTTCAACTGTGATAAATCTGGATCCAAGGGATTTTTTTTTTTTTTCCAGAAAAAGAGGGAGTGAAAATATTGCATTAAAGGAATTTAGGAGAATTTTTGAGCCCAGTCTCACAAACAAAGAATATCAGTATTTTCCTCCTGTAGTCTTTTTACTTGCCCTTTCTTTGCTTAGAGGCTGCAGGTATTAGAACTTAAAAGTAGCAGACTGACTGTCTCTATACATAAGAAACCCGATAATTCCCCATCTTTGGCAATATCTCTGTAGATCATCGACAGAGGCTCCCACATTGTGTGATGGTTGTGGGGTGGCCTTCGATAAACCTGGATTAACAGCAGAGATGGCCTCTTCCAGTGGAGTATTATTTTTAAATGTTATCTCTTGAAGTCGGGCTTATGTTCTTAGCCATAATTATAGAGTGGTGCCATCATTCCTAAGCAGAGGCCAAAATTAAGGCTTATTTGACACGTTCTACTATCTTGTTTAGTGTTTTCTCTCTCTCTTTTTTTTTTTTTTTTTCATTTGGGGTGATTAGAGGAGAAAGGAAATATTATAGAATTGGGATTTCTTGAAGTGTGGTGGCTTTCATACTTAAAAGATTAGCAAGAGAGTGACGATTTCATATCATGAATTCCTTCTTGGTGCCTCACAGAATATAAATTGCTTCCCACATCCCTGAGACTAAATTTTACAGAATTGCTACATTTCTGAAAGTTTTTGTGTAAACAAATGTTCTACATACATGAGGTGACTTTGCTATCTAAAGAAAGTATGGCATGTGTCAATTTGTAAAACAAATGATTGCTCTTTAATCTGTTTTTATAAATTATGGTTTATAAATAATATTTTTGATTAATAAGAACTACTAAGCTTCTGTGATGCATATAAAAACTGGTCAGTATAAGGGTTAGGAGGTCAGAAAACTATATGTACATGTCTAAGTCACTCTTTATTCTAATCCTCACTAATTGCAGTGTTAATTTACTGTGTTGCTTGACTCCCTGAGGAAACGAGCCTTAGAGCAGCTCAGTGTTCTATCTCTATTTTCTCAGTTTTGAAATTCAGTAGCCAACTAGATAACCTCTTAATTCCTTTCCAGTTTTGATTTCTTTGGCTTATTTCTTCAAGGGTACTTTCCAATTGCATTCTGGCAAAATTCTGTGTTTTAAACTCATACACATCCCCATATATAATGATCAAAATGATCATATATATTTTATTTCTGTCAATTCAGTTTATTCACCTAACTCCCTCTTTGGGATCTTTTCATGAAAACTGTCTTTACACCATGCATACCTTCAGAACTCTCCCACTATTTCATAGTACAGAAATCTTCCCAAACCAGGCCAATGTGCCAATCCCATAACTGCATTTCCAAAGATGGATTTTACTACTGTCTGATTAAACAAAGTCTAAAATATAATACATATTTCACATATATTCATTGTATGCATTGCATATAAACATATATTGCATTTATTATGTATGCAAATACATGTTACTTATGACGTAACAAAATATATGTTCAGAGAGAAAGAGACAGATTATCTAATGAATCTGTTAAGTGAATTGAATTAGAGGAAATAGGTCCCTATGGAAGGATCACATGGGTCTTCATTGATCTTGCTGAGGTTAACAGGCATCAGAGGGCTCGGTCGACTCTTACCTCTATCACAGTTTTTGTTTTTGTTTTTAAAACAAGAGGAAAGGGACCTGAATACAGTTTAATGAAGTTTGTAAATAACTATGCTTTATCAACACATTATTAAAACCTAAATTTCTTTTTATAGGCCCTATGACTATTTTCCCCAAATCTCTTTTATCAGGCTCATCATTAAAGTGCTATGATGGGACAAGACAAACTGTTTTTTAAGAATCCATCCATTTATATAATGTAAAAAGTGATATTTTGTCTGCCTTCTTATTCATCATTTTGAACACCACCTATCTTCCATTTATCTCTACCTTTGTTTAATGAGGTTCATTTATATCAAACGAATCTTGAGCTTCAAGGGTTACTGTCATCCTTATAAAAGAATTAATCCTATTGTAAGGATCAACATTTATAACACTATTTGATGTACGTTCCATTTGACAAGCTTGCTTTTGTTCCCATATTACAAATGAAAAAATAAGTCTCCTCTTGGCAATAACTTTCTTAAGTTTGTTAACCAGCAGGGGGTAGAGTTAGATTTCAAATTGTAGCCTGGATGTTTGAAAAATCATCAAAGATCTGTGCTCTGATATGTTCCCCAGGAAATGGGAGGGTCTGAGGCAAGAGCCCATGGAGAAGTCATCAGAGTATCCTCCAGTGCCTGGCCTGGTCCTGGCAGCCCAGTGTTGTTCAATAAGTATTTTCAAATTGTAGGTGAGCTGCAGGGCATTCCTTTCATGACTATGGCTTCCAAACGTATTGCTCTTTTCCATTCGTCTTTCTTTTTTTTATATAGTTGTTCCTTATAGATCTCAGTCATCATCAAGTAACACTTCCCTCAAACTTCTCTTAGCCATCTTCATGTTGGTTTTTGAAAACCTCTCTATTTGGTTATGCTTATCTTTAGTATCATGACCAGAATGTGTGCGGGATCCTAGGATATTCAGGATATCATCTTCAGTTCAGTTCAGCCACTCATTTGTGTCTGACTCTTTGCAACCCCATGGACTGCAGCATGCCAAGCTTCTCTGTTCCTCACCAACTATGGAGCTTGCTCAAACTCATGTCCTTTGAATTGGTGATACCATCCAACCATCTCATACTCTGATGTCCCCTTCTCCTCATGCCTTCAATCTTTCCCAACAACAGGAACTTTTCCAATGAGTGCGTTCTTTACATCAGTTGGCCAGAGTATTGGAGCTTCAGCTTCAGCATCAATCCTTCCAATGAATATTCAGGACTGATATCTTTTAAGATGGACTGGTTTGATCTCTTTGCAGTCCAAGGGACTCTCAAGAGTCTTCTCCAACACCACAGTTCAGAAGTGTCAAATCTTCAGCACTAAGCTTTCTTTATAGCCCAACTCTCACATCAATACCTGAATACTGGAAAAACCATAGTTTTGACGAAACAGACCTTTGTTGGCAAAGTAATGTCTCTGCTTTTCAATATGCTGTCTAAGTTGGTCATAGCTTTTCTTCCAAAGAGCAAGAATCTTTTAATTTCATGGATTCAATTACCATCTGCAGTGATTTTGGAGCCCCAAATCATTGTTTCCATTGTTTCCCCAACTATTTGCCGAGAAGTGATGGGACCAGATGCCATGATCTTGGTTTTCTGAATGTTGAGTTTTAAGCCAACTTTTTCACTCTTTTCTTTCACTTTCATCAAGAGGCTCTTTAGTTCTTTGCTTTTGAGCATAAGGGTGGTGTCATCTGTATATCTTAGGCTATTGATATTTCTTCTGGCAATCTTGTTTCCAGTTTGTGATTCATCCAGCCTGGCATTTTACAGGATGCACTCTGCATATAAGCTAAATAAGCCAGATGACAATATACAGTCTTGACATAGTCTTTTCCTAATTTGGAACCAGTCTGTTGTTCCATATCAGGTTCTAACTGTTGCTCCTTGACATGCATACTGATTTCTCAGGAGGCAGATAAGGTGGTCTGGTATTCCCATCTTTTTAAGAATTTACCACAGTTTCTTGTGATCCACAGAGTTAAAGGGTTTGGCATAGTCAATAAAACAGAAGTAGATGTTTTTTGGAACTCTCTTGCTTTTTCAATGATCCATCAGATATTGGCAATTTGATCTCTGGTTCCTCCGCCTTTTCTAAATCCAGCTTGAATATCTGGAAGTTCTCAGTTCATGTACTGTTGAAGACTGGCTTGGAAAATTTTGAGCATTATTTTGCTAATGTGTGAGATGAGTACAATTGTGTGGTAGTTTGAACATTCTTTGGCATAGACTTTCTTTGGGATTGGATTGAAAACTGACTTTTTTTCCAGTCCTTTGGCCACTGCTGAGTTACCCAAATTTGCTGGCATATTGAGTGCATCACTTTCAGAGCATCATCTTTTAGGATTTGATATAGCTCAACTGGAATTCCATCACCCCCACTAGGTGGTGGTAGTAATTCCAAAGGCCCATGTGACCACACATTCCAGGATGTCTGGCTCTAGGTGAGTGATCACACTGTCATGGTTATCTGGGTCATGAAGATCTTTTTTGTGCAGTTCTTCTGTGTATACTTGCTACCTCTTCTTAATATCTTCTATTTCTGTTAGGTCCATATCATTTTTGTCCTTTATTGTGCACATCTTTGCATGAAATGTTACTTTGGTACCTCTAATTTTCTTGAAGTGATTTCTAGTCTTTTCCATTGTATTGTTTTCCTCTACTTCTTTGCTCTGATCACTGAAGAAGGCTTTCTTATCTCGTCTTGCTCTTCTTTGGAACTCTGCATTCAAATGGGTATATCTTTCCTTTTCCCATTTGCCTTTCACTTCTCTTCTTTTCTCAGCTATTTGTAAGGCCTCCTCAGACAACCATTTTGCCTTTTTGCATTTCTTTTTCTTGGGGATGGTCTTGATTTCTGCCTCCTGTACAATGTCACAAACTTCTGTCTACAGTTCTTCAGGCACTCTTTCTATCAGATCTAATCCCTTAAATCTAGTTTGCCACTTACACTGTACAATCATTAGTGACTTGATTTAGGTCATACCCCACAGGACTGGAAAAGGTCAGTTTTCATTTCAATCCCAAAGAAAGGCAATGCCAAAGAATACTCAAACTACCGCACAATTGCACTCATCTCACACGCAAGTAAAGTAATGCTCAAAATTCTCCAGGCCAGATTTCAGCAATACATGAACCATGAACTTCCAGATGTTCAAGCTGGTTTTAGAAAAGGTAGAGGAACCAGAGATCAAATTGCCAACATCTGCTAGATCATCGAAAAGGCAAGAGAGTTCCAGAAAAACATCTATTTCTGCTTTATTGACTATGCCAAAGCCTTTGACTGTGTGGATCACAATAAACTGTGGAAAATTCTGAAAGAGATGGGAATACCAGACCACCTGACCTGCCTCTTGAGAAACCTATTTGCAGGTCAAGAAGCAATGCTTAGAACTGGACATAGAACAACAGACTGGTTCTAAATAGGAAAAGGAGTACGTCAAGGCTGTCTATTGTCACCCTGATTATTTAACTGATATGCAGAATACATAATGAGAAATGCTGGGCTGGAAGAAGCACAAGCTGGAATCAAGATTGCTGGGAGAAATATCAATAACCTCAGATATGCAGATGACACCACCCTTATGGCAGAAAGTGAAGAGGAACTAAAAAGCCTCTTGATGAAAGTGAAAGAGGAGAGTGAAAAACGTGGCTTAAACTCAACATTCAGAAAACTAAGATCATGGCATCTGGTCCCATCACTTCATGGCAGATAGATGGGGAAACAGTGCCAGGCTTTATTTTTTTGGGCTCCAAAATCACTGCAGATGATGATTGCTGCCATGAAATTAAAAGATGCTTACTCCTTGGAAGGAAAGTTATGACCAACCTAGATAGCATATTGAAAAGCAGAGATATTACTTTGCCAACAAAGGTCCGTCTAGTTAAGGCTATGGTTTTTCCAGTGGTCATGTACAGATGTGAGAGTTGGACTGTGAAGAAAGCTGAGTGCTGAAGAATTGATGCTTTTGAACTGTGGTGTTGGAGAAGGCTCTCGAGAGTTCCTTGGACTGCAAGGAAATCCAACCAGTCTCTCCTAAAGGAGATCAGTCCTGGGTGTTCATTGGAAGGACTGATGCTGAAGTTGAAACTCCAATACTTTGGCCACCTCATGCGAAGATCTGACTCATTGGAAAAGACTCTGATGCTGGGAGGGATTGGAGGCAGGAGGAGAAGGGGACGAGAGAGGATGAGATGGCTGGATGGCATCACTGACTTGATGGACATGAGTTTGAGTGAACTCTGGGAGTTGGTGATGGACAGGGAGGCCTGGCGTGCTGTGATTCATGGGGCTGCAAAGAGTCGGACAAGACTGAGTGACTGAACTGAACTGAACTGACTGAATAATCTAGTGGTTTTCCCGAATTTATTCAATTTATATCTGAATTTGGCAATAAGATGTTCATGGTCTGAGCCACAGTCAGGTCCCTGTCTTGTTTTTGCTTACTGTATAGTGCTTTTCCATCTTTGGCTGCAAAGAATGTAACCAATATGATTTCAATATTGACCATCTGGTGACGTCCTTTTGTAGAGTCTTCTCTTGTGTTTTTTGAAGAAGGTATTTGCCATGACCAGTGTGTTCTCTTGGCAAAACTCTGTTAGTCTTTGACCTGCTTCATTCTGTACTCCAAGGCCCAATTTTCCTGTTATGCCAGGGACCTCTTGACTTCCCACTTTTGCATTCCAGTCCCCTATAATGAAAAGGGCATCTTTTGGGGGAGTTAGTTCTAGAAAGTTTTGTATATCTTCATAGAGCCATTCAACTTCAGCTTCTTTGGCATTAGTAATTGGGGCATAGACTTGGATTACTGTGAAATTGAATGATTTGCCTTGGAAATGAAGAGAGATCATTTTGTTGTTTTTGAGATTGCACCCGAGTATGACATTTTGGACTCTTCTGTTGACTATGAGGGCCACTCCATTTCTTCTAAGGGATTCTTGCCCACATTTATAGATGTAGTGTTAATCTGAGTTAAATTTGCCCATTCTAGTCCATTTTAGTTCACTGATTCCTAAGATATCAATGTTCACCTTGCCATATCCTGTTTGACCACTTCCAATTTACCTTGATTCATAGATCTAACATTCCAGGTTTCTATGCAATATTGTTCTTTACAGAAATGGACTTTACTTCTATCATCAGTCACATCTACAACTGGGCATTGTTTTTGCTTTGGGTCTGTCTCTTCATTCTTTCTGGAGTTATTTCTCCACTCTTATCCAGTAGCATATTGGGCACCTACTGATCTGGGGAGTTCATCTTTCCGTGTCATATCTTTTTGCCTTTTCATACTGTTCATGGGGTTCTTCATCTTGGCTTTGGGTTATATCCTCCTGACCTCAGAAGATGTGGAAAAAGTTTTGACTTAATATTGACACAGATTTCCAAGAAATTTTACTATTTATCCAGCAGTTTTTTCATAATGAGCATTAATCATAATTAGCAGTGAATGACAGAAAAAGAAACTGTAAATAATTTACTATTATTTTATATTGTTGACTCCAATTCTATGTCCTATTGTTGAATGTTTATTTCTTCTACTTCATTGGTTTTCATTTTGGTGATGAAAATGTAAGGCCACCTAACTTACATAAACAGAGGAATATGGTCCTTGTGACTGTGATGTTTGAGGTAGATCTGGCTCCAGAATGACTGTAGAGGTTAAAGGTTGTGTCTGAGCTATTTCTCCTTCTTTCCTACTTGCTTCTCAGTTTCTTTCAGTGCATTTGCCTCATTTCCCTCTAAGTGCATATGATATCTTCTGAGCAGCTGATCGGAGCCATCACTGAAAGTTTTTCATCAAAACTCTACTGTCCCACCCTCTTGGACAGTGCAGCATGGCATTTTCTGCTCCTACTGTAGATGAGGGTGGTATGTGATTGAATTCTGGCCTGTGGAATATTAACAGAAGTTTTGATACCATTTCTGGGCCAAGACTTGTAAATGGTACAAGAGACCAAGGCTTGCTCTCTTGCCTCCCTTTCTTCTGAAGGAAGATAAGACAGAAACCCAAGGGGGCCGGTGATACTATAAGAACAAAGGAATCTCAGTTACTTAATCATCAATGGGGGAAACATCACGCTGACTAGAAATGCCTTGTTGAACTATTAAGATACTAATAAGTCATTTTCAAAGTACTATCCGTTTTGGGGTGTCTTTGTTATATCAGCTGTCCTGATCCCAGTGACTACTCTGTAACATATGGCAATAAGAAACTCCTTACTCATCAGGTCCATGATTCATAAGAACAAGAATATCTTTGGTGCTAGCTTAGACACCAATTACCAAGGCATTTTAAAGATAGATTTGAACAAAAACATCTGAAAGATACAAAAAAAAAAAGAGATGTTTTCAGATTCTGAGGTTATCAAACACATCATTTGACATTTAAACTAATAGTGTGGTTCAGGAACCTGCTTCAGATGTGGACTCTTAGGCCACATGTCACAGTTTCTGATTCATTTGGTTTGATGCAAAGCCTAGGAGTCTGCATTTGGAAATTGCCAGAGGAGATGCTGAGCCAAGTGTTCCATTGACCAAAGTATGAGAAAAAATAAAAATAAAAAAATAAAAAGCTAATTATTTTGATTAAAAAGTCTGATTCAGGATCTGGGGCTGGCATTGAGTTCTATGAGTTCTATTTTCTGTTGAAAGAAATAATATTTATTATTAATAGGGAAAAGATACATAAAAAACAAAATTAAAATAATATCCCCAGCTAAACTTAAGCAAAATTTAAAATTTTGATCATTACCCAGAAGATACAAAACATATCTTGCCCATGTGTGCGTGTGTGCTAAGTTGCTTCAGTCATGTCTGACTCTGTGTGATCCCATGGGCTGTAGCCTGCTAGGCTCCTTTATCTGTGGAATTCTCTAGGCAAGAAAGAATACTGGAGTGGATTGCCATTTCCTTGTCCAGGAGATCGTCCCAATACAGGGAATAAACTTTCATTCTAAATGTCTCCTGCATTAGCAGATGGGTTCTTTACCACTAGTCCCACCTGAGAAGTCCTTTCTTGTCCATAATAGATGCTAATTAAATTGTACTAATTAAAGATGGTTTGGTACAAAGGCAGTTATCAACCCTAGCTGCTCACAGAAATCAACTGGGGAGATTTGCAAACTGCAGATTCTTGAGGTCCAATGTCAAATAAAATTCATATTTTATGGCAAGATAGAAATTTAAATATAAAATTTTCTCTGCCCTTTGGCCCCCTCTCTCCCTTCCACTGTGCCTTGTGTATGTGTATTATGCATCAACCAAACCTCCCCCAGAGTTATGCAAAGAGGAAAAACTGGTCATAGCAAACACTCTCTTCCAACAACATAAGAGAAGACTCTACACATGGATGTCACCAGATGGTCAATACCAAAATAAGATTGATTATATTCTTTGCAGCCAAAGATGGAGAAGCTTGGTATAGTCAGCAAAAACAAGACAGTGAGCTGGCTGTAGCTCAGATCATGAAGTCCTTATTGCCAAATTCAGACTTAAATTGAAGAAAGTAGGGAAAACCATTAGACCATTCAGGTATGATCTAAATCAAATCCCTTACAATTATACAGTAGAAGTGACAAATGGATTTAAGGGATTAGATCTGTTAGATAGAGTGCCTGAAGAACTATGGATGGAGATTTGTGACATTGTACCAGAGGCAGGGATCAAGACCATCCCCAAGAAAAAGAATTGCAAAAATGCAAGATGGTTGTCTAAGGAGGCCTTATAAATAGCTGAGAAAAGAAGAGAAGTGAAAGGCAAGTAAGAAAAGAAAAGATATACCCGTTTGAATGCAGAGTTCCAAAGGAGAGCAAGAAGAGATAAAAATGCCTTCCTCAGTGATCAATGCAAAGAAGTAGAGGAAAACAATAGAATGGGAAAGACTAGAGATCTCTTCAAGAAAATTAGAGATACCAAGGTAACATTTCAGGCAAAATGAGCACAGTAAAAGACAGAAATGGTATGGATCTAATAGAAATAGAAGATATTAAGAAGAGGTGGCAAGAATACACAGTAGAACTATACAAACATATTTGCATGACCCAGATAATCATGATGGTGTGATCACTTACCGAGAGCCAGACATCCTGGAATGTGAAGTCAAGTTTGTCTTAGTTAGCATCACGGCGAACAAAACTAGTGGAGGTGATGGAATTCCAGCTGAGCTATTTCAAATCCTAAAAGATGATGCCTGAATATACCAGTAAATTTGGAAAACTCAACAGTGGCCATAGGAATTGAAAAGGTCAGTTTTCATTCCAATCCCAAATAAAGGCAATGCCAAAGAATGTTCAAACTACCGCACAACTGCACTCATCTCATACGCTAGCTTATTAATACTCAAAATTCTCAAAACCAGGCTTCAACAGTACGTGAACTGAGAACTTCCAGATATTCAAGCTGGATTTAGAAAAGGCAGAAGAACAAGAGATCAAATTGCCAACATCTGTTGCATCAATGAGAAAGCAAGAGAGTTCCAGAAAAACATCTATTTCTGCTTGATTTACTATGCCAAAGTCTTTGACTGTGTGGATCACAACAAACTGTGAAAAATTCTTAAAGAGATGGAAATACCAGAGTACCTGACCTGGCTCTTGAGGAATCTGTATGCAGGTCAAAAAGAAACAATTAGAACTAGACATGGAACAGCAGACTGGTTCCAAATCAGGAAAGGAGTACGTCAGGGTTGTACATTGTCACCCTTTTTATTTAACTTATATGCAAAGTACATCATGCAAAATGCTGGGCTGGATGAAACACAAGCTGGAATTAAGATTGCTGGGAGAAATATCAATAACCTCAGACATGCAGATGACACCACCCTTATAGCAGAAAGCGAAGAATATGTGAAGAGCCTCTTGATGAAAGTGAAAGAGGAGAGTAAAAAAACTGGCTTAAAACTCAACATTCGAAAAAACAAAGATTCATGACATCTGGTCCCACCACTTCATGGCAAATAGAAGGGGAAACAATAGAAACAGTGACAGACTTTATTTTCTGGGCTCCAAAGTCATTGCAGATGGTGACTGCAGCCATGAAATTAAAAGATGCTTGCTCCTTGAAAGAAAAGCTATGTCAAACCTAGACTGCATATTAAAAAAGCAGGGAAATTGCTGACAAAGTTCCATCTAGTCAAAACTACGGTTTTTCCAGTAATCATATATGGATGTGAGAGTTGGACCAGAAAGAAAGCTGAGTGTTGAAGAATTGATGCTTTTGAACTGTGGTGTTGGAGAAGACTCTTGAGAGTCCCTTGGACTGCAAGGAGATCAAATTAGTCAATCCTAAAGGAAAGCAATCCTGAATATTCATTGGAAGGAGTCATGCTGAAGCTAAAGCTCCAATACTTTGCCCTCCTGATGTGAAGAACTGATTCATCAGAAAAGACCCTGATGCTGGGAAAGATTGAAGGCAGGAGAAGGGGATGACAGAAGATGAGATGGTTGGACGGCATCACTGACTTTATGGACATGCTCTTGAGCAAGCTCCAGGAGTTGGTGATGGACAGGGAAGCCCGGCGTGCTTTCAGTCCATGAGTTCGCAAAGAACTGGACATGACTGAGTGACTGAACTGGCTGAAAGCTCCTTCATCAGCAGAAATACCAGCTCAGCCATAAAGAGCTACATTCTCGTAGCATCAGCAAGATTACTCCTTAAATGATAACATTCCTTCTTAATCTTGTAAGACCCACAGTGAACCTTAGATCTGGATTGTGTAAACTATCAGTGACTGTAATGGATAGCCCTTTGTCTCTGAAAAACTTAGTGTGCCTTCACTTCTAATATGCAGGACTGCTCTCAGAGCTTTCTGAGATGTTCTTCTTGGGTTATAGTCTTCA
This sequence comes from Bos indicus, assembly GCF_029378745.1. Lineage (NCBI taxonomy): Eukaryota > Metazoa > Chordata > Mammalia > Artiodactyla > Bovidae > Bos > Bos indicus. The sequence continues at coordinate 18,746,804 of NC_091783.1, forward strand.
ACATAGCTTGAATAAAATTTCCCATTTCTTTCTTTTTTCAAATTTACTTTTTAATTTGAAGAAAATTACTTTACAATGCTGTAATGCTTTCTGATGTACAACATCACAAATCAGCCATAATTATATATATATATAATATAATATATATATTACCTTCCTCCCTTCTCCACATCCCATACCTCTAGGTCATCACAAAGTGCCTGGCTGGGCTTCTAGCATTCTGCAACAACTTCTCACCAGCTATCTATTATATGCATTGTAGTGTATATATGTCAAGGCTACTTGCTCCATTTGTTCCCATTTCTCCCTCCCCAACTGTGTTCACAAGTACATTCTCTATATCTGTGTCTCTGTTCCTCCTGCAAATAGATTCATCAATACTATTTTTCTAGATTTTACATATATATTAATATACAATATTATTTTCTCTTTATTGCTTTATAACCAGCTCTAAGTTCATCTATTTCACTAGAATTGACTCAAATTTATTCTTTTTATGGCTGAGTGATATTCCATTGTACTCATTTACCGTATCTTTTTCACCCATTCATCTGTTGATGGACATCTAGGTTGCTTATATATCTCAACTATTGTAAACAGTGCTGCTATGAACACTGGGGCACACGTCTTTTTCAATTATGGTTTTGTCAAGGTACATGCCACGTAGTGAGATTGCTGAATTATATGGTAGTTTTATTCCTAGTTTTTAAAAAACAAATCCCATTTCTTTCTTAGATGGAATTATTACATTACATTTTTGATTAGTACATTCCAGTTTAGGCTTAATTCAGTGGAGGCACAGTCTAGACATCAGACTTTTAAAAGATTCCTATAAAATTCTACTGTGTAGTGTTTAGAACCTTGCAAAATGTGATTCTTAGATGAACAGTTTGAGCATTGCCTAAAAATGTATTAGATAGATAGATAGATAGTAAAGTTACTCAGTCATGTCCGACTCTTTGCGACCCCACGGACAGTAGCCAACCAGATTCCTCTGTCAATGGGATTTTCCAGGCAAGAATCCTGGAGTGGGTTGCCATTTCCTTCTCCAGGGGGTCTTCCCGACCCAGGGATCAAACCCAGGTCTCCCGCATTGTGGGCAGACGCTTTACTGTCTGAACCACCAGGTGCAAATTCTCAGACCCTTAGACGCTAAATTGCAAATGCTTGGGGAGGGCTTCAGCCAATGGAGACTGAATACGAGACATGCCCAGTTTAAGAACCGCTGGTCTAGGTACTAGTTTCCAAATCTGATTGATCATCATAGGTATCTTGGGGAGAACTCTGAAAATAGAAATTCCTCAGCTTCACTCCAATTTCCACTTTTTAATCTAGAAAGTCTGAGGAAGGCTGACAACAACCTTTCTTTCTTTCTTTTATCTTTTCCTTTATTCCTGGCCAGACTTGGGAACCAATTAGAAAATATTTTCTGAAAATATAAATGCTAATTTAGGAAATGAACTCTAGCCCTGCCACTGTTCATAACTGATCACATGACTCTGTATACAGGATTCTCCTGTCCTCTGAATCAAATTTCCTCACAGTGACTGGTGACTCCCATTTGTATTTGGAAGCTCTAATGAACCTGAATGAAATTTGTAGCTTCAAAGCTCCTATAAATGTAAAATATGACTATCAAACGGTCTTTGAGAGGAAGAGGATATTTCCTGCTCTCCTGCCCCCTGGGAGAATATTACTGACTATCATGTCTCTTTCATTTCTTCTTTAATGGAAAACCTCCTGAAGGACACCTTGGGCTCTGCTATTGTCTTCATTTCCATAGCTGTCTTGAGCTAAGCTTTACCCTAGGAAACTCCTATTGTGAGGCTACCTTTCTGCAGGTTCCTCTTCCCAGCTCTCTCTTCTCTCTCCCCTTTTCTCACCTCTCTTTTGTCTCTTCCTGTCCTAGACAGCGTCTGTCCATTTCACCCTCTTTCTCTTGTATTATTACAATTTAAGTATCATGAAGTGGAAGTCAGATTGCTGAGCTTTCGGAGACAGATGAGACCAAGCAGTCCGCCGGGAGCACTCGGCACCAGCGTGCGCAGTAGCCCAGCATATGGAGTTGAATCTCCAGATACTGACATTAACACTCCTGCTTCAGGTAACTCATTTAGCTTTGGTGTCATTTTACAATAAATATACCATCCACCGACACAAATTAGACAGCTATTGAGATTAATTTTGAGGCACTATCGGCAACATCTTAAATCAAAAATCATTCTTTATTAGCATGCTTGGCAGTATAGTGTGCCTGCCCTCCCCCCTCCTGATCCCTGCCACAGAATAAATGAGGCCCCATGGTTGACATAGCGCATCAAGTGTTTTATAATAGTCTAATTGTAGCTAATGGTTTGTGCAGCTAATTAAGGCCCTATGAATTACTGTAATCAGTCAGGCTCATCCTTTAAACCAGATAGTTCTATTCAACCGTCCCTTTAGTAAGAAACAATATGTATATGCACATACACACACACACACACACACACACACACACACACACACATATATATATATATGTATAAGGACACATACACACTCACACAGGCTGTAATGATCAGCCAGGTTCATCTGAGCACAAAGAGATTAATAAGACTTTTCTCTCTTCATTACAAAATATTGATTTAAAGAAGGACACATTTCCAGCAGCAGCTCCAGTCCCTGTAGATGGGGCCAAGGTAGAGTCTTCTGTATGTCTTCTACCTGAAAACTGAAACATGAGTTAATGCCTAGTACAGCAGCTCTCTGACTCTTCTCATAATCCATCCAGGTTGCAGCCCAGAGTTACCTTTTGGGGCATTTGTTAAGTTGTGGGAAACCAGACACTTCAGAGAAATGGTGACAAAGAAGCCACCTGAACAGCACAGTTGAAAATTCAGAAGGGACCAAACTCCATTTGTGAACCAGCTGGTTGACAACACTATCAACATGATTAAGCTTCTTTGATAGCAGTTACCAAGGATTTAGAGGAAGAAGTTACTGAACAATTCTAGAAGAGCTTTCCTCTGTTAAAGAATTGTAAGAGGAATGGGATAATTTTTTTTGCAGTGGGTTTGCTTTGATGAGCATATTCTAAACAGAAGATCTGTCAGAGTACAGAAGAGTTTTCCAAAGGCCTGAAGCATATATAATTTCTTGGTTTATTTGAAACTTGACTGGACATAGCAAAAAATAACTTTGGAAGCAATTCTATAAGGCCTTGGGGAAACAGAGAAAAGGAGCAGTAGGCCTTCTCTAGTAATTGTATCTGACTCTTTGAGAGGGAGAAAACATCCTATAGAAATGTCATCCATATGACCTCTGTTGGAAAACATGCAATCTGGTCCCCCAGGGTCCCATTGTCAATGAAAAGTGGGAAAGGAAACAGACTTTCATGAAGGCGATGTGGTCACATTATTTCCAGCTCACAATCTCACTGGAACTGGGTAGAATCTTGATGGTTCCACCAGTTTTTCACCTTTTTAAAAGCAAGATTAAATTTAACTGCTCTGGACAGATACTTGGAGAACCAGTTATACCATTTCCTTCTATCGGTCAAGATGTTTGTATCCTCAATAAATGGCCATTTATTTATGATTTTAAAGAAAGTAAGTTGATATCCTTTAAGAATTCTGGCCACTCCCTCTCAATTTCCAAATTAGAGTACTCTTACTTCATTAAATTCCCCCCTGTTGATCTTCTTAGTTCATTGTTGTGAGATAGTGGAAAGATCATTTGTCAAGAAAAAAAAAAAAAAAGAGTGTTACTTGTCATATAACTGGAGTTTTGGAATTTGGTATTTGGATATTCAGTGTATCCCTCCAAGATTTACATTTATAGGTGGCTACTTAATCTGCATCCTATTTCTAAAGGATTCAACATTCAGGTATAGATGTCTCCTTGTTTCTGAAATGGCAGTTATCAAATTAAAATGCTTACATTTATGCCTAGCTGCTTCAAAATTAACCAGTGGACCTTGTTCATAAAATTCCATTTATTTACTTATATTTTAGGAAGACTATTGATACATTTTTCATGGTTATCAGTGATGGCATTCAAAGCTTTCTTTTTTATCTAAGTACACCTTGTGAAACATCAGCTTCATGTTGACATTTGATTACACATATTTCAAGCTTCTATATGAAGATTTTCTTTTTTTTCCCTTGAAGATGACCAGATGTTGGAATAAATCGGACTGATGGAGATGAAAAATGTGATTTGCCCAGCTCTCAACATTATCCACCTCTCCTCCTCCTTCTGTTCTTTTTACACCTATAATCCTTGTACTTGTTGTGGCACTTAAAACTCAGCTGTGTTGACCTAGGTAATTTTAAAATAGATATTTCTAGTTCAGGTCAAACGATACCTGTCCTTGCTTGGAAAGCGTGCAGGGTAGAGTCTGGGGATTTATTTGTACTGCACCAGAATGAGAGTTGATGACAAATTTCCCTCACCTGCTGTTTGTCTCCTTCTCCAGATCAGCACCTACAGCCCTTTCCGTATATGAAAAAGTAATATTATTAGTCATTCTGGGAACAAGTCATATTCTGTTGGCTTTGGGTGGAATAGGGAAGTGTACATTCTGTTTGCACCACACTTCACACCCTGAGTTTCAAGGATCTCAAAAGAAAGCATGTTGATGCATGTAAAATCTCATTCACCCACCATTTGTCATTGTTCTTCTACTTCATAGTAAATCTTTAAATGTACCACAAAACATGTGTGCTAATAGACTCAAATACCTTGATAACCTCTAGGAAAGGAAACCAAAAGTATATAAACATATGCTCAGTCTTTAATGTTTCACTCTTTCGTTGTATTTTAAAATGACCCAGATATTCAATGAATTATTGTTTTTTAGTCACTAAGTTGTATCTGACTCTTTGTGACCCCGTGGACTGTAGCATCTTATGCTCTTGTCCTTCACTATCTCCCAGGGTCTGTTCAAATTCATGTCCATGGAGTCAGTGATACTATCTAACCATCTCATCTTCTGCCACCCTCTTCTGTTGCCTTCAATCTTTCCAAGCATCAGGGTCTTTTCCAGTGAGTCAGCTCTTTGCATCAGGTGGCCCAAGTATTGGAACTTTGGCTTCAGCATCAGTCTTTCCAATGAACATTCAGGGTTGATCTCCTTTAGGACTGACAGGTTTGATATCCTTGTAGTCCAAAGGACTCTCAAGAGTCTTTCCCAGAACCACAATTCAAAAGCATCAATTCTTTGGAGCTCAACCTTCTTTGTTGTCCAACTCTTATATCCATACATGACTACTGGAAAAACCATAATTTTGACTATGCCAACCTTTGTCTCTGCTCTAGCATATGCTGTCTAGGTTGACCATAGCTTTCTTTCCAAGGAGCAAATGTCTTTTAATTTCATGACTGCAGTCAGCATCTGCAGTGATTTAGGAGCCCAAGAAAATAAAATCTGTCACTATTTCCTTTTCCCCCTTCTATTTGCCATGAAGTGATGTGACTGTATGCCATGATCTTAGTTTTTGAGTGTTGAGTTTCAAGCCAGCTTTTTCACTCTCCTCTTTCCTCCTCATCAAGAAGCTCTTTAGTCCTTCACTCTGATATTAGAGTGGTATCATCTGCATATGTGTCCTGTGCTGTGCTTAGACACTCAGTCGTGTCCAACTCCTTGGCAATCCATGGACTCTAGTCCACCAGGCTCCTCTGTCCATGGGGATTGTCCAGGCAAGAATACTGGAGTGAGCTGTCATCCCCTCCTCCAGTGCCTCTTCCCAACCCAGGAATCAAACCCATGTCTCCCACATCGCCCGTGGGTTCTTTGCCATCTGAGTCAGCATATGTGAGATTGTTGATATTTCTCATAGCAAACTTGATTGCAGCTTGTGATTCATCCTGCCTGATATTCTGCATGATGTACTCTGCATAGAAGCTACATAGGCAGGTTGACAACATACAGCCTTGTCACACTCCTTTCCAAATTTTGAACCATTCAGTTATTCCATGTCTGGTTCTAATTGTAGTATTCACTACAGTAGCACCCATCATAGTGCTACTCAATCCCATAGAGGTAGAGAGTAAAAAATAATCTCTTGCATGTCTGAAAGTCAGCTTTATCTGAAATTATTTATCATATTTGTGTGACTGGAACTCCTGGGTATGCTGCTGGGATAGACATTCACTTATCTCAAAATGCAGATGTGGGTCAGTTAAGATACGAAGGTCTCATGGTTTTCTGATTCTATACAGGTATTGAACGAGGTCACCAGAGCTCCAGTTATTCATAGACAGTTCACTGGAGACTCTGGCTACTGCTTTTAATTTACTTAATGTTATTTTTCTTATTTTATTTGATCCCACTCCAGAAAGTGGGCACTATATTAATCGTACTTATAATTACCATATGTACTAGTTACAGAACCACAGGGTTCGTTTATAAAGAAAGATTAAACACATACATTATTGTAATAAATTAGGCTCCCAACTTCCTTTACTCTTTGTGCCCAGAGTATCTTAAAGAATCCTGATCCAAATCCAGGGAGGATATGGAGAAGAATGGGCCACCAGAAAACCCCAACATTTCATGGCAATATTTCAGAAAATCATCTGGCATGTGGATCCATCTTCAAGATGACTCTAAGTCTCTCTATAACAGGGAAAAACAGAATTTCCCTGCATGCATTCTACATTTTGTCAGCCTTTTCCTACTGCAGCAATCATTTATTTTGAAATTTAGAGGTGTGAGTTTTGATTGCCAGTGTAGCGAAGGGTGAATTGATTAGTACTGCCCATGCCCATGGCAAATTTGAATGTATACTGCATTCTTGTTTCCTAATTCCTGTGACCCAGAATTTATGAATTTATTATTTAATTTTGAAAACAAGACACTGGCCTAAGTTAACAGCATTATTGACAGTAAAATGCAAGAACATTGTAGGTATAGAGAACATGGACTATACAATTCTTGGTTGCATTGTGAAGAGAAAAAGTAGATTAGAGAAAAAAATTAAAGACTAGAGTTACCCAGTGTTATACATCAGTAGCAATTGGCTTTAGCAGCCCAGTTGTCATAAATGTGTCTGAAAAGGAAAGTCTTCAAACCTTGAATCTGCCTCCTCTATAGAAAGAGTATCTTTTCTCACTCTTCCAGAATCTAGAACCTGTACACTTTTAGAATTCATTGTGAGTTTGTATTCCTTCAGGAAGGATTCCCAAAGCATGCCAGATTATGCCATCTCTCCTTTTTCTGAAAAGTAAAGTTTCTTATTACACTGGTAACTTTGGAGCTTTAATCATATATACCCTTGAATTTGTTTACCATTCATGTTGTGGTTTGTGTAAGCTAATGTTGAAATTAACCCACAGCTCTGGAATCTACACCAGTAGACATTCATGAAGAAGGCAAGAAGTCTAAGAAACTCTTGAGGGGAAATGAAGGCAATATTTTAAGAAAAAAGAGATTATTCAGATTGGTAAAATAAAATAAGGGGCAGTAAACTAAATTTAACCAGCTGTCCCAAAAAGTAAACTTATCAACCCAGGAATCCAATTTATAGGTTACTTGAAAGCTAGCTCAATTCAATCTTTAAAACTACTTTTCCAAACTAAAATATATTGAAAACAATTGTTAGAAAATGCAATAGCTAATGATTACCTAGATTTTCATTTTGAGAAGTAATAAAGCACAGTTGTAAAGAGCAGAATCCAGAGACAGATGGCCAGAGTTTGCCTCTGAGCTCTCCACTTAGGAGCTGTGTGACTTTGGAAATGTTGCTAAACTGTTCTGAGTCTCTCCTCATCCAAAAAAATATAATAGTGCCAATATGTACTTCATAGGGTCATTATGAAGATCACATGGCTAAATGGGTTCAACAGTTCTCAGAATATTATCCAGCACATAATAAATTCAACGTAAGGATAAGTATTAATATGTTTTAAGGAGGTGAATGATCTTGAAATATTAGTATAAATTAGAAAGACTCAGATAGAAAGTGGCCTGAAACACCTATATCTGAGTTATAATCACATTTCTTTAGGTACTTATTGGCCCCAAAGATGTGTTCTATTATTATTGCTGGATGGAGAGTTGAAATACAAAATCTGATTTATTTTCAAAGATTGAAGAAATAGAGCTAGAGTTTTTAGCATACATATAACTTTCCATTATCATTCACTATCTACCAACTTGTAATTAGTATCTGTTTAAATCACAAAAGTGGCAGGACCACTTCTGGGCCAAATGAAATCTGATTGTTGGAGACTGGAATTAAATTTATTTTGATGTGATTTGGATCAACACCATAGTAATAATCAGTTTTGTCCTATGGCCATGTTTTTAATTCTCTGCAGTTAGGACTTTTAAAAAGGAAGCACAGACACCTTTTGATGTTGCATAAAAAATAGAATTTTAGAACTTATTCCCTTTATGGCCTTTGGATGCCTCATATCTCCAACCATGAAATGAAAATAATTGTTTTTCTTAAAGTTATGGTAACTCCAGAGTAATGGTAAATCCCCAACTATTTAATATGACATATAAAATTTCCATTCAATCACTTGTCATGTTTGCTATAATTCTTCTTCTAGTTTCCCAAAATATGGTTTGGAGATATTCATGTAGTTATAAGCTGGTCAATATTCATACAGAAAAGGCAATGCAGTCTAGAAGAAGGCACTGTTCTTATGAAACATAGTTACCATGATCACACACCCTCAACCATACAGTCAAGCACATTAAATTTTTTGTATATATATATATACACACACACACACATATAAGGAGATAAAAGAACAAGTTATTTGAAACAGACTTCTCTTAGAAAATTAAATGTATAGATAACACGCACTTCAAGTTGTGTGTATATAAGCTTGTGTAAAAGAGAGGTTGTCATGCAACTAATAAAAATAAAACTAGTGGCAACATTCAGGTGGGATTGTCTAGGTGCCATCTGTTCTTCTAAGTTTTATACATGTAGTGTGTGTTGAGAACAGCCAAAAAGTAGATACTGCTTTTACTCCTGTTTCATGGATGAGAACACTGAGACACAGAGAGGTGAGGGAGATGCTCCAGTGGTTCAGAATTCAAATCCAGACACTCTTGCTGCCATACACTGTGCTCTTAATCATAGCGGCAATGAATTCTGTTTGGGGAATGGCTGAGTTTTAACTAAAGATGCAATCAATCAAATTTTACTTTTATTTAATTAAGAAAGCAAATTTGTTTTGTCTGGGCTTGAGGATGCAAAACACTATAGACCAGCAACTTAGGTACTTCATATATAGCCACTTGCCTGATTATGTAATTCAAAATGTGGAAAATAGTATGCAGAAAAGCATCAGGAATAAAATTAATTTTTAGAGCATAAAACATTTCAGAAAGTGTAGTTGCTTATAGTCCACAATTTGCAAGCAAAAATAAGCCAAACTATGAGGATGATAAGTCATAAATTATCCTAAAACCTCACATCATGTTTATCACAGAATAGGCATTCACAGAACATCTCACAATTGAGGAATCTTCTGGAAACGCCAAAGACAGAGAATCTAAAATGGCAGACTAAGAAGATCAATGGCCTCTTCTCTCTTCCTCACTTGTCAGAGTATGGTTTATATAAGGGTCAGAAAGTCCCTGTTCCATCCCATTTTATTAGCATCTGCCATACCTGCAGGTCCAGGCTGACCAGACTTGTGCCTTTGGCCTCTTTTGAGCCATTGTTTGTGTTGTCAATGGGCATGACACTCAATATAATCTCCCAAGTAGCCCCTGTACAACTGCCATGTTGTTGTACAGAAATTCCACTATTGCCAGAGCCTGAGAGAAATGCCATATTCTAACACTTGCTCCGTGGTTTAGTTCATATACAATCTTCTAACAAGAGATGATCCTTATTTGCTTGTCCTACATCATGGTGTTCAATGGCTCAGCACTGGCAGGACGTTCCCTTGTGACCTTATCATCAGTGTCCACAGCGACTGCTAGAGCACTGAAGACTGGACAGGCTGGAGCTATGGAGTTGCTGGCTCCTTGTTTGTGTTCCCAGCTGTCTATCAAGTCAGTCTGTGACTCTGTAGGAATGAAGGCAAGAATTCCTTCCATAATGGGAGATGCTTATTGGCTGGCACACAACTCTCAGATACTGGAGAAGGAAAGGCGCTTTCTAGACTTTCTAATTCGGCTTTCTCAAGAGAAATATTTACAACTGTGCTGGCAAGTTACAGTACCTGAAAAACCTCTCTATCTCTCTTCCCTTTCCTTTCCTTTCACTTTCCCTTCTTTTTCTCTTTCCTTCTTTTCCTTTTTATTATTTGTTTTTCTTTTTCCCTTTCAAGGACTATAATTCTCTATTTGAGTTTTCTGATATGGGCTTTTTGGATTTTTGGATCTTAATTTCAGATGACCATTGCACAACCCAACTTTGTAAATATATTAAAAAAAAACTACTCAGTCTTCCAGTGGGATTTTAAATTTCCTTATTCAAACTATCTCACCCTTCGTCCCTTGGGTTCTAATCAGTGGCTTTTCACTTTAACAATGTACATTGCCATGTGTAAAATAGATAGGCAGGAAATGTATGTATGACAGGAAAATGAAGCAGAAGTAGATGTTTCCCTGTAACTCCATTGCTTATTCCATGATCCAAAAAATGCTGGCAATTTGATCTCTGGTTCATTTGCCCTTTTGAAACTCAACTTGTACATCTGAAAGTTCTTGGTCCATGTACTACTGAAGCCTAGCTTGAAGAATTTTGAACATAATATTGTTAGCATGTGAAATGAGCACAATTTTATGGCAGTGTGAACATTCTTTGCTATTGCTTCTCTTTGGGACTGGAATGGAAACTGACCTTTTCCAGTCCTGTGGCCACTTCTGCTTTCCAAATTTACAGACATATTGAGTGCAACACCTTAACAGTATCATCTTTTAGGATTTTAAATAGCCCAGCTGGAATTCCATCACCTCCACTAGCTTTGTTCATATCAATGCTTGCTAAGACCCACTTGACTTTACACTCCAGGATGTGCTTCTCTAGGTGAGTGACCACATTATCATGTTTATCCGGGTCATTAAGACATAGTTCCTCTGTGTTCTTGCCACCTCTTCTCAATCTCTTCTCTTTTCTTAATCATTTCTGTCCCTTTGTCATGCCCATCCTTACATAAAATATTCCCTTGATATCTACAGTTTTCTTGAAGAGCTCTCTAGTCTTTCCCATTCTCTTGTTTTCCTCTATTTCTTTGAATTGTTCATTTAAGAAGACCTTCTTATGTCTCCCTGCTATTCTCTGGAACTCCACATTCAGTTCAGTATATCTTTCCCTTTGTCCTTTGCTTTTTGCTTCTTTCCATAGCTATTTGTAAATCATTCTCAGACAACTGTTTCCCTTCCTGCATTTCTTTTTCTTTGGAATGGTTTTTATCACTGCCTCCTGTACAGTGTTAGAAACTTCTATCTATAGTTCTCCAGGGTTCTCTCTACCAGACTGAAGCCCTTGAATCTATTTTTCAACTCCACTGTATAATCATAAGGGATTTGAATTAGGTCATACTTGAATGGCCTTGAAATTAAAAGACGCTTACTCCTTGGGAGAAAAGTTATGACCAACCTAGAGAGCATATTCAAAAGCAGAGACATTACTTTGCCAACAAAGGTTCGTCTAGTCAAGGCTATGGTTTTTCCAGTGGTCATATATGGATGTGAGAGTTGGACTGTGAAGAAAGCTGAGTGCCGAAGAATTGATGCTTTTGAACTGTGGTATTGAAGACTCTTGAGAGTCCCTTGGACTGCAAGGAGATCCAACCAGTCCATTCTGAAGGAGATCAGCCCTGGATTTCTTTGGAAGGAATGATGCTAAAGCTGAAACTCCAGTACTTTGGCCACCTCATGCGAAGAGTTGATTAATTGGAAAAGACTCTGATGCTGGGAGGGATTGGGGGCAGGAGGAAAAGGAGACGACAGAGGATGAGATGGCTGGATGGCATCACTGACTCGATGGACATGGGTTTGGGTGAACTCCGGGAGTTGGTGATGGACAGGGATGCCTGGCATGCTGCAATTCATGGGGTCGTGAAGAGTCAGACACGACTGAGCGACTGAACTGAACTGAATGGCCTAGTGGTTGTTCCTACTTTCTTCAATTTAAGCCTGAATTTTGTAATAAGGAGCTAACGATTTGAGCCACAGTCAGCTCCAAGTCTTGTCTTTATTGACTGTATTTAATTTATATGTAGAGTAGATCATGAAAAATGCTAGGCTGACTGAATCACAAACTGGAGTCAAGATTGCCAGAAGAAATATCAACAATCTCAGATATGTAAATGATACCACTAAAGGCAGAAAATGAAGAGGGACTAAAGACTCTCTTGATGAGGATGAAAGAAGACAGTGAAAACACTGGCCTGAAACTCAGCATCAGAAAACTGAGATCATGGCATCTAGTCCTGTCACTTAATGTCAAATTAAGAAGATGTCAAAGAAGAAGAAAGAGTGGAAGCAGTGACAGATTTTACTTTCTTGGGCTCCAAAACACTGCAGCCATGAAATTACAAAACTTTTGCCTCTTGGAAGCAATGCTATAACAAATCTAGACATTGTATTAGGATGCAGAGATATCACTTACTGACAAAGTTCATACACTCAAAGCTATAGTTTATCCAGTGGTCATGTACAGATGTGAAAGTTGGACCAAAAAGAAAGCTGATGGCAGAAGAATTGAAGTTTTCATATTGTGGTGCGGAAGAAGACTCTTGAAAGTGTTTTGGACTGCAAAGAGATCAAACCAGTCAATCCTAAAGGAAATAAACCCTGAATATTCATTAGAAGGACTGTTGCTGATGCTGAAGCTCCAATAGTTTGGCCACCTGATGCGAAGAGCTGACTTATTGAAAAAGACTCTGATGTTGGGAAAGACTGAAGGCAAAAGGAGAAGAGGGGTGCAGAGAATGAGATGGTTAGATAGTATCACTGATTTAATGAACATGAATTTGAGCAAACTCCAGGAGATAGTGGAGAACAGAGGAGCCTGGCATGCTATATAGTTCACAAGGTCACAGAGTTGGACATGATTTAGCAAATGAAAAACAATTGGTTATATGGCCAGTAGATCAGATTGCTGGATTATATGGTAGCTCTCTTTATTTTCTTAGGGAACTTCCATACAGTTCCCTATACATACAGTTCAGGCTTCCCAGCAGGAGTTGCAGGAGATGCAGGTTTGATCCTTGGTTCAGGAAGATCTCCTGGTGGAGGAAATACCAACCCACCCAGTTTTATTGCTGAGATAACCCCATGGACAGAGGAAACTGGCAGTTTACAGTTCATGGGGTCACAAAGAGTTGGACACGAGTGAGCACACACACATGGCATGGTGCTTTCCGTAATGATTGTGCCAGAGACATTTTACCATATGTTTAAAAAAAAAATGGACATGATGAGAGTATACTAATTTGATTTGTCTGAAAATGGGTTCTAAACCTTACATAGGCTAACTTTTATATTTGTGCAACATGTCTACCTATATCTTTATCCTTTTTGTTCTTTGTTTAATGTTTCAGAGCAGATTCAGGATTGGAACCCAGTTTTATAGGCCATATACCTTTGAAATCTCAGCACAGAGTGCAGTGCTCCATGACAGGCCAACAGTCTCGTGTATTCCAGTTGCAATTCAAGCCTCACCTACTTTTCTGGAACCTTCTCTATTACACAGTTTTCCTTCTTCCTTGGAATTCACATTGCAAAGAGAATCTCTAACAAAAATTATAATGTCACTGTATATTGCCACTGTGTTATAGCAATGATTTTATTTGTACTTACCAACTTTATGAGACTATAGGCTGTTTCAAGCAAAGAACTACAGGCCTTGTCTTTAAAAAATACTAGACTTGATATTCATAATTAGCAAATATTTAGAGAATCCTTGTTGACTTTCTCGGTATTGGTTAGATATGATGCAATGAGATAGGATTCTCAAAGAGGATTGGGGAGAAAAAGAAGAAAGGGACACAGGCCCCATGGTGTTTTCTTATCTATTAAATTTGGAAAGCTCCTGCCTAACAACCCTCTATCTTATAGGCCTACAGATCAGATCAGATCAGTCGCTCAGTCGTGTCCGACTCTTTGTGACCCCATGAATCGCAGCACGCCAGGCCTCCCTGTCCATCACCAACTCCCGGAGTTCACTCAGACTCACGTCCATCGAGTCAGTGACGCCATCCAGCCATCTCATCCTCTCTTGTCCCCTTCTCCTCCTGCCCCCAATCCCTCCCAGCATCAGAGTCTTTTCCAATGAGTCAACACTTCTCATGAGGTGGCCAAAGTACTGGAGTTTCAGCTTTAGCATCATCCCTTCCAAAGATATCCCTGGGCTGATCTCCTTCAGAATGGACTGGTTGGATCTCCTTGCAGTCCAAGGAACTCTCAAGAGTCTTCTCCAACACCACAGTTCAAAAGCATCAATTCTTCGGCACTCAGCTTTCTTCACAGTCCAACTCTCACATCCATACATGACCACTGGAAGAACCATAGCCTTGACTAGACCAACCTTTGTTGGCAAAGTAATGTCTCTGCTTTTCAATATGCTATCTAGGTTGCTCATAACTTTCCTTCCAAGGAGTAAGCGTCTTTTAATTTCATGGCTGCAGTCACCATCTGCAGTAATTTTGGATCCCAGAAAAATAAAGTCTGACACTGTTTCCCCATCTATTTTCCATAAAGTGATGGGACCGGATGCCATGATCTTCATTTTCTGAATGTTGAGCTTTAAGCCAACTTTTTCACTTTCCACTTTCACTTTCATCAAGAGGCTTTTGAGTTCCTATTCAATTTCTGCCATAAGGGTGGTGTCATCTGCATATCTGAGGTTATTGATATTTCTCTCGGCAATCTTGATTCCAGCTAGTGTTTCTTCCAGTCCAGTGTTTCTCATGATGTACTCTGCATATAAGTTAAATAAACAGGGTGACAATATACAGCCTTGACGAACTCCTTTTCCTATTTGGAACCAGTCTGTTGTTCCATGTCCAGTTCTAACTGTTGCTTCCTGACCTGCATACAAATTTCTCAAGAGGCAGATCAGGCGGTCTGGTATTCCCATCTCTTTCAGAATTTTCCACAGTTTATTGTGATCCACACAGTCTTTCACAGCATCATCTTTCAGGATTTGGAACAGCTCAACTGGAATTCTATCACCTCCACTAGCTTTGTTCGTAGTAACGCTTTCTAAGGCCCACTTGACTTCACATTCCAGGATGTCTGGCTCTAGGTCAGTGATCTCACCATCGTGATTATCTGGGTCGTGAAGATCTTTTTTGTACAGTTCTTCTGTGTATTCTTGCCATCTCTTCTTAAAATCTTCTGCTTCTCTTAGGTCCATACCATTTCTGTCCTTTATCAAGCCCATCTTTGCAAGAAATGTTCCTTTGGTATCTCTGATTTTTTTGAAGAGATCTCTAGTCTTTCCCATTCTGTTGTTTTCCTCTATTTCTTTGCATTGATCTCTTAAGAAAGCTTTCTTATCTCTTCTTGCTATTCTTTGGAACTCTGCATTCAGATGTTTATATCTTTCCTTTTCTCCTTTGCTTTTCATTTCTCTTCTTTTCACAGCTATTTGTAAGGCCTCCCCAGACAGCCATTTTGCTTTCTTGCATTTCTTTTCCATGGGGATAGTCTTGATCCCTGTCTCCTGTACAATGGCACAAACCTCATTCCATAGTTCATCAGACACTCTATCTATCAGATCTAGGCCCTTAAATCTATTTCTCACTTCCACTGTATAATCATAAGGGATTTGATTTAGGTCATACCTGAATGGTCTAGTGGTTTTCCCTACTTTCTTCAATTTAAGTCTGAATTTGGCAATAAGGAGTTCATGGTCTGAGCCACAGTCAGCTCCTGGTCTTGGTTTTGCTGACTGTATAGAGCTTCTCCATCTTTGGCTGCAAAGAATATAATCAATCTGATTTTGGTGTTGACCATCAGGTGATATCCATGTATAGAGTCTTCTCTTGTGTTGTTGGAAGAGGGTGTTTGTTATGACCAGTGCATTTTCCTGGCAAACTCTAATAGACAAAGTCAGAGCTGGCAGAACCAAAGCAGAATGTAGTGATGCCACATAGGTGACAAGAAAGCTCTATAGAGTTCTACTGTGCTGTTATGTTCTCACAAGAATGAGGCTTAAAACTACTTAAACTTTGGCCATCATCATGGAAGGTCTAGGAGGTGACATTTTCAATGATACCTCCTAGACCTGGCAGAGATGGCCCTGCCTGCTGTCAACCTTCCATGATGATGGCCAAAGTTTAAGTTGTTTTAAGCCTCATTCTTGTGAGAAGATAACAAAACAGTAGAACTCTATAGAGCTTTTTTGTCACCTATGTGGCATCACCACATTCTGCTTTGGTTCTGCCAGCTCTGACTTTGTCTTTCTTACAGGCTAACTGAAGCTAATTCTCACATGGGATAGTTTGGGTTACTCATAGCAGAAAAGCACAGATGAATAGAGAAGCAGCATTGAGATGATCATAAAACCCTTTCACTTGTGGGAAGATCAATGTTGATATGTGGCTTGTTGGTTTATACTTTAGAGGCCCCAGGTGATATTGTTAACCAATCACAATCTCCTTACCCTTGATCCATTTCCATCATTTCCTCAAAGCAGCCAGTTTTGATTATTTATAGTTGAGGTACTCTCTGTAGAGAGTTCTGGCCACAAAAGGCACGGTATATAAAGCATCACAGTATCTCCATTACCAACTGGGCCAGCATCATCCAGGAGCATATATAAGTAGATACGGACTAAGACTGGGGATGTAGGAGCAGATGCCTGTAAGTATCCAGACCTGTTGGTACCTAGAAGTGTCCAGTATTATAAATGCAGGGGACAAAAAGAAGAAGTCACTATTTCTATATATTGGAGGTCATCCTCTAGGGATATGACAGACACATAAAGAGGTCATTTAAATATAGCATTGCAAATGCTATGACAAGCTGTATAGAAATTATAAGAATGGAGAAGTAGATTCAACCTGCTTTGGAGGAGGTAATCTGAGGAATATATTTTTAATATTTGTTGAGTTTTTTCATGAATTTATGGTTCTGTGACTTAAATCCTGACTGTGATTAAGGGGGAAAAGTGTATGATTGCTGAGAAAGACATTCAACAAAGAGTTTCAGACAATATAGGCAAAGGCAGAGAGATGGGTTTCAGGCACAATAAGCAGTTTGTTCTTATTAGATCTGGGGTGACATCTCCTTATTGGAGCTGCAGTTAGGTGGACCTCACCACTGACTGTGCTTCTGGAGACAATCTGAAGCTCAATTTATGGTACAAGATAGAAGAATTTTAAGCCAAAGCAAAAGCCCAATCTTATGAACTGAGTCAGAATAAAACAATAGCTTAGGGAAATACGAGAGATAATTTCAAGTCCTCAGAGGACAAGTCCAAGAACTGATTGCAGAGAAACCGATTTTGAAAAAGATATAAGCCATCAGTAGTCATAACTAGAGCAAAAGAACTTAACTAAATTCTGTTGGAGGATTTCCTGATTGAGTGAATCTTAAATAAGTGATTTGAAAAGGCTCTGAGCCCTCAGGTAGTGGGTATTAGATGTAAGAAGCTGGGGAAACAGTTGATTTGGGGATGACATTGCCCAGTCCTCTGGGATCTTAAGAAGAGCCTAGGAAGATGATCAGCTCATTTTCCCCAGCAAAATTATTTGCAGCATAGATCTGTATCTGTTTACATTAACACAAAAGTGATTTCAGGATTGTCTATTGCTTGATATCAAAATCTTTAGTCTCAGTTCCATGGATATTATTTGGTGCTTCAGATGGTTATGAACCTGTTAAGAATATATTCAAATTGTATGCAAATTTATAGGCAAAAGACCTATGAGATCTTATCAGGAGATCCATAAGATCCAAGAAGATCTTATCAGTTCTTTAAATTTCATAACTCTGAATATTTAAAGTCCACTAGTACAGACACAGAAATTTATATTTTCTTTCCAGAGATAATACCTACTACTTCTTATGAGACACAAGAGAATTTGTGTCAAGTAAAGATATAGGTATTAGTATTAAATGAAGAGTCTATGATCACATATTTTTCTTCACTAGCCATTGTACTTTTCTTTAATAGATCAGAGTAAGGTGGAAGCAGGATAGACCCACACCCCATCTTTACTGCTTCTAGAATACATTGAAGAATCCTTCTTGAGTAAGTACTTGCTATGTATACCTTATTGCTATTTTGCCTGAAAATGTCTCTCAACAGGTAAAATTGACTTCAGGATCCATAGTTTTTGGTTAACTGGGAAGAAGGTTATATCAGGTAGTTATAACTTAGGCCTAATGACACGAACCCAATACAAACTCAAACATTTTATGCTCTGGGATTCAGATGACCTTATCTGGAGTTCTGTTCAAGATGCTATGAGGACAAGGATGCTTCCATGCTTCAATTTAAAATTTTGCCTGGGATGCCTGGGTTCAATATTTTCTCACTGTCCTCTCATATTAAAAAACCCAGTTTGTCAGAAACAATCTCAGCACAGCGCTTGCAAAAATCACCACATTGAATGTGTACCTTCTGGAACAGTCAGAGGAAAGTTGCCTTTCTCTCACTGCTTTCCATAGAGCGAAGGATTCTGGAATTTGAGATGTTATCTCCCAAGGTGTTATTTATGGTAACTTTCTTATTTTCTGTTATTTCTGTGAATATTTGGGGTTCTAATTTAGGAAAGGCTATTTATCCACCATATTATAGAGAGGTAGGCTCTTTCACAAATCATAATCAAGGTAAAAATCAGTGAAAGGTATATTCTTATTTTCATATGAAAGTCTATAAGCAATCTCTCTGAATACCAAATATCTTTGAGAATCCCTGGATGACCCAGCATTAATCAGATTTCCTTTTTCAGTTTCTAAGGTCATGAGCCTTTCCAGGTAACAGGTGTAAGAACAGAATTTAGAAGCAGAAACTGCCAAATTGCAGACTATTACTGAATCTCTGGTCAAGTAAGAGAAAAAGTGGGCCCTTCCTAATGACCCTGGATATGCCTCCTTGAGATTCATTTAGATGTAATTACAAGATATTTCCTTCCTATTAGTATATATTCACAACCTTGCTAAGCTAAGTCACTTCAGTCGTGTCCGACTTTGTGCGATCCCATAGACAGCAGCCCACCAGGCTTTCCCGTCCCTAGGATTCTCCAGGCAAGAACACTGGAGTGGGTTGCCATTTCCTTCTCCAGTGCATGAAAGTGAAAAGTGAAAGGGAAGTTTTGGAAAGCCTCCATGGATGAAATAGAAACTTCTACTCACTCATCTCTGGTTTTTTCTCCTAAATACGTAACAGAGCTCATTTCTGAGACCATGTCATCTTATTATTTGTTGGAGCCATGTGGCTATCTCTGGTCAGTGGGCTGTGGGTGAAATTGATTATTGATACGGAAGTGTTATTTCAATGCGTTCTTCGCTGAACACTGTGCCATCACAAGAACAGTGCTCCATACAGTTGCCTAGACCCACAGAAAACTTCTCATGAGTGAGTAAATTGTTGTGTTAAGCCATTAAATATTTCATCTGAAGTACAAGCCTGTTGTGATTTAAACAACAGAAGAGGTGTTGTGAGGTTTATAAAATAATTTTGATAGTGGATAGTAGAAGTAAAAAAAAAAGCATAGGCAAAATCATAAAAGTAGAAAAATGTAATTTTCATTTTATACTGTCCTTGGATTTTTTTTTTTTTTTCCGTCAAGAATGCTGAAGTGAAGTGAAGTCACTCAGTCGTGTCTGACTCTTTGAGACCCCATGGACTGTAGCTTGCCAGGCTCCTCCATCCATGGGATTTTTCAGGCAAGAATACTGAAGTGGGTTGTAATTTCCTTCTCCAAAGAAATGGAGAAAATTAAAAAGAGAGAGAGAGAAAGGCATAACTTTGCCAAACAAGGTCCATAGAGTCAAAGCTATGATTTTTCCAGTAGTCATATATGGATGTGAGAATTGGACCATAAAGAAGGTTGAACATCAAAGAATTGATGTTTTTTAATTGTGATGCTATTTTGAGAGTCCCTTGGACAGCAAGGAGAACAAACTAGTCAATCCTAAAGGAAATCAGCCCTCAATATTCATTGGAAGGACTGGCGCTGAAGCCGAATCTCCAATAGTTTGTCCACCTGATGCAAAGAGCCGACTCATTGGCAAAGACCCTGCTTCTGGGAAAGACTGAAGGCAAAAGGAGAATGGGGCGGTAGAGAATGAGATGGTTATATAGTGTTACCAACTCAATGGATGTGAATTTGAGCAAACTCAGGTAGATGGAGGACAGAGAAGTCTGGCGTCCATGGGGTCACAAAGAGTCAGACACTGCTTAGAGGCTGAAAAACGAACAGTAGTTTTCATCAGGGAGAAAATAAATGAAAAGAATATAGAGAGGACTAGATAATAAGCCAGAAGGCATAGATTAAAATGTTTGTACTAGCTTCATACTTAATCCTGTTGCCAATGGATGATCATCTATTATAGTAATGTACCTATTAAGAATCATTAAAGTGAGAAGATATTGAAAGAAAAAAATAATTTTTTAAAAACATAGATAAGAATAATAACACCTACAAATAGGGAATTAGTATCTATTAGAGATGGGAGAAAAACAAAGTAGAAAATATACTTCAATAATGAATATTTATGAGAAAAATTATCTACTTGACAATAGACCGATTTTGGAATGAAGACAGAATTTGTCTCAAAAAGTCAAGGTGACTGCTATTACAGCACATGGTGAGTTAGACTTTCTATGCCCAACCAAGTACTGAGTATCTTTTCTATGGGATACTCTCCTCTGAATTCTAAGCAAGTAGTTAATTTTACAGAAAAACATATATCTAAAATGGAGATGTCCTCTCTGGGGAAGATAAACTTATATGCCCCTAAGCCCTCAGTTTGTCTTAGCCTGTCTTTGCAATATTGATCTGTATTATCTTTGGGAAAAATCTCAGCATAGCCTATATCAATTCATGTAGCTCACATCAGTTTGTCAGGCCAACACAGATGCCTGGAGACTTGACATCTGGTTTCCATTCACATTTGCCCCAGGTTAGTGTGTGCATGGGGTAAACATTGCCAACCTTCTCTAATTCAACATGCTATGGGAACAAAGTTGGAGATCGCTGCAAAATAGGAAGTAAAAGTTCTTCCAGGGCCATGATTGACTGTGATTTAAAAGAACGTAGGAGGCAGAAAGAACTCATGGTTAAGAATATAGAATGTGGAGATAGTCATCTCTGAATATGAATCCCTGATCCCACTACAAGTCTCTACATACCGCAATTTTCATCTTGGAAAGGACAATCTGCCATGTAGGGTATGTCATTAAATGGGATGCTGCTGGCAAAATCCTTTGCACAGTTTATTTTTAAAGTAGCCAGTAGAGTGATTGTGCTATATGTAAGCTTTAGATAATAATAATAAAAAATTCTTACCTATCTCTTACCATATGCCAAATACTATTTTCAATTTACATACATTAACATTAGTCCTGGCTATAGCCTATGGGGAAAATATGATTTTTATCCCCCTTTTACATATGAGGGAGCAGCAAAGGTGAACACCTAGCCCAAGGTTATATAGCTAGTAACGGGGGGGATCTGGACCACAATCCCAGGCAGCTTCACAGCAAAGCCTGTGGTCCTAATTACAACGGCCTAGGTATACAGTTCAGGGGACCTCAGTACAATCCCTGGGTCAAGAAGATCCCCTGGAGTAGGAAATGGCAACCCATTCCAGTATTCTTGCCTGGGAAATCCCATGGACAAAGCAGCCCGGAGGGCTATAGTTCATGGGGTCGCAGTCAGACATGACAGAGTGACTGAGCACACAAGCATATAAGGAAATAATATTTTCGTATGTGAATCAGATGAGGCATAAGTTAGTATTTCTCAACTGAATCCTAAATGTATGTTTTGCCCTTCCCTCTGCTGTCATTGAGCTTCCCAGCTGGCACTAGTAATAAAGAACATACTTACCAATGCAGAAGATGTAAGAGATTTGAGGTTCAATTTCTGGGCTGGAAAGATCCCCTGGAGGAAGGTATGGGAACCCACTGCAGTATTCTTGTCTGGAGAAACCCATAAACAGAGGAACCTGGAGGGTTACAGTCCATAGAGTCGCAGAGAGTAGGACATGACTGAAGCAGCTTAGCACACATGCCTGCTGCTGTCATCATGGGTGAATATGACAGTTTGAATTGAAAGTGTTATTTAAAAAAAAAATGCCTGGAAAGAGAGTTAGAGCTACAGGACAAGTTCTGGTTTAGGGGTTTGGGGATTTGCTTTCTTGGGGATACCACTAAGGAGCTGCATGATCTTGGTTTGGTATGTCAACATCTCTAGCCATTGGTTTTCTTATTATATGATTCTTATGATCTCCTTTAGAATACAATCTGGGAGTGTTTCACCCCACTAGAAAAGTCCTACTTGTTTGTCAACCACCAGCATTGATTTGAGAGTGATAGGGAATTTGGTTAGAAGTTGAAATTATCCATATTTAAGAATTGGATGTGTATGGGAACAAACATGATCAAACAAAACGACTTTGGAATTACATATATTTTATTGGAGAAGGAAATGGCAACTCACTCCAGTGTTCTTGCCTGGAGAATCCCAGGGATGTGGAAGCCTGGTGGGCTGCCATCTATGGGGTTGCACAGAGTCAGACACAACTGAAGTAACTTACCAGTATTGCAAAAGTGTCAGGAGACTAGGAAAAGCCAGAGAAAAGACAGCAAGGAAAGGAACCCTGCCCTAACTCCTTGTCAACTGGAGATACCCAATCATTCTCAGAAAAAAGCAAATTTCCCACTGCATGCTAATTTCACTGAGGGATGATGCTACCCTCTCCTCCCCTCCATTACAGCTCTCACTGGCTCGGGATACACTCGCCCTTAAGAACAATGGGGCATCGAGTCATTCCTAATGATGCCTAATTTCCTAATGATGCCTAATTCCTAATTTCCTAATGAGGAAAAATAGAGCAATACTTGACCAGTATTTTAAGAGCCAAGACAAGTCCAACATAGTAAATATAAGGGGTCTTCTCATGATGGCACTTGTCACTAGCTGGAGAGAAAACAGGGCTGGAACCTCTTATAGCTGCTAAGGAAATGCTGGCTGGCAAGGCACTGGCTCAGTTTGTGCTCAGATTGATTTGGAGAACCTTGGGAACAGGACCTGAAAGGCAGCAAAGGGGTGGCCTTATATCTGAGCCACTCTTCAGTAAGCCTGAGAAAGAGGAGGGTGAGTACTGTGAGTGGGAGAAGGGAGGTGTTAAGAGAATGTCCCAGGGGCAGGCATCAGAAGAGAGCAGTGGGCTTAGCTCAGCATGCAAAACACAAACCAAAGCCTGTCACTCTGAGCCCATCAGACAGTCTCAAGACTTCCAGGCATGCCTTTACAGAACATTCTCATTTGATTAAGACCACAGGTCTAGCCACAAGGGAAAACAGAGTAAAGAAATGTGGTTCTCCTATATATTTTAAGGGTTTTTACGGAACTGTGATTGAGGTGTTCGAGAACTTCTGTAATCAAAGAGAAGCAAATGTAATACACCAATCCATAATACTCAAAAAGAATTAGATGACATCAGCAAAAAGACTCCGTCATATAATAAAATGCTGACTCTGTTTTTCCCCACCCATCAAATATGAGAAGACAGATTAGGCGAAGTAAACTAAAACATCAGTCAGGACGTGTGTTTCCCAAAATGTCCCTGTGTCTTGTCTTGGATTTAAGGACTCTGGCTATGGTAGCTGACCAGGTGCAGGTTCCCTCTCTTTCAGAATTTTTATTAGTAGCCTCTCATCTATTATAAATCTAAATTATAATTTAATTTATAAATATAAAGTGACCCCACATCATGCTTCATGAGATGTGTATGAGGACTCACAGATACAGTTATCGAATCCATTCTTTAGACAATGTTGTAGAATTAAAATCCAGCACCGACCAGAGAGAAGGAGTTTCCCTTTATAAGCTGAGCGTAAACACTACAAGATCATGACTGAGCATTGTTGACTGCTCTATCTCATGAGCCCCAAACAACTGATTATCAGGTAAATGATTGTCCAATGAATGAATTAGAAAATAGTTATCTTACCTATTGGACAGAAAGGAGATCCAACCAGTCCATCCTAAAGGAAATCAGTCTTGAATATTCATTGGAAGGACTGATGCTGAAGCTGAAACTCCAATACTTTGGCCACCTGATGTGAAGAACTGACTCATTAGAAAAGACCCTGATGCTAGGAAAGATTGAAGGCAGGAGAAGAATGGGATGGCAGAGGATGAGCTGGTTGGATTGCATCACCGAGTCAGTGGACATGAGTTTGAGTAAACTCTGGGAGTTGGTGACGGACAGGGAGGCCTGGCATGCTGCAGTCCATGGGGTCGCAAAGAGTCGAACACGACTGAGTGACTGAACTGACTGACTGACTATCTTACCTATCAAACTTCAAATTCCTCTGTCTCAAAAGACAAATGATGCAGACATCTTCTTCTAGCAGCATTACACGTCTGTTCCATTAGACTTGAATATTATTTTTCTTGTTCTTGTTTTGATCTGTCTTCCCCCATTTCTGACTCCCTTGCCCTTACTAATTAGCTCTCACCTTCCATCACCTCACTTCTTTTGTCTGGTGAGGGATAGTGGAGGGAAAAAGAAAGGGAAAAAAAAAACCAAACACCTCACCCCTAAAGCATTATATTCTATTATTATTCAAGCCAAATTTAGGTGGACTAAACTCAGGAAAATAAGGACGTCATTATTAAGAAAATGAGAAGCTATGTGTGATTTTTTTTCTGCCTGTTATTTCCAAATGGTTACCCGCACCTCCATTTTATAGTGATTTTAAGATTATTGTAGTGAAAACTGCCCACAAAAATACAGATTTGCTTTCCATCATCACAACATGGACCTCACCATGTGAAGATGCAATTTGTATTTTAAAATACATATTAAACTTCATTCCAGCCCCCAAAGCTATGCTTCCTGGCTTTTCTCCATTCGACCACATACAGATCCTCACTGCTGGAAGCAAACTTGATGTATGGAAATCAGAACTCTCTTAAACTCCAAGGTGATTCTTTCCTTTACAAGAATATTCACCAAAATGTTTCTAAGAAATAGCTACTGCCTCCTCTGCATTTAAATGATAGTATGGCATACAAAAATTCAGTCCATAAGAAAGTTGAGAGAGTTCAATTATATGCATAAATGACAAGGAAAATAAGTTACATGGGAATAATGATTTCTATTTTCAAAGTTTTGTTATCAATCACTACAATTGAAGAAATGATTACCTTCTAAAGATAAAACAGGGTGCTTAGGTTAGGGAATAAAAGATAATAAGACACAGACTGTGCTTTCAAGAAGCTTATGTTCTAATGACAGAGACAGCCAGTTAAATATTTAGAACACAGTGTGATATGCCGCCTATTAAAAATAAGACAGCAGGTCCAAAATGAAGTCACTTCACCAAAAATTGAAGTACAGTTTCAGTTGTTCCACAAACAGAATCTTAAATCAGTCATTCAGGAATTGTCTGGTCAGCACTATTTGATAATCTACCTGATAGATCCCTGTCATCCCCATTACAAATGTGATTTTTCAATAACTAACCCACTTTCTTGACTGCTACACATTCCTTCTTCCCTTTCCCTTCGGCTTCTAAAAGTCTTTCATTGTGTATAGATTGTTGGGTCTCCTTTTTATCTTCAGGGTTAGATGCCCCACATGACTAAAATCTATTTCTGTTCAAATAAGCTCAACATTTTAACATGCCCCAGTTTGTCTTTTGGCAGTTCTGGGTTCAGAAGAGGGAACCAAATGAGACCCCCGATGGCCATCGGGAGCAGCTATCAACCAGATGTGGCTGCCTCTAGAGCCCCTTAGTTCCTGCTTTCTCATTGCTTCTGGAGGGAGTGAGCAGGTCCCTCTCAGATTCTAGACCCACCATTTTGGGTTCCTACATTGAGCAATTATTTTGGACTGAGTCTGAAAGCCAACTGGAGTTGAACGGGGTTTAACTTAGAAGGTGGACATTGGTTGAACTGCTTTCAGTGTCAGACGATGTCTGATTTAGAAACTGAACTCAGTCTGGGATTGGATGGAATCCAACATAGGAAGTGAACTGAATGTGGGGTGGGGCTGGGTCAGACTTAAACTAGATACTAGATCCAGTGAGGCCAGGTGAATACAATGCTGTTTTAAGGCTGAACAAACCAGTTAAGCTTACAAAAGTTAATCTCAAAGTACAGTGGCCACAGTGGAAAACTTTTAGCCTAGATGTGCTTGCCCATTTCTGAGGTGCTCTAGAGACAAAGAGGTCTCAGTCAAGCACTCACGACCAAAGGCAGAGAATATAGTAATTTTCTCATGCACAGTTTCTGCTGACCAGACACCCCACTCACACCAGAGCCTGCAGATAGCATCCCGAGTATTGGAGCTTCAATACTTTGACCACCTGATTGGAAGAGCTGACTCAATAGAAAATACCCAACGTTGGCAAAGATTGTAGGCAAAACTAAAAGGGGGTGGCAGAGGATGAAATAGTTAGATAGCATAACTGACTTTTAATGGACATAAACTTGAGCAAACTCTGAGGGATAGTGGAGGACAGAGGAGCCTGGCATGTTACAGTCTGTGTGGTCAACAAAAGTCGGACAAAATTTAGCAACTGAAAAACAACAACAACAATTCATTGAAAATCTAGGTCATTTTTAAATACAATGGAAGAGTGAAATATTAATTACTGAACACAGATTTATTCATTTTTTTGTTTCCTTTACTAGAGGAACTCAAGATATTTGAGTTCATTACTTCATACGTTTTACGACATTTAAATATTTACTACAAGCAAAAATATACTTATAGAAATTTTGAAATGTATTTTTACATTTACCAATGCACAGAATTGCCAATGTACTGTTGTTATAAACAATTCACAATGGCCTAATTCTCAATTTTCACTATGAATAAAGGATTCTAAAGGTTAAGAGTTTTAATCAATGTATATATAACTATCACTACTTAGAAATGATAATGGTAAAATAAATGTGTATATAAAGTAGATAAGGAAAGTTAAAAAGAAAAAGCTTATTGTTCTAAAATGAAAAAGACAAAAAACATCGGACAAAATCTGAACAGAGGTAGTTGTAAATGGGGAAAAGGAATCCTGGGAAAGAAATTTTATGTGTGGTCAAGTTGGCTAATATTTGAATGGGTTTGTTTCCATAATTAATGATGAGTTTTAATATTTAACATGAGTTTTAATATTGAAAATACACTGGTACAAAATCTGGTCTTTTCTCTGATAAAATAAGAAAATATTTTCTTGAACTATTGGTCTTCTCCTGATACGACATTGTGAAACTATTCGTGTTGTTTGTTTTTGTTGGTTTGTTTTCACATTTTGGGTGAGCCACCTGGAAAGCAACAGTTTTGTGCCATACCAAAATAATTTCCTGTTTCACAGTGTCTTTATCAGGCCTTTCATTTCTTAAGAAAACTCAGTTCTCTCTACATTAAAAAGGCAAAGATTTATTCACAACTATTAATATTTCCCTATTTGCCTTTAAAATCTTCTATTGTCACTTTGGTTAAATAGATAACTAAGCATGTTTTTATAATGATCGATTATCTCATTTAGTCAAATATTCAAAACATTTGACAACTCCCCCAAATCAAATTCTAAATGGAATCTTTCTGATCTCAAACTAAGTTGAAGATTTTCCAGAGGTCCCCTGGAACATCTTCTTAAAGGTTTTGTCTGTTTCCTTGTAGAAGGAAGATGTAAACTAATTGTGTTTATTTGGTATGTTAATTATAAGGGAAGGGGCTTCCTTGGTGGCTCAGCATTAAAAGCAGAAAAACTCAGGAGACAGGAGTGTGATCCCTGGATCCGGAAAATCTCATGGAAGAGGAAATGGCAACCATTCCAGTATTCTTGCCTGGAAAATCCCACGGATGGAGGAGCCAGGTGGGCTATAGTCTATGGGGTCGCAAAGAGTCAGACATGACTGAGCATGCATACATACAATTATATGGGAAGCATTGCCAAATAGTGATTATAAACTTATCTGGTTATATTTTTGTGAATGCAATTATTAATATGTGTTCTAGAAATTGTATGAGATTCTTTAAAATATGTCTTGTGGTACAATGTTATCAGTCATAATTCTAGTTTTACATAAGAATGTCATATGACACAGAAAAAAAACAAATATCCTTGCCAATTCTATTGTAATAAACTCTCATCAAATATTTAATCATGGGCATTTTAAAGTCTTCTGTCATTTACAGACAGTTATTGTTTTACTCTGATGCTTTCTTAAGAGTGAAAGTCATAGAAAAGATGCTACCAGATACACTTGACTCCCTGTACCCTTGCCAGATTCAGTTAAGTTCAGTTCAGTTCAGTCACTCAGTCGTGTCCAACTCTTTGCAACCCCATGAATTGCAGCACGCCAGGCCTCCCTTGTCCATCACCATCTCCCGCAGTTGACTCAAACTCAGGTCCATCAAGTCGGTGATGCCATCCAGCCATCTCATCCTCTGTCGTCCCCTTCTCCTCCTGCCCCCAATCCCTCCCAGCATCAGAGTCTTTTCCAATGAGTCAACTCTTCGCATGAGGTGGCCAAAGTACTGGAGTTTCAGCTTTAGCATCATTCCTTCCAATGAACACCCAGGACTGATCTCCTTCAGAATGGACTGGTTGGGTCGCCTTGCAGTCCAAGGGACTCTTGAGTCTTCTCCAACACCACAGTTCAAAAGCATCAATTCTTCAGTGCTCAGCTTTCTTCACAGTCCAACTCTCACATCCATACATGACCACTGGAAAAACCATAGCCTTGACTAGACGGACCTTTGTTGGCAAAGTAATGTCTCTGCTTTTGAATATGCTATCTAGGTTGGTCATAACTTTCCTTCCAAGGAGTAAGGGTCTTTTAATTTCATGACTGCAGTCACCATCTGCCAGATTACAAGATATCAAATCTTGGGTGCATATTTTACAACTGCAGAAGGCTTTCCCTAACATCTGGTCCTGAGCAAATGCTGGAGACCTCAAAATCAAATTGACTAGTAAGAGAAATAGCCAATATCAAGGTAAGCTGCTTCCTCCTGAGGGGTCAGATTGAGAATGTTTTTTTACTTTCTTACTTCCCTCTCTATCTGACCATGCTCTGGAATTATTAGAAATTAATGCTGGTGTTCATATATCTCAGGACATTGCAAAAGGGGGTAATTCAACCTCCAAACATCTGTTGGTGTTGTCACACTGCCAGAGATCCCATGGCTCTGCCCTTCACAAAATTCTTATTTTCAATGCCTCAGTTTCAGTAGCATAAACTCAGCCCCCTTCTCTATTGTGTCTATTCTCTAGTCCTGGAGGTCCATTTCCCAGTCTCTATTTAACAATTCCATAGACTCTTTCATTCAGACTCTACAAAGAAAGGGACACACAGCAAGGGTAACCAAAATAAAACTACCTAGTTGGTGATGGACAGGAAGGCCTGGCATGCTGCGATTCATGGGATCACAAAGAGTTGGACACGACTGAGCGACTGATATGATCTGATCTGATGCAGTCTACACACCCTTAAATTTTACTGCCCTCCATGGCAGTTACTTTTCCAGTCCTAAGCCACACATTCAAATGGAAATACAAGGAGACACTAATGGTTCAAAATTTGTTTCCTTTGGTATATCTCTACTCCTCTGCCTAGAAGTAAGTACAAATGAGCCTGTGATCAGGAATCTCTTCTTAGCTCTTGAAGACACTGTGGAATCTGCTGCTAAAGCAATAGCTGCTCCCAAATACCCCTCACTCTGGTCATTTCTCTTAGCAAGTTAGTCCTTGATTAGCTTTTAACTGAGCAATGCGGTGTTTGCACTGTGGTCCCTGCTACTTGCTGCACTTGCACTGATACTCCAGACCTTGGGAAATACGCTAAGTCTTTCTGACACAGTAAATTCTTTCAAAAGATTTAAGTGATATTTGCACTCGCTAGCCACCTCGCAAATGATTTCCCTAGGAATGTAATTTTGGAAAAATATACAAAGAGAATGACCAACTCAAAGAATGTGAATAAGGCATTGTGACCTGTGAATGCCACACAGAGATTCAGAAAAAACAAACAAACAAACAAAGACAAAAACAAAATTCTAACAGTGCCAGAGTGGTGGTTGGAAGTAGCCATTAGGTCAATTTTTTTTTTTTTAATCACGTCTCTCAAGCTAAGAATCTTGATCAACAAGAAAAATTTTTAAAAGAAAATAAGCAATCCCAAAATATAGTTGCTTAAGCTGAGCCTCACATCACCAAATCGAAACTTAACTTAATTACCTTTTCAACTCTTCCAGAAATGAAATCTTAAACCAGTCATTCAGGAACTGCCTGATCAGCACTAGTTAGGTAATCTGCCTGATAGACCTCTGCCATCCCCTAAAGGAAAGCAACTTTGCAATAACCAAGCCAATTTTTGCCTGGTATAACTTCCTTTCCTCTTTGCCTTGTGGCTGCAAAATGCTTTCATTTTGTACAACTCCTAGGAGTTCCTATGTGTTTCCTGGATTGGCTGCTGCCTGATTCAAATCAATTTTTGCCCAAATAAACTCTTAAAAATTTTAATATACCTCAGTTAATCTTTTAACACCTCTCATAAAGGCATAGAGAAATACAGAGGAAGAACAAAGGAGGTAACATGTGGGAAATGAGAAAGTTGAATGGAGAAAAGGATATCTTTCTGGATGAAATAAGCATACCCTGACACTTACCCTCCTCAGTTTCCTTGGCAGTGTCTTCCCCTTGCTAAGGCCTGGACACTAATACACAGCCTTGTTCTGAGTGAGTGAGTGAAAGTCGCTCAGTCGTGTCCAACTCTTTGCGACCCCATGGACTATACAGTCCATCGAATTCTCCTGGCCAGAATGCTGGCATGGGTAGCCTTTCCCTTCTCCAGGGGATCTTCCCAACCCAGGGATCAACTAGCATACTTTAGGTTCTAATTAATTTCACATACGACATAGGGTCCTAACTTATACGGTGTATTTCCTTAGTGTACCACTGCCTCTGCGTAGTCTTAAACAAATAGGGAAAAAACAAATTTAGCTTTCCAATTGATTGATCACATTGATCTTCTCAACAGTTATTTGAATCACTTACATTTCCTCCTTGGCACTCAGAGGGAGATGGCAACACCAATTGTTAATTCTTTATCAACACTACTTGTTCATTGTTTATAGTAGCAAAAAAAAAAAAAAAAATCCTGTTGAATCTTCCAGCTCAAATGCAAGTTTACAAAAACTCTACAGGCATGATTCACAAAAACCAATGTGTGTGCATGGTAAGTCACTTCAGTCATGTCCAACTGTTTGCTACGCTATGGACTGTAACCCACTAGGTTCCTCTGTTCATGGGATTCTCTAGGCAAGAATACAGGAGTGGGTTGCCCTGCCCTACTCCAGGGGATCTTCCTGACCTAGGGACTGAAACGGTGTCTCTTATATCTCTTGCTTTGGCAGGCAGGTTCTTTACCACTAGAGCCACCGGGGAAGCATATAGACCAGAACACCAAAGTAATCAACTAGTACTTAGGAGAGTGGGCTATGAAGTCATACAAATCTGTTTCTCTTACTCCATAGCTGTACAATTTTGGATAAGTCACTCCACCAACATTATCTTCAATTTCTTCAACTGTGAAATAGAAATTGTAACATCTCTCTCATAGATTTTGTGAGAATAAAATTAAATCAATTATGAATAACTTTTAACACTGTGCCTGCTAACTGACAAAGTAGTCTGGAAATAGATATAGTTATTTTAATTGTTTTATTCTACAAAGTATACTGTCTAAGCTTGTCCATTTTGAGAATACATCAGACACTCAAGAGTAATACTTAAGAGAATCTTGGATTGAGGGAGAATCAAAACTCTTTAAAGGCATTGTCAAACGCTGCGTAACTGGAATTAGTCATCATTGTCCCAAGTCACTTCCTATGACGTTTTCCTCACTCTTCTTTTAGTGAACCATCCTTTTCTTTCTAGGATCTTATATTTGCATTCATGTTTTCCCCTCCTTAAGAAATTGCTCTCGTATCATTTGTGCTGGTGTTCTCCATTTGTACTCCTCATCTACAAAATCCCTTTCTGACTATTAGAACTCTGGATACTGACCTTTAATGATTAAATCCTGGATGACCCTTGACCTCTGGCTTCCATTTGAGTTTGGCGAGTGGGAGCCACCAACAGCAGATGAAAGGAAAGGAGAGAACCCAGAATGTGTCTTCTGTTTTCTCCCTCTTTTGTCACCATGGTCTGGCAAGGGTGCCTCTGTCTTTCTAGGTGGCTTTCTTTCTTCCCCTTCAGCCTGAGGGGTAACAATGACATCTTGTATTATTACTTTCCAGGAGCATCAGTACCCTTTGTTGATTTCTGAAGTATTGTTCAGTAAATAATTTTCTTTAGAATCCCATCCCTGTTGGTTTCTGCTGGAAAGCTGGCTACCTTTTTATTTTGGTTCATTATTTTTGCCCATTTATCCATTCATTTAACCACCTGCTCAAATTAAAACACAAAAATTAAAATTAGTCACTATGGTGAGAC
Source organism: Bos indicus (assembly GCF_029378745.1). Taxonomy (NCBI): domain Eukaryota; kingdom Metazoa; phylum Chordata; class Mammalia; order Artiodactyla; family Bovidae; genus Bos; species Bos indicus. The sequence continues at coordinate 18,779,410 of NC_091783.1, forward strand.
ACTGAGGTGCAGTGAGAAAGGCTCATGAAAAGGATTGTAACAGGGCCAAGTCTGCAACCTACTGTGTGTGTGTTAGTTGCTCAGTTGTGTGTGATTCTTTGGAACCCCATGGACTGTAGACCACCAGGCTCCTCTGTCCACAGGATTCTCCAGGCAACAACACCGGAGTGGGTTGCCATGCCCTTCTCCGGGGATCTTCCCAACTCAGGGATCGAACCTGGGTCTCTGCATTGCAGGCAGCTTCTTTACTATCTAGCCACCGGAGAAGCCCAGAACACTGTGAGTTGGCTAGGAATCCGACGTAGATCAACTCCTAGGAAATCAGCTATGTTAACCATTATGCCACCAATGCTGCATCATAAATGCGTTAGAAAAAAGCAAAAGGCATCAGAATTGCAGACATTCTGTCAAGTCAAGAATTTAAGTCCCAAAGAAGTGTCTATCCAAGTTCACCAGCTAGTCCCTGGCATGATCAGGATAAACCTACTTCTAAACCTGTTACATCTTTAACAAGAATCAGAGCCAGTAAGTAAGGCACAGTGGAATTTCAGGAAATAAACTACTTCTGGAGGCAGGACTGAAAACTCAGGGCTTTGCCCACTACTCAGAATCACACTGTGTGTACAGCCACCTCCTTCACCTACACACGTGACACAGCCCTGCTTCTGGGCCTGCTGACTGAGAAGCGCTCAGCTGTGCTTTGTACACATTTTTTTTCATATCTGAATACCCTCAGGTAAGGGTGGATTAGCTTGCCCTTGGCTTTCTTCATGTGAGGCATCATCTGTCATGCCTTATGTCTTTTTAAATTTTCTTGGCTTGAACCTTTCCATTTTGTCATCACAAGTTAGATTGCAGGCAGTTCCAACTGTGAGCTATTTGAGTTCTCAGGTGTGTGTTTGAGGGGATAAAGACCTGTGCCAGGAATATAGGTTAATGCCACTGCCAAACACAAATCCTCCTCTTTCAGGTTTTGGAGAAATCCTGGAAGTGATTGTTTGAATAACTGAAAGCAGGCACCTGGTGTTTTTTTTTTTTTTTTTTCTCCCAAGAAAAAATTCGATGGGTTTATCCATACCACTCTTAGACAAAGATTAGTCTGAACTGAATTTTTGGTATATGTGGCAATTTATGAGTAAAAGTCCATCCTTAACATGATCATCCTCATTTGTACTGGATGCTATGGTAATTGACCAGATGCCCACAATCAGGATTGAAGCATTAATTTTTCCAGATGTTGGAAGTATTAGTGTGGACAGCTCTCAGCCCTGCCACCCACCCCACTCTTCCAAAATTGGTTTTTGGTTAAAGAAAACAGCTGTGTCCAAAATCATACCCCTTTTTAGGGGCTCATTAAAATGCTGAGGGCGGGGGGTAAAGATTTGGGCCCTTTGTCCTAATTTGGGATAGCTTTTTACTGCCAATTCCAGACCCCCATAGAATCAGATTAGGGCTCTGTTTCTACTGCATTGCAACTCAACTTTTCCTCCTACCTGATCCTGCATCCTGTGTTTCCCTCACAGGGTGTTGCTTGTTAGAGCACTCTCCAGTGGACTCTGTGCCCATCCTGTCTCAGAGGTAGCATTTTGAGGAAATTTTACTGGTAACACCCATCATTCCAGATGCTTCTATAATGCTAAGACATATTCTGCAAAATCGGCAAAACATTTTCCCCCCTATTGTTTAATTAAATCCTGAGCACCATCTCCAGAAAAAGAGGTCTGGATTTTCATCTTTTCACACTGGCCCTTTACTCAACTCATGAGCTGTACAACTGCCAACACACTTCACTTTTCTAGATGAATCAGGCAGCCACCTTGTAACTCTACTGTCCTATTCTTTGGCACCATGGCTCTCTCCTCCATGTTTAGAAAGCAATTTGCTCCAGGGAGCTTCCAAAACACTGCTCTCAGTTGTATTTTCTTTGTCTTCCTTCTCACATAATAAAATGGAAAATGTATTTGAATATATAAAAATTATGCTAATTATTCCCAGTTATTACTCCATGAAGTTAAAAAAAAAAAAAAAGGAAAACATTTAATTGATTATTTAGATGCAATAAGTGAAGCCCTAGGAGACTGAAACTGATTCTCCTGCCTGTGGTACCTGAGAAATGAAAACTGTCCTAGGAGAGGGACACTATCATTGGCGTTGCTGTGCTATTCACAAAGAGAAGAAGAGAAAGCTCTAGCTCTTTGAAAACCTGTGCCAGGATTTACACGTGTTATTTCCCTAACCCTCAAAAGCCCAGGAAGGAAGGAGATGCCTGAAATGGACAAATAAAGAGTAAGTGAATGAATGAAGTATTACAGAGAGTTCTTGCCTATTATTCTTAAGGACAAACCCCACTTCCCTTAGGAAACAGTGAAGTGACAAAAAGGTCTTCTCTCAAATAGTATGGGGTTTATTATTTTTTTCTGTTGAAATTTCCCATATAAAAGATACCCATTAGAAATATAAAGTGGAAAATTAGGAAAATTATGTAAAGTGCTCAAAGTCAACCTGGTAACCAGAGAGCTATCCGGGCACCAGCTCCTAGCTAGCCCCGAGTCCACCTCCTTGGGTGTGCTGGAGTAGCACACCTGAATTCTTCAGTGTGCAGGGAGGCTGTGCTTCACGGAAGATGGGTCAAGGGAATCTCATTTTAATTTAGATCATCTTTTGATAGATATTTGTTTCCATCAACACTATAATGATTGTCTTTTAAGGCTGATTTATGTATTCTTTTACCCGCCCCCATGTCTCTCTGTGTCTAGTTTTATTCTTTCATCAGAATAATCATCAGAATCATGTAGTAAATTATTTTTAACTGGATAAATGTAAAAAAAACTATACATATCTTTATAGTTTATTATAATATTTAATTAAAGTTAATACTTTGAACAAGCAAGAAACTCAAATGGCTCAAAAATCAAAAGGCCCAAATAAAAGTATGGTGTCCTTTTTGTCATAAGGCAAAAGTAGAAAGTCCAGAGATACCTGAATTAACAGGCAAGTTTGGCCTTGAAGTACAAAATGAAGCAGGGCAAAGGCTAACAGAGTTTTGCCAAGAGAATGCACTGGTCATAGCAAACACCATTTTCCAACAACACAAGAGATGACTCTATACAAGGACATCACCAGATGGTCAATACTGATTTCAGATTGTTTATATTCTTTGAAGCAAAAATGGAAAAGCTCTATACAGTCAGCAAAAATAAGACCTGGAGCTGACTGTGGCTCAGATCTTAAGCTCCTTATTGCAAAATTCAGACTTAAATTGAAGAAAGTAGTGAAAACCACTAGGCCATTCAGGTATGACCTTATTAAATCCCTTATGATTATATAGTAAAAGTGACAAATAGATTCAAGGGATTAGATCTAATGGACAGAGTTTCATAACATTGCACAGGATGCAGTGAACAAAACCGTCCCAAAGAAAAAGAAATGCAAGAAGGCAAACTTGTTGTCTGAGGAGGCCTCTCAAATAGCCGGGAATAGAAGAGAAGCAAAAAGCAAAGGAGAAAGGGAAAGATATACCCAATTGAATGTAGAATTCCAAAGAATAGCAAGGATAGAGAAAACAGCCTTCTTAAGTGAACAGTTCAAAGAAATAGACAAAAATAATTGAATGGGAAAGACTAGAGATCTTTTCAAGAAAATTAGAGATACCATGGGAACATTGCATGCAAAGATGGGCACAATAAAGGACAAAAATATTAAGGACATAACAGAAGCAGAAGAGATGAAGAAGAGGTGGCAAGAATACACAAAAAAACTGCACAAAAAATATCTTAATGGCCAAGATAAGCTTGATGGTGTGGTCATTAACCTAGAGCCAGACTTGCTGGAATGTGAAATATTAGGAAGTATTACTACAAGCAAAGCTAGTGGAGGTGATGGAATTCAAGCTGAGCTATTTCAAATCCCAAGAGATGATGCTGTTAAAGTGTTGCAGTCAATATGCTAGCAAATTTGGAAAACTAAGCTGTGACCATAGGACTGGAAAAGGTCAGTTTACACACCAACCCCAAAGAGGGCAATGCCAAAGAATGTTCAAACTACCAGAGAGTTGTACAATCATGCTCATCTCCATGCTAGCAAGGTAATGATCAAAACCCTTCAAGCTAGGCTTCAACAGTACCTGAACTGAGAAATTCCAGATGTTTAAGCTGGATTTAAAAAAGGCAGATAAACCAAAGATCAAATTGCCAACATCCATTGGATCATAGAAAAAGCAAGACAATTTCAGAAAAAAAAAAAAAAAAAAAAACTACTTCTGCTTTATTGACTGTTTTGAAGCATTGAGTATGTGGATCACAACAAAGTGTGGAAAATTCTTAAAGAAGAGGGAGAGGGTGGAAAGATTTGGGAGAATGGCATTGAAACATGTAAAATATCATGTATGAAACGAGATGCCAGTCCAGGTTCAATGCACGATACTGGATGCTTGGGGCTAGTGCACAGGGACGACCCAGAGGGATGGTATGGGGAGGGAGGAGGGAGGAGGTTTCAGGATGGGGAACACATGTATACCTGTGATGGATTCATTTTGATATTTGGCAAAACTAATACAATTATGTAAAGTTTAAAAATAAAATAAAATTTAAAAAAAAAAGTTGGGAATATCATACTCCTTTACCTGTCTCCTGTGAAATCTGTATGCAGGTCAAGAAGCAACAGTTAGAACCAGTCATCGAATAACAGACTGGTTCAAAATTGGTAAAGGAGTACATCAAGGCTGTATATTGTTACCCTGCTTATTTAACTTATGCAGAGTTGGTTGTTTTGCAGTTGTCCAGTTGACTCTTTGTGACCCCATGGACTGTAGCACACCAGGACTGCCTACCCCTAAGCATCTCCTGAAGTTTGTGCAAGTTCATATCTATTGCATTAGAGATGACATTCAGCCATCTCATCCTATGACACCCTCCTCTCCTCTGCCCTCAATCTTTCTCAGCATCAGAGGCTTTTCTAATGAGTCAGCAGCATTTCGCATGAGGTGACCAAAATACCAGAGCTTCAGCATCAAACTTAACAATGAGTATTAAGGGTTGATTTTCCTTAACATTGACTGGTTTGATGTCCTTGCTCTCCAAGGGATTTTCAGAAGTCTTCTCCAGTACCACAGTTTGAAAGCACCGATTCTTTGGTGCTCTGTCTTCTTTACAATCCCCAGCTCTCACAACCATAGATGACCACTGGGAAGACCATAGCCTTGATTATATGGACTTTTGTTGGCAGAGTAATGTCTCTGCTTTTCAGCATACTGTCTAGGTTTGTCATAGCTTTCCTGCCAAGAACATCATGTGAAATCCCAGGTCAGATGAATCAAAAGCTGGAAACAAGATTGCTGGGAGAAATATCAATAACCTCAGATATGCAGATAATACCACTCTAATGGCAGAAAGTGAAGAACTAAAGAGCCTCTCCATGAGGGTAAAAGGGGAAAGTGAAAAAACTGGCTTAAAACTCAGCATTCAGAAAACTAAGATCATGGCATCTGGCCCCATCATTTCATGGCAAATAGATGGGGAAACAATGGAAACAATGACAGACTTTATCTTCTTGGGCTCCAAAATCACTGCAGATGGTGACTATAGCCGTGAAATTAAAAGACACTTGTTCCTTGGAAGAAATGCTATGACAAACCTAGACAGCATATTAAAAAGCAGAGACATCATTTTGCTGACAAAGGTCCTTATAGTCAAAGCTATGGTTTTTCCAGTGGTCATGTATGGATGTGAGAGTTGGCCTGTGAAGAAGGCTGAGGGTCAAAGAATTGGTGCTTTTAAACTGTGGTGTTGGAGAAGACTCTTGAGAGTCCCTTGGGCAGCAAGGCAATCAAACTAGTCAATCCTAAAATAAATCAATCCAGAATACTCTTTGGAAGGACTGATGCTGAAGCTCAAGCTCCAATATTTTGGCCAATTGATGTGAAGACCTGACTCATTCAAAAAAACTCTGATAATGGGAAAGATTGAAGGTAAGAGGAGAAGGGGACAACAGAGGATGAAATGGTTGGATGGTATCACCAACTCAATGGACACAAGTTTGAACAAAGTCCAGGAGATGGTGAGGACCGGAAGCCTGGTGTGCTATAGTCCATGAGGTTGCAAAGAGTTGAACACTGCTTAGTAATTGGACTGAACTGAACTGAACTGAAGAGTCTCCATGTCTACTCATGCACTAAAACACTGGTTCCCTTCCCCACAAAACCCTGTAATATTAGGTTCTTGGCCTTCCTTCCAGAGATATACCATGAGAATTCAAGCAATTTATATAAATATATGTATATACATTTTCTATTTCCTACCTTGTTACATAGAGATAGCTGTTTTATACACACTTCTGCATCTTCCTTTCTTAATATAACAAGGTAGTTTAGAGATAATTTCCATCAGTACAGAAAGACTTTCTAATTCTTTTTTTGACTGCTATGTAATATTCTTCTGTATAGCTCTACCATATTTTAAAAATGTTTGTTTCCTATTAATGTACATTAAAGTTGTTGCAACTAATTAAAATTGCAAGTGAATTGCAAATATTTTCTTAAAAAAATCTGTAGGATACAATCTTGTCAGTGAATTTGGTGCTTCAAAATGCAAGTATATTTGTAATTTTGATAGTAATAGCCAAGTTTATCTCCACACAGGTTGTACCAACTTGTACTCTTACAAAGAATTCACATTCACGTCTTTACCAATGCAGTCTGTCATGATTTTTTCTTTTTTTGGCATGGTATCTTGAAGCTGTTAGTCTGCATTTCTCTATTAGAAGCCATGTCTATCATTATTTTACATAATTTAAATTTATAACCATTTACATTTATTTTCTAAATATAGAGAGAGAGTCCATTTTTCCTTATTAAGAAATTACTTTTTGTTATTAGAATATTATACATTGTACTTTTTTTATCTTTAGTTTGCTAATGATGCTTGTTATCATGATACTTTTTTTTTCTAACTTACATATCTTCAAATTTGTTGGTTCTTTATGGGGTTTTACATTGTATGTCAAGATAACAATTTTTTCACTCAAGTAAAAAATAATTCAGCTATGTTTTCTTCTCATATACTTAAAGTAGTTTTTCATGCCTCTATGACAAGAATTACCTTGTTCATAGATATTTGATATATTTGGCAATTATTTCAAAGAATTTGCATATACTGGATTCAGACCAAGCACCTCCTCAAAGATATTTGAAAGAGATAAAAAGTTGCTGCTGCTGCTGCTGCTAAGTCGCTTCAGTCGTGTCCGACTCTGTGCAACCCCATAGACGGCAGCCCACCAGGCTTCCCCGTCCCTGGGATTCTCCAGGCAAGAACACTGGAGTGGGTTGCCATTTCCTTCTCCAATGCATGAAAGTGAGACGTGAAAGTAAAGTTGCTCAGTCGTGTCTGACTCTTAGCGACCCCATGGACTGCAGCCCACCAGGCTCCTCCATCCATGGGATTTTCCAGGCAAGAGTACTGGAGTGGGGTGCCATTGCCTTCTCCGAGATAAAAGGTTAAACAATATCAAAAAAATATTTTTATGGCTAGCAGGGTACAGAACAAAAAGCTTATAAGATCCTTAAGAGAGAAAATCCAAAGATTTGGGTGGCCAGATCTCAGAATAGCTCAAGTGTATCAAGAACTTGAAGCAGGAAGAAAAAACATAAGGCTGTAGGACTTTATTATAGCTCATGGGAATTTGGAATTAGTTCCTGCGATGAGATAGCATAAACTGAAAATTAGAAGACTCAAGAAGTTTCAAAATGAAAATTTAATGTGCAGCTTATCTGAGATGTTTTTGAGTTGTCTCCTTCATCAATTCTGGTGTCTGAGGAAAAAACAAACAAAAAAAAACCCACTTATTTGCTGATTTTTTTCTCTGACACAGTGCCCCAAGGTAGAGAAATTGTGGGATTAAAAAGAATATTCACATTTCCGTATCTTTTAAAGAGAGAAAATAACCAGAACCTTTCAGCCCAGTAATTCTTCAATAATAGAATCAATTTCCTTTTTCTTCTATTGGCAGTGGGATACAATGGGAAAGATGTTCAGATATCAGTTGCCGTGGGTTTTATTAAATATCAGTATCTTTAGCTAATTTGCAGTGCTTCTTGAAGGTTTATTCTGTGCCAATTCCTGTGTGAAATGTTTGATGTATTTGCCAAAGTATCACAGAGGTCTTCATAGCAGATTAAGAAAGGTTGGGTACATTATTGTATCCCATTTTGAAGACACTGGGGCTAGGGCAGGCTGTCCCCAAATATGCCTTAATGTTATATTGATCATTTTGAATTAAAGTTACTTAAGAAATGGCCAACGCAAGGACATTCTGACCTTCTGAAAGCAGGAAATGAATCTCCTATGAAAGTTTCACTCTGTGTATCTGGAAGCAGGACACCCTTATCACTAAACATAGAGAATTTGGGGTTGAGAAGCTTATGTAAACACATCTTGCTACTCCTTTATTATCTCAAACCTAAAATCCATTTAGATTCTTCACTAATTAAGCACCCAAAGCCTAAGTTTCTTTGTCCTGTCAATTTCTCACAAATTTACTGCTTCTTTGCCTAAAAAACATAAAAGCTACCCACTCTGGCCACCTCTTAGGTTCCATTTCTGTAACACCTTTGTGTGCACAAATTAAATATATTTATTTTTCTCCTGTTAATTTGTCTTTGTGTCAATTTTATTATTAATACAGCCACTATAAGAACCCAAGAGAGATAGAGAGGGAAATTTCCCCCTCCTTAGATGCAAGAACAAGGTACAGAAAGGCTATTTAAATTTGAGCTGATAACATGTAATTGGGGTGAAAACTGAAGCCTGAACTTTTAATAATGTATGGTCCAAATTTATTATTCACCCCTCATGAGATTTTAGACAATATACATATCACAAAAATTATTTACCTACACTACTCCACTAACTAACTTTGTAGAAGATTGTGAAAACAAAAAGAAACATTTATAAAATGTGAGAACACAATGGTAACAAAAAGAAAGTCATACAAATAATAGAGTGTTACTCAAATAACTCCAGTGCAATGGGGATGGAGGTATAAGTTTGCAAATTCAAATCCATGAGACCCAAAAGGGGAAAATGAACCAAACTAAATTCTATAAACAACTAATTTTCATCTCTAACTTCTTGATAAACCAAAATTGGTTTGTTGCTTTTCAGTCACTCAGTTGTGTCTGACTCTTTGCGATCCCATGGACTGCAGCATGCCATGTTTCCCTGTCCTTCATCATCTGCCAGAGCTTGTCCAAACTCATGTCCATTGAGTCAGTGATGCCATCAAACCATCTCGTCCTCTGTCATCTCCTTCTCCTCCTGTCTTCAGTCTTTCCCAGCATCAGGATTTTTTCTAATGAGTCAGCTCTTTGCATCAGGTGGCCAAAGTATTAGAGCTTCAGTTTCAGCATCAGTCCTTCCAATGAGTATTTAGGATTGGTTTCCTTTAGGATTAACTGGTTTGATGTCCTTGCAATTTAAGGAACTCTCAAGAATCTTCTCCAACACCACAGTTCAAAAGCATCAATGTCCATCATCAGATGAATGGATAAGAAAGCTATGGTACATATACACAATGGAATATTACTCAGCCATTAAAAATAATGCATTTGAGTTAGTTCTAATGAGGTGGATGAAACTGGAGCCTATTATACAGATTGAAGTAAGCCAGAAAGAAAAACACCAATATAGTATACTAACACATATATATGGAATTTAGAAAGATGGTAACAATAACCCTGTATATGAGACAGCAAAAGAGACACTGATGTATAGAACAGTCTTTTGGACTCTGTGGGAGAGGGAGAGGGTGGGATGATTTGGGAGAATGGCATTGAAACATGTATAATATCATATATGAGACAAGTTGCCAGTCCAGGTTTGATGCACGATACTGGATGCTTGGGGCTCGTGCACTGGGATGACCCAGAGGGATGGTATGTGGAGGGAGGTGGGAGGAGGGTTCAGGATGGGGAACACATGTATACCTGTGGCAGATTCATGTTGATGTATGGCAAAATCAATACAATATTGTAAAGTTAAAAAATTAAATTAAATTAAAAAAAAACAACACACACAAAAGCATCAATTCTTCAGCGCTCAGCTTTCGTTATGGTCCAACTCTCATATCCATACATGACTACTGGAAAAACCATAGCTTTGACAAGACGGACCTTGGTCAGCAAATCTCTCTGCTTTAATATGCTTTCTAGGTTTGTCATAGTTTTTCTTCCAAGGACCAAGTGTCTTTTAATTTCATGGCTACAGTCACCATCTGCAGTGATTTTGGAGCCCAAGAAAATAAAGTCTTTCACTGTTTCCATTGTTTCCTCATCTATTTGCCATGAAGTGAAGGGACCAAAGCAAAGAAGAAAAGGAAAGATAACAAGCGTCTGAATGCAAAGTTCCAAAGAATAGCAAGGAGAGATAAGAAGGCCTTCCTCAGCGATCAATGCAAGGAAATAGAGGAAAACAACAGAATGGGAAAGACTAGAGATCTCTTCAAGAAAATTAGAGATACCAAGGGAACATTTCACGCAAATATGGGCTTGATAAAGGACAGAAATGGTATGGACTTAACAGAAGCAGAAGATATTAAGAAGAGATGGCAAGAATACACAGAAGAACTGTACAAAAAAGATCTTCATGACCAAGATAATAATGATGGTGTGATGACTCACCCAGAGCCAGACAACCTGGAATGTGAAGTTAAGTGGTCATAAGAAAGAATCACTACGAACAAAGCTAGTGGAGGTTATGGATTCCAGTTGAGCTCTTTCAAATCCTGAAAGATGATGCTGTGAAAGTGCTGCACTCAATATGCCAGCAAATTTGGAAAACTCAGCAGTGGCCACAGGACTGGAAAATGTCAGTTTTCATTCCAATCCCAAAGAAAGGCAATGACAAAGAATGCTCAAACTACTGCACAGTTGCACTCATCTCACATGCTAGTAAAGTAATGCTCAAAATTCTTCAAGCCAGGCTTCAGCAGTATGTGAACCATGAACTTCCAGATATGCCAGCTGGTTTTAGAAAAGGCAGAGGAACCAGATATCAAGTTGCCAACATCCGCTGGATCATAAAAAAATCAAGAGAGTTCCAGAAAAACATCTATTTCTGCTTTATTGGCTATGCCAAAGCCTTTGACTGTGTGGATCACAATAAACTGTGGAAAATTCTGAAAGAGATGGGAATACCAGACCACCTGACCTGCCTCTTGAGAAATCTGTATGCAGGTCAGGAAGCAACAGTTGGAATTGGACGTGGAACAACAGACTGGTTCCAAATAGGAAAAGGAGTACGTCAAGGCTGTATATTGTCACCCTGCTTATTTAACTTATATGCAGAGTACATCATGAGAAACGCTGGACTGGAAGAAACACAAGCTGGAATCAAGATTGCCGGGAGAAATATCAATAACCTCAGATATGCAGATGACACCACCCTTATGGCAGAAAGTGAAGAGGAACTCAAAAGCCTCTTGATGAAAGTGAAAGTGGAGAGTGAAAAAGTTGGCTTAAAGCTCAACATTCAGAAAATGAAGATCATGGCATCCGGTCCCATCATTTCATGGGAAATAGATGGGGAAACAGTGGAAACAGTGTCAGACTTTATTTTTGGGGCTCCAAAATCACTGCAGATGGTGATTGCAGTCATGAAATTAAAAGACGCTTACTCCTTGGAAGGAAAGTTATGACTGACCTAGACAGCATATTCAAAAGCAGAGACATTACTTTGCCAACAAAGGTCTGTCTAGTCAAGGCTATGGTTTTTCAAGTAGTCATGTATGGATGTGAGTTGGACTGTGAAGAAAGCTGAGCACCAAAGAATGGATGCTTTTGAACTGTGGTGTTGGAGAAGACTCTTGAGAGTCCCTTGGACTGCAAGGAGATCCAACCAGTCCATTCTAATGGAGATCAGTCCTGGGTGTTCTTTGGAAGGAATGATGCTAAAGCTGAAACTCCAGTACTTTGGCCACCTCATGCAAAGAGTTGACTCATTGGAAAAGACTCTGATGCTGGGAGGGATTGGGGGCAGGAGGAGAAGGGGACGACAGAGGATGAGATGGCCGGATGGCATCACCAACTCGATGGACATGACTCTGAGTGAACTCCAGTAGTTGGTGATGGATAGGGAGGCCTGGCGTGCTGTAATTCATGGGGTTGCAAAAAGTCGGACATGACTGAGCGACTGAACTGAACTGAACTGAAGGGACCAGATGTCATGATCTTAATTTTTTGAATGTTGAGTTTTAAGCCATCTTTTTCACCCTCCTCTTTCACTTTCATCAAGAAGCTCTTCAGCTCCTCTTTGCTTTCTGCCCTAAGGATGGTATCATCTGCATATGTGAAGTTACTGATATTTCTCCCTGCAATTTTGATTTCAGCTTGTGCTTCATCCAGCCTGGCATTTCACATGTTGTACTCTGTATATAAATTAAATAAGCAAGGTAACAGTATACAGCCTTGACATACTCCTTTCCCAGTTTGGAACCAATCCATTGTTCTATGTTTGGTTCTAACTCTTGCTTCTTGAGCTGCATACAGGTTTCTCATGAGGCAGGTAATTGGAACATACTCCTTTCCCAATTTGGAACCAGTCCATTGTTCTATGTTTGGTTCTATCTCTTGCTTCTTGACCAGCATACAGGTTTCTCAGGAGGCAGATAAGGTGGTCCCATCATCAAAGGCTTTAGCATAGTCAATGAAGCAGAGTGTATGTTCTTCTGGAATTCTCTTACTCTTTTCTAATTTGTGATCTGGAATAAGTCTGGGATCAATGGTTCTGGAATCTGTTCCCATTTCTTGCTTTCAAATTTTTATGTAATAGAGAATTCAGACTTTGTCACTGGTTCCTACGATGGAGACTCTAAATCCTTCAAATTTATCAAGTTGTAAAAATGTCTTTGTTATTCTTGAGCCACTTGGATCACACTTGATTTTATGCTAAGAAACGAGTTTATTCAAGATGAATACTGGTCATCAGAAAGACTATACGGAATTGGAGGGTTAGGGTCTTCAGCCAGTAGGGCCTCTGGGGAGAGGAGGGAGCTTGTGAAATAGACTCAGAACTCTGTGTGACTAAAGATTTCCCTTTGTGTGACAGTTTTCACAGAAATGTGTCTTCCGGTTCTACACGCAGTGACTGTCATGCTCAATCACAGAAGCCCACTGATGAAGGAGATAGCACCTTATCTTTCATCCTACTATACATGGCTGCTCTTACCTTTGACATTTACTCATCTTATCACAGATTTTGTTCAAGTCCCTGCTTTGTGTACCCCCAACCATGGCATAGTGGCTTCCCTGATGGCTCAGCTGGTAAAGAATTTACTTGCAATGCAGGAGACATGAGCTTGATCCCTGGGTCAGGAAGATCCCCTAGAGGAAGAAATGGCAAACCATTCCAGTATTCTTGCCTGGGAAATCCCATAGGCAGAGGAGCCTGATGGGTTACAGCCCCATAGGATTGTAAAGAGTTGGACACAACTGAGCAACAAAGCACAGCAGAACCCCTGTATTCCTGTACCCTCTCTTCAGGGACCTGAGTACTTTATGGAAGTCCTATTGAGCAAAGAAAAATACTTGGGCTACATCAGGACTTGGTGTGAACTGAATGTTTTCCTGAGAAATAATCCCTCCTCTTCCTGCCATTCTGGCAATCTCTCAGAGTACATTATGTCTGAGTGGAAGGATAGAGAGAAGCTGGGGTTAGAGAAGAAAGGATAGGAGTTTATCTCCCATATTGTATATTTTTGCCTATTTAGTTCACCATGTCAAATCTCTAAGGAAGGAACAATTGCCTTGCATTGGCCTCAGTCTTCTGTGGTCCATCAATTTTGAGTCACATCCCTTATACTCAGTCTCTGGGCTCTACTTACTGGTTCCTGGTACCTACCATAGACCCCAGCATGGGACAACTTGTTGGAGAGGGCCTCCTTATACTTCCTCTGAGCAGTCTGTTGGGTACCCTGATTTATACCCTGTAGTAGAACTTACAATATACCTGGCTCATCTTGAGGCTCAGAATGGACTGATCCTTCCATCCAGACCCTCTGGAGAGGGAGATGGGAGAGAAACCTGAGTCTTATTCTTATGTTATTATACACTTACTAAAGTAGATCTTACAATAATACAACTTGAAGTATACTGGCAAAAAAAATAGTTCTATTTTTGAACCTCGATATTTCTACTGAAATGAAAGTTTCCATCAGACAGTCAGAAATGGCATGTAAGATTCTACCTGCTCATGTCCTCTTCTGTATTAAGCAAATGGAAAAAGATGCTTAAATCTTTCAGTGGCCATCTTTCAATTGGTCAGGCTAATTACTGAGAAATTTTCACATTGTTATCTTATCTGCTTCTCTATAAACTCAAGTATCACATAGTCACATGTTGGTACCCCATCAAAAGCCTTGGAGGAAGGCTTCTTTCAATACCGCTGTAATAATGAAAGTCATCTGTGGTTCATAACTGTGATAGAACTCCAGGTTAACAGTATGGTGAAAAGCATTTAGCTGTTCTGCTATCAAGAAAATAATACTTAAAGATAAGAAGAGAGGGATTAATTTTAAATCAAGGTTATTTTTACCAGTAATTTCTTCCCAACAAAAATTGGATTTGCTTATTTTTACTGATTAAAGCTGATATCTATACTGTATTTTAAATTTTTAGATATGGTTCTTGAATTCGGCTATCATTCTGGATTTTTTGTTAAGAGTTATTTAATAAATAGTTATTTTTAAGCACAAAATTTACAATATTCATATCAAAAATGTCATTTATAAAACCCCAAGTTGAAGATCTTATAATGGTGATTTTATTCCTGAGTTATTTACATTCTGTTATCACTCCAAATTATTATTTGTACTTATTATTTTTGGAAAATATAGTTTATTTTTTTTAATTTTATTTTATTTTTAAACTTTACATAATTGTATTAGTTTTGCCAAATATCAAAATGAATCCGCCACAGGTATACATGTGTTTAAAGACCATACAACTATAAAAAACCTTATATTCAATAATTTTGTCTTTCTTTTTATGCCTTAAATAAACTAAACGAGTTATTACATTGAATAAGTTTTCTCTGTCTGTACCTCTCCTTTCCATAGCTTGTTCTCAGTTACTCAGTCACGTCCTACTCTTTGAGAGTTCATGGACTGTAGCCTGCCAGGCTCCTCTGTTCCATGGAATTTTCCAGGCAAGAATACTAGAGTGGGTTGCCATTTCCATCTCCATGGTCCACAGCTTGGTAGGAATGGCCTTGAATCACAGCTCAAATGTTACCATTTTGGGTGGCCATTCCAGTATAAGCAATTTAATTTCTTCTCTTACTGTGTCATTTTCAATTGCATTGTACAGTTTTCCTTTATTTACAACGTTTAATGTAATATTTATAATGTGATTATCCTATCTAAAATAATAAGACTTTAAGCAGGATTTTCACTGGACATATTGATCATTTATTTTGTGAAATCCAATACGATTAAAATTGGTGGTTTAGTTGCTAAGTCGTATTTGACTCTTCTGACCCCATGGACTGTAACCTGCCAAGCTCCTCTGTCCATGGGATTCTCCAGGCAACAATACTGGAGTGGGTTGCCATTTTCTCCTCCAGGGAGTCTTTTCAACCCAGGAATCGAACCTGGGTCTCCTGCATTGCAGGTAGATTCTTTACAGACTGAGATATAAGGGAAGCCTAAGATTAAAATTTGGGATTCTTATTAGTCAGCCATAAAAAGGAACAAAATTGTACAATTTGCAGAGATATGGATGGACCTAGAGACTGTCATACAGAGTGAATTAAGTCAGAGAAAAGTAAAAATAGTATCATATTACTTATATGTGAAATCTAAAAAAATGATATAGATAAACTCAATTGCAAAGCAGAAAAAGAGACACAGACAGAGAATGGGCATATGTATACTTGGGAGTGAGGGGAGGATTGGATGAACTGGGAGACTGATAAAATAAAATATGTATACAAAGAAGGCTGAGCACCAAAGAATTGATGCTTTAGAATTGTGGTGCTAGAGAAGACTCTTGAAAGTCCCTTGGGTTAAAAGGAGATCAAACCTATCAATTCTAAAGAAAATCAACCCTGAATATTCATTGGAAGGACTGAAGCTGAAATTGAAGCTCCAGTATTTCGGCCACCTGATATGAAGAGCCAACTCATTGAAGAAGACCCCGATGCTGGGAAAAATCAAAGGCAAAAGGAGAAGGGGTGGCCGAGGATGAGATGGCTAGATAGCATCACCTACTTAATGAACATAAATCTGAGCAAACTCTGGGAGATAGTGAAGGACTGGGAAGCCTGGTTTGCTGCAGTCCATGGGGTTGCAAAGAGTCCAACACAACTTAGTGACTGAACAACAAATACATAAAATAGTTAATTCCTGAGAATCTGCTATATATTATAGGGAAATACTCAATGCCCTCTGGTGATCTAAATGGAAATGAAGTACAAAAGAGAGGATATATGTATATGTATAGCTTATTTACTTTGCTGTACAGCAGAAACTAACATAACATGGTAAAGCATCTTCTTTAAAACAGACATTTAGGTTGCTTCCGTATCTTTGGGTATCATAGTGCCACTATGAATACTGGAGCGCATGTATCTTTTCAAGTTGTGGTTTTTTCAAAATATATACCCAGGAGTGGGATTGATGAATCACATGATAACTCTATTTTTCATTTTTTAAGAAACATACATACTATACTCCATAGTGGCTGCACCAATTTACATTCCCTTCAACAGCGTTAAAAGGTTCCCTTTTCTCCACATCCTCTCCACCTTAAAGCAACTATACGCCAGTAAAAATTAATAAAAAATAGATAAAATTGCCCTGACACACTAAAAAAAATAAAAAAAATAAAATTTGAGATTCTTCTATCTCCCCCTAAATAACTTAACTTTCCATAGTGGCAGTTTCTTCTGAGATCCAATTTCTCATTTTCCATGCTGTGTCTTCCATCTGCATGTACTAGATTCACTGCATTGCTGCATATATGAGAAGTTCTCCTTTGGGGAAACTTTCCAGTACTGGCAAGCTTCGAAAGACAGACATGTTTGGGGGACAGTAGGCACAGTGTCAGAATCCCCTTTCCAGGCCGGCTCTAATAAACTCATTACATTAAGATCAAAATGGCTGGCCAGCTGTTCCCCTTCCCTGAAGTATTTGTGCTTTGAAGGGTGAGAAAAACCTAAAACGGACACACTAAATTTCTATTTGTTAAACCCAGACATGAAGAAATACGGGAAAGAAAAAAAAAAAAAAGGCAAGGAAATCAGAAAGTGCTGTGTTTTCACTTTTGGGAATTATCCAAAGTGGCAAGAGGGACCACCAAGCCCGCTTTCTGAGATTCTCAAGTCTTTTGTAAGGCTGTCTAGAAATCAACTGATCCCTAAATCCTGCCTTGGTTTTCATATTTGGCAGAGACTTAGGTTCATTAAAATATCAGAAGTCACTAGAGAGCCTCCAGAGTACTGGCCTCATTTGGGGCCAATTCTCTCATCATGTTGGGCACAGGCTGACTCCCAGCAGGGGTCACAGCTGGCCTAGGAGAGTTAATTATCCTCAGGATGTAACCACAAAGCCATAAGGCTGTCACTCAGGCATTTGCTCCTGCTTGCCAGTAGCTTTGATGATCAAGAAAGGCAAAGAAAAGCTCCTATTATCAATACGACGTAATACATTTCTTATTCTAGGTAACGAGGGACTAAACTAGGAAAACGTAAGATGAACACAATTGTATTATTTATTCAAATACAAGGCTTCTTATTCTTCTTTTTTGAATACTTAGTCTGGTGTCAGGGACTCTTCTAGAAATATGTAGAGACAGTAGTTACAAAGATAAAACAAGTTTCTGCTTCATCATATTCCAGTAACAAGAAATAGGCACAGAATAACAAAAAATAAATCTAACAAGAAAGTATCAGGTCAGTCATTATTTTAAAATAAATAAATAAATAAACAATGCAATGTAGTAAAAAAATTACATTGAAGAAGAGGAAATTAGATTGCTTGTCTGGTATGGTCATCCAGAAAGGTAACATTTAAGCTGAGATACAAGTCCATTCCCATAAAGATGTGGAAAAGAAAGTTTCAGGCAGAGAAAAGATCAAACAGAAATCCATGAGACAGGAACAAGTTTGGTTTATTTGAAGAACCAAAAAAAGAAGAAAGAAAATGAAAAAAGGACTAGTAAAATTTCTAACTTCAAAATATTGAGTAGATAGAGTAAGCACAGTTTATCATCGTATTCCTGCTAAGTATGACTAATAACTGCAGTCCTTTTAAGAACAGTGAACATAAGATGGCTCTGAAGTGTGGATAGAATAAGACAGACAAATTAAGGACCTCAGGACTTGAGTAACAATAAAACGATGAATTTCTTGATTTTTCCGTTTTGCCTCATACATTACAGACTTGGAGCTGAATAGAAGCTAATAAATCAGAAGCATAAAAAACGACAAACAAAATGAAACAAAATTCCTGACAAACGCATGCCCTCTGTAGACAAAAGATGAGAAAAAGAGAAGGTTTGCAAGGAAGAAAACTTCTATACAGCACTTCTCTACTCAAGCCAAGGACCACAGATACAACTGCTTCGGAACCTTCACCCAGATCAACAAAGGCTGAATGGGAAACTTACATTTCCAATCTGATGAGTCAAACCAAACTTCCTATTGAGTTGTCAGAAGAGATAAGTAAGGAGTTTGGATTTTTATTCTAACTTGTTAGTAACTGACACCACTGCCAAAAAGAGTCAGTGGAAACCACAAGAGAAGGCTGGACTTCACTTCTACTCAGCATTAATAATGTGCCCCTTTCTTTCCATGAGGGGATGAGGTCAAAGGAGGTCTGGGGGGTAGAGCAGATATTCACCATTACTGAGCAATAACAAGGCCACATCCACCTCTACATGCATTATCAGTTGAGAGCACATGGAGACTGGAAATCCCAGCCTGCCCAGCAGGCAGTTATGAGGAGTTCTCTCCCTCAGTTGCCAGTGCAGGCTCAGGGTGAATCTGGATTTAACCTCCAACTGGCAGTAACAATGCAGCACCAGCCATCCCAGCTCCAGTGGGTCCAAATACAATATCAGATCAGATCAGATCAGTCACTCAGTCGTGTCCGACTCTTTGCGACCCCATGAATCGCAGCACGCCAGGCCTCCCTGTCCATCATCAACTCCCGGAGTTCACTGAGACTCACATCCATCAAGTCAGTGATGCCATCCAGCCATCTCATCCTCTGTCATCCCGTTCTCCTCTTGCCCCCAATCCCTCCCAGCATCAGAGTCTTTTCCAATGAATCAACTCTTCTCATGAGGTGGCCAAAGTACTAGAGTTTCAGCTTTAGCATCATTCCTTCCAAAGAACACCCAGGGCTGATCTCCTTCAGAATGGAGTGCTTGGATCTCCTTGCAGTCCAAGGGACTCTCAAGAATCTTCTCCAACACCACAGTTCAAAAGCATCAATTCTTCGGCACTCAGCCTTCTTCACAGTCCAACTCTCACATCCATACATGACCACAGGAAAAACCATAGCCTTGACTAGATGGATCTTTGTTGGCAAAGTAATGTCTATGATTTTGAATATGCTATCTAGGTTGGTCATAACTGTCCTTCCAAGGGGTAAGTGTCTTTTAGTTTCATGGCTGCAATCACCATCTGCAGTGATTTTGGAGCCCAAAAAAATAAAGTCTGACACTGTTTCCCCATCTATTTCCCATGAAGTGATGGGACCGGATGCCATGATCTTCATTTTCTGAATGTTGAGCTTTAAGCCAACTTTTTCACTCTCCACTTTCACTTTCATCAAGAGGCTTTTGAGTTCCTCTTCACTTTCTGCCATAAGGGTGGTGTCATCTGCATATCTGAGGTTATTGATATGTCTCCCGGCAATCTTGATTCCAGCTTGTGTTTCTTCCAGTCCAGCGTTTCTCATGATGTTCTCTGCATATAAGTTAAATAAACAGGGTGACAATATACAGCCTTGACGTACTCCTTTTCCTATTTGGAACCAGTCTATTGTTCCATGTCCAGTCCTAACTGTTGCTTCCTGACCTGCATGCAAATTTCTCAAGAGGCAGATCAGGTGGTCTGGTATTCCCATCTCTTTCAGAATTTTCCACAGTTTATTGTGATCCACACAGTCAAAGGTTTTGGCATAGTCAAGAGAATCCATAGACAAGCCACAGGCTGGCAGAATATATTTGCAAAAGATACAACTGATATTGTTGTTGTTAAGCTGCTAGTCATGCCCTACTCTCTGTGACCTGATAGTCTGTAGAATGTCAGAGTCCTCTGTCCCCCACTATCTTCCTGAATTTGCTCAAATTCATATACATTGAATTGGCTATGCTGTCTAACAGTCTCATCCTCTGCTGCCCCCTTTTCCTTTTGCCTTCAATCTTTGCCAGAATCTGGGTCCTTTACAGTGAGTTGGCTCTTCACATCAGGTGGCAAAAATATTGGAGCTTCAGCTTCAGCATCAGTCCTTCCAATGAATATTCAGGATTGATTTCCTTTAGGATTGACTGGCTTGATCTCATTGCTGTCCAAGAAGCTCTCAAGAATCTTCTCCAGCACCACAGTTAAAAAGCATCAATTCTTCAGTGCTCTGCCTTCTTTACAATCCAGTTCTCACATTTGTACATGACTACTGGAAAGAACATAGCCTTGACTATATGAAACTTTGTCAGCAAAGTGATGTCTTTGCTTTGTCATACACTGTGTAGGTTTGTCAAATAAACTATACTCTAACATAAAATAATTTTTTTGAAAAATAAAAAGGAATAATGCAAGGAAGATTTTATAGTAGCCATTATTTAAAAACTTTTACAATTACATACACACTTGAAACAAATGACATTAGACTCATAAAGAAATATAAATTGTCTGCAAATAAGCAGGAGATAGAATTGAAGAAGCAAGTGGAAATTTTAGAACTGAAAAATATAAAAACTAAAGAAGCTCAGTCAGTGGAATTTATAGTGAAATGCAGAAGAGAGAGGAAATAATTAAATATGTAGATAGAACAATAAAATTACTTAGTCAGAAAACAGAAATAAAATATACTAGAAGAAAAATGAACAGAGATTCCAAGATCTGTGGTATTACAAAGTTTTAATATTCACTTCATCAAAGTTCTGAAACCAGAGGAGAATAGAGTATGGCTGAAAAAGTTTTAGAACAAATAATGGTTGGAATTTTCACAAATTTGGCAGGACACATAGACTTACAAATTGAACAGTTTAGTGAACCTCAGTTTAGTTCAGTTCAGTTCAGTTGCTCAGTTGTGTCCAGCTCTTTGCAACCCCATGAATTGCAGCACGCCAGGCCTCTGGCACCCCACTCCAGTACTCTTGCCTGGAAAATCCCATAGATGGAGGAGCCTGGTGGGCTGCAATCCATGGGGTCGATAAGAGTCGGACACGACTGAGCGGCTTCCCTTTCAATTTTCACTTTCCACTTTCATGCATTGGAGAAGGAAATGGCAACCCACTCCATTGTTCTTGCCTGGGGAATCCCAGGGATGGGGAGCCTGGTGGGCTGCCGTCTATTGGGTCACACAGAGTTGGACATGACTGAAGTGACTTAGCAGTAGCAGTAGCAGTAGACCTCACTGTCCATCACCAACTCCTAGAGATCACTCAAACTTATGTCCATCGAGTCAGTGATACCATCCAGCCATCTCATCCTCTATCGTTCCCTTCTCCTCCTGCCCCCAATCCCTCCCAGCATCAGAGTCTTTTCCAATGAGTCAACTCTTCACATTAGGTGGCCAAAGTATTGGAGTTTCAGCTTTAGCATCATTCCTTCCAAAGAACACCCAGGACTGATCTCCTTTAGAATGGACTGGTTGGATCTCCTTGCAGTCCAAGGGACTCTCAAGAGTCTTCTCCAACACCACAGTTCAAAAGCATCAATTCTTTGGTGCTCAGCTTTCTTCACAGTCCAACTCTCACATCCATACATGACTACTGGAAAAACCATAGCTTTGACAAGACAGACCTTGGTCAGCAAATGTCTCTGCTTTTGAATATGCTATTTAGGTTGGTCATAACTTTCCTTCCAAGGAGTAAGCATCTTGTAATTTCATGGCTGCAGTCACCATCTTCAGTGATTTTGGAGCCCCCAAAAATAAAGTCTGACACTGTTTCCCCATCTATTTCCCATGAAGTGGTGGGACCAGATGCCATGATCTTAGTTTTCTGAATGTTGAGCTTTAAGCCAACTTTTTCACTTCCTCAGTGGATAATCCCAAATAATTAAGACAGGATATACATCATAAGCAAACGTTTGAAGTTAAAGAGAAAAAAATATTTTAAAAATCATTAAATTATCTAGGGGTAAATGACACCTTAACTGAGAATGGTGATACACATGAAAGTGAATTTCTCATGATATAATAGAGAACAAAATTAAATAATGTAACATTTTTCAAGTGCCAGAAGAAAAGATTTGTAAACCTTAAGTCCTATATCCATTGAAATATCCCTCTGAAATTATGGGGAAAAAAAAAGCATTCTCAGATATATGAAAATTTAAACAGCTGAGCACAAGAAGACCTTTTCTAATGGAATAGTTAAAGGAACTTCTCAAAAGGAGAGGATATAATAAAAGAGGAAAATTTAGAATATCAGAACAAAAAGAAGATAACTTAGAACAAAAAGAAGATAACTTAAGCAATATTATGGGTAAATATAATAGGCTTTCCTACTCATTTGGAGTCTTCTAAACTTAAACAGTTAAAGTAACTATTATGTTGTAGCACTGTCCAATGTGATTCTAAATGTATGTAGAGAACATATTTAAGACAATTATAAGTGGATGTGAGCTTCCCTGGTGGCTCAGATGGTAAAGAATCTGCTTGCAATTCAAGAGACCTGAGTTCTATTTCTTGGTTGGGAAGATCCTTTGCAAAAGGAAATGGCAATCCACTCCACTATTCTTTTTTGGAGAATTCCATGGACAGAGGAACCTGGTGAGCTACAGTCCATGGGGTCTGAAAGAGTTAGACACGACTGAGCAACTAACACTTTCATGAGTGGAGGTGCACAGAAGAACATGAAGAAATTTAGGGTTTATATAGTTCACTCTAATTTGTAAAATGGCACCAGTAAAATCTGATAAGTTTTATACTAATATGATACAACATGTGGTATATTATAATATATAGTATAATAAAATCTAATGTGTCATCCAATGTATCTTTTCATTTCTTTGATTTGTGTCCTCTTTGATTTGTTTCATCAGTGTCTTACACTTTTGGGAGCACAGGTCTTTTGTCTCTTAGATTTATTCCTAGGTATTTTACTTTATTTGTTGTGATGATAAATGGTTTCTTGAATTTCTCTTTCTGATCTTTCATTGTTAATATATAGAAATGCAACAGAATTCTGTGTATTTATTTTGTAACCTGCAACTTTGTTAAATTCACTAATGAGTTCTAGTAGTTTTCTGGTAGAATCTTTAGGATCTTTGCATAGTATCATGTCATCTGCGAAAGTGACAGTTAAACTCTTTCTTTTCCAATTTGGATTCCATTTATTTATTTATTTATTTATTTTCGCTAATTGCTGTAGCTAAGACTTCTAAACTATGTTGAATAAAAGTGGTGAGAGTGGATGTCCTTGTCTTGTTCCTAATCTTAGAGGAAATTCTTTCAACTTTTCAATATTGAGTATGATGTTAGCTGTAGGTTTGTCATATATGGCCTTTATTGAGGTATGTTCCCTCTGCACCCACTTTCTTTTTTATCATCAACAGGTCCTGAATTTTGTCAAAAGATTTTTCTGCATCTATTGAAGTGATCTGATCATATAGTTGTATTTTTCTATTTATTGATGTGGTGTATCACATAGATTAATTTGTGGATATTGAAAAATCCTCCCATCCCTGGGATAAATCCCACTTGAACATGTATGATCTTTTAATGTATTACTGGATTCCAACTGCTAGTATTTTGTTGATTATTTTTGCATCTATGTTTACCAGTGATAGAGGCCTGTAATTTTCTTTTTGGGGTTATCTTTATCTGGTTTTGATATCAGGGTGATAGTGGATTCATAGAATGAATTTGGAAGTTTTCCTTGCTCTGAAAATTTTTTGGAACAAATTCAGAAGGATAGGTGCTAAATCTTCTCAAATGTTTGATAGAATTTGCCTATGAAGCCATTAGGTCCTGGACTTTTTTTTTGTTAGAAGTTTTTAAATCAGATTCAATTTCAGTGCTTATACTAGGTCTATTCATGTTTTATATTTCTTCCTGGTTCAGTTATATGAGACTGTATCTTTCTAAGAATTTGACTATACTATTCAAGCAATCTACAGGCTCAATGCAATATCTATCAAATTAACAATCACATTTTTCACAGAACTAGAACAAAAAACTTATATGGAGACACAGAAAACCCTGAAGAGTCAAAGCAATCTTGAGAAAGAAAAATGGAGCTGGAGGAATTAGGCTCCCTGACTTCAGACTATACTACAAGACTACAGTCACCAAAACAGTATGGTATTGACACAAAATAGAAATATAAATCAATGAAACAGGATAAAAAGTCCAGAAATAAACCCATGTACCTACAGTCAATTAATCTATGACAAAGGAGGAAAGACTAAACAATGTTGGAAAGAAAGTCTCTTCAATAAATGACACTGGGAAATTGGGCGGCTACATGTAAAACAATGATATTAGATGATTCTTTAATGACGTACACAAAAAGAAGCTCAAAGTGTATTAGAGACCTAAATGAGACTAGACACTACAAAACTCCTAGAAAAAGAAAGGCAAAGCACTCTCTGATATAAAATGCAGCAATATTTTTTTTTCAATCCAACTTCCTGAAAACAAAAATAAACAAATGGGACATACTCAAACTCAAAAGCTTTGCACAACAAAGTAAACAATAAACAAAACAAAAAGACAACCCACAAGTTGGGAGAAAATATTTGAAAATGATGTGACCAACAAAAGATTAGTTTTCAAAATTTACAAACTGCTCATGAGGTTTAATAGCATCAGATCAAACAACCCAATGAAAAAGGGACAGATGACGTAAATAGATATTCTCTAAAGAAG
The DNA here is from genome assembly GCF_029378745.1 of Bos indicus. NCBI lineage: Eukaryota > Metazoa > Chordata > Mammalia > Artiodactyla > Bovidae > Bos > Bos indicus. Next base: position 18,804,502 of record NC_091783.1, read on the forward strand.
ACATACAGATATTCAAGAGGCACAAGAAATGATGTTCACCAATGCTAATTACGCAAAGGTAAGAAATGTAAATTAAACTACGAGATGCCATCTCACACCAGCCATAATGGATATTATCAAGAAATTCACCAATGATAAATGTTTAACAGGGTGTGGAGACAAAGGAGCCTTTCTACACTGTTGGTGGGAATGTTAACTGATAGAGCTATTATGGAAAACTGCATTGAAGTTCCCTAAAAAATGAAAAATGACTCTGCAATCCCACACCTGAGCATATATCCAGAGGAAAACATGATCCAAAAGTTATACATGCACCCCAACATTCATTGCAGCACTGTTTGCAATAGCCAAGGCATGGAAGCAGCCTAGAGGAATGGATTAAGAAGATGTGGACATATATGCAATGGAATACTACTCAGCCAATAAAAAGAATGCAATAATGCCATTTGCAGCAACATGGATAGACATACAGATAGTCATAGCAAGTGAAGTAAGACAGATAAAAAAAAGAGAAGTATTGTATGACATCCCTTATAGGTGGACTGTAAATAGAAATGATAGAAATGAACTTACTTACAAAACAGAAAGAGACTCCCAGACTTAGAGAACGAACTTATGGTTGCTGGATGGAAGGGATAGTTAGGAGTTTGGGATCAATATGTACATACTGATATGTTTAAAATAGATAACCAATAAGAACCTATTGTATAGCACAAGAAACTCTGCTCAATGTTATGTGGCAGCCTGGATGGGAGGGGGGGTTTGGAGGAGAAGGAATACATGTATATGTATATGTATATGTATATGTATATGTATATGTATATGTATGATTGAGTCTCTTTGCTGTTCACTTGAAACCATTAAAACATTGTTAATTGGCTATTTCCCAATACAAAATAAAAAGTTTAAATATATATATAATATCAACAATAATTATTAAAAACATATGGGCTTCCAGTTTTTGGTTCAACAAGTACAAAGCTGCAAGTCATCATTTCAACTCTCACAACAAGAATAAAAAGCTGAGGAAACTGAAAAATAATGACGTTTTAAAGATTCTTCAGTCTTATGGACTCTGTTGGAGAGGGAGAGGGTGGGAAGATTTGGGAGAATGGCATTGAAACATGTATACTATCATGTATGAAACGAGTTGCCAGTCCAGGTTTGATGCACGATACTGGATGCTTGGGGCTGGTGCACTGTGACGACCCAGAGGGATGGCATGGGGAGGGAGGAGGGAGGAGGACTCAGGATGGGGAACACATGTATACCTGTGGCGGATTCATTTCGATATTTGGCAAAACTAATACAATATTGTAAAGTTTAAAAATAAAATAAAATTAAAAAATAAAAATGAATAAAAAAAAAAAAGATTCTTCAGAAAACTGAAGTTATAGAACCAACAGACACCCTAAAAAGTGAAGAGACAGGCTAATATGGAGATATAGATCACCATTGCTGAAGCAGAAGCTGCCAGAGCCAGTAATGGTGGGAACATCTGAATGTCAATTTCAATAAATTGCCAGAGGTTCAGTGTATAGTAGCTTGAGAGTTAAAAGCTCCTAGGGACTCAGTCTGTTGGAAAGCCTCCATAAATTCATTGGTTTTACCTCCAGGGGAGCCCCATCAGTTTCTCAGGGTGAAGACTAGAGAAAAAATCTCCACCTGGTTTGCTTTGTTGTTGTTTTCATTGTTAAGTCATGTCCAGCTCTTTGTGACCCCATGGACTGTAGCCCACTAGCCTCCTCTGTCCATGTGAATTCCTAGGCAAAAATACTGGAATAGGTTGCCATTTCCTCCTCCAGGGGATCTTCTTGACCTAGGGACAGAACCAGTGTCTCCTGCACTGGAAGGCAGATTTTTTACCCCTGAGCCACAAGGGAAATACACCTGTGTTGCTAGTGGAAGGGGAAAATTTTTGAAATATACCCAATGATAACAATCATTTTTGAATTAAGCCCAGATAATTCTATATAGCAAAGACCTACACAGCAATATTCATCAACCTTACATGCAATGAAGGAAGGGAAATAACACAATTCCAGGCACTTCTAGCCTTTCTGTCTCACTTAAGGAGGAAAAAAAAAATGATGTGAGAATCACAGTTCAGGTGCACAAGCTCACTAAAGGACCTAATCCTATTACTATAAAATGCTTCCTTTCCCTTTACTCTTTTATCCCCCACCACATCAGTAGGGCCTCTATACAGCAGTTCAGTTCACTTCAGTTCAGTCTCTCAGTTGTGTTCAACTCTGCGACCCCATGGACTGCAGCATGCCAGGTCTCCCTATCCATCACCACCTCCTGGGGCTTACTCAAACTCATGTCCAGCGAGTCGGTGATGCCATCCAACTATCCCATCCTCTGTCGTCTCCTTTTCCTCCCACCTTCAATCTTTCCCAGAATCAGGGTTTTCTTACTATACAACAGTGGACTAAGCTTAAAGAACTTCGAGTTTAAGAAGCAGTTGTTAAGGAAACCCTAAAACAACAGGGGGAACATAAACATGAGCATAGAGGAAATTGAAGCCTCTTAACACATACATCTATAACAAAAAATAAACACAGGATAGCTCCTGCCCAGATTAACAAAACACCTCAAACTAAAGCTTATGCATTTTAGTGCCTATTATCCAACACATCATTTTCCACTTTGAACAACATCAAAAGTTATAATATGGGTGTTCTTTGGAAGGACTGATGCTAAAGCTGAAACTCCAATACTTTGGCCACCTCATGTGAAGAGTTGAATCACTGGAAAAGACTCTGATGCTGGGAGGGATTGGGGGCAGGAGGAGAAGGGGACGCCAGAGGATGAGATGGTTGGATGGCATCACCGACTTGATGGACATGAGTTTGAGTGAACTCCGGGAGTTGGTGATGGACAGGGAGGCCTGGCGTGCTGCAGTTCATGGGGTCACAAAGAGTCGGACACGACTGAGCGACTGAACTGAACTGAAAATGGCTCAGCTGGTAAAGAATCTGCCTGCAAGGTAGGAGACCTGGGTTTGATCCCTGGATTGGGACGATCACCTGAGAAGGGAAAGGCTACCCACTCCAGTATTCTGGCCTGGAGAATTTCATGGACTGTATAGTCCATGGGGTTGCAAAGAGTTAGACATGACTGAGAGACTTTCACTTTCACTTTCAAAAGACAAGAAATACACAAACATTCAATCTGAAGAGCTAAAGCAAGCATCAGAGCCAGAGTCATATATAGCAGAGATATTGGAATTATCAAACTGAGAATTCAAAATAACTATATTAATGTGTTAAAGAGTCTGATGGAATAAGTAGACAATATAGAAGAATAGATGGGTAATGTAAGTATAGAGTTAGAAATTAAGAAAAAATTAAAATGAAATGTTTTAAATTAAAACAGTATATCTAACAGAAGCAAAAATTGCCTCTTACAAGCCTTTTGGTGAACTGGGTATAATCAAATAAATAATCAGGATACCTGATGATATGTGGACCAAAACATCCCAAACTAAAAACAAATAGGAAAATAATATGGGACAGAATATCCATGAACTCTAAGGTGATTACAAAAGGTGCAACATATGTATAATGGGAACATCGAAGTAGAAGAAAGACCCTTATTGCTTGTCACTGCTCTTTTGATGAAAATCTATCCTTTCTTCCATCCTTGTGCTTTTGAGAGTCTCTTTTTATGCTTGGTTTTAAGCCGCTTTACTATAATGTATATAATTAGGATTTTATTTATTACACCTTACTGCTGTACTTTTGGAACATGTGGACCATGTGTGATGATTTTTTTCATCAATTTGGAACATTCTCTATCATTGTCTTTTTTAACTTGTTTTTGTTTTAATTTTCTATCCTTTTTTTTCTCTGGGTTTCAAATTTTACTTTTGGTAGAATATTTTGCTGTTTAACATGTATCTTTAACTTTTTTTTTTACCTCTTTCTGAAAACATTTATACTGTTGTGTCTCTGAATATTTCATTTTGTCTTTCCCAGTTCTCTTTTCTATCTTCCATCTACAGAGTACTTAATTTTGCTTTTATTTCTTTTAACTAAAATGTTTGTTTCCTTTATGGTTTCTTATTGTCTATCTAAATTTTTCATCTTTTATTTATTTGTACCTACTATCTTTAACTATTTTAAAGTTTATGTGTCATACCTCCATTGTATTGAACATTTAGGCTTCGCTTGTGGCTTAGTTGGCAAAGAATCTGCCTGCAATGCGGGAGACCTGGGTTCAAGCCCTGGGTTGGGAAGATCCCCTGGAGAAGGGAAAGGCTACCCACTCCAGGATTCTGGCCTGGAGAATTCCATGGACTGTATAGTCCATGGGCTCACAAAGAGTAGGACATGACTGAGCAACTTTCACTTTCACTTTCATCGAACATTTATGGCTTTTCTATTGTATATCATATCTCTTATTTTTCAGTCATATTTTACTGCACTCTTTCATACCTGGTTATTTTCCACTGAGTGTTGGATGTTATGTTTATTTATTTTTTTTAAAATTTATTTATTTTAATTGGAGGCTAATTACTTTATAATATTGTATTGCTTTTGCCATACATCAACATGAATCCACCACGGGTGTACACGTGTTCCCCATCCTGACCCCCTCTCCCACCTCCTTCCCCATACCATCCCTCTGGGTCATCCCAGTGCACCAGTCCCAAGCATCCTCTATCCTGCCTCGAACCTGGACTCGTGATTTGTTTCTTATATGATATTATACATGTTACAATGCCATTCTCCCAAATCATCCCATCCTCTCCCTCTCCCACAGAGTCCAAAAGACTGTTCTATACATCTGTGTCTCTTTTGTTGTCTCGCATACAGGGTTATCATTACCATCTTTCTAAATTCCATATATATGCATTAGTATACTGTATTGGTGTTTTTCTGGCTTACTTCATTCTGTATAATTAGCTCCAGTTTCATCCACCTCATTAGAACTGATTCAAATGTATTCTTTTTAATGGCTGAGTAGTACTCCATTGTGTATATGTACCACAGCTTTCTTGTCCATTAATCTGCTGATGGAAATCTAGGTTGCTTCCATGTCCTGGCTATTATAAACAGTGCTGTGATGAACATTGAGGTACACGTGTCTCTTTCAATTCTGGTTTCCTCGAATGTTATGTTTATAAAATTGAAAGATAACTGAAACCATGGATTATGTGTTTTTCTTCCATGGAGCTTTATATTTGCTTCTGGCTGTTGGTAGTAGAACGACACTAGAGTACCTTAATATAATCAGACCTCAAGAGATCTGATACTCACAAATGCTATTCTATTTGCTTTCTATTCCTAGGAAGTATCTTGAGAACACAATGAAATTCTTGGTCCCTTTAACTTACCAGTGCTTCCAATGACAGGCTTTTAATTTTGATTTTCCTTAGCTCTGTGCATCTATCATAAACCAACTGCAACTTTTAATCCTCTCAGCTTCCCAGCTTCTCTTCTAGAACTGACAGATTATGCTGAGGGGGAAAATGGCATCAAATATCAGTCTTACCTCTCTGGATTTTCTCTTCTTCAAGGTCTTGTCCCTATAACTCTTAATTTCCTTATAAATAGTCAGATGATTTCAAGTATTGTATTTACAATAGTTCATCCAGCTTTATGTGTTTTAAGTTGGCGTGATCTAGACTTCCACTCCTAGTATATGTTCTGTTTTTCATAGGCTTGAGTTGTTGTTTCATAGGCTTTTGTGTTGACAAATAATTTTCATAACAAATGCACAGCTCACTCTACCTGTCCTTTATCTCCTCCTCTCTCTCTTCCTCATTATTATTTCAGAGAATGTTTTTGTCTGAAAACATTTGATTCAACCCTCTATTATGGTTTGAAAAGATATGTTGAAATCTTAATTCCTGATACTTTTGAATGTTACTTTATTTGGAAAAAGTATCTTTGCAGCTGTAATAAAATGAATATAAAACCATTAGGATGGGCCATACTCCAATAAGACTAATGTCTTGATAAGAAAAGGAAAAACAAAGACAAAGAGAGACACAGGGAAAGAGTTGCCAGGAATACCAGGAGCTAAGAGAAAGGCATGGAATAGATTCTCTACTATCAACTTCAGAGAGCATAATCCTGCTGACACCTTGATTTTTACTTATTCAAAATTTTGAAATAATAAACTTCTGTTGTCTTATGACAACCAGTTTGTGGTACTTTGTTATGACAGCCCTAGGAAATTAATATACCCTACTCTTCACCCCAATAATTTCTCAAAATTCTAGATTTCTAAACTGACTGTGGTCTCTTTTCAGTCATTCTGTTCTCACAGTCCTTTTATCCACATTAACAAATTCCTTGTCTGCAACTGGTGACATGTGTGATTTTCTTTTCCTTTCTGTTACCTTTCCTTTCTGATCTGTTCCCCATGTAAACATTCTTCATTTATTCTTTTTATTCTTTAATACAATTGTACTTCTTCTTTTGGATATGTCAGAGATTACTTCAGCTCTTTGCTAAAGTATCAAGGGCTATTATGTTTTTTCAGGGGCTTCTGTTGGCAAGAGAAGCAATTGGTAAACTTATGTTTAGTTTTCAGGAATAGACTCCCTCTCTCAGGCGTACTTACATTTTCAACAAACTGCAGTGGTAAATTGTGAGACACAACAGGATGTAAACACATCAGGTATAATAGGGTGTGTGCTAAGGGGAGCTTCCCAGATGGTGCTAGTGGTAAAGTACCCATCTGCCAATGCAGATTAGACACAAAAGATGCTGGTTTGATCCCTGGGTTGGGGAGATCCCCTGGAGAAGGAAATGGGACCTCATAGGATGTGAACAGATCAGGTGTAATAGGGTACATTTACATTTTTAATGTTTTTGAAAATTTTTTGTCTGCTGACCAACAGTATGAAACATTTTTACAGAATGCTTAAAATCACACACACATTCACACACAGATGTAATAGAAAAAAATGTTTGCATGCAACAATCCTTAGCTTACTAAGATAAAAATCTCCTGTTTTCTGCTCAATTTTGTGCTTTTATAGTTAACAAAATCCAATTCATGGACAACTAAAAATGAATTCACAATAACAAATCATGATCCACACTTTGAAGATCACTGGGGAGGTGACTGATTTTTGCCTGACTGTACTTTCTGATGATCACGATGTGGGGTCTCACATTAGTGAAGCTAAAGAAAGATCAGGAAGAATGCATCACTCTCTCATTAGATCTTTCTTCTGATTCCCTTCATATAATTCTCTGAAATGTATTTGTTTAGTTCAGATTCCTGATACACAGAAAGAAGACATATTTTTAAGGTTTTATTGAAGGCATCTTTGCCTGAAGGTGGGTGGGGAGTGTGGGGGGACAGAGACTCCTCAAATTATGTTCTAACAGAGAAATCTGTTATTTCAGCATCTGGTTTATTTGAAACCCAATCTTTTCCTATTTACTCTCCCTTTGTTGAAGTAGAATTAAATTCCATGAAGGGACACATTTTATTTCCACCAGGTGGTTCTTTGGTGCTGTATTTTTCTTCTGTTTGATAAAAGCCATTTGTGAACTTATTTTTGGTTTCTACCATTGAATCAAATATAAAGACAAATTCTAATTCAAATATAAGCTACATTCTCATAGAATTGCTTGACATCAAGCGTGAAACCCAACAATAGCATGTTCTGCTAAAGAGGACACAGTGTTTGCTCTGCTGAGGCTTTTCTGAATTCCTGATATCTGCGGGTTTGTTTTCACATTGGTGCCCCCCTCCACCATTTGGGGCATGACAGGGAAAGCTCAGAGAAAATATTGTTGGAAAGAGTTAATGGCAGGTGCCATGCTTGCTTATTGCTTTCTGGCAGCTTTCAGCAGTTTATGCTTCACCATTAAATATTTTCATATACAGTTTTCGATTTGCCTTGAATTACTGAAATATACTAAGCATATCTCTCCAAGGACCAGAGTCACAGTGTAATAGGCTCCTGCTAATAGCTTGAAACTGTATAGCAATCTAGTTTTAAAATACAACACAAATCTTTATCTAAAAGCACTAACACCTCACTCTTGTGTTCGCAGACTGTGTTTTCACATTTCCTCTTGCGATGCATAGGAAGGGGGGAAAAGCTACAAGAGAAATGATGCATTCCGGGCAAGGAGCCAATTTAAAAAGTCTGTTCTTTCCAGTTTGCTGTCACTTGTCGTGGTTAAACAAAACACGGAGGAGAAAAAGAGAAATTGGCTTCAGTGTAAATGTCAACATTCTGATTAAAGCAAACACAAAGCATTCAGAACTCTTGACAAAAAAAAATTAAATTGAATTATGAAGGGTATGCAAATGAAGCCCTTCCTCTGTATGATTACCAAGACTTATGCATTTTGTATTTTCTGTCGGTACTGAAGAAATCTGTGCTGCAGGACAAGGTGTTCAGGAACAGGAAAGGGAAGGTGAACAACACATTTCCCAGCTTATGACAACCAGACCCACTAAAATATTGGTTGAGGATTGGCCCAACACTTTACAAACAGTGGGGAAGACTGGAAAGGTGACAGTAAGGCCTGGGACTTTCAGTCTATCGTCTTTCTAGCTACACAAAGTTCCCCCTACGATGCAAATCCCCAAAGAATTTGTCTAAAGGATTAAAAAGATATAATTTGTTAGAGGGTAGAGCTTCAAGAAAACTCATATTAAAATTCAGTGATGTCAACTATCCTGTCGTTTTCTTTGTATCTACTTTAAGACCTTAGAAATTGAATTGTTTGAAATGCAGTTTGAAAGCACTCTCAGAATGCATTCATGATATGCAGTTTTTAAGATAGCAGAATATACTCCATTTCTATAATTAAAATTAATGGGAAAATAAAAAATAAATGGTGTGCATTGGTCCTTTTTCCCTGGAGGAGAATATATTTGCCTTCTTGGGTGAATACATATGGTTTGATGATAAGAGGCTACAGATGAGGTGCGTGTTTGTCTTTGTCACTGTATATGAAGAAGGCTGTGTGCTAAATGTGAGAAAAATCTTCCGTCACCTTCTATTCTTTCCTCCCCGGGATCTATGGTACCATTGTGTTCTGAGCCTTACCTTTGCCTGTGATACTGCAGTTGCTTTCTGATTTATCATTGCTCTTGTCTCTCTGCTTTTGGGGATGTTGTGAAACTGCTTTCAGAGCTGCAGTGTGCGCTCAGCCTGTTATTCCTGATCCTAAAATCTGAAATAGTTACGTAGTGCCTGTCAGGAAAGTCCAAACCCTGGCCTGATATTCAAGGCTTTTTTAACTGGCCTTAAACTAACTCTGTATTCCTTTCATAAAAATTTACTGGGTATCTACTAAATGTCAGTCACCTTGTTGCCTACACATTTCCTACTTTGGGTTTATTTTATTACTCTCCCATCATATTCTGTACTTTTCCATTTACACCACCTTATTCTTCCTGTGCCCTTTCCTTGTATAGATTTTCCTGCATCTTTACCTACTAGACCCTCATATTTTTCAAGGCTAAATTTAAAAGCTTCTTCTTGAAATCTTTCCTGTTACTGTACTTGAAAATGACCTCTTCCTTCCCAGAAATTTTATAACTTTCTATTTGTAACCCTCAGAACTTATTAATATTACTTTGAATTACTTATATGTGTATACCTTGCATCTGGCCTAAAAGAATCTTAAAGCTGAAGCCTTGTTTATGTATCTTCATGTCCTTCCTGAAATCAGATCACTGTTAAGTGGTGAGATATACATCCAGATAATACTGGGAAAGTTATGTTACCTATCAGTGTTCCAAACCCCATGTCCATAAAATGAGTATGATGATATCTCTCTCTGCAGGGCATTATGAAGATCATGTTTATACAATTCTGTAGTGCTCTAAGTTTCAACTATAATTTATGAGATTTTAAATTTTAATATTTTGATACTGTATCCATAAGTATTTAAGTACTTAAATAAATGAATGAAGTTAGTAGTTCATGGAGGTAGATACTAAATCTGTAGCATCAACCATCTATCAGACATTTTCATAGATTGTTTAACAGAATTCTCACTATCACCTTATAAGTCTTGTATTGAAATACTTATTGTGTAGATGAGGCTGGACAAGTTACGTACATGCATTCAGTCTGACTCCAAAGCTTATGATTTTTCTTGAACACTCAGGAATTTATTCCTTGGCCTGTCCTAAATAACAGAATTTATTAAACTCGATACAGAAACAGCACACTCTCAGTCCTACCATGGGACCCTTTCCCCATTCCTTTCAGTTCAGTTCAGTTCAGTTCAGTCGCTCAGCTGTGTCTGACTCTTTGCAACCCCATGAATTACAGCACGCCAGGCCTCCCTGTTCATCATCAACTCCCGGAGTTCATTCAGACTCACCTCCATCGAGTCAGGGATGCCATCCAGCCATCTCATCCTCTGTCATCCGCTTCTCCTCCTGCCCCCAATCCCTCCCAGCATCAGGGTCTTTTCCAATGAGTCAACTCTTCGCATGAGGTGCCCAAAGTATTGGAGTTTCAGCTTTAGCATCATTCCTTCCAAAGAAATCCCAGGGCTCATCTCCTTCAGAATGGACTGATTGGATCTCCTTGCAGTCCAAGGGACTCGCAAGAGTCTTCTCCAACACCACAGTTCAAAAGCATCCATTCTTTGGCGTTCAGCCTTCTTCACAGTCCAACTCTCACATCCATACATGACCACTGGAAAAACCATAGCCTTGACTAGACGGACCTTTGTTGGCAAAGTAATGTCTCTGTTCTTCAATATGCTATCTAGGTTGGTCATAACTGTCCTTCCAAGGAGTAAGTGTCTTTTAATTTCATGGCTGCCGTCACCATCTGCAGTGATTTTGGAGCCCAGAAAAATAAAGTCTGACACTGTTTCCACTGTTTCCCCATCTATTTCCCATGAAGTGATGGGACAGGATGCCATGATCTTCGTTTTCTGAATGTTGAGCTTTAAGCCAACTTTTTCAGTCTCCACTTTCACTTTCATCAAGAGGCTTTTGAGTTCCTCTTCACTTTCTGCCATAAGGGTGGTGTCATCTGCATATCTAAGGTTACTGATATTTCTCCCGGCAATCTTGATTCCAGCTTGTGCTTCTTCCAGTCCAGCGTTTCTCATGATGTACTCTGCATAGAAGTTAAATAAACAGGGTGACAATATACAGCCTTGACATACTCCTTTTCCTATTTGGAACCAGTCTGTTGTTCCATGTCCAGTTATAACTGTTGCTTCCTGACCTGCATACAAATTTCTCAAGAGGCAGGTCAGATGGTCTGGTATTCCCATCTCTTGAAGAATTTTCCACAGTTTATTGTGATCCACATAGTCAAAGTCTTTGGCATAGTCAATAAAGCAGAAATAGATATTTTTCTGGAACTCTCTTGCTTTCCATGATCCAGCGGATGTTGGCAATTTGATCTCTGATTCCTCTGCCTTTTCTAAAACCAGCTTGAACATAAGGAAGTTCACGGTCACGTATTGCTGAAGCTTGGCTTGGGGAATTTTGAGCATGACTTTATTAGCGTGTGAGATGAGTGCAATTGTGCAGTAGTTTGAGCACTCTTTGGCATTGCCTTTCTTTGGGATTGGAACAAAAACTGACCTTTTCCTGTCCTGTGGCCACTGCTGAGTTTTCCAAATTCGCTGGCATATTGAGTGCATCACTTTCACAGCATCATCTTTAGGGATTTGGAATAGCTCAACTGGAATTCTATCACCTCCACTAGCTTTGTTCATAGTGATGCTTTCTAAGGCCCACTTGACTTCACATTCCAGGATGTCTGGCTCTAGGTTAGTGATCACACCATCGTGATTATCTGGGTGGTGAAGATCTTTTTTGTACAGTTCTTCTGTGTATTCTTACCATCTCTTCTTACTATCTTCTGCTTCTGTTAGGTCCATACCATTTCTGTCCTTTATCAAGCCCATCTTTGCAAGAAATGTTCCTTTGGTATCTCTGATTTTCTTGAAGAGATCTCTAATCTTTCCCATTTTGTTGTTTTCCTCTATTTCTTTGCATTGATCACTGAAGAAGGCTTTCTTATCTCTTCTTGCTATTCTTTGAAACTCTGCATTCAGATGTTTATACCTTTCCTTTTCTCCTTTGCTTTTTGCTTCTCTTCTTTTCACAGCTATTTGTAAGGCCTCCCCAGACAGCCATTTTGCTTTTTCACATTTCTTTTCCATGGGGATGGTCTTAATCCCTGTCTCCTGTACAATGGCACAAACCTCATTCCATAGTTCATCAGGCACTCTATCGGATCTAGGCCCTTAAATCTATTTCTCACTTCCACTGTATAATCATAAGGAATTTCATTTAGGTCATACCTGAATGGTCTAGTGGTTTTCCCTACGTTCTTCAATTTAAGTCTGAATTTGGCAATAAGGAGTTCATGGTCTGAGCCACAATCAACTCCTGGTCTTGTTTTTGCTGACTGTATAGAGCTTCTCCATCTTTGGCTGCCAAGAATATAATCAATCTGATTTCAGTGTTGACCATCTGGTGATGTCCATGTATAGAGTCTTCTCTTGTGTTGTTGGAAGAGGGTGTTTGTTATGACCAGTGCATTTTCTTGGCAAAACTCTATTAGTCTTTGCCCTGCTTCATTCCGTATTCCAAGGCCAAATTTGCCTGTTACTCCAGGTGTTTCTTGACCTCCTACTTTTGCATTCCAGTCCCCTATAATGAAAAGGACACTTTTTTAGATGTTAGTTCTAAAAGGTCTTGTAGGTCTTCATAGAACCATTCAACTTCAGCTTCTTCAGCATTACTGGTTGGGACATAGGCTTGGATTACTGTGATATTGAATGGTTTGCCTTGGAAATGAACAGAGATCATTCTGTCATTTTTGAGATTGCATCCAAGTACTGCATTTCGGACTCTTTTGTTGACCATGATGGCTACTCCATTTCTTCTGAGGGATTCCTGGCCATAGTAGTAGATATAATGGTCATCTCAGTTAAATTAATCCTTCCAGTCCATTTCAGTTCGCTGATTCCTAGAATGTTGACATTCACTCTTGCCATCTCTTGTTGACCACTTCCAATTTGCCTTGATTCATGGACCTGACATTCCAGGTTCCTATGCAATATTGCTCTTTACAGCATCGGACCTTGCTTCTATTACCAGTCACATGTTCAGCTGGGTATTCTTTTTGCTTTGGCTCCATCCCTTCATTCTTTCTAGAGTTATTTCTCCACTGATCTCCAGTAGCATATTGGGCACCTACCGACCTGGGGAGTTTCTCTTTCAGTATCCTATCATTTTGCCTTTTCATACTGTTCATGGGGTTCTCACGGCAAGAATACTGAAGTGGTTTGCCATTCCCTTCTCCAGTGGACTACATCCTGTCAGATCTCTCCACCATGACCTGCCCATCTTGGGTTGCCGCACGGGCATGGCTTAGTTTCATTGAGTTAGACAAGGTTGTGGTCCTATTGTGATTAGATTGACTAGTTTTCTGTGAGTATGGTTTCAGTGTGTTTGCCCTCTGATGCCCTCTTGCAACACCTACCATCTTACTTGGGTTTCTCTTACCTTGGGCGTGGGGTATCTCTTCACGGCTGCTCCAGCAAAGCACAGCCATTGATCCTTACCTTGGACTAGGGGTATCTCCTCACTGCTGCCCTTCCTGACCTTCAAAGTGGGATAGCTCCTCTAGGCCCTCCTGTATCCACGCAGCCACGGCTCCTTGGATGTGGGGTAGCTCCTCCTGCCCGCCACCCCTGATAGAGAGGCTAGAGATGATCAAATATCACTTCCCATTTTATTCAGGAAGGTAAGACTCTCTCTAGAGTTTAACTGGAGTTAACCCACATAAGTCATTAGGATTATTGACTAAGAATTATTGTGATGGTTTTCAATGGACTCCCCATTCATTTATTCAATACTATTTCTTGGGCCTTCACATTATAGTGTCATTCACTGAAGAAAGTCAGCCATAAATAGCTTCATCTTTCTAAGAGTTTACAATCTGGTAACTATAATGTCTTATAAACAAAACTATAAAACATGAACAGGAATTCCAAAGAGATTGTCATGGATGTATTTCAAATAGGTGAATTAAAAACATTCACACACACTTCTTAAGCACTTATGTGTAATGCAGGAGCTGGTGTGAAACAAGGCAGGTATTTTCAGAGAAAGTGAAGCTGTACCTGTTTTACCACCAGCACAACCCTCCCAAGGGGCCCTGGACAAGAATCAAGACTTCCCAGGCCCACTTCCCACACTTTGTCATCTATGCACTCAGATTTAGGAGTGAAGTCTCTTTTTGTTGTTGTTTTCATGTGGAGAAAAATACATGTTCCTTCCTTCAAAGTAAACATTCTGGAAGCTGTTGTGATTGTTCAGATTTCTTTAAAGACCTTGACGCCACTTACCATTGCTTTTTAGTCTGCAGGGAACATAATGAAACTGAAGTCTCGCATGGAGCTTTTATTCCTCTTCTTTCAGACTTAATAGAAAGCAGTAGGGGACACTTGGGCCACCAAAGTCAGTGCCATTTCAGGGTCTGCTTTGGTTTTGTTCTCAAGAAAAATGGCATTGGATTAATTTTTTTTTTCTTTTTTTGTAAACAGGATGTTTTGCACAGAAGAAGCCCTAACATTTACCATTTATCTTTTCCTCTCTCCTCTTCTCCCCCACGCCCCTCATCTGCCTTTTCTTTCTCTGGGCAGGACAAAGAGCGGAGATTGAATGACTTCTCCCTTTCATTGTTCTTTGGCAATGGCTTGGGACTTTGTTTGACTAAGGCCATGAAGTACGTTTTACATAAAACCCAGCATGTAAACACAAAGAAACACACACATAAACTCTTCTTTTGACAAAAGTTTGCACCTTTACCAGACATTATGTTTTCCTTTTGGACATCTCCCACTTCCAAAATATTAACTTTAAAATATTAACTTTATTTGCCTGTTAGCAAGCAAAGGCAATATTTTGCATGGAGTCATACTGTATATATTCTTCCTTAGATAAGGATTTATTCTTTCTGATTTTTCAACTCTTTCTATTCAACTCAAAACAGCATTTTTTGCCTCTAAGTTCTCAAAAACCATAAGCAGGCACCACAAAAATAGAAATAACAATGAACAAAGAACAAAGACAAAAGTAAACACTCTTTGGTCTTGTTAGAGTCAAATTCTAATATTTTTAATTCATTTAAGAGATACTAAATTAAATTCACAACTAATGGCTTCAAACAGGCTAGATGAAAATGCTGCTTTGTATCATAGAAGCTGAAGTTGTTACTGGCTGCAACAGTGAGTGCCAGGAAGGATTCCAAGGCTGATCTCCACTGGAAAGCATACTGGAGTCCATTACTCAGGTCTGCCAAAGGAGTAGCTACTGAGCCTTGTGGAAGGATTGGCATCCATTGGGCTTCACCTAGCTCTGAAGTCCTCTGGAAGCTCTGAGTTTTTTTCAGACTATGAATCATTCAAGGTTGCATTTTAATATTGAGGGACCTAGGTAGTTTTCTTCATAGGCCTGTCTCTCAATAAAATAAACTATTTTATTACTGCACTGGTGTAAAGACAAATATAATCAGTGCTGGATTTATAATGGAATACTGCTATTCATCATTATTATAATTGGCTTTACTTCTTCTGATTTTAAAACAAATCACTATGGAAACATTTTCATGTTTGTTCAAAATTTGGCACCAGACATGATGGTCAAGAGGAGAATGAAGAAAGAGGCAGCACTCCATGTTGGTGTTGATAATAGCAAGAGAAATTACGTAGGAGGCTTACCTTGGGATCTCAGGACCCACAAGGAGAACCCAAAAGGCTTATAGAGAGGCCTTTAAAAGTTTCATTCAGATATTCAATCCAGGTGGTCTCAGCAAAACCATACTCTCTCAAGGCTGTATCTTTGAAACAGCTCCTAATGGGGGAATGATGGTGGGTGGAACATACATTCCAAACACAATGGAGTGGGTGGGGAAACTTTTGCCGCCTTGTCCAGCTCATGGGTCAGCTGGTGGTCACCATCTCTCCATGACCTCCTCCAATATTTTGTGAACTTCTAAATGTGTTATAGGGCCCAGGCACTGTGCCTATCAGCTGGAAAAATATAGTTTGTCTAGAATCCTTCAATTTTAATACAAAAAAACTTTGTAGTTTAAAGGTAAAAGAAATGACCCTTTTTTTAATGAGTAAAAACCATGTTCTAAATAATCTCTAGAATAATAGAGATTAACTTGCATGCCTACATCTACTTTTTGGCTAATAGCACACATTTTGTGGCAGGTTATATTTTAAATATACCATAGTGGCTGTGGATAGCAGAACCATTTGGGACTGAGCTGGAGACCAGTATATTCATAGGGTCAGGGTTAAGCCTTTGACTGTGTGGACCACAACAAACTGTGGAAAATTCTTAAGGAGATAAGAATGCCAGACCACCTCACCTGCCTCTTGAGAAACCTGTGTGCAGGTCAAGAAGCAACTGTTAGAACCTGACATGAACAATGGACTGGTTCCTAACTGGAAAAGGAATACATCAAGGCTGTATATTGTCACCCTACTTATTTAATTTATATGAAGATTACATCATGCAAAATGCCAGGCTGGAAGATGGACAAACTGGAATTAAGATTGTTGGGAGAAATATCAATAAATCCATATATGCAGATGACACCACACTTATGACAGAATGAGGAGAGGAACTGAAGAGCCTTTTGATGAAGGTGAAAGAGGAGAGTGAAAAAGCTGGTTTGAAACTCAACATTCAAAAAACAAAGATAAAGGCATCTGGTCCCATCACTTCATGGCAAATAGATGGGGAAACAGTGACAGACTTCATTTTCTTGGGATCTAAAATCACTGCAGATGGTGACTATAGCCATGAAATTAAAAGACAACTTGCTCATTGGAAGAAAGACTATGAGAAACCTAGACAGCATATTAAAAAATAGAGACATTGCTTTGCCAACAAAGGTCCATCTAGTTAAAGCTATGGTTTTTCCAGTAGTCATGTATGGATGTGAGAGTTGGACCTTAAAGAAGGCTGAGCACCAAAGAATTGATGCTTTCAAACTGTGGTGTTGGAAAAGACTTCTGAGAGTTCCTTGGACTACAAGATCAAACCAGTCAATCCTAAAGGAAATCAACCCTGAATATTCATTAGAAGGACTGTTGCTAAAGCTGAAGCTCCAATACTTTGGTCACCTGATGCAAAGAGCCAACCCATTGGAAAAGACCTTGATGCTTGGAAAGATTGAAGGCAGGACAAAAAGGGATAGACAGACGATGAGATAGTTGAATGGCATCACCAACTGAATAGCCATGAGTTTGAGCAAGCTCTAGGAGATGGTATAGGACAGGGAAGCCCTTGAATGCTGCAGTCCATGGGGTCACAAAGAGTCACACACAACTGAGTGACTGAACAGCAGCAGTTGCTGTTGCTAAGGGTTAAGCCTTAGGGATCTTACAAGGAATTAGATTGGAAAAAGAAAGAGGTGATTTAGAGATGGAATTCACAAAGTGTGACAAGAAATAGAATATTCTTTGTTTTCAACACTTCGTCCAGGACTACTTTTCTAAAGGAGAAATATATTTTATACAGGTAATATATGATTTCAAACACTATGAAAGTGAAAGTGAAAGTTAAGGTCGCTCAGTCATGTCTGACTCTTTGCGACATCATGGAATATACAGTCCATGGAAATCTCCAGGCCAGAATACTGGAGAGGGTAGCCTTTCCCTTCTCCAAGGGATCTTCCCAACCCACGTCTCCTGCATTGCAGGCAGATTCTTTACCAACTGAGCTATGTGGGAAGCCTCAAGCACTATGATAAGTTTATAATGAAAATAAATAAAAATCCTCCATAATTCCAGTAATTCCACAAAGATCTAGCCACTGTTAATATTACTAACAATAATCTTTAAGAAGCAGCTGTATATTAATTAATTAATATGTAATTATATATATATAATTACACAGATAATGTATATGATTATATCACATGGATTGTCGTTGCCTGCATTTTTACTCAAAAATATATCATTGACAACTTCCATATCACAAATTCTTAATCTAAAATATAATTATTAATCCACTGCAGAATGACTCATCATTTGTTTAATTGTTTTTGCCTATAGAATTTATGTTTTCTCTCGGAGAAGGCAATGGCACCCAACTCCAGTACTCTTGCCTGGAAAAGCCCATGGGCGGAGGAGCCTGGTAGGCTGCAGTCCATGGGGTCGCTAAGAGTCGTGCATGACTGAGTGACTTCACTTTCATTTTTACTTTCATGCATTGGAGAAGGAAATGGCAACCCACTCCAGTGTTCTTGCCTGGAGAATCCCAGGGACGGGGGAGGCTGGTGAGCTGCCGTCTATGGGGTCGCACAGAGTCGGACACAACTGAAGCTGATACAAACTTTGCTAAGTCCTAAATCTACATCACCTATGAGCACAGCTTGATACATCTGTATTCTCTCAAAAAAATTCATAGAAGTGGATGTTCTGAGATAAATTCTTATATACTTCAGATTGTTGACTGTTTTGTTATCTTCTTTAATGAACTATGTATTCATATCCATATCCTATTTTTCTTACTTTTTTTCTTGCTTTGAAAACATGCTTTATATAACAAAAACATTAATCCTGTGATCGTTGTATATATTGAAAATATTTGTGCTAGTTTGTTTATGTCCTTTGGAAGTTGTCTTCTTTTTCTCTGCAGATGTAAAAGTTTTATTTGATGAAAATCTATCAATATTCCCTGTTGGATTTTCTTTTTGATGTTAGCATCATATTAAAAGCATTCCCAAACCTCAAACTTATATGAATAGTCACTAATATTTCTTCTATTACTAGAAGTATAAAAAAATCTGTATTTAAATTACTTTATTCATTTCAGTATAATATGTGAAGTATAATTCAACATTTTGCATTTTTATCCATATTTATTAAACAATATATTCCCAAGACAGTTTCTTATATCTTATATTAAATCTGAATGACACATGTCTAGTTTCTAGACTTTCTGCTTTTCACTGATATATCTGTTTATTCTATACCAACAGCATGCTATTTTAATTTTTAAATCTGTAAAACTTAAGACAAGGAACACCTGATGGATCCTTTCTTCTTTTTCAAAAATGAGCTACTCAATAACTTAGTTTTCTTAGAAGAAATATAGCATAGTTTTTATTATATAAATATTTGGACAACTTATTGAGATTGTACTAAAGTTAGCTTAATTCTGAAGAATAAATATTTTCACAATATTTTATCTTCCCATCCAGGGTCATAGGACATTGCCCTAATATCTATTTATTTATTAGTATGCACATATTCCCATCACTGATGCAATGGACATGAACTTGGGCAAATTCCAGGAGATGGTTAGAGACAGGGAGTCCTGGCATGCTGCAGTCCATGGGGTCCCAAAGAATCAGACATGACTGGGCAACTGAACAGCATGAACAATTCCCCCACACATATACCTACATACAAACACATGAACAGATGTAGATGTGTAAGTAGATTTACCTAAGTAGAGTTTTAGAGACTTCTTCCACTAACACATTTTTGCTTACTTCTTGATATATTTTTTAAAAATTTTGGCTGCTATGGCAAATACATAATCTTCTTTTTGTTTTACATGTTCTAAGTGGTTATTGTTGCTCTATGGCTACTGTTGTTGTTTAGTCTCCAATACCAGTAAGTCATGTCCTTTTCTTTTGTGACCCCATGGACTGTAGACTGCCAGGCTCCTGTGCTTTTTCCAGGCAGGAATACTAGAACCAGTTGCCATTTTCCTTCTCAGGTGATCCTCTACCCAGGGACAGAGCCCACATCTCCTGCACTAGCAGGCAGTTTCTCCAGCGCTGAACCACCTGGGAAGCTATTGCTTCGCTATAGGAAAGCCTTTTAGTTTTCTATTTATTTTCCATCTCTGAGCCTTACCACATTTCATTGTTAGCTCAAACTAATTTTTCCTTTGATTCATTGAGTTTTTAGATGAAATCTTATAATCTGTAAGCAATAGTATTTTGTCACTTTCTTTATAAAATTTATATCTCTAAGTTTTCATTATCCTATTTCATCAGTTAGAACTTCAGAAACTTGCTGAATAATAGCAGTCGTAGCCAATATCTCTTTTTTCCCGGAATTTATCAGGTATGCCTCTGGAGTTGTGTAGTCATTCAAGGTAGCATAGTAAGCATGGAAAACAAGATGTTATCCATAGTCCTATTTCATTCCAAAGTTTATTTTCACTTTAGTCTGTTTATTTTAATAACAAACAGATTTGAGCTTTATGAGATGCATATTAGCATCTATAATTCTTTTTTCCCTTCTCTTTTGATCTTTTGATGGGACACATTATATTTATTGCTTTTGTAATGGTGAGCCCATTTGGCACACCTGGAGTAAACTTTATTTGGCCATGATGTATCATTCTTTTGATATATTACAGACTTTAATTTGTTAAAATTTTACTTGGCATTTTTGCAGTTGTATTTATAAATGTGGTTATTCTGTAATGTGTGCATAGGCATATGTGTTTGTATCATGAATGTTCTTTACTAATTATGGTGTCAAGTTCATGCCAGCTACAGAAAATGTGCTCAAAAAAAAAAAAATTGTCTTTTTCTACAATCTGGAACAATTTAGATTGCATGCAAATGTAGCATCCCTGGAAGATTTGATAGATCAACCCACAATCACCCAGATTGTGTTACATTCAAGCATTAAAAGTAACTTTCTCCCTAAAATCCACTAAGAATTCATCAAATCTCCACTATGCTAGATGCAGGGGGGAGACATTGGAAGTGGTTAAAGTAGGTCCACAACAAAAAGATGGTCTACAATACAAAGCAATTACTTCCAAGCCTCAAAATGTGGAGCATATTATGCATATCATTGGAATTCAAAAAAAAAAAAAAGAACGACTAATAATAGTCTTGGTCTACTTGGCTTGGAAAGTTTTCTGTTATTCCTTGTGTGGTTATGTTTTATTTTTTTTTTTTCCATTTTGTTTTTCTCTGAATGAGGAGGGATTTAGTCTTAATCTCAGGATAGCCTAGCTGAGAAGTTCTGAGAGCACCTTAGCTGTAAGTATGAACTACTATTTGGGATATTGACTTCTGTGCTAGAAGCACCAGTGAGCATGCTGGCAGAAATAAGAAAGCACATTAGGAATATAATGTTAGAAGGAAAGATTAGAGTCAGATGCCCAGGGAAATTGCAATATGTACAATTCTTCCAACAATCTATTTTCATCCATAGGTGTTTTAATGAAAACCGCAAGCCTACTGATATCCAATGCCAAAGGTTCAAATAGATCACTTGCAGTCTCCCTTCCAATTTTTGACCCTCTGAGCCTTTGAGTATCTAAAGCCCCATAATGTCTCTTGGCTTCTGGAGTTGAGCATGATTTGACTCAGGACTTCAGTAAAGAAATGATTTCCAGGTTAGCCTATCAAATCTATTTTATCACTTAATCATGAATTTCCCACCCTTAGGAGCCAACAACAACAGTGGTTTGTGTCAGGCACGTTAGAGAAAAGCACATCTATATCTTATGAGTCTATTAAAAGTCACCTAAGTTAAGACACTGAAAGTGCCATTAAGTCATTTTTCCATCTCTCAGAACCTGGCAAGGGATTGTTCCCCATGGTGCATTTTCCTGCTTCTCTTGCAGCCAGGTTTTAAACATCTTAAGCTATAACACTACCTTCCCTTCACCGGAGCAGTGACTATACTGCCTCATAAATCTCTTAGGTCGGAATTCTTTCCAACATAACTCCAGGTCCCTTGTGATGTATTTTTTTCTACCCCTGGGAGGCCCTGTAGTTGTGTCACCTGTTAATGGAAAGAAAACAGGAATTGACTTGTACAAACATCAGAAAATGAGTCTGTTGCTATCCTTTGTTTAATTTCTTAGTTGTAAATAGAAAATTTTAGATCTTAAGGAATGCATCACTGAGCTATCCTAAAGGAAATCTCATATATCAGTTAGTCAAGAATTTCTGTTAAGTGTCATGAGAGTAGGGAATTTTGGACATTTTAATCAACATTGTAAACCAAGCATCTGAAAGAGTCCCTGGCAAATAGTAGATGCCTGATAGGTATGTGCTAAATGCCTGGATATATAAATGGATTGCTGTGTGTCTGGTACAATATTATGCCCAAGGGGGATGCTAACAAAAGAAATATATAACTCCTGCCCCACAGAAAACTATGTCTCATGAGGGAGGC
Source organism: Bos indicus (assembly GCF_029378745.1). NCBI lineage: Eukaryota > Metazoa > Chordata > Mammalia > Artiodactyla > Bovidae > Bos > Bos indicus. The sequence continues at coordinate 18,826,671 of NC_091783.1, forward strand.
AAGATTTTTCCTGGAGACTAAGCAGTCTGTAAATGAAAAGAGTTTAAGAGTTATACCACGACTCTGAAGTTCTAGGGATGAGCGTATGATGTCAATCAGTCAGTTCAGGTCAGTTCAGTCGCTCAGTCATGTCTGACTCTTTGCGACCCCATGAATCGCAGCACACCAGGCCTCCCTGTCCATCACCAACTCCCGGAGTTCACTCAGACTCACATCCATCGAGTCAGTGATGCCATCCAGCCATCTCATCCTCTGTCGTTCCCTTCTCCTCCTGCCCCCAATCCCTCCCAGCATCAGACTCTTTTCCAATGAGTCAACTTTTCACATGAGGTGGCCAAAGTACTGGAGTTTCAGCTTTAGCATCATGCCTTCCGAAGAAATCCCAGGGCTCATCTCCTTCAGAATGGACTGCTTGGATCTCCTTGCAGTCCAAGGGACTCTCAAGAATCTTCTCCAACACCACAGTTCAAAAGCATCAATTCTTTGGCATTCAGCCTTCTTCACAGTCCAACTCTCACATCCACACATGACCACTGGAAAAACCATAGCCTTGATTAGACGGACCTTTGTTGGCAAAGTAATGTCTCTGTTCTTCAATATGCTATCTAGGTTGGTCATAACTTTTCTTCCAAGGTCCTAACTGATCCTGACTGATGGATAGGTTTAAATCACAACGAGAGAAGGACCATCCCTGGACTGTCTTCTTTCCATTTGTTCCCTTACCTCTGAACATATCTCCAACACCTGTGAATTTGCCTAACTGCATAAAGTCACAGTCCCTGAGAACCTGGTTTTATAACCTATGGTTGCAAAGACATTGGGCTTTACTGAAATAAAATCACAACAAAAACCCCAGCTGGTGGTCAATGGAAGCAAGGCTGTTCTGACTGAAACAAACTAGGGGGCCTCTATGAGGCACCCTGAGCAGATTCCTGGGGTTTCAAGGGCTCCCCAAGGGAGTCCAGGGACCATTACCACCCACAGGCAGATGAGGGACCCTGTTCTCTCTCTCCACTCTTCTCCTTACACATATCTTTGCAGCCATGCCTAAGCACTCCTTCACCAAGGACCATTTTCTGTGAGCACATCATAATCCAACACCTAGAAGGAAGCACAGAGAATTTGCCTTCAGCTCTTGCTGTTTGTGCAGTTTATGTACTTTGCGTGTATGTGTTTCTCCAATTCAAAACTGAATAAATAGTGCACAGACAGTAATAGCACCACATAACAAGGGAAGCACAGAGCCCTTGAACTATAACTTTCTTTTGTGCCAGAACAGCACAGTATTGTAAGACTGGTTCTTTGAACAGACTATGAAAGTGATTGCTCATATGGTGGATGTGATTACAGCACTCTCAGAATCTATCCATTGCCTTAAATTGCCTCCTGCCTCAGTTTGTCCTAAAACTGAAACCTTGCACATTAGACATCAGTTTTTGTAGAACTCCATTATTTAGAAAATATTTTCAGAAAAAGTTAGGTTAAAATTGTGTTATTTTCTAATAATTTTGTCTTGAATGAGTTTATCACCTTAACTGTGCAGTCAGTGAAGTGGGATCTAAAAACAAACAAACAAAAAATCTGATTCCCTTTATTATGGTCTACAGTGTGTTCCCCTGGAATTTATCTGTTGAAGTCCTAATAATCAACATGATTATATTTGGAGATATGAATATTAAAGAATTAATTAAATTAAATAGGTCATAAATTTGGTCTCTATCCCAATATGACTGATATCCCTATGGGAGGAAAATGAGACACCAGGAGTGTGCAGAGGAAAGCCCATATGAGGACACAATGAGAAAGCAGTTAACGGCAAGTCAAAAAAAAAAAAAAAAAAAAGGACTCAGGAGAACCTATTCAAACTATAGACATCTTGATTGCGGGCTTCCAGACTCTATAACTGAAAATACATTTCTATTGTTTAAGCAAGCCAGTAGTATTTTGTTTTGGCTCCCCTAGCAAACTAAAGTGAAATTCCCTGGTGGTTTAGCTGGTAAGAATCTGCCTGCAATGCAGGCGACCCAGGTTCAATCCCTGGGTCAGGAAGATCCCCTAGAGTAGGAAATGGCAACCCACTCCAGTATTCTTGCTTGGAGAATTCCATGGACAGAGGAGCCTGGCAGGTTATAGTCCACTGGGTCACGAGGAGACGGACACAATGAAGCAACTAACACTAATGGACATTTTCAGTTTCTTTTCAATATAATAGTGTTACCAACTTTTAGTGTAGCACTTTCTTTAGCAAGTCTCACTATGTCAGCCCTCTTTCCCCACAAAAAATAAAGAAAAACAGGGATAAGCAGTTGTTCCTGGGTTCCCTTTATTTACCCTCATGGCAGCTCCTAATATACTAGGTTGAAGATATCCTTGCCACTAACTTGGTTGCCCCAGTAAAATGGAGCTTGTTGGTGGGACACGTTGCGTGTTTGCAGCACAATGCCCACATTGTTACATGTGGTTACACATTCAGTTTTTTAGAAATGGTGAATTTAATAAAATAATGTAGGGGAAGATAATAATGTAGATTTTAGATAAATATTCTAAATCATGATTTTCCTATCAAGGGCCCATAGACTATTAAAATCGTCATACATATTTATTTGCTCTGTTAATATCTTACTACTTCATCAAACAGTAGGTCTGAAATTAGAGAAGTTTCTACCAGGTAAATGATGAGGCTACATTTACAGTTGTATCTGTCAAACAGCTGTGTTCCTATAAACATGCATAGCTCTTCCACCTTCCATACAAAACTTGCTTCCATGTTACATCAGTGGTTAAAACCTACAGTGCCATTCTACAGCTTCCAGAGAAACATTCTAAGTCTTTGTATTGGCAGACATGCTAGTCATGGCATTCCCTACATGGTTTTCCTTGCTTGGCTGTCCCACAGTCATCATGCCTCCTTCTTAGAACATATCACATTAAACCTTCAAGAAATACACCATTCCCTTCCTTTGCTCACCTAGAGAACTCAATTCTTATTTTAAAACTCAGTAAGGTCAAAGTTGCTCAGTCATGTCCAACTCTTTGTGACCCCATGGATTATACAGTCCACAGAATTCTCCAGGCCAGAATACTGGAGTGGGTAGCCTTTCCCTTCTCCAGGCGACCTTCCCAATCCAGGGATTGAACCCTAAAACTCAGTCCAAAAGTTATATTTTCTGTGAAAGCTTGAGAATGATGCAGTTATTTCCATTATTTTCCATAGCACTCTGAATAGACACTGAATATACACTCCCCACACTGTGTTATAATTTCATACAAATTCCAATCATGCAAAGCTCAAAGAAGTGCCAATAACAACATACCATCACTTACTAAGAAACAATTGTCAAGTAATTTAGTAGAAGAAAATGATGACTTGCCCCCAAATCTATTGATATCATAACCTTTGGTCTCTTCTGTCTCTTTATTGCCTCCAAATGTTTCCTCCTTAAAACAGATAATACACTGATTCTCCTCTGTTAGGTGTGACATCAAGGAAGACTGAAACTAGCCTGGCTTTCAGATTCACAGAAAACATAATTCATTGCAAGATTTTCATCTTTGTAACACACATTTTGATCTTAGATAAGCTGATAGTTTTTTCCATTGCAACATTAGTTAATTTCCTTTCTTCCTCCAGTTCTGTACTTCTCCACTTCATGATAATTAGAGAGAATATTCTATAGATCTCACAAACAATATAGGACTTCCCTGGTAGCTCAACTGGTAAAGAATCTACCTTCAATGCAGGAGACCATGGTTTGGTCCCTGGGTCGGGAAGATCCACTGGAGAAGGCATAGGCTACCCACTCCGGTATTCTTGGGCTCCCTTGTGACTCAGCTGGTAAAAAAATCTGCCTGCAGTGCAGGATACCTGGGTTCAATCTGTGCATTTGGAAGATCCTCTGGAGAAAGGAACAGCTACCCACTCCAGTACTCTAGCCTGGAGAAATCCATGGACTATTCCATGTGGTCACAAAGAGTCGGACACAACTGAGCAACTTTCACTTTCACAAACAATATGCATGCCAGACATGATGTTCACTCTCAATTCAAAGACACTTATTCTCAACAGGTCTCCAAGCTATTTTACTTTTGTCTTATGGATTAGTTGCCTAGGAAAATTCTGAGATGTACAACATGCTACTGATATCCTGGACCCCAATATGTTGCTTAAATTCATGCAACCTTTCCTAAATATCCAATGTGAATATATCATATTAGAACTAATACTGTATGAAACCTACATATTAAATAAATAGATATTACAGGAAAATGTCTCAAGACAATAGAGAATATGATGCAATTAACAGAACAACCCTAATCACAAGTAAGTCAACTCAGCTTGTATAGTCACCCCAAAACTTTATCCTCCTGGCTCTTGCTCTAGTAAGTTTTCCCAGTTCTCTTTTTATTGCTGCCATACAAGGACCCTCAGTCAAACATGTACATGGACATGACATCTGCGTGCTTCCACACTTTTATTTTCTTTTTAACTTCACCTGCAGAATAAGGCCCAATCCCCTTAACAACCCATTGCCTTCACATTGTGCTCTGAATCCAGCTTTTAGGATTGGGACTCCTTAACTCAACCCAAATCTACCTATACACATATTTTACTCTAACTGGACTCCTTAAACTTCTTGAAACATACATCTCTTCATGCCTCTGAGTTTCATTTTATTTCAGCTATTTCTGCTGTCTGAAATGCCCTACTACACTGGGATCATATCTGTTCATTCTTAGGACCCAATCCAAATTCCACCCTCATGAATTCTTCACTGCCTCCACAGGCAAAATAACCTAAGTCTTCATCCATATTATAGGATTCAGTCACAACAGTACACATAGATCTTTGTTCTTTAATTTTATCACATGCTGTACTACCTGATATTTTCACAGAGGCTTCTTCCTGCTCTCCCCATTTACAGACCCCAGTCTCAATTGAGATGGTAAGGGCTAAATTTATTTTCTAAGTTCCACATTATATTTTATATCCCTGTAAAATAAAGGCTCTTTAAGTTTCATGTGACCTACCAATATTGAATATAAACACTGAGATTTTCTGAACAATGTCCAAATATTTCATATATTGAAATTTAGAAATATTTAAAGGATTGATAAATTTCACATGTAAAGATATTTCCTGATGACAATCCGAGGAAAGGTAAACACGCTTTCAAGAGAACAATAGAGTGAATTTTCAAAGAGAAATTTGAAAAGCTAAAGCAAAGGTATTTCTTATTTTTAAGGATGAGATGGACTGTCTTCTTCAATTTTCAGAAATGAGATCAATACTGTGGCTCTTCCAAATTGAAGTTTCCAAAAACGTAGGTAATAGGAAATTTGCACTTGAACCCACCTGATACAATTGAGAAAAATGTGGTGAATAAGAACAGAGATCATAAGGAAATAAAAATTTTAAAAAAGAAATAGTTTTTATCTCTGACTCTTGAGAAAAGTTATATAGGGAAGAGTTTGCCCATAAAGTAGTTAAGGTCAACATTCATCTGGTCTAACCATATATAAGTAAAATTAGTTAAGGGACCCTAAGAAGTGACAACCTTGGGGACCACAGTGACCAAGAGAAAACATACATTCAAGATTACTCTTCAAAGACTCTAAAGAGTTGCTTGGAAAAGAAAGTCATTCATCTTTGCTTAACCAATATTTCACAAACTTATTTAAACATAGAACACTGTTATTTTTCTATAAAGTAACCTATACAGCTAAGTTTAGTGTTCTGCCTGCCAAGGCTGACCTGATGTTTACTTTAACCAGGTTGTGTGTGTGTGTGTGTGTGTGTGTGTATTCTTCCTGAGGAGGTCTGATAAAAGATAAGCAGTTAGAGTTTTTACTCAAGCCCTTATCTTTCTAGTTTAGTGAGACTATTTTGAATTTCATTAGCTCTTAATCATGCCAAAGACTGAAAGCAAGGAAAAAGAGATAAGGAAATTCAACATCAGAAAAAAGAGAGAAAGAAGAATGGAGTATAAAGGTGAAGAAATGCCTGGAAAACCAGATACCAACAGCAGAGCATAAAAAAAAAAAAATCCTGCCAGATGTAGCCAACTAAAGTCTAACTGAAGTTTCAGCAGCAGGCATTTCATCTGTCATATCAAAACATTTTCAATACCATCTACGAATGCAGCACTAAATTCTGGACTGCCATTAATGTCAACTCATTTATAATTTTGGCCTGCAGTACTACAAAAAGGCATATGACAGCCTACTATTTCACACCTGCTGTTGAAATGAATAAAAATGACTGAAGCCCTTAAAAGCAGAAAAAAAGAGGGAGGGGGAAAATAAAGCCAACAACACTGCACAATAAGGCTGGAGAGAACTCGTTACCAGACTTGTGTTTTGAGGACCAAGCTGTGGCTAATGTGTCCTTCACAGATCTAATAGTACTAAGAGCAGCCCAGGTGTAGAAATCGTCATACTTGGGGATGATTTTCTGTCTCTTTGATTGGAACTATTTTACCCATTCACTGGACTTCATGACTTATACCTGTTTACACACTCTCTCCTTAGCCTAAATGAGTATGATACACACCTTCTGTAATACTCCTTTGTGAACTTTGTCATATGTGGTACTGGGGATATTTTGATAGGCCTCTGCCCTCTGAAATGTTGAAACTATTTCTTGTACTCGTCTTGAATTCCCTTTACTGTTCTCTCTCTAGAAGTCTGCAGCATATTATGGGCACCATAGAATGTTGGACATTGTCTTAACATCTGATCTTGCTTTCTTTAACCAATCCAATCATAGGCAGAATGTTAAATATAATTTTGAATAACTAGATGCTGTGGTTGCTAATCTTTAGGTTTGCCTGATCTGGCCAACTGTAGTCAGGACAATATCTAATGTATGCATGCATGCATGCTAAGTCGCTTCAGTCATGTCTGACTCGGTGCAGCCCCATAGACAGCAGCCCCCCAGGCTCCTCTGTCCACAGGATTCTCTGTCCAGGCAGTCTGCAAAGTGTGTGGAGACTCCTATTTTTATTATAATATTAAGGTATCATTTGCATTTTTCACTATCTTGACATTCGCACTAATCCAAAGGAATAGTGAGTGAAACTGCCAACATATTAGCAAATAATGGGTGATGTTTTCATGTTATCAAATAGTTCAAGAATCATATTATTCATTGGTTTGGCTATATCAAGAACAAACACAAGTTTTTTAATATATTCATATTCTCTTGATACAGTACAAATCCAGATGGTCCTGTACAATATAATTGTAGAATTATATTGAATGGAAATTTCCATTAATATTTGATTAAAATCAAAGTCACAAAGCTGAAAACAAGTCCCAAGTATACACAATTGTAAAGCGTAAGTACATGTAACGCATATTTTTGAAGGATCTAGTTTTCTTATTTAGAACTGCGGCTTATCTAAAAGAAAGATGAAGAATTCAATGAAATTTACTTAACTGTGACATGTCAATCTTGGGAGCTAACTATATTACTTTTTATTTTCTTTCTTCCTTGGGTTGGGAGTTCAGTATCCAATTCTTTGTAGAGGTTGATGATGTCTACCATAAAACTGATTCTCATTTCCTGGTTAAACACTTGCTAGGGAATCATTCTTACTGATCTGACCTTAGGCCTTTTTGAGCAAGAGAAAAGAAATTAGAGAGAATCTGTGAACAAAGACAAGGGGAATCCATGCACTAATATCATTGAAGTAGCAAAGATATAAAAAAAAATGAATTTCTCTTGGGAAAACGGAATGCATTAGGCACAGACAGGCTTGAAATGATTTGCATATACCTCACCCAAAAGGTGCATCTGATACTAGAGGATCTCCCAGTGGTAAAATACCTTGTATATTACAAAGGATTCAGACTAAGAGGAAATGATGAGAAGCTCAACCACAGAGGATATTCTCTACATGAGAAAATTTATCTCTTGTAGGATATTCCATGCATCCCTCTAAGCCATGATTTGAATGCACATCACACAGAGGATCTCTATAGTTTTGCAAATAAGTATGAAATACTTGATCTCTTCCACTAATTTCTCAAGAATCAACTCACCAGAGGAGAGAAATAGGAGGCAGAAGTGGATGAGGTGTTGAACAGCAGGCCCCATTCACCATCACAAAGGTCTCTAAAGATGAGGATTGAGTTTTATTTATGAAAAAGTGACCTGTTAACTCCAGGAAGTAGTCTGTAAGACAGTGCACCATTGAAAGTAATGGTTAGATAACACAAATAAAACTATTTAAAATTTGTACTACACTCAGTTCAGACTTCAATCTATCTTTAGTAAAGTTGGTTTACGAATTAAACATAAAAGCGCTTACAATGTGTCACAAATCCTGAGTTTGCATAACTTGTTTTAAATATTATTACACCAGGATTTCAAATATTCTAAATAAACGACAATGTCTCATTGTATATGTTAAGTGAGAAATGCATACAAAGCAGCATTTTGATATTTATTGTTTTTCATATAGCCAATAATATCTTTCTCCGAATCTCACTAATTCCAATTGTTTTTTTTTATCAAGTCAATGAGGTTACAGTGAATGTTTGTACCTGCAAATAACCATGTGCTATATTTGACTAAGTGCTGTCAGCATCCTCTAATTAAAAAGAATTGGTTTCGAAAACACTCATTCTCGGCACAAATAGAAAAATCTGTCAACAAAGCATATGATTTGTAGAATACAGGAAAAAAAAAAAAGAGTAACAGTATCATCATCCATCATTACTTGTAGAACATCTAGAAGGCAGTCTGGCAGCTTTTGTTCAGAGAGCGAACAGTGGGATACCTCAGTCCCTCTGAATCATCTACCTATTTTAGGTGGCCTCTTTCTGAAAAAGACAGGTTGCCTTTTAAGCTTCTGCCTTAGAGCACAGAAGACTGAGAGGTAAGAACCATGGAATTACAAAGAATTGTAGAAGATATCTCCAAAGCTATCTAACCTTCATAATCTATAGGTGAATAAATTCTAGAAGAGATAACTTGAATGACAAACCCAAGGTCCAGAGGACTGTTATTCAGATCTCCTAACTCCAGTTTTTGGTTGTTTTTTTTTCCCACTAAGATTCCTATTCATAAAGACATTTGTTAATCTACCTCAGAAACACTTCCAATTCTGAGTATAAAGAACTCAGGTGAAAACAGGAGCTAGGAGGATTTTAGTTATTGTATAGAAAAATAAGAACAGCGGCCAAATCAGTAAACTTTCTCACCTTTTGGGAAGAAATTAGAGGATTGTAGAGAACAAAAAATAAAATCAGCAACAGTCAAATAAACGGACATCTAGAACAAAAGCAAGACATGGGTCAACAATTCCTCTTAATTATATATAAATTTTTCACTTTCTGGGAATGACTGAAAAGTTCTAAGAATCATGATCTCCATGAGTCAGGCTATGGCCCACAAGTGTGGAAAAATACCAAAATGAGAAGGCAAAGATAATTAATGGCAATGGATTACTCTATCCTCTCATCTCCACCTTGAGATCTGATAGTTCACAATGTATAACAACTAGAGATTCCTGGTGAATGTCTGTAATACCCTACATAATCTCACAGTTTGTAACACTGGATCAGTAAGGGCTGGAGACCAAAGAGAATGCTGGGAATGCACTGGTTGTTATTTTCAGAAGGGACTTGTTTGGCAAACTGAAGGAAATATTGAGTGTCTGTTACTGAAAGAGTAAATATAGTCGTGGATTGTTCGTGAAAGTTGGGGCATATCAGTTGCAGTGATACTAAGGTAAATAGAGAAGTGGAACCCGAATGAACAAAGGCAGCCATGTTGTTGGGTAAGGGTGGGTTTATCAAATATTGACAAACATGAAATGATTGTAATCAGTCACTGTCAAAGGAGAACAGGTCCCCTCCTCTCTTTTACAAATGATCCAATTAAAGGAAACATGTTGGCTATAAAAGTCAAAATCAACAATGCACTATACTCTGACAACCCATCCAACATATAAAATCAATAGTGCATTCTGCTGCCATGCAGCACAAAGCGACAGCAGCAACTTCCCCACCTCTTTAGTCAAATATGACACTGTATCAATCGATCAAAACTCAGTACTTATTGAGCAAGGCTTCTGAAGAATGCATACTGCATTGTACTTCTATATCCACCCCCTGCTCATTTTATTTTGATAAATTTTAACTTAAAGGCATAATACCTTAGAATGTTCTGTTGACACATGGAGTGTTTATTTGTATAATCACCATACAATTTGGCATTGACTACGTTTACAACATGATTATAAAGCACTGTAGGGCTAGAAATGCAAATGCCATTAAATCAAGAACTGTAATTTTGGTTCTGTCTCCACACCATTGCTTTGTCCAAGTCCCCCATTCAGAGTGACAAACAAGACATAGATGGCTCCAATTAGTCATCAGGCTTGCACTAGAACTAAAAACAATCTGAAAGGGAAACAAGGGGGTGCTGGATATGGAACAAAGTGTGAGTTTGACAGGATAAAAAAATCCATAACTAAATATTTGTTGTCATGTGAAAAGGGCAGCAGAGAGGAATCAGATTCTGACTCTGTGTGCCCTTGAACAAATCATTTTTCTACTCTGGATCTTGAGCTTCTATAAAACTAAGGAATGGGTTTAATGGACTAAAGTAACTATACAATGACTAAAGTTTTAATAGTCTAATATAATGCTGTTTAAATAGTCTCTTCCCAAGATCCGTAGTCAGAATAAATTTTCTATTATGACAGACTGAATTACATTTTATAAACAGTATTTACCAGAACTACGTGCAATGCTCACTGATGTTTTCTAGTCTATCAGTTTTCATTTTCTTTATAAATGCTGATCATGACTGCCAATGGATCACAACCCACAGCTTGAAAATCATTGTTTTATGGCCCTTTGCTTTTTCTTTTCCCTGCTGCTCATGGGCCTTCTTTCCTCCTTTCTCCCTTTCATTTAAGCATCTCAACTGTAAGTTCCAAGCTCTGATCCCTTGTATTTAGCTGAATTTATATTTTCTCCAAATATTCTATATTTCTCCATCCCATAGGGCTCGCACAATACAAGGAACCTCAACTGGTTCTCAACAAATTCTTATTTGGTTAACTCCCCAACTCCTTCACCACTTGGAAAACAAAAGTCGTGTGAAAAAGGTATCTATTACCTAGATTCTTGGATATCTGGGGGTAACATGAAGGGACTTTATAGTTATTTAATATATTTTTTTAATTTTCATAAAGTCCGACTGTGCTCATAATATGCTTTTAAGTAAAAGTAGGGATATAACATTTCATAGGAAGTATGAATTCAACTAATAAAACCATAAAAAGACTGAAAGGAAATGTGCTAATATAATAATAGTCTTTTTACCTCTTGATAGAAAGTTTCTATGCAATTTTCAAATTCATCTTTTATATTTTATTCTGTTCTCCAAATTATCTTCCTTTACATGTGCTACTTTGATTATTACAGGAATCATTTTTTTTTCATTCCTAAAAACAGAAGACAAAGTATGCTAGGGAATTTAGTAAAATGATTTGGAATAGTCACTCAAATGCTGTATGAGTATCTATTGATCAATCAGTCAATTGATCAGTATATCCATCTATCTATCTAAATGCACTTCCTTTCTGACAAAGAACTGGTGATGTACTTAAAGTGTCTTTTTAAACTCTGTTGCCTCTGTATATCTTAATCCAGCACTAAGGTCATTTTGTTGTCAGTAATAGTATTTCTTTTTCTACAACTCAAGGTCATCTAAAATGAATCAAAGCTTGGCTGTTGCCTGTTGCCTGTAACCATCCTAAATTTTAATGTGCATAAGTCATAGATACAACAAACTACTACGAGCTATGGAGGATGTTAATCAGTGTCAGCCATTGCTTCCTTTTTATGCTTATGATCTCATTTTGTTACTCCTCCCAATTATCCCAAGGAAGAGTTGGCATTGGTGTTGTATTTTTATAGCTAAGGAAACTGAGGCTTGACTATTAAATAGGTAACAGATTTAAGCAGTGGTACCAGACCACCTGACCTGCTTCTTGAGAAACCTGTATGCAGGTCAGGAAGCAACAATTAGAACTGGACATGGAACAACAGACTGGGTCCAAATAGGAAAAGGAGTACGTCAAGGCTGTATATTGTCACCATGCTTATTTAACTTCTATGCAGAGTACATCATGAGACACGCTGGGCTGGAGGAAGCACAAGCTGGAATCAAGATTGCCGGGAAAAATATCAATAACCTCGGATATGCAGATGACACCACCCTTATGGCAGAAAGTGAAGAGGAACTAAAAAGCCTCTTGATGAATGTGAAAGAGGAGAGTGAAAAAGTTGGCTTAAAGCTCAACATTCACAAAACGAAGATCATGGCATCTGGTCCCATCACTTCATGGCAAATAGATGGGGAAACACTGTCAGGCTTTATTTTGGGGGGGCTCCAAAATCATTGAAGATGGTGATTGCAGCCATGAAATTAAAAGACGCTTACTCCTTGGAAGGAAAGTTATGAGCAACCTAGAGAGCATATTGAACAGCAGAGACATTACTTTGCCAACAAAGGTCCATCTAGTCAAGGCTATGGTTTTTCCAGTGGTCATGTATGGATGTGAGAGTTGGACTGTGAAGAAAGCTGAGCACCGAAGAATTGATGCTTTTGAACCGTGGTATTGGAGAAGACTCTTGAGAGTCCCTTGGACTGCAAGGAGATCCAACCAGTCCATTCTGAAGGAGATCAGTCCTGGGTGTTCTTTGGAAGGAATGATGCTAAAGCTGAAACTCCAATACTTTGGCCACCTCATGTGAAGAGTTGACTCATTGGAAGAGTCTGATGCTGGGAGGGATTGGGGGCAGGAGGAGAAGGGGACAACAGAGGATGACATGGCTGGATGGCATCACTGACTAGATGGACATGAGTTTGAGTGAACTCTGGGAGTTGGTGATGGACAGGGAGGCCCAGCGTGCCACAATTCATGGGGTCGCAAAGAGTTGGACATGACTGAGCAACTGAACTGAAGTGAACTGAATCCTAAATGAATTTGAGCAATCACAACTTTAGAGAATGTATGTTCTCTTAAATTCAGTTTTTTATAACTTTCAACGTTTATTGTATTTAAGCTTCATGAATCAATGAACTCAGTACTACTATCATTATTGCAACTTTGAAAGTGAAAGTGAAAGTCACTCTGTAATGTCCAGCTCTTTGTGATGCCATGGACTATACAGTCCATGGAATTCTCCAGGCCAGAATACTGGAGTGGGTAGCCTTTCCCTTCTGCAGGGGATCTTCCCAACCCAGGGATTGAACCCAGCTTCCTCTCATTGCAGACAGATTCTTTACCAGCTGAGTCACAAGGGAAGCCCAAGAATACTGGAGTGGGTAGCCTATCCCTTTTGCAGCAGATCTTCCCGATCCAGGAATTGAACTGGGGTCTCCTGCATTGCAGGCGGAGTGTTCACCAATGGAGGGAAAGACATGGCAAGAGAATAAGTAATAAAACTAAAACTATATTATGTATTTAGAAGTCCTCAATAAAAATTCACTCCTATTCATAAAAATTCTAACCAGAGTTTTTTATCATTCAAGCTTTATTGATTCCCACAGGGGCTAAGAGAATTTTATCTTTAAGTGTTCCGTTTCCCTTTATGAAAGCAAGGCAGGTATGGGTATCCTAATGATACTGTTTTATTTTAGATGACATCTAAGAAATAAATATTTTGAAAATATAAATAGAAAACAAAAATATACCTATTTCTCAGTATTTTCTGCTTTCAAATAAGTATTTGAAAATAGTAATATTCACTGCTACAATATTGACACAACAAGAACAAATCAATCTGTTTAAACAGTGCAAAGGTGTAACATAATAGGTTAGTCCATCTTTTCTCCATAAGTTTGCCCAATTTTTCTCTCTACCATGAAGAGTTCCCTGGTTAGCACCATAGTATCTATATTCTATTACTCAGCCTCCCTCAGAATTTTATCTTATTCCATCTAAAATTTCTATCAGTAGTATTTCCAAGTCAAAATGTCCCAAATCATTATGCAAGACTTTCTACAAGGGAGTTCTAATGAGCTTTTTCAACCCAATTTACCACATCTCTTTGGGGGAGGACTATGCTCTAAGTTACTCTTATATACTTTGCTTAGCACAGTGAAGAAAATAATAAGATTTTAGAGCCAGCAAAAGACCTTAAGATTTGTCTCTCCAAATCAGGTCATCTAAAATAAAATACTGATGCAAGAGAGTGCTCCAAGTCATAGAGAAGGTTAAAGGTCAAGATATTAACAGAATCATTTCTTTTAGCTCTTAAACATGCAGTTTGCTCAAGAAATATTTGTTGGATAAATTGTATTATTGACCTCATGTTTGGATGCAACTTTTCACCTGGTAGGAATTGCAATGTTTGATGGAATAGCCAAGATAGGAAACTTGTACATACATTGAAACATTCAATATCATTATAATGTAATGACAGATTTTTCTTAAGAACATTAGAGCAATTCATCATTGAATAAGATAGTATGGAGAAAATGCAGGAAAAAAAAATGTTTCCTGAATCCCAGCTTATACAGAATATGTCCATCAGCACATTCCCAATGAAATAAAGCTCATTACTAAAAATTTTCCCCTCACTTTCTATTTGTGGTCATCAGTGAAATCTGGGATCCAATTTAGTAGAATTAGAAGAGATCTTAGAGGTAAGTCATTTGTTGCTGTCACTTCATTTTGATTGAGGAAACTGAAGCTAACAGTTTAGGATATGTGTAATGTAAGCTCTCGGGCTTCCCTGGTAGCTCAGATGGTCTAGAATCTCCCTGCAATGCAGGAGACCTGGGTTTGATCCAGGTTGGGTTGATCCTGGGTTGGGAAGATCCCATGGAGAAGGGAATGGGTACCCATTCCTGTGTTGTTCCCTAGAGAAGTCAATGGACAGAGGAGCCTAGTGGGCTACAGTCTATGAGGTCTGGGGTCGCAAAGAGTTGGATATGACTGAGCAACTTTCACTTTCACTAATGTAAGCCCTCACGTTTGTTTTGTCATTGTTGTTTTTCTTTTTGGAATGCAAGTTCCTGACATAAGCTTTGATTGCCAAGGAGACTGGCATTCACGTAAAAGAAAGCAATCTCAATCAATACACTGCCAGCCACTAGAGGACACAAAGAGTAGAACATCCCCAGTTGAGTTTCCTTTGTTGTAGAGATTTTCAGTTCAGTTCAGTTCAGTCGCTCAGTCGTGTCCGACTCTTTGCGACCCCATGAATTGCAGCACGCCAGGCCTCCCTGTCCATCCCAGAGTTCACCCAAACCCACGTCCATCAAGTCAGTGATGCCATCCAGCCATGTCATCCTCTGTTGTCCCCTTCTGCTCCTGTCCCCAATCCCTCCCAGCATCAGAGTCTTTTCCAATGAGTCAACTCTTCGCATGAGGTGGCCAAAGTACTGGAGTTTCAGCTTTAGCATCAGTCCTTCCAAATAACACCCAGGACTGATCTCCTTTAGAATGGACTGGTTGGATCTCCTTGCAGTCCAAGGGACTCTCAAGAGTCTTCTCCAACACCACAGTTCAAAAGCATCAATTCTTCTTAGTAGATTTCAATAATTGCTCATTTCAGTCACTTACATTTTCTTTTCCTTTGATTTAAATTTCTGCTCTTCTGTTTTAAATTAATGATAAAGAGTAAGCCTATGAAACCCTAGGCCCCCACCCTGGACCCTGATAAAAGAGGAACCCCAGCCCCTCTCTCTCTCTCTCTCTCTCTCTCTACAGGTCACCTCTCTGTTTGGCCCCAGGTGTACTATGTAATTCCAAGCATTGTAAGTAATAAATCTTTATGTTTTAAGTTTTCAAACGGGGTTATCATGAAAGTTTTCCTTGCAATCATCATAAGAACCACAAGGTCCAGTCCAGCCAGAACATTGGTGCTCAATAGGCTGAGACATCACCAAACAATATGGCATACAAAGAATCTTTGTTCAAAAAAATCCAAGAATGATTTCAACAGTGTTTTAAAACTGTATACACAAAGTCTTCTGGTCACCATGAATATTCTCTTCGGTTTGCCTTTTACAACTAGAAAAAGACTAGCAGGTCAAGTTCTGGGTTCCTCAGTTACACATAAACATATGCAGCATGGATTTATCTGTTATAAACATAGTAGTTTGCGATCAGATTCCCTAGAAGGAAAACAGACTGATGATTGCTATAGTTACTTCTTAGGCAAGTAACTCACAAAAGTAACATAAGAGATGGGACAGGTTCCATATGTTCTTTCCTTCTCTGTTGGGGTTTCTTTCTCACCAATACAGAGCTCCTACACTTTAGTTATGGATCATTGGGAGTGAGGATGGCCAGGAATTTAATGAGGTACTAAGGCTAAATTTTTAAAATTCATTTTTAAAAAGATCCTTTCAGAGTCAAAACAGTCAGCCTAGGAGTTCATACTAATATTTTAGTCATCTGAGCCATTTCTAGAACCACTTTTGGGAAATGCCTTCAAACCCCAAAGTATATTGTTTCAGTTATTCTCAGTCATTATTAAAGTGTGGCATTTGAGCAAGGCTCGGTTCTTCACAATTAAAACAATAGTATGGATCAAAATTTAGGTAAAAGGGAGTGAGAGGTGTGCTTCTTGGAGCAAACTGAAAAGAAATACCAAGAAGGATTTAAATTCTGGCTGAAGGAATTGAATAGGTGTTGATTCTTGATTGTATCAAATTGAAAATCCAGCATCAATTTGGGTACAATAAATGCTTTGGTTTAGGGGAGACTCCAATTAAAGCCAAGGAGACATGGGTTGAAATTCCATTTACACTATTTCTGATTTGTGGGATCTTGAACTTAGCCAATCTGCAATTGATTTCCTCACCTTAATGCAGGCTCTTTGGGAGAGAAAAGAAATGTTTTGTAAGAAGCACCAACTTAGTTTTGTTCATGATGTGCACTCATAAATGGTAGGCATTACCAGTATCCTTGATATTAAGAAACATGTGTCCAGATTATTTAGAGCTTGTAGTCACATTATTATTAGGCTATGTTCTCCATGAAAAAATATATGTATATACATATATTCTTTTCCCAAAACCAGTAAGATAAAAACCTGGTATTCACAAAAATTTCAAATAGATTTTGAAAGATTCTTTCCCCCTTCTCAGCAACTTTTAAAATTTCTATGCTGCCTCCCTCGCAGCTTTGTGTGACATGTACTTTCCTGAAGACATTCACATGTTCTGTTTAAAATGAATCCTCTCTTTTTTTAGCCAGGAGACTGAGGCACAGAGAGGCTCCCTGCTTTTTGCAAGGCCACACCCAAGTCAGATGCTGTCTGTAACTTCAAGGTCTTCTGACACCAAATCAAAAGATTTTGCCACTCTACCATTTGCTTTTTATCCTACCAAAGTATTAAAAGGAAATAATTAACATACACTAAATGCCATCTTTATCTACTTAACTAAACCTATTTCATTTTCACACCCACAGCCCTAATATTAAGTATTATAATAGACTCTCTTGACACATAAGAATACTTAAGTTTAGAAAGGATAAGACATTGGCCCAAAGTCATTCACTGGTGAAGGAGCAAAATTGGGTTTAAACCCAGATATTCCTGAAAAAAAAAAAAAAAAACAAGCCCATTCACCATAGAAATAACAAAATACAACAGGCCAGGCTTTAAGATACTCTTGAAGACACTCTGGAAAAGGAAATGGCAACCCATTCCAGCATTCTTACCTGGGAAATCCCATAGACAGAAGAGCTTGTTGGGCTATAGCTCACAGTGCCTCAAGAGTCAGACACAACTTAGTGAAAAAACTATCACCAGCACCAGAAGACACTCAGTAGAAATGCTAAGAAGTGTGTGATTTGGTGGTGGGAGAGTGTCCTTTCCCCATCTACACTGCTTATATCCCCTCCTGAGTAGAAGAGATGTGCAATCATGTGGAATCATGTCCTTTTCCTACCAAAATGCTTCTTTCTAATCATTGCTGGATAGAGGAGCCACTGAATTTTGTAGTGGCTCTGAACTGAATGAGCTATTCAGTCATGCAACTGTGTAAATGAATGTGTATGTTAATTTCCTTTTTCTTTCAGGTTTGACCCTGTGTGCCTCTACTTTTGAAGTTTTGAAACATTTACCTGTATGCTCTTCCAGGACACTTTTGAGTCCTCTTTTTTTCTGTACTCATATACAATACTTAGTCACACCTCATTGCACACTAGTGTACTTTCTTAGTCAAATCCATGGCCAAGTGAGAAAGTCCGAGTGGTTAAGGCAGTGCTGCCCCAGTGCTCAGCATGGGCTATGTGAAGACTGAGAGACACTGATATGTAAAGGTCATTGAAGCTGATAAACACATATATGGTCCATCACATCAAGGGTTTTCTGCAAGTCATCTCTAAGTACAGTATCATCCTCCCACTTGCGAATCTGTCTCTCTTAGTCACCGAAAAGAAGTGATATTATGCCGATATTCCTGGTGTATATTGAATGTTGGGTTGTGCTTTCTGTATGACAAAGTAAAATACTGAAGGCATTTCTTTCATTTAAGTAAGCATTCCCCCACCCCCACCCCCCCCCACCCCCCCCCGCCAAGATAGTGCCTCTCTGGATGCTTCCACAAACCTGATTCTGGATCCTTCCAAGAACTGTGAACCTGGTCACCAAGTTCTGGAATAGCTCTCCCTCTGAGACCCATCACTCAATAGCCAGTGTGGCATGCTAACTCTGCCCAAATTTTCCTCTTGGAGTGGTTTTCTGTTTTTTGCTTTTCTTCTGTGCCAGAAGTTACATCACTGGAGGAGCCAAGGAGAGTCTAGTAGGCTGTGGGTGCAGAGCCTTATGGAAGCAAACAACAATTAAATTTGCCCAGCTTCTCACACTGTAAAACCTGTACTGGCTTCAGGCGGGCAGTAAAGAATTTGGGGGCCTGAGAATCTGGTCCAACATCTTTCCACCACAACACAGCTCATATTTGTTTAAAATACGTTTGAATTTCCTTAATAGATAACATGTGGGGCAGACACTTTTCCATAAGGAGAATTTCATAAAAGTCTCTTGATCTGGCCAACAGTATTACAGAGTCTAGATTATAAGCCATCTAACAAAATGCTGGCATTTCAAAGCACTTCTTATATCACAGCACAAAGCTAGGTGCTCTGAAATGCAAAAGAAACATGAACAATCTGGCCGCGAAGCTTACAATTAGCCAAAATAAATGGCATTTGGTTTACTTTTCCACTGGAAGAAAAAAATCCTAACTTCAGCCATTAAATAAAAGGAGAGAATTCATTTCAGCTTCATTTCCTCTCAGCCTGTATATTAATATCTTGATTTCCCTGATAGTATCTAGGCATAAAAGTTATGTTTCCAATTTTTCATTTAGATGAAAGATATTCCCCATTGCCTACTACACACTAAGGACTAAGTAAATGCTCTTCAGCTTTCCTTTAAAAAAAATAACAACCCACGCTTATTTGGATGATTTTTTTCTACTGTGGCTCAGGAGAAAGCAGTATTGGGGCCGTGGCAACATTGTTAACCACACAAATGACCTTCTAATTGCAAACACTTCCTGGCTCAACTGGGATATCATATCTAAAATCATATCCCAGTAATTTATTCTCTCCATTCCCTGAAGAGCTGGCTGGAGGGCAACATCATCGTTTGAGAGACAGCTTCTCTCTTGCCACAGCTACAGCAAACTGTTTTCTTTTATTCTTCATTCCCCCTCCCTCTCCTTTACTAATCAGATCTAAAAGGAATTTCACATCAGACATGGTCAAATGTTGATGATTTTATCTCCTGCAAATGACTCTCCCTGGAGACAATTAACCAACAATTATAGGGTGAGTTCCCACAAGGTCACAGAAATGGCCTTTTAGTTCAGGTCCAACCACCCCAAATCCAGATCATGAAACACAAAGCTGCAAGAAAAATAGCTGCCAAGAAATTGTAACAGAGCAAATGATGGCAAATTAGTTTGCCTTTCCCCTTCTCTGTGTTCCTGTCTTCTCATCATTAAGTTGAGGGTTTTGAATAGACATCTCAAGACCCTCCAGTTCTAGTAGAGAAGGGATATGTGGTCATGGACAGGCTGTCAAGGCAGCATGCTGGTTAGCAGATATGATCCATCTATTTGGAAGCTTCCACTCTACTGGCCTGTGTCCTTTGGGAAGTTGGGAAGATCCTTAGTTCTAAGTCTTGTTTTTCTCACATAAGAAGAAAACAAAATATTGTTAGACCAATGCAGAAGAAAATTCCTGGCTCACTATAAATACTCAATTAATGGTACCTAATACTCTGAAAAATTAAAAGGTAGAAGACAGAGATTGCCTCTTGTCATATAGCAGAGTTTTACGTTTCTGCCTGATTTCCTATTTTCCTTGGCCATCCAAGTACAGTAGTGCTGCATCAGAGAGATTCAGAAAAGATGTAAAATTTACCCGAGAAAGACTTCTTAGCCTGCAGTGATCGCCATTTTGAGCCATCAGAGAATCTTCCGGCTCCATATCCACTTCCCGTCTCAGGCATATTTGTTTCTGTTGTTCAGTTGCCAAGTCCTGTCCAACTCTTTGCTATCCCATGGACTACAACATGGCAGGCTTCCCTGTCCTTCACTGTCTCCTGGAGGAATTTGCTCAAACTCCTATCAGTTGAGTCAGTGAGGAAATCATAAACTTCTTGAATATGATTTTGCTCATACCATTCTCATGCCCCAAATCCTTCCACAGCTTTTATTTATCATCTGTATATTTGATATTTTTCTTCCTGTCTCCTCTTTTCTCCAAGGGTTCTCCTTGATCTGGCTTCATGACATTTGTCCACTCCTGTATCTCTCCCATCCAATAGAAATGAGCCCTTTCCCTCCAGAAATCTTCATCCTACACTTATTTTTCATCCCATGCCATCATTCACATGGCTTCCTTCTTCAGCAGTTGCGTGTCTCTTTGTCTTCCTTTTCCCTCTCTGTACTGTCAGTCTTTAAACACTGGATTTTAGGTTTCATCTCTTCTCTAAGGAAAGTCTTTACTGACATTCTCTAAATCAGAGTTGCAAAAACTTTTTCTGTAAAGGGACACATAGTAAATATTTTATTTTTATTTTTTTTTTTTTTACTAAAATTACTTTATTACAGTTGATTTTTTTTAAACATTTCCTTTGCTATGATACAAAGGATACTTACAAACAAAATATTACATATGACCTTGTTTTCGCTCTTATGTTCTGACAACTTGGTAACAGCTTTAAATGCACAATCTATACAATTAATACAGGTTATATATGAACTATAAGGTATGCTGAACCAGAAGAATACTGACAATATACTGTACAATAAGCCTTACCAGTTAGTGCTGCAAACCATTTCTACCAAAAAGAAAATGCACATCTGTACAGTCACTTTTACCAGCTGGTGCTGACAGTGGGGGAGAGGCTTCTTCTCCATTGGAACCCTTGGGAAGCCTCCACTGTGGGCATCTGTTTGGTCCAAAAATCAAGAGGACTGTGTAGATTTAAAATTAGTCATCGGGAAAGTGGCAGAACATCACTTTCAACATGATAATCTCTCACCAAAAAAAAATCACGTCCCAGCTTTAAAAGACCACGGTCCTTTGTCCACCATGAAAACCCGACAGGCTCAAGGGCTTTGGGAGATGAGAAGATGAAGGCTGCCAAAAAAGGAGGCAATAAACCAAGCCAAAATCTAGGTTTTGCAAAATCTTTTTTTTCCCCTTCACCAAAGGGAACTAGAAATGTACAAATTCATTGATGAATCTCAATGATAACGTATCAGTTAGCTGATAACCCTCATTTTATCTGGACCCCTGACTTGTGGGAATAACTGAAAGAGATTGTGGATTATATACACCATTTTTAGAAAAGAACCTTTTGCTTAGTTAAAATATTCCATTTAGCCACCAAAGCTGGTCCTGGTCTATTACAGGTGTGCATTCATCTTTCAATGGTCTACTCAGAAATGATAAGGTTACAGCTTTTTTTCTTTTTTTAATTTTTTTTTTTAAATAAAAAAGCAATTGACTGAAGCATTTTTCTTTTTTTCGGTAAATAGCAAAAATAAAAATAAAAACCAACCCTGGCATTTGCACAAATAATGCAAATGGAGCGATATGGCCTTTAAGGTAACGGGTTAGTAGAAAGGAAGAGAGAAGTGAAGAAAATTCAGAGAAAATGATGTATTGATTTTTCTTTTTAAAAATTTCTACAATACATGTGCAAAAAAATCATGCTGGTTGAGGAAAACAAAAGTAAATGAGTATATAAAACTAAAATCATAAATAATATGTTTGGATGACTGGTAAAAGCAGAAACCAACCTGGGTTACAAAAAGGATTATACATTCAAGATGCTCTTAAACCCAGTGGGATAACTTATGATTTTAAAAGTATAGGGAAAATGTCTCTGTGGCAGCTACTCAACTCTTGTTTTAGTACAAAAGCAACCATAGACAATATATAAATGCATGGGTGTGCTTGTGTTTCAGCAAAACTTTATAAAAGCATGTAAGTGGAATCATATAGCATTTGTATTTTTGTGACTGGCTTATTTAACTCAGTATAATGTTCTCAAGGTTCATTCATGTTCATGTAGTGACAAGTGTCAAAATTTCCTTCCTTTTTAAGGCTGAATAACATCCCAGTGTATGTATATACTACTGTTTGGTCATCCATTCATCTGTCAGAGAGGATTTAAGGTGTTTCCATGATTTAGCTGTTGTAAATAATGCTGTTATCAACAATGGTATAAAATATCTCTTCCAGATCCTGCTTTCAATTGTTTTGGGTATATATTCAGAATTATTGTTTCATATGGTAATTTTATTTTAACATATTGGGAAACCATCATACTGCTGACCACAACGACTGTACTATTTTGCATTTCCACCAATGTAGGACAAAGATTCCAGTTTCTCCACATTCTCACCAACACTTCTTATTTAATTTTTTAAATAGTAGCCATCTTAATGGGTATGAAATAGAAACTAATTGTAACTTTTATCTTTATTCTCTTAATGATCAGTGATGGCATCCTTTCAAATGTTTATTGGCCATTTTCCATCTTATTTGGAGAAATATCTACTTAAGACTTTTGCCCATTTTTAAATTCATATTGTGCTTTTTGTTGTTACTGAGACTTAGAAGTTCTATATATATTCTGTATATTTATTAGCCATATAATTTGGAAATGTATTCTCCATTACGAGGGTTGCCTCTTCAATATGATGACACCGAGCTTTTAATTTTTGCACAAAGCTTTTAATTTTCATGAAGTTCAGTTTGTCTGTCGTTGTTGTTGTCGTCTGCGTCTTTATTGTCATATCCAAGAAATCGTTGTAAAATCCACTGTCATTAAACTTTTACAGTATGTGATCTTCTAGGAGTTTTATTTAATCTGTAACATACCTTACTGTGTATTCTGGAAAATGCCCCATGCTATCTTAAGAAAGTATATTCAGTTGTTGGGTAAAATGTTCTGTATATATTTCTATTAGATCAAGTTAATTTTTTTGTACTGATTGAGTCCTTTTTTTCCTTACTTATCTTCTGATTGTTAAATTCGTTATTGAGAGGGTGGTATTGAATTCCCCAATAATTATTGTGGTACTATATTTCTCCTTAAATTATGTCAGTATTTGTTTCATGTACTTTGATGGCCTTAACATCATGGTGCTTCATATATTTTGAGTTTAGGTACATAAATATTATAATTGTCATATGCTCAATATATTAAACATTTTATTAATATATCAGGTTATTTTTTTTTACAATCTCTTTTTTAATTCATCAATTTTTGTTGTTGTTGTTGTTGTCCTGAGTCTTCACTGCTTCATGCGGGTGACTCTTCCTTGTAGTGAGCCGGCTTCTCATTGTGGTGGCTTCTCTTGTTGCAGAGCACAGGGTCCAGGGGTGCAGGCTTCAGTAGCTGTGGCATGCAGGATCAGTAGTTGCAGCTCACAAGCTCTAGAGCACAGGTTGGTATTTATGGTGCTCAAGCTTAGTTCAGAGAAGGCGATGGCAGCCCACACCAGTACTCTTGCCTGGAAAATCCCATGGACAGAGGAGCCGGGTAGGCTGCAGTCCATGGGGTCACTAGAGTCGGACACGACTGAAAGACTTCACTTTCACTTTTCACTTTCATGCATTGGAGAAGGAAATGGCAACCCACTCCAGTGTTCTTGCCTGGAGAATCCCAGGGACGGAGAAGCCTGGTGGGCTGCCGTCTATGGGGTCGCACAGAGTCCGACACGACTAAAGCGACTTAGCAGCAGCAGCAGCAGCAGCAGCAGCAGGCTTTGTTACTCCATGGCATGTGGAGTCTTCCTGGAATAGAACTCATGTCCCCTGCATTGTCAGGAGGACTCCATTCCACTGCAAAACCAACGAGTCCTTACAATTTCTTTTGATTTAAAGTTTATTGTTAAATTATTAAAGCCAACCCCAGATCTCCTTTGGTTACTATTTATTTAGAATTACTTTTTCTATCCTTTAATTTACAACTTATTTACATCATTCAATCTAAATTGAGTCTCATGTAAACAACATGGAGTTGAATCTTTATTTTTTAAAATCTCTGTCAGATTGAATACTTGAAATCACTTACATTTAAAGTAATTGCTAATAAGAAGAAATTTACTTATGGTACTATATTATTTGTTTTATATATGCCTTGTAGTTTTTTGTCTATCATTTCCTGCATTACTATCTCCATTTGTGCTTGGATGGTTTTTTTTTTTTTTTTTTTTTGTAGTGGCATGTTTAAATTCCCTTTTCTTTTCCTTTGTGGATATTCTATATTTTCTTTGTAGTTGCCATAAGGGTTGCATTTAACATCCTAAAGTTATAATACTGTGACTTGAATTTATACCAGTTTAATAGCATGCAAAGACTCCATTCCTTTAAAATTTCATCTGCAACCATTTTAGTTATTAACATCACAAAATTGCATTTTTATGCATTGTGTGTCCAAAGAGCATTATCTAGCAATTTTTGTTTAGCGTAATCTTTTAAATTATGTAGGAAACAAAGTGCAAATTACAGAACCAGTTACAACAATAGTAACTTTTAGACTAATTGCATTTTTAAAAGAATATATTAGTCTCTTAGATCACATAGAAAAGAAAAAGTGGACTTACAAACCATCATTACAATAATACTGGCTTTTATTATTTTCTATCTATTCATTTTTACTAAGATTTAAAAAAAATTTTTTTCACATGATTTTGAGTTGCTCTCTAATGTCCTTTCATCTTAACCTCCTAGACTTCCTTTAGCTTTTCATATAGAACAAGTCCAGTGGTAACAAACTCCCTTAGCTTTTGTTTATCTGGAAATGTCTTAATTTATTCCTCACTTGTGAAGGGTGATTTTGTTACATGTAGGATTGACAATTTATTTCTTTTAGATTTTAAATATATCCATCCACTCTCTTTTGGCCTTCAATGTTTCTGACAAGAAATCTGCTGATAATCTTGAGAATCCCTGGCATGTGATGAGTCATGTCTCCCTTGATGTTTTCAGGATTGTCTCTTAGTCTTTGGCTTTCCAAAGTTTGATTATAATATGTCTCAGTGTGAATCTCTTTGAGTTCATCCTACATAGAGTTCATTGAACTATTTAGAATTTGTATCTGTCATTCCAACTTGGGAAACTTTCAGCAATTATTTCTTCAAGAAAATCCCTCTGCCCCTTTCTCTGTCTATTCTCCTCATGGTGTCCCCTTAGTGTATTGACCCATTTGATGGTATCTCACAGGTCTCCTTTTCTGTGTTCATTTTTTCTTCTTTTTTTCAGTTCCTCAGACTCAATTTCAAATGTCATATCTTTAAGTTCACTGATATCCTCTTCTGCCTGCTCAAATTCACCTTCATCTCTTTCCCTCTAGTGATTTTTTTTTTTTTTATTGTACTGTATTTTTTAGAACAAGAATTTCTTTTTGGTTGCTTTTAAGGTATTCTGTCTCTTCATTAATACTTCTACTTTGTTTTTTCTTGACTTTTGCACATCTTACTTTAGTTCTTTGAGCATGTTTAAGACAGATGTTTTAAAGGCAGTGTTTGATAAGTCCACCATTTGGTCTTTCTCAGAAACAGTTTCCTTTTTTTGTATTTCAACTGGGTTATAACTCCCTGTTTTTTTGTATGTCTTGTACTTTTTTCTGTTGAAAATTGAGGAATTATTTATACTAATATGGTAATTCCTCCCCCAGTGTTTGTTGTTTTGTTTGGTTTGTCTTATTTTTATGGTTGTAGGCTGTTTCCATGTACAGAGTCAGCCTGGGGTGTAAATTCAAGGTCTTCTCAGGTTCTTTCTGAGCCTACAGCTCCCCCTGCATATGTGAAATATTATCTAATTTTCTTCATCTACGTGGTCACTTTTGAATGTCCCATTCCTCAATGTCTAGCTTCCACAAAGGGGAAAAGGAAAAAAAAGTGCAGGAAGATAAAACATGCCATCTCTTTAAATTCCCTTGAAATTTCTTCAGACCAAGGAGAAGGAGATTGCAACAGTGGGCATGAGGGCAACAGTGGTGGCTTGTTTCAAGGCCTGTGCCTCTGTGGTCAGAAGCAGCACTCAGTGGTCAGAACACAAGTCCCTGACATTTGCTGGAGAGTGTTCATACTGACCACCGTGGCTCCTGTGTGCAAGCTGTTCCAAGGATATATGCATAGCCATCTGCCGAGGGGCTGAGGATGGGGAAAGGGTAGGGTCTTCTGAGCTAACAGCTGAAACTGATTGAAAATAACCACAATTAACCACTGGAGGCTTCCCATGGAAGTTGAAAGGCTTCAATAGATTCCAGATTTCCAAAGTAATTACATTAGACAGATGTTGCCTGTGCAATTGTGTCGATGGTGAAACAGATTTCTGATGCTTCCTATGCACCATCTTCCGAGAATCTTCTTAAAGCCTTAAGCTCTTATCAGAAGAAATGTTAAACTTTAGACGTTGGCCTGAATTGGAGCAATTGAATGTCTTCATGAGCTTATGTCCTCTGTAGGAACTTTAGAAAACTGAAGGCTGTTGCCTTTCCACCCTCAAAACTTAAGACTGAGGTTAAGAAAATTGCACAGTTCTGTTGGGGTGGCAACTTCAAGAAATTCCAAGGGAATCCAATGCAAAATTACAGGTTTAATATTTTGTCAATAGGACATCATTGTATTTCATACAGTAAGTTATAAAATGATGAACATTTAATTTACATTCACTTGAGCTATGTGTTCAAATTTTTTCAAAAGAAGGAATGTGATATTTCTTTAGGATTTTTCAGTAGAAGAATGGAAATCTCTCCCTGAGATCAGGGATTTTTGTTTTGGTTTTATTTTTAAGAATCTTTTCTAAATCAGTGTTCACAAATCCTTACCACCTGCTTTGTCAAGTCGGAGCCTGTTGAAATAATCAGCAGAGAAAGGCATTTAAGGTAGGGACAGGATGGGGTCAGAGGGCACTGAAGGAAAAGGTAAAAACTTGAAGAAAGTGAACTATGTTCTTCCTTAAATTTAACCAATAAAGAGCCTTAAGTCACATTGTCCTCCATATACAGGAAACAAATATTCTCACCAGACACCCTCTTTTCCAGTCTTCTGATTTCTCTGAGGGCTCAACAGTGTTCCATGTAACAGTAACCCAAAGTTCAGTGATCTGAAACAAAACAAAACAAAACAAAAATTAGCATTTTTAACATTAATGCATTAGTGCCTTTAAATATTCCTCATTTCTTTTCTTCTTCTTTTTTTTTTTTTTAAATCCAAACATCACTATTTGACTCTTGGTGATCCATACTTGATATTACAAGCATAGGTTTTTGTGTAATGATAAAATACCTTTGTGTCTGTTATTTATAAAGGACTGGCTATCTCCACATAGTCCATGAGATGAACAGCTTTATTTTAGGCTTATTTAGTACTGTAGTGGACTCCTTTGCAAATGTTAGGCTTCCCACTACCACTTCAATTTTTTTTTTTTTTTTTCCTGGCAAATAGCTTATACCATCCTGTACCTCCTCAGCCTTCTGGCTAAACATTGAAGTCTAACAGGCTTTGATAAGCAGATGAGATACTCAAGAGAGTTACCTTATTGGTTTAACAAAATTAAATAGACCTAAGTGAAAGTTTGATTTTTAATGTATAGCATTTAGGATTATTGGAATTCTTTCTAAATATTTGATTTTGTTTTTATTGTTAAAACTTCAGAGTAAGTCATTTACAAATAACTGAGATTATTCTTATAAACAGGAAGGAGAAAAAAATGCATTTGGCTACATTTCCCTTGTGTATGCCCTGTTATTCCCCCGTTTGCCCTTTTCTCTACCTCAGTTCCCTCCTGCAGTGCATTATGCTTCACATGGTACCTGAGCTCATCATGTTGTCCATTGAACAGACAAGTAGATACTTGGCTTATACACATAATTATTTGTGAAGCAGAAACAAGTACAAAAATGTCATTAAAAGGAGGATCACCAGTGGTTAAACATTGAGTCTTCACTTGATTGTGATTAAAATTGCCTGTGTGACTTCAAACAAGATACTTAACTTCTCTGAGGTTCACTTTGTCTGCATCTAGGGTGAAAGACTGAATCATCTCTAAGGTTCCTTCCAGCGCTAATATTCAAGGAATCCACTCTTTGAGATATACTCTTCCTTTTTATGTGAAATCCTCCAAACCCATCAAAGAATAATTAAGATCACAGAATGATGCACATTCCAGCTTTATCAGTCACATCAGATAACTTTTGAGGCTCACCCCCCAGATCTTGCCAGGCTGGAAAGCTTTATGGGTGGGAAACAGTATCAGCATGGGGTTGGCAGCACAGATTTCTTTTGCTGCGCTAAACCACTGCGCTCACTGGGAAACCTATTCTTGTCAAAGCAAATATCGGCCGCCAACCTGCCAGAGCACATCCACAGAGAAGGTGAGCTGACACAGATTAGATGAGCACCAGAATAAAAACTTGCCCAGCCATAGACCTTTGGAAATGGAGAGGAAATTCCACTGACCTCTTTTTCTTCCATCTATAGAAATGTTGCCTTGCTCCATTGTGATTCTGTGTGTAACCTGCGGCCAGACAAAGAAATATAGCAATACCGCCAGGAAAGCTCCTTTCACCACATGTCCAACTTGATTAAAACTGAGGCTCAGCTCCAGGGCTCTCCCTCTGAGAGCCAGGCCTTCAGGGATCTCCAGAAAAGGAAAGACCAGCTGGTTGCAGCAGAAGCACTCCCTGGAGCTCAGAGTGCTTGCTACCCCGGGTAAACCAGGAAAAGTGGGATATTCTCCAAGCATAGAATTCAGACATCCTAAGCCCATGCTTGCAAGATCCCCATACTTTATGCTCCATTTGAATGGAAACTTGCAGTAAGGATGGATGATATATAAATGATACTGAACATAACTTTCCCATTGGGCAATTGTATTTCTCCAGCGAGTTACTGAACTTGGTGTTTTGTCTGAAAAGTACTAATAACTTTTTTTTTCATTGATGTTAGACTGGAAACAATTCAATATAATGCCTGACAAACTCTGGGTACAGTGTTCAGGATATAGCTTTCTGAATACCGATGAACGTAAGAATTAATTTTGCTGTGACTCAGTGTATTAATATTGCTAAAATAGAGATAATAATAGGAAATACCTTCTAAGGTTTTGGGGAAGTCTAAGTCAATCCTTAAAGAGTGGTTAGATCAATGCCTGACATACTATAGTCTCTAAAATGTCAGCTATCATAATTTCTGAGATCACAGTGGTGACCCGCTTTGTCAGAGGCATTCTATAAGTCCAGTCTGAGATCTTCAGTTTTGACACGATTGGACTAAAGTTAGATCTCCACTTTCTCCTTTCTGGAAGCACATTATATATGTACCTCCTGAGGCAGGACAGTGCACGGAATAAGAGGGATTTACATGTTCTTGGTTAAAAGCCTGGCTCTAACATTTATTGGGTATCTGCTTTTAGGTGAGTTTTTCAGTCTCTTTATGCCTCAGTGTCTTTATGGGTTAAGTGGGGTATTATGCTAGTATATGCCTCATGGTATTGCCATGAGAATTAAATTATGTATTAGGATGTTTTTAGCTTCTGGTTTCAGGGATCTGGATCCAATAGCCTTAAACCATGAATATATCGTTTCCTGAAAGGTAGTTGAGTGTATGGTTCATGCCTGCTGTAACTGGAGCTCAGTTCCAGCCCCGCCCTCCTAGTTTTTGTTGTTGTTCTGCTGTGTCTGTCTGATATGTCTCCATGTTAGTCATTCAGTCATATCTGAATCTTTGCGACCCCATGAACTATAGCCTGCCAGGCTCCTCTGTCCATGCGATTCTCCAGGCAAGAATACTGGAGTGGGTTGCTACGACCTCCACCAGGGGATCTTCTTGACTCAGGGATCCAATCCGGGTATCCTGCATTGCAGGCAGAGTTGTTACCATCTGAGTCACCAGGGAATCCCTTTGATATGTATAGGCTTTAACCACACACTGGTTTCCTCTCTTATCCCCAAATGCTCTTAGCATCACCCAAGCAGCATAGATTCTCATTCACGTCCTCTAGAGAAGAGAGGCAAGCCTCTCTTGATTTCCTCTGACAGCAAAACGCTTTACTGCTGGAAGCTTCCAAATGTGACCTCCCCCTTATTATTGGTGCAAATTAGCTGAGGTCTTTGCATTGTCAAACCAATTACTGAGAAGTATGAAAAGGGAGTACAGGCTTCCCTTGCTTTCTGAAAGTAGAGTGTTCTGTGAAGCCTTTCATAAGCTGAAATGGTGTAAAGCAAACAAGCAATTACTTTAGGACACATCTTGCTAATGGAGGCACAAAATAAATCGAGCACAGATGCTCACAGATGTAGTTCAGAGTTATGGCAGGTTGATGCTGAGATGCTGGGTGTAGTTCCAGGGAAGGGGTTTGGTGGTTCCAGTCTCTCTGCTAGAGTTGCCCCCTACCTTTATAATGGCTCACTGCAAACCAAAGCTGAATGCTATTTTCACTTTCTGTCTTTTTTTTTTTTTTCATAAAAGTGAAAATTCTATTTGGATTTCTATCAGTTAATGAAAACAAGCACTTATGTAGTTCTTTTGCAAAAATGAAGTGGTGAACTTTCAAAAAATAGAGGATGTGTATATTTCAATCAATTTAAGCTACTCATCTGGGCAGGAGTCTACATCCAGTACAAGTAAGGGACCACTTAGGACTGGAACTGGAGTATCTATGATGTGATGAGTATTAAACAACATTATTTTTTAATTAATATATTTATTGGGAAATTAATTGACAGTGTATTAAAAGCATGAAGCGTAGGGCCTGGGAATACTAAGTACTTAAAAAATGGAAACTACTACCATATAATAAGTCCCCGTCCCTAATCAGTGTACCCACCCACTCTACCTGGACCAGCATATTCATTGCTGTTTCCCACCACATCTCTTCATACCTGCTATATCTGATATATGGAATCTAACCCTGCTGAGCTTACCACATCACATAGCCTTTGGCATCCATCTTCGAAATCATCTCTATGATTCTTTTTCTGACTTCCTCAAATGGAAAGGAGTCTCTTCTTTCTAAGGATTCTGATAGCACTTTCTCTAATATATACTTTTCGAATGATGGCACAAAGTTAATAATATAAATTGATAGTCTCAGTTTTCTAAGAATTCATAAGGTGCTGGGAGTTAGAGTTTGTACATGTTCTTCCAAAATTCCTGACCTGATGCAATGCAGTTAATGGCTACTCACTGAACAATAGTTGGCTGATTGCTATAAATGACCAAGTGGACTCTGGAAAGAGAAGCCTTTTACCTTGCATCACTTTTTAAAGAATGAAAGGACAGCAACACAAAAACAAACCCACAACAAGAGAGGATTTTCAGTGATTTTTGGTTTTTTTGATATAATTTTTTTTTAATTTTATTTTATTTTTAAACTTTACATAATTGTATTAGTTTTGCCAAATATCAAAATGAATCCGCCACAGGTATACATGTGTTTTTTGCAAAAAAAACTTTGGCGCTGCCAACTCCTCATCAAAGGATTATTTTTGCTCTTAAGAAAATCTATGAACAGAGAAAAAGTTAAGTTTAGACAGTCAAAAAAATATCATTGTAAATTAAAAAAAAAAAATGTTTTTACAGATGCCCCAGAACTAGTGTGAATGTTTTCTCTGTCTACATCCATGCAATATAAGTACTGTTTCTATCCTCTCAGAAAAGCAGACATGCTCACTCCGCATTTATTTTGTCCTCTGACACCCTCAATCCTTTCCACTCCCATTGTCCATGGGTCCATGAACTGCCAGGTCAAGGGCAGAGGTATAGGGTGAGTTGTAGGTATGGTGACCACAGAGGACAGGTCACTTCCCATGGACCCTTGACAGACACAAGCTGGGTAGGGCCTGTCTGGTAACCTTCTCCTGGTGACTTGCTAGCACCTATGAACTAAAATCCAAACTTTGACATGCCATTTAATTGGACTCCATCTGATTACTCCTTACTTCCTGTTGCCTTTTCCATTGCATTTAAACTCTCCTTTCGTTTCTTCACCAAGTATTGCTCCTTTTCTCTGCTTAAGTTTTTCTTTCTAGATTCCTCTGGCTAGAGTGCTTCTTGCCCACCCCTCTGTCCACAAGACCCAGCTACAATCATTCCTTCTCTCACAAATCATTCTTTTCTTCCTCTTTCTGACACTCAACTCAGCTGACCCCTCATCATCTTAATTTTTTGAGAACATCATTCATCCAGCACTTGATAATATAAACTGGTGTGGTTTTCCCTACAATTTCATGTTTATTTGTCATTTCTCATCAATTATATGGGAATGCATTGGAGCTGTGATATTCTGGCTCCCTTTTAACTCTTTCCACAATATTCAGCACCTCTCCTTCTTCAATCCACACTCTAGCACAGGAATTTGACATAAATACTCATGCATGTTTGGCGAATTTCAAGTTATCGCAGTGGATTACAATCCACTCTGACCATGTCTGAGCATAATGTTCTTTTGCAGAGTTTATCTCTTTTGTTTGTTGTCAAGTTATGACAGCCAGGAATCCCTCTATTCTTTGTTCAATACCACACTGGAGACACAGAGTAGTCTCTTTTTAACCGAGAAGCAATAAAGCTGGTCATATCAAGAGGAAGCATTAGAGGGAGAGGGGTGGGGAGTTTAGAAACTGGTGCTTGAATAGTCCATCGTCTTCCCAGCCTTCTGGGTAATTAATTCCAGTTGTCATGGACCATTCCCAGCTCTTTATAAAGTAGATCTCTCACATTACAGCAGCCCTGCTTGGTTCTGCTTAAGTCAGGTCACAGATACAGGGGAACCATGTAAAACTGATTATTAGGTGAAGGGCATTGCTTATATATATTTACATTTCATAAATAGCTGCTAATGAGCTATGTAATTTATAGTTCATATAAATATATAATAACGTGAACTAGTGTTCCCAGAAAACTTTGATTTATATGTACATATTAAAATTATTTGGAAAATAATAACAGGTTATAAAGAAAAAATAAATCCTCTCAAATATCATCACACTTTTTGGTCCTCTTCATAACATAACTAAAGTCTTTCCAGCTGATACTAGTGGTAAAGAACCCGCCTGCCAATGCAGGAGACATAAGAGACATGGGTTAGATCCCTGGGTCAGGAAGATTCCCTGGAGAAGGGCATGACAACCCACTCCAGTATTCTTGCCTGGAAAATCCCATGGCAGACCAGGTCCGTAGGGTTGCAGAGAGTCGAACATGACTGTGGTTCTTGAATTTGGCACAATGGAGTGGATTATTGACATTGGCTAGCTGACTTTGGGTGAGGAGAAAGATGAAGTTCAGTTGCAATGACTGAAGATATATTGAGAAGTGAGGAATCTGTTACAATGGATATAGAAAAGATGAGTGGTTTTACTTTAAGGGGAACAGAAAAATGAGGCAATTTCTGGATTGTCATGAGTTCAAGGTAGCACCAGTCATCTAGCATAGAAGTCAATCCGCGTGAGTTTACATAATTGCACCTGAGTGGTGGCTTTAACAGATGAAAATTCCTGCCTGAAAAATTGCTAATTTCTTCATAAAACACAAGGCAATATCATAAGATAAGAATGGATGGTGATTGGAGGTAGTAAGGTGAAAAAATAAAATCGCTCTCTAAATGGTAGAATTAAGAATAATGGGGGGAAAATTATAGCAAGAGCAATCTGGGTTTAGTATTAGGACAAGATAATAGTCTAAAAACGATGACCTTCTCTAGTGCCTGTGTGATCTTGGACAAGTCACTAGAGCTCTCACATCTCTGCTTCCTCACCTTGCACACGGTGTAGCAATATGGTGGTTGTACGGCTTAAGCCATCATATCCAAGCAAATAGCACAGTGCGGGTTCACAGCAAGTTCTCCCAGTGTCTGCCTTTCCTCCCTGGAACAGGTGGATGTCATCTCAGCTGAGGCTGAGCTATAAACCCTCAGGTGTGCTGATAAAAGACCTCAAAGGATAGAACAGGTAGTTAAAGTGAGTGCTCATAAATTCTGACATTCTACTGTTCTGAGCCCTCAGCAAAGTGTCGTCATTTCTGTGATAAAATGACCCAAGCTAGTGTTTCAAAGTAGACCCTGGAACTGCTTTTTGCAGGGAGAGGGCAGTTTAAAACACTGCTTATATGTGTTTTAGAAATTTGTGGATAAAGTAAAAGATTGAGCCAGAGATGACAAACTTACATTATTGAATAATTTTAAATACACACTCAGAAGAAGTTATTTAAATAACAAGTCAAATCTTTACATGATCAGAGATTCTTTTCTCAAAAGTTGAATTTTGCAGAAAGAAAAAATATAGCAAAGTGGTCATTATTCTTTTTAAAAATTAGGAACCTATGGCTAAATACATTTTTTCAACTATGTTTTTCTAAACCAAATATGCATACATATAGGTACAGCCTATGTTTTTAAGTACAGAAAGAACTATTACAAGAAAGGCATTAACCTGACTTTTTCATCTCCACAGAGGAAAGAAATAATAACAATAAATGACCTGTTAAAGTTCTTCTGGTTAAATGCAACATGTTCATGGAGAGTAGTCTCTTAACTGATCTGGAGTGCTATAAAAGTGGGACATGCATTCTGGTGGGTATCTTGCCTGGAAGTGACTTGCTCAAAAAGTTTTTCCCAGATTCCCTTCTATAATCTGGAGAGAGAAACCCATTGTATCTCCCTACCACTGGCAGGGCACCCAGTTGAGAGAAAAATTCAAATACGAAGTATATATCAATTTATTAGGAAAATTTACATGACAGTCCACCCAGGATGATTATTTGGTTTCATGAAGCCAAAGTATCAAGCTGGTTGACTGGAATGTATATTTTCTTCCTCATCTACTTATATTTTTCTGATTATAGAGATATTCCCTTTATTTTGAAAAATACATATCACATGTACAAATTCAAACAACTTTTAGAGCTTTCTTTTGTTTTTCCATTTTCTTCTCTTCCAATTTCCCTAGTCTTTTTAATGTTTATCACAGAGGCATTGAATATTTGTTATATATCACTAGTAAAACTCATCCTTTTTCAGTTCAGTTCAGTCGCTCAGTTGTGTCTGACTCTTTGTGACCCATGGACTGCAGCATGCCAGGCCTCCCTGTCCATCACCAACTCCCAGCCCTTGCGCAAACTCATGTCCATTGAGTCGGTGACACCATCCAACCCATCTGTTGTCCCCTTGTCCTCCTGTCTTCAATCTTTCCCAGCAACGGGGTCTGTTTTAATGAGTCAGTTCTTTGCATCAGGTGGCCAAAATATTGGTGCTTCAGCTTCAGCATCAGTCCTTTCAATGAATATTCAGGACTGATTTCCTTTAGGATTGACTGGTTTGATCTCCTTGCAGTCCAGGGCACTCTCAAGAGTCTTCTCCAACACCACAGTTCAAAATCGTCAATTCTTTGGTGCTCAGCTTTCTTTATTGTCCAAGTCTCACAACCATATAGGACTACTGGAAAAAACATAGCTTTGACTAGACAGACCTTTGTTGGCAAAGTAATGTCTCTGTTTTTTTAATATGCTGTCTAGATTGGTCATAGCTTTTTGTCCAAGAAGTAAGTTGTTTTTTGTTTTTTTGTTTGTTTTTTTTTAATTCATGGCTGCAGTCACCATCTGAGTGGTTTTGGGGACAAAGTAAATAAAATCTGTCACTGTTTCCATTGTTTCCAGGCTATTTGCCATGAAGTGATGGGACTGGATGCCATGATCTTCATTTTTTGAATGCTGAGTTTCAAGCCCGCTTTTTCACTTTCATCAAGAGGCTCTTTGTTTCCTCTTCACTTTCTGCCGTAATGGTGGTCTCATCTGCATACCTGAGGTTATTGATATTTCTCACTACAATCATGATTCCAGCTTGTGCTTCATCCAGCATGGCATTTTGCATGATGTACTCTGCATACAAATTAAATAAGCAGGGTAACAATAAACATCCTTGATATACTCCTGTTTCAATCTGGAACCAGTCCATTGTTCCCTGTCCTGTTCTAACTGTTGCTTCTTGACCTGCATACATATTTTTCAGGAGGCAGGTAAAGTGGTCTGGTATTCCCATTACCTTAAGAATTTTCCATAGTTTGTTGTGATCCACACAGTCAAAGGCTTTAGCCTAGTCAATGAGCAAAAGTAGATGTTTTTCTGGAATTCTCGTGCTTTTTCTATGATCCAATGATGTTAACAATTTGATCTGCCTTTTCTAAATCCTAGAACTAAGGATTCTAAGAACATCTGGAAGTTCTTGGTTCACGTACTGTTGAAGCCTGACCTGGAGAATTTTGAGCATTATTTTCCTAGCATGTGAGATGAGTGCAATTGTGTGGTAGTTTGAACATTCTTTGCCACTGCCTTTTTTGAGATTGGAATGAAAACTGACCTTTTCCAGTCCTGTGGCCATTACTGGGTTTTCCAGATTTGCTGGCATATTGAGTGCAGCACTTCTCACAGAATCATCTTTTAGGATTTGAAATAGCTCAGCTGGAATTCTGTCACCTCCTCTAGCTTTGTTCATAGCGATGCTTCCTAAGGCCCACTTGACTTTGAACTCTAGGGTGTCTGTCTCTAGGTGAGTGATCATACCATCATGGTTATCTGGGTCATTAAAATCTTTTTTGTATAGTTCTTCAGTGTATTCTTGAATGGGAGTGACTAGAGATCTCTTCCAGAAAATTAGAGATACAAATAGAACACTTCATGCAAAGATAGGTACAATAAAGGACAGAAATGGTATGGACCTAACAGAAGCATATACTAAGAAGATATTAAGAAGAGGTGACAAGAATACACAGAAGAACTATACAAAAAATTATCTTAAAGGACATTGAATACCATTAAATACAAAGATTCATATACATCTTATACAGGTATGCTAAGGAGTCTACAATTTCATTGAAAAGATAATATGTATTTATGAAATATTTAAGAAATAGAACATTTACACTGAATCAATGGTGTCATCCAGGATGTGAATATGAATAAGGCAATAAGATCCTAACAAACATCCTAAAAGTCTTGGTTTTAATAAGTTGGCAAAACTGGAAGCCAGGAACCAGGGCTGTGAATGAGGCTATGATTCCATCACTGATTGCACTGGGCCTCCAGGTGGGTCATTTAACCTTGCCTGTCTTCAGATTTCCTATTACCAAAAAGGAAATTAAAACTAGAGTTCATTCACTTGGGTGGCAACCTAAGAGACAGAGAACATCTTATCATCCTATTTATAATTGTAGACTCACAGAATTTTGAATTGGATGGGGTTTTAACCACCACCAAATTAATCCCTCATTTTATAGATGTTGGTGCTGGGACTCAGCAAGGTGAAGTATCTCACTCAAGGTCAAGCCAGCTGGCCAAGCCTAAAAGTCCATCATGATATAACACAGACCTATACCCCTGAAAAGTATCCTTTTCTTTTTTCCTCTGTATGCCCATAAAAACATCAGTGTTCAGGTAAAACCTATTTGATAGCACAGGATCACCTTGAGATATATGCCAATTATGTACTAATGACCAATTCACAAATACTGTAACTCTTAATGTCAGGTTTAATATTTGTCTAAAGATGGAAGATCAGAGTTATAACTGCATTTCTATTATCCTTATTTGGGGAGGAATAGGAAATTCTTTACTTAGCAAATTATGTTTGAGGCTATTTGGGAAGGTGAATATATCCTGGCTTCTGATTGATTCTTCCAGGACCAGTCTACCTCCTGTGGAAATTGTCCCTCTTAAAAAGTCAGAAGAGGTTATAATAGCTTCAAACCAAAACCAAACCAAAGAGATCATATGTTATTTTCACCAGTACAAGAAATCCATACAGTAATAGTAAGAAAAATTAGAGGAAGTTTGCATTGGATTTCTCTTGGTCACATCCTGACATTTATTCAGCCTCATGCAAATTTTCCTCAGGACTTGAACAGGTGCAAATGGTGTGTTCTCAAAGCAGGCATTTTTACTTACATTTTGAAAAGCCAGCACAAATCATTTGGCCTAAAGTCCCAAAGATGTTTCCTTTCTATTTCCTGTGGAAGAAAGATATCACCAACTCCTTTTCAGTAATGCTTTAAGGGAGATGGAAATCTGTGCTGCCCTGTGAGCTCCAGGCATTGTGTTTGGTGATTTACAAAGGCATTTCCTATAATGTATGGAATGAACTGTTTCAAGTTTTTTTTTTTTCCTTGCTGCTATAATTTTTATATCTCATTTTACCTGTGTAATTAAGACAGGTCTGGTAGGTATTTAAATTAGCCCAGCTTTCATCTCTATCACACATTCATTTCAAAACTTTTATGAATATTTAATAGAGGTTTTATAATTCATGGTGATATGATGAACAGCCTTTTGGCCGTTAAGTCAATTGACAGAAAAAAAAAATCTCTCTCTTCAGGCAGAAATAATAACGATTCTATTTCTGTTCCTAGATTGGTGATTACACAGTCACCTGTTTTCACATTAAACTTTGATGATAAATTACTCAGCAACCATGATAATATCAGAAGTTTTACTGGCCAGAACAAATTGTCAGTAATTGCTCACAAGATAAAGAGAAAACACTGCCTCTCTTTCCCCCCGTCCTTCCCCCGGGGGTTGTGGCTATGACCCCACAGTCCAACTGACTTCAATTTCTTTCATTTGTTCTTTTCTTTTTATTTTGTTTCCTTTCAAACCTCGATCTGTCCGCCTAGTAAGAACATATTAATATTCCATTAGCATGGCTGCCGATTTGGCACGCGCACACAGAATATAGGCTGCATAAAACAGTTAACTTTGAGATGAATTGCAGTTCAAACAGGTTCATGTTCTACCCAACTCCCCACAGGACATACATGCACATTTTAAAAAATATTTGGGGGAATGCCTCTAGATTAAAGAATGCATCAATTGATGCTGTTTCCAAAGCAACCTAGAGGTTTTATTTCATTTAAACATATCAAAGGTTTAGGAAAAGAGAGTCTGATGATAATACCTAAATATGCATCAGAGAATTATAAAATCTAACCTTAGCATCAGATCCAGGTAGCTTGGGCATTCTGCCTTCCGTATTCATATCAGCACCAAGCTGGAACCATTAATGATAAGAAGTGGAGAATCGTATTTTATCCTCCAGTCCCTTTGAGTCTCCAGAGGCTGGGAAGGAGCCCTCACTAGAGCATACTGGGGAACTGGCCCATCCTCTAGGCTCTAACTCTCCTGTAATGGGGTCGCAGACTCCATTGTCTCCCTGGGGAGGTAAATCTGCTGCCTAATAGCTTCTACTCCAACAAACTTTTTCCCTAATATGCAGACAACTCCTCTCTGCTCATTTCCTTCTCAGTAATGCCCCTTTTACTAGCCTGCAAATTCCTCTTTGGGGGTTTACAACCCTGAGGCAGAGACTGTGATACCATAGTTCCTTGGCAGCAGCTTCATGGGACTACACACCCTATATCCTTTTAATCCCACTTCATATGTTAAGGCTTTCATCTCCTTGATCATTTTTGCGGCTCTGTAGTTTACCCACATTGTATAAATGCATTATTTGTATAAATGATGAATTTGATTCTCTGCAACACGTCAATGACTACATGATAGTAAATACTCAAACACTCACCATATCCATGGTTTGCGCACACACTGCAAACACACACTGGACCTTAATATATTCAATGCCCAGGGTTATTAACTCTAAAGAAATCCAAGTACCTTTTTATTTTACACAAGGAGAATTGCAGAGAAATCTGGATTGTCCATCCCCAGCCCCAATCCTTTCAAACTTTTTATCTTGGTGAGATTTTGGAAATATGTCATTGGGCGAGAGAGAATAGCACGCTACATAACAGATCTATATCCTGTTATTACCAATGCAAATTTGTTTCCATAAAAAGGCATTAAACACTAGCATGCTCAGGGCCAGTGTATTCATTGCCCCATGCAGGAAATAAAATAAGAGATTCTGTGACTATTCCCCTTGATTTGGACAGAGGTCTCACAAAGGGATGGGAAGAGTCAAATGTTATCTGAATTTCAGATGAAGTCATTTTGGAAATTATACCCTTTACCTCAGCTGAAGAGGAAGGGTGGAATTCACTATCAACATTTCTATACATTCTATCCCCTCTCTCTTCAAAAGAAACCTTAGAGCTGAGCTACCAAAGTGGCATCATGCAAACAGGATCCCATAAACATCAACTGCCTCTGTTGTATAGCTTTTGATGTGTGAACAGTGTGTCATTGTGATGCTGGAAGAAGCCCAGCTCCTTCCTTCTTTATTGTGGGCTGCAGGGCCTAATAGGCATAAAATAACTGCCAACTGGGCCCATGAGCATTTCAGTGTTTTTAGATGCTAAATAATTTAAGTAATTCTATTCGAATGAGGTG
Source organism: Bos indicus (assembly GCF_029378745.1). Taxonomy (NCBI): domain Eukaryota; kingdom Metazoa; phylum Chordata; class Mammalia; order Artiodactyla; family Bovidae; genus Bos; species Bos indicus. The sequence continues at coordinate 18,867,523 of NC_091783.1, forward strand.
AGTGATCTTAAAAAGCAAATGTTTACAGGATGGTGGTTGTGAATAGATGGCTACTGTGCATACATACTTGTGCATACAAACACACACACACAGAGCCCTGCAGACAGACATAGAACTCAGAAAGTGAAAGAGCACCTTTGATATATGTGCAATTTGCATTTGGTAATTCAACCATTCCTTTTACCCGTGAATCCTTTGCATTTGCGAATCTTATACAAAATACACCCTTATGTATATAAAATTGAAATGAAAGCTTCATGATGACTTTATAATTTCCATTTAATTTTATAGATTTAATATATGGAAAAAAAGTTAGTGTTGATAATAGTTTATCCTAAGTCATTTCAAGGAAACTTCTGGCCTAAGAGGAAAGTCCGTAGCTGTTTAGTGTTGTGATAGCTGGTGGTTCTTGTAACTGAGTGAGTGCAATTTCTGTACTTCCAATTTGGCTTTTGGATCTATTTTTCTGAGATTATATTTATAGAGCTAAGTTTATTTATATCTCTATGTGAAAAGGTATACAGATTCACGGGTGCAATGCATCCTAGTCCATCCCTCTATCATGTTTAATCCAGACTAGAGATTGGACGCAGCACACACTGCTTTGCTTAGCACCAGGGAGGTAAACCAGATGAACCTAGAGAGTCCTGGCAGACACTAAAGCTGTATGGAGATACAACCATGAATGTACTAGTAAACATTTACACTGGATGCTTCATACATGTAAGTATCTGCATATGTGTCTTCTTTTGGCCAACCCAGGAAGTGATCACAGTTGAATATAAATTACAGGTTACTGGAAAGTCTGTGGTATGTTGAATTCATCATATATTTCAGTCACCCGTAATAACTTTATTTTACATACCCTACTTACCCCACCCAGTATTGTTTCATGCTTCAGAGAATAAGAATTTGGAACGGAAGTAGAACGGCATGAGCAAAGCTCCAAGATTTGGATTTAGAAAGAAGTTGAGTGGAAAGGATACTTAGATTATATGATCTGGACAGTTTGTTAGGCTGAGGATTTTATGCATATACATATTTGATCCTTACAGCAACCATGTGGAACAGACTGCACTGTCCACACTACAGAAAAGAGAACTGAAGCTCTGAGTGGCTTCCCAAGGCCTCCCAGCAATTAGTGGGCCCAAATCAAGATTTTCGGTCCAGATCTGACCACACAGTCTCAGATACTGTATTCATGTTATCTTCTGTGAAGGATGGAACCTCACAGTTTGCACTGGATTCTAAATTCAGACTCTGTGGGTCGCCAACATTAACAGCTGGAGGAAAGAACTGAGTCATTATTCAGATGCACAGTTGCTTTATATAGACTCAGAATAGACTGGGTCTATGGCAGCATTTAAAGGGCTCTGGGGAGGACCCCTGCTATTCCCCCGCCAGGCTCCACCACCTGCTTCTTAGCGCCTGCATTTCTTAACAGGGAACAACACCTTCTATCTCACAGAAGTGAAGAAGGCTTAAAATAAAGCCTCCCAGAAAATTGTAGTACACAGTCTGTAATACGTATCTCAGTTAGATGAGATCCCTTCCTGGGAGTACATTTGAGCAGAGAATAACAAATATAGGAAAAATATGGACTGGCTGGAAGTCTCCCCTGAAAGAAATGACTGGAGTATTCTAACTTTTTATATACATACATCATACAATTTTTTAGGCTAGACATGTTCTGAGTATTTGATGATTGAATATGGACATCTATGTGCCATATGATGTCAGTGGGTCAGGACCTCCCTTTGCTCCAGGTCCCATTCTGAACATGGAGACAGACGTTTCTGTATACTAAGGGGATTCAGCAACTTCACTGGAAGTGCTTCATGTTTATGTGTTGCATGGAAAAAACTTTCATAACCATTTCTCTGAGAGAAAACTTCGAAGGAGAAATAAAAATTTCAGAAAAATAAAGATAAGTTGCTATTTTTCCTCTTGTATATAGCAGTGACTATCTGATGCAGATTTAGAAAACACATGTAAGTATTAAGGAAATATGTTAACATATTCTTCAAAATGAACCATGGAAACAAAGGGAAATAACCATAGTTTCAGCATAGCAAGAACACATGAGATTGTACTGATAAGCCACTCCCCACTGAGGGAATAACTACATTTCCATTTCTTAGAGCAAAAAGGAATCTGAGCAGACCCAATAAAAGCAAAAGGCCTTAACTAAATTGGAGGGATCATGGTCAGATAGCAGAAAGAGCTTATTGATGGAAAGGGATCAAATATTGACCTAGGGAGGTGAGTAATCCATTGCCTAAAGATATTCTGAAACAAATATGTCTGTTCAATTCCCTAATTGCACAATGAAATGATTCTTTTCTTCTCAGAGACGTATAAAAGGAAAAAAGTCTTAAATTAATTAAACATTTTGCTTCAACCGTTTAACATATAATCAGTGGTATTTTCCTAATGTGGTACTAGTTATTTTACAACAATATGTACTGGTTTTTTAGACTATCTCTTAGTACCACATATTTTCCATACATTAGTGGTCATAATGTAGAAAGTCACTATTGCCAGCCATATGGTTAACAAATAAATATTGCAGAATATTTGCTCATCACAAAGTTCAGCTACTTCTGCAACATTCAATTGCTTCAAAATATCAAGGCTTATATTTCCAACTTGTATTTCCTCAAATAGAATATTAAGTCCTGGAAGGTGGAGGCTATGCCTTTCTTGCACCTGAATGCCTTCTGCATCTGATCATCCAATGGATCACTTTGACTCTTTTCCCTCCTTAACATGGGTTCAATGCAACACCTTCCTATTATCCTCAATATCACTATCTTCATACAGAACCACATTGCCTAATCTTTCATGTAGAATGCTAAAAGGATGAGCTAATTATGTTTTTGTTTTCTCCTTTGATCTTGCTCCTCTTTAATTCTTTTTCCTTAAATCTATGCAACATTCAGTTTTGATGACCCCTTGAGAAGCCCTCCCTTTTGTCTCCTAACCCTCTTTTTTGAGAATATGTTTATTCTGTGTTGTCTGTTACATTTACTTATCTTTTAAAGACAACTTTGAGCTATTCATAAACAATTTTTCACAGTTCTTCAAGTTCTCAATGAATATGTATTGAATAAAAAATCCATGGTAAGGATCTGGGTTCCAAATCAGAGCTTAATAAGTGCTTATTATCTAAATTCATGTATTTATTAAACTTTGTAGGATCTAATTTATATTAATTAGACTTAGGCAAAATAGTGTTTCCTCCTTTTGAGGCAATAAATGTCATGTCAAACATCAAATCAGAAGTGCTAGCTCAACAAACAAGAGAATGAAGAGATTGCTATCTTCTGAACAAGAGAAAAGAATGTTCAGTGTCCACCACTTAATTCTCCTCTGTTGTTTTTCTCAAGGGTGTATATATAAAACTGCTTTTCTTGAAACGATACAGAATTTTTGGCTAGGAACCATTAACACATGTATTAAGTCCTTGTGACAACTGATTAATTTTAGTTTAAGGTTATGAATACAAAACAATGAATGTTGGTATGTAACATGCATTTTAATGATGTCACAGCAAAAATAAAGGATGAGAAAGATAATTCAATTTGCTTTCTCTAAAAGGTCAGTTCTCTTGAGATAAAAATTGTCCCTTAGGGTATCAATGCCTTTCTTAGCATATTTCCCCTTCTGCTGCCTCTCTGCTTCCTCCTGTTCCTTAGGGATGTAAGCATTTATATTTAAGGACAATCAGACTATGCTGGTTTGCAATGAAAGTAGGTTGGTGAAACACAGCAGAGGGACACCCCATGCTTTTAAAATGAAACTCTATGTGGTTTTGCCTTTGATTTTACCATTATTCCATCACACTTTAATTTACTTTCAGTGCATTTAAAAAAAGAAAGGAAAATGGAGTATTACACTCCTAGTCTTTGTAAATACAAATACTGCATATAGAGGTGAAGGTTTTGGTGAGAAAGATTACACATCATTTGGTAAAAATTTATCCCAAGTGTTTTTAAGCCAGATCTCGTCTTTCTGCAGAATTGAATCTTTCATAACAACAGGGCTCAGCACAGGGTCTTCACAGACTTGGAGGTCAATATGGATTTGTGGAATCAATGGATTAGTATCTGACTCTAGATATGTTGGAAAACATTCAGTGCATGCCCCTTATGGCCCACCCAGTGGGATTCAGTAGGTGTTATGAACAAGAAAATAGATATTTAGGGCAGAGTTGTTTACAAGTTGAGCAGAAATTTCTTTAAAAATAAATATTTAGCTTTAAGTTTCAAAGAATAATGCCAAAGAGGAATCTAAGTGAGCTATAATCAACCAGGTTATGAAAAAGTGTTTGAGTATGTTGAAATTGTGTATAAAGAGCAGAAAAATATATCACCCTTGATAGTAACAGTAGCAGAAATCTATGCTTTAAATAGAAACCAATGAATGACTAAAAGATAAATGAAGCATCAAAAGGAAAGCAGGATACAATAATCTGATTTCATTAAGGGCAATTTCTTGGAGAAAGGAATTTTTTAAATGGGGAATGAGTGTTTGAGTAGAATGGAAGACTTTCAGAAAAGGGTCTTAAAGGAGGAAAATTTCATAAAGAATAGTAAAGATATTCTAGAGAGAAAGTTTGATTTGAAGAAGTTGAGAAAGAGATAGAAAGTGCAGGATAAATTGATAAAGTATGTGGAGACATTTGTATTCACACATCCTTGGTATGGAGATGCTCATATTCATAATCATGGGCCCTTACCATGATTGGGTCCATATCATCATTTCATATTCAAATCAAACTATAAATTGGGAAGAAGTTATTATTCTGAGGTCTTGCAGACGTAAGGGTCCACTTAGGATTGAAAAAGAGGCACCACTGTCTTCAGGTGCCTCAGTGTGTATTAGTTATTCAGTCATGTCTGACTCTTTGTGACTGCATGGACTGTAGCTGGCCAGTCTCCTCTGTCCATGGAATTCTCCAGGCAAGAATACTGGAGTAGGTTGCCATTCCCTTTTCCAGGGGATCTTCACGACCCAGGGTTTGAACCTGGGTCTCCTATGTTGCAGGCAGATTCTTTACTATCTGAGTCACCAGGGAAGCCCCAAGTGCCTCAGACTAAATCAAACTAAGAGAGGGCATCCATGAGGTGATATAATGTGATAGAAAGAATGGTCAAGTCAGCAGCCCTGGGCTTCGGTTACTTTGAGTTATTCCCTAACTGTGTGCAGTGCAACAAGCTTTTTAGCCATTCCAGACTTGACATTCCTCATCTGAAAATTAGAGATAATCAAGTGATGCTAAAATGTGAGAAATCACTCTTCTAACTAGGAGGTGCTTCCCAAATATAAACCATCTCCTCCTCTTTGAAGAACTGTTTGGAAGATCTGGTCAGGGAAGGCTTATTGGTAGAAATCAGAGTGAAGGTAGACCTAAAAATATTATGGCCTCAAGTTCATGCTTATGAATATTGGAAAATGATATTATTTCTGTCACTGTATCAGTTATTGCTTTCAGAAAAATCTATTCATTAGAGATAAAGTATTAAAGCACAGAAGAGCAAAGCTGGTAACTTTTTCCATGGTAATCGAATCCAGATCTTAGTAAATAAAAAAATGTACTTACTGAGTTGAGCTATAACTTACCTACAGTAAAATCCACACCCTTTAGTGCATGAGTTTATCAAGCTTACTTGTTTTAAATGCAGATATAAGGGAAGACATCTGTGTCGATGCAGCTATCCTTGTTTGCTCATCCCCATTGTGATCACAGGGACATAAATTATAAGTAGTTCGGGCAGGAAAGGAGGAAAATTTACGATATCTATATAGAACAAAATAATAGATGCACATCTGTCTCACTGTCCCACATGAAGGGATGACAGTAGAAATGGAGATGAAGATAGATAATGAAGAAGGTGGCTCACAGGTTCCAATTTTAATATCTTCAATTAAGGATGGCCATAGCTGTATAGTCAGTAGACAGAAGACCTAGGGAAATAGCTTCAAATGAGGATGAGAAGAGAGGAGGAGAAAAACAAGTAGAAGATTGAACTTTCTAGGCAGAATTAGAAGTTTCCTCAAAACTGTTTACAAAGTAAATTTCTGTAGAGTCTACCATATTGGCCCTCAGTTACATGACTAAGCTGCTGATTTTATATTCATTTTTTTAATATATTGACTTGACCTTCCCTTCCACTGAGCTTCTAGTCCCACAAAAATGTACAAATCTGCTCAAAATGGCATCTGATGGGAAGTAAACTTTTAATAAGGATTATTACCAACTAAAGTTAAGAATAATTTATAATTATAATAATAATCAATAACAATAGTTTAATAATCAATAATACTAATAATAGTTTAATAATCAACTAAAATCTCAAAGATGAATTCAAGTTATTTTTTTCCCATTTGACATCATAAATTTTGTAGTGAAGGACATAACCATAGTTCAAGTGAACAGAGCATTTCTCAAGTTCCCAGGCTTCTAGCAGCTCCAGTTCTCAGTGGCCCCCATGGAGAAAGAGAATTGACCTTTGCTGTTTTCCTATAGCCCACTTGCTAGTTCTACATGGACACAAAGGAATTTTACAATTACCAGGATGATACAAGCTGAGGAATAGAGAAGATCCGAAAAATAGGAGAGAAAATAACATCTTCAAATTTGTACAAAAATCAAGTAAGATAATATAACAATTATTAAACAACACAGCCAACATAAAATATAAAATCCTTTGGGAATGAGCTTATTTTTAAAAATATATGCCCAAGAAGTTTTTAAAATATTGTTAGCTCTTTATAATCAAACTCACTTTTTTTTTTTTTTTGCAAATTACACAGGGAATATCATCCCCTGAAGACAAATATTTTGTAGAGAAAATTAAAGACCATCATTGCTGTTGCCCCCCAAGGTTCCAATCAAACATAAAGAACAAAATGGCCAAGTTAGCTCCCTGCAAATAAATGACTGGCAATGGCCAGAGAAGTGAGGCTTGGAGAGCATAGGTGAAAATTACCGAATAGCATTCAGTCATCCTCTTCTCAACTGGCCTCAAAAAAGGGGACACTTGAGGCAGAGAGGGATCAGGATGGCTGACGTAAACAGTGTATAAACACTGTTTATATAAAGTGTTAATATAATAAGAATCCACTAAGAATACATCCTGGCAGGTATTTACAAGAAATAAATTTTAAAAAATAGCTATTTAATTTTTATTAATATATAATTGGTTTACAGTGCTGCATTATTTTTAGGTATAAAGCAAAGTGATTCAGTGATTCAGTGATATATATATATATATGCATACATATATATGTGTGTGTGTGTATATATAGTCTTGTTTTTATATTCTCTTCCATTATAGGTTATTATAAGATATTGCATATAATTCCCTGTGATTTACAGTAGGCTCTTGTTGGTTATCTATTTTATCTATAACAGAGTGTATATTTTAATTCCACGTTCCTAATTTATCCCCCCATTTCCTCTTTGGTAACCATAGCTTTGTAAATAAATGTATCTTTGTTTGCATTTTGGGAAGCACTTTATCCCCTACGAATAATGTATGCAATGTGAAAATGTACACCATCAACCTTCAGTTTGCCATCATAATGTCAGAGTCATCAGCTCATAACTATTGATAGTGATGAAAGTTAGGCCATAGAAGGAAAATGAAATACTCTCATTCTCTTGGAAACTTTTTTTTTTTAAGGTTGAAAATTAGAAACAGTTTCCTTTATATTGCCAGGCAGCTCTGTGGGAAGGGAAAGTGTTCATGTATAGTGTTTAGGCTATCTCCTCAAAGTAAGCCCTTACCTATTTGCCATATGCCTAAATTTCTACATGTTAGAGTCACTTTTTCCAACCCCATTTTAGACAAACAGGCTCAGAAAGAAATTTCGTGTGACGATGAACATCAGTTCAGTTCAGTCGCTGGATGAACATCAGATCAGATCAGATCAGATCAGTTGCTCAGTCATGTCCGACTCTTTGCGACCCCATGAATCGCAGCACGCCAGGCCTCCCTGTCCATCACCAACTCCCGGAGTTCACTCAGACTCACATCCATCGAGTCAGTGATGCCATCCAGCCATCTCATCCTCTGTTGTCCCCTTCTCCTCCTGCCCCCAGTCCCTCCCAGCATCAGAGTCTTTTCCAATGAGTCAACTCTTCTCGTGAGGTGGCCAAAGTACTGGAGTTTCAGCTTTAGCATCATTCCTTCCAAAGAACACCCAGGGCTCATCTCCTTCAGAATGGACTGGTTGGATCTCCTTGCAGTCCAAGGGACTCTCAAGAGTCTTCTCCAACACCACAGTTCAAAAGCATCAATTCTTTGGTGCTCAGCCTTCTTCACAGTCCAACTCTCCCATCCATACATGACCACAGGAAAAACCATAGCCTTGACTAGACAGAACTTTGTTGGCAAAGTAATGTCTCTGCTTTTGAATATGCTATCTAGGTCGGTCATAACTTTCCTTCCAAGGAGTAAGCATCTTTTAATTTCATGGCTGCAGTCACCATCTGTAGTGATTTTGGAGCCCAGACAAATAAAGTCTGACACTGTTTCCACTGTTTCCCCATCTATTTCCCATGAAGTGGTGGGACCCGATGCCACGATCTTCATTTTCTGAATGTTGAGCTTTAAGCCAACTTTTTCACTCTCCACTTTCACTTTCATCAAGAGGCTTTTGAGTTCCTCTTCACTTTCTGCCATAAGGGTGGCGTCATCTGCATATCTGAGGTTATTGATATGTCTCCCGGCAATCTTGATTCCAGCTTGTGTTTCTTCCAGTCCAGCATTTCTCATGATGTACTCTGCATATAAGTTAAATAAACAGGGTGACAATATACAGCCTTGACAAACTCCTTTTCCTATTTGGAACCAATCTGTTGTTCCATGTCAAGCAACATTTGTATTAAACTGCCTTTCTCATTGGGCTTCCCAGGTGGCGCTAGTGGTAAAGAACCCGCCTGCCAATGTAGGAGACACAAAAGAAGCGGGTTCGATCCTTGGGCTGGGAAGATCCCTGGTGGAGGGTATGGCAGCTCACTCCAGTATCTTGCCTGGAGAATCTCATGGACAGAGGAGCCTCATGGGCTAAAGTCCATAGGCTCACAAAGAGTCAGACAGGACTGAAGCTACTTAGCATGCACACACTTTTCAAATTTGTTGGGTGTGGAAGAAATAAAAAATCATCTGACATACGAGAAACTTATTTTCAATACAACTTGGGTTGAATACAGACTAAAAAACTTATATAAAAAATTATTCTAGATTTATTCCCAGATTGGGGTCTCTGTGTTAGACAACTCTAGAGATTCTATTCTCATTGCAGTCTATGTGAATGTGGCAGCAAAATTGTTTAAGCCTGTGCAGCTGTACATGGCAGCACCGTCTATATCTCTATGAGCATAAATGGGACCTCTAGGCAATTTTGAAAGAGAATGATGTTAACAAGTGCAGATGGCTAGTTAAGTAGGCTTCTTAAATAGCCAGTGAACACTGGGTGTATCAACAGGCCCTATCCAACTTTTCATGATTTCACCCTGATTTTTAATAAGTATGGAAGTTTTCAAATCATCCTTTTAAGAATACAACTGGTATTCTGTATGTGAGGACTGTGTATTTATTATTATCACTGACTTTTTCCAGTGTTCTTAATTGATTTCTTCTCTTGAACACTATTGACCAGGAAAACTGAATGAAAACGTTTTAATCATAGATGCTTCATTTACATGTAATACTTGTAACTTCTTTATCAATTCAATACACATTATTTTTTGACCCTTCACTTAAGGGTGAATATTGCTCTTGAGATAGTTCACAGGACTGAGAGTTCGGAGGACTAGAAAACTCATCTTTGATTCACACGAGTAGTACCAGGGCTGTGACAATGCCCCACATTTGCTTGGACCTCATCTGTTATGTTTTCCTTTCACCATCTCTTGGCCCTGACAAAACCATGCATTCCCTTCATCAGCCCAGTAGAGACAGGCATATAAACATTTTTTTTTTGTTTATTCTTTGTTAAAATATTTTTAAAAAATGCCAAACAAATTCACTTCTCCAGTAAAGAAGGAAGATTAGATCTATATTTTGCTCTTATTTAAGGTGGGCTCACTTCATGAAACTCGGCCAGCATGTGCATGGCATGATTCAGATAGCTCCCTTATCCTAATTAACCCAACCCCAAATGTGACAGAGTTCTGAATGTATGTTTCCTCATTCCCATGGCTCATGCGACTGTAGTTTGCCTCACATGCAAACCCACTGCAGACTTCCAGGAAGGCACCTCCTTCCAGCCAGTTAATCAGCACCCTGTTCCCCCACTGCAGTCTGGCTAGACTAAGTAGAGAGCATCACTATTAAGCTGTGGAGGATCAGATGCCATGTCACACATGCGGTTTCAGAAGAGTGGTTATAAGAGGGACAGCAGCCTCCCTGCCTTGTGACACTGTGATGGCTGGCCTTGTGGACAAGCAGCCTGGAATCTCATTAGCCTATTTTCTGGCTGTAGCATTGCATGTTAAGCATCTGTCTCCTTTGATTGCAGTTCTTTGCTTGGGGCCTTTGGGGAGCATGCCTCTAGTCTAAATGCCTTGTTACGACTCTAGTTTTCAACAAGGAGGGGAGGACTTTTCAAACTTCTTTGCTTGTCTTTCCAACTGAAATGTCACCAGTCAGTTTCTCCTCATCTGTAGGCACTTTTTATCATTGTCCAATACAATTTCCTTCTATTTACATTCATCTAACATATCACTGAGGGTTTTATTCTTATCCTGGCCAAGATACTGTGCAGATCTTTTTTTCTGGTTTATTTCACCATCCGTTGCCATTCTGCTTCCTGTGTCAGGAGTCTTATTTAAAATCAGGTTCCTGAGGATACTTAGCTTTGCTTTCCACTGATCTGATTTGCATAGAACCAGGTAATCTGAATCTCCAGTTTGCTAGTTACACAAGCCAAATCTTGTGAATATCAACATCCTACACTTTAGTTAGTTAGTATGATTACATGCCATCATGGATACTACTAATGAGGCTGGTTAACATTTTTGGCGAGAATCTGATAACTAAGTACACCTTCTTAATTGTAAACTCTACCACCATCAAGAACTTTAAAGAAAGGAGAACCATTCCCATCGCCCTCTAACAATTCTACAGATACTTATTCTAATCTAACAGGCACTTGATGGTGATTTTGGGCTCATGGGGCAATATTCTCCTACTGTGTCCCTTAGAGGTGCTTCTAGGAGCCTGTGGCAGCCCCTTCTCTGTGCTTCCACACAGATGGCTCGTGCTCCATTACTGTCAGGCTAATGTGTGTCATGTACGGATATGAGATTTGGACCATAAAGAAGGCTGAGTGCCGAAGAATTGATCCTTTCAAATTGTGATACTGGAGAAGACTCTTGAGAGTCCTTTGGACCTCAAGGAGACCAAACCAGTCAATCCTAAAGAAAATCAACCCTGAATATTCATTGGAAAAGCTAATGCTGAAGCTCCAATACTTTGGCCACCTGATGTGAAGAGCTAACTCATTGGAAAAGATGAAGATGCTGGAAAAGGTTGAAGGCAGGAGGAGAAGGGGTCAACAGAGGATGAGATGGTTGGATGGCATCACCAACTCAATGGACCCGAGTTTGAGCAAACTCTGGGAGATAGTGAAGGGCAGGGAAACCTGGCATGCTCCAGTCCATGGGGCCACAAAGAGCTGGACCTGACTTAGTGACTGAACAGCAACAACAGCGTGTGTCATTCTCACTTGTGCAGGCAAAATTCTGTGATAATAGGACCATGTTTATGCATGGTCCTAGCATTATGCTTGGCACCCTGTAGGGACTCATTTATGTTTACTTATTTTTATTGAATCAAATCTAGAGTTCACTAAGGGCAAGTATGATGCAGTGGGCAGCTCATGGACTTAGAATGAGGGTCCAGACTCCAGAGTGCCAGCTTTTGTTTGTATGATTAAGGGATTTTCACTCTCCTGAGACTCATTTTCTTCTTCTGTAACTTTCCACCAAATACTGTCATTGCAAAGACTGAATGAAGTAAGAAGATTAATGAACCACATCCCCCACTCCTTCTGCCACAGTGTCTAACACATACTGACACAAAGCTGAAGCTGGGTTTCTTTTTTCTCTCCCCTTTCCCTTTGATACTGATTTTGAAGGTGACTTTGAGAGACACATATCCTTTAATGGGCTTCCCTGGTAGCTCAGCTGGTAATGAATCTGCCTGCAATGATGGAGACCTGGGTTTGATCCTTGGGTCGGGAAGATCCCCTTGAGGAGGGAATGGCTACCCATTCCAGTATTCTGGCCTGGAGAATTCCATGGACTGCATAGACCATGGGGTCACAAAGAGCTGGACACGACTGAGTGACTTTCAGTTCATCCTTTAACACCCAAGCCTTCCAATAATCCAAAGCCTCCTTGTGTTTCAAGTATTCTTGGCTGTAAGTTAAGTGACCTGAAGCCATTAATGATTCACCCATTGGTCTTAAACTAATATGCCCCTAAAGGTACTTTGGTAACACAAGCAAAGGAAAGCAGAGGATTGAACCATTTATTCTGTGAATTTGATTGATGTCGACAGGCAATCTGGACAGCTGAGGTCCAAATGCACACTTTTTTTCTTTTTATTTCATGGCAGGATTGATTTTGGCCTGAATCATTTGAATAACTGTGTTAACTCCCTGAAGACATGCCTTTCATGCTGTGGGTGTAGACAGCTATAGGAAGTAAGTATTATTTTAACCTCCTCAAAACATGGAAGCTCTCAAACACAGAGAGGTTAATTGGTTTGACAAATGTCACACAGCCCTCAGTCCTGAGACTGAGAGCCAGCCTCCAGTTCTCCAGGCTACCCCTTCTCCCAACCCATTACAGAAAATGATTACAGCTGCTTAAATACATCTATACTTTAAATAGAAATAATAACCTTTATAATCACACATTTCTTTCCTTTTGGGTATAGAAAATCATAGTCTGAAGCTAGTATAATAATGAAGTGATTACATATGAATTTTTATTTTGTCCATTACCTAAATGTCACATATTCTCCTGTCATAAACTAATTCTTTGCACTTAGGTAAAGCAGACAATAGATGGTTGGGAAACAAACATATAAAGGAGGCTAAAGATTTTTTTCTTTTTTTTAAAATCAAATGATCAATGATACTATTTTGAGTCGTGAATTCATTCATTCAATTAAGTGATTTAAATCTCTTTCTATGAGCCCATATGGTTCTGTGCCGTAGAAAGACAATCACATTTCAGGCTCCCATTGAAGTGCACTTCTCATAAGAATGAGTGAGGGGAAGCCGTGTGGAGAAAGATCAATACCAAGAGTGTAAAGGACTAGGATTCCCATCCTGGTTTTACACCAACCAGGCAAATCACCAGTGCCCATGAGGAAAGGAAACTGTAATATCCCGTTTGGCTAACACTAATGGGTTTTATTTAGAAACCAGTGAGATCATGTAAATGAAATGACTGAAAATGTTGAGGAACTCTATGAATGAATTACTATAATCTTTCTATTAAAGGAAGAAGACAAGACTGTGATTAGTACAGGCTGTATTTAAGCACCAGCTCCATGGAATGAATGTTATGAACTCTGTGAGCCTCAAGAAGGAGAAATTCATATCTGCATTGGTAGTTGAAAATAACCCTTGTGTTGAGACTGGGTCTTGGATTAGAGTTTTTGCTTATACGGTGCTCTTAACTTTTATGCTAACAAATATAACACTGTACATTCTCAGTATATAACCTCCTATAACCTTGTATTTCATGAACCATCAGGGAACAGGTTATTAGTCCTATTTTTCCTTTAGGTAATTTGAAATCCATATAGGTAAGTTCAAAATCATGCTCAAGATCACATAACAAGCTATTTTTTAAAGATAGGATTTGTAACTATGGGCAGTAGAATTAGAATTGTACTCTTCAAATATAAACATAATTTCATAAAGGATATGAAGAAGTGTGTTATATTAAGCTACTTGTTTCCATTTTGTGAGGAGGATGCTGAACTAAGGCAAGTCTTTGAATTACCTGTAGAATTCAATCATAGTTGTATGTCTCCCACCCTCTCACCAAGTAATTGAAAGCCCTTGTACACCACATTTTGTTCTGCCTCAAGTGTGATTGCACTTCATGGCAAGTTGTTTCATAATACTGGAGCCCTTTGGAATGTGGAAGGAACTAGGTACAAGATAGGACCTAAGATACTTTGAAGCTACTTTTCATAGTTTAAGGACGAATTTGCTCTGTGACTTTGAGCAAATCCCTGAATTTCCCTTAACTTTCCTTCATTTAAAACTAGAATCATACTCATTTCCCTGCTTCCCTTAGAAGTAAAAAGACCATGTGTGTATGTACTAGAAATCATAAATACTAATACAAAGGTTAAAGTGTCTTATAAGAGCAAAATTTTTCTTAACAGGTTACTCTGATGACTATTATAGAAAAAGAGAGCATATGCAATCATCAATGAATGAAAAGGTCATAAGTATATACCTAGTAGGTTCTACAGAGAGGGCAAAGAAATATGGCAGAATCATGAGAATTTAAGTGGGTGCTTCAAGCAAAATAGGTGTGATAACTATATATGGGCAAGCTTACACTCAATTAAAGTGTTGCTCATTAAAGACTAATACATGATGCACATCTTAGAAATGCGAAGTTTCAGAGGGAAGAAATTTAGTTTTCATAGAAAAGATGGGTCTGACAAATTGGTAGGACAGAGAAGGGCAAGAAGAAGGAGTCATCATTTCTGTAAAGCAGACTATAACCTCCATGAGTATGGGCTGTTGTTCTGTCTTGTTCATTGATGTGGCCCAGGGCCAGCTACCTTGTTGAGGCACCATGAACATGTGTGAATGGAGCAGTGGTCTGCAGGTGAAAATGAGTCACTGTAGGGGAACAAGCCAGGTTATCTTCCTGACAGAAGAAAGTTCACCATGAAGTTTAGGAGATGTTAACTTTGAAAGCAACTTGCAACCAAAACAGAATAATACAGACTAGAAGAACCAAAGCCTCTTAGTATTTGGAGCCATGAAGAATCCTAGCAATGTTAAATATCTTAATCTAGGTTCGACAGATTCTCAGGCAGGGAAAGATTTATAGATGTGGTCTAGGGAATCCATGGCACCCTTCCCTAATATGAGTTATACAAATGTGGTTCTCATGGTTGGGCTTAGCTTTCTATTAGCTGCCTATGGTGGTATAAAATATGAGACAGCCAAAGAGATCCTGACCAATGTCCTGAAAGGCCAAGCACATAGCAGCTTTGTTCCATAAGGAATTACTTAATTGCATATTGTTATGGCATTTGGGGACAATTCTAATTAATGATATTTAATTTTGTGTCATAGTGTTTCAAGTGTGTGTGTGTATGTGTGCGTTTACCACATTTTAAAAATGTCAACTGTTCCTCTGGCTTTCTTCTGCAGGTGCCCCAGTTCCAGTCAGACTGTAGGCACTTAAGAATGACTGTGTAAATAAAAATACATATGAATTCATCAAGTAATGCATCCAGCTAAAATAGCTTTTTTCCTAACTCATGTGAAAACACTACGCTTATTATTTCATTGAGATTAATCTCTTCTGCTATATGGTGGAACATCTTTAATGTTCAAATACACCTTCAAGTGCTTGTGAGGTTTCAATGTGATGAATTCAGTTTCGATAACCCTTTCTTAAGGACTTTGCAAGTAGTTGAGGCTACTAGGATAGCAGACCTAAAAAACATCTCCATACCTTCCTTTTTATCTAGGAAGAAATATAAGGCTATCTTGAGCATCCATTTCCTACAACCAGAAATTATGAAAATAAAATATGTAATGTGATTTTTTCAGGGAAGTAGGCATCCATTTACATCAAAAGTAAAGGGGGAAATGGAAAGGTGAATTGGCAATGTCCTTCGAAAACTGTAAGTGGTGCCCTTCCCTCCTCCATGAGGAAGAAGTGAACATCCATCAGGCATGGTAAAACCTGGGTCATAAACACCTCAATCTATAAAAATTAATCCAGAAATACAGACTGAAAACTGATCTGAAATTCATTCAGTTTTAACTCTAGCAATTATACAATTGCTTTAATATAAATGTATCTCAGCAAGATGTAAGCAGTATTATTAGAGATTTCTGATGGATCTTCAGCTCTTCCGAGAGATGCTGCTGCTGCTACTAAGTCGCTTCAGTCATGTCCGACTCTGTGTGACCCCATAGATGGCAGCCCACCAGGCTCCTCCGTCCCTGGGATTCTCCAGGCAAGAACACTGGAATGGGTTGCCATTTCTTTCTCCAATGGGTGAAAATGAAAAGTGAAAGTGAAGTCACTCAGTCATATCTGACTCTTCGCGACCCCATGGACTGCAGCCTACCAGGCTCCTCTGTCCATGGGATTTTCCAGGCAAGAATACTGGAGTGGGGTGCCATTGCCTTCTCCATCTGAGAGATGAACATTGTCTTATCACCAGCAGTTTTGCCAGTGAAATTCACTAAACGTGTACTGATAAGTGGAAGCATGCATGAGACTTCTCTTTGTAGCAGAAACTTAGGTTTTCCTAACATCCTTACTACGGTCTTGTTTTATTGTAGCAACAATAATCTCTATGGAATCACAAATAAATGATGCCAATCACAGTGGTGGAGATGTACAGAAAACAGCAGGAAACATCTGATATGTTGGGCTTACTAGCTAAGGCTACAGGAAGACAGGTGTTGCTGTACTTCCAGTGATGTAAGTTCAGGATCTCAGCATCTTGGTGCATTTTCTGGAAACACTGAGGCATGCAAGATTGGATAGAGCAAATAATCATGTACCTGCTGAAAATTCTGGTTAGGTGAGATGTAGAGCTTTGGGACTAGGTTTGAATGGGTGTGCAGGTCATCTTTGATCTTGAATTTTGGAAAAGCCTATATGAAGCCAGGTAGGACTGAGAGTTCTGAAATTGGCTTTTACTGCTTTGTGGCAGAATGTGCCAGTTTATGGCACCTTTGACCAAAGGTGAGTGGCTGTTGCTATAGTGACAACTGGAAGAAAACTGCTCATGGGCACTCTGGCCTTCAGCAAACCCTCCTAGGCTTGGACAAAGGCAGAGAAGGGTCTTAGCACACTACATCAGTCTACAGACTCCTACAAAAGCACCCACAGTTAAGGTAAGAAAAGAATGCATTTGAGAGTAGAGACCCTTTAGTTATCTGGTTATTTTTTGAGCATTGATTCATTAGGATGGTGGTAGCTTCACCAAAAGTATTAAGGTCCAATCAATGCCTGGTTGATTATACAAGTATTACCAGCTCTGTAAATTAAATGTACTAGATTCAAGAAGAGATGGGTGACAACTATATTGGAGCATTTATCTCTAAGCTTTCTCTTTGATTTTATCTTGTACCAACCTGTGTTCCCTCCTGTGTGCACTGCCAAATGGCCTCATCCCCATCACTCAGGAGAAACATCGACCCCATGGAAACCAATGAAAAGCAAAGCTGCTTCAGGGACAATGACAAAATGCTATGGGTGAGTTTATGCTATTTTCTACTCCTAAAAGTCAATAACAGTTAGTTTTGAAAGTGGATAGACAGAGACACATGACTGAGTATTTTGAAGAGAAATAAGATTTTAAATGAAAGATGGCTCTTGTTAAACTAGAGTTCAGAGTTCTATCATCTTTTGTTCACTTGCAAGCTTCCGATTTGCTGCTATATATGACCCAAATGGATTAATCTAGAAATAAAAGCACAATTATTATATGTTAGACTTCACCCAGGTTTAGTGCTTTGTAATACTCCACACTGTAAGTCTTTGAAGAAGACAGGACTGGACCCAAACTCTTCCTGCCTTAGGATCAACACTTACCTCGGTACATACAGCCCCACCTATGACTCCTTGAACACTAACCTCTGCCCCTTGAGATCTCTTCTGACTGGCCTTCTAAAGAATGACCTCATATTAATAGGTCTTAGAGTGCCTAGTCTAACCAGTTACTAATGCTTACACCCCAAATTCCTCTAGAATATGCCTGGTACTGTTACCCCCCGCCCCATTTCTCTACATTGAGCTATCATAGCATTCTCCACCGCTGACCCTCTATCAAAGTCCTGCCAATAATTGAGATGCTAAGCTCAAGGGGATAAACTGAAGGGAGGTTAAGTAAAAAAAACATTCTCAGAGGTGAGTGGTCGGCTAATGAAGCCAAAGGATTCAATGAAGGACCTATACTAGCAAGAGCAGAAAGCCAGGACTACCCCTGAAGGAGTCTCATGCCAAAAGGCTGGATACAAAAAGAAGGAGTGACTGATATTGTATGACCATAGGAGAGTACAAACAGTGATAAATGTGTGGGGAGGCTGGGCAGTATAAATATAGCAAACTATTCCTCTCTCTGTTCTCAGCTTTATGCCAATGCCATCCATTGTTGATTCCCTACCAGCAGTGAGACAACAAGGTGCCTGGACACGGTGATCAGTGCAAGACAGAGAAGTGCAGAGAAGGTGTGTGTGCGTGGAAGGGAGCAAATCAAGGAGGGCCAACCTCTGCAAACCCATCCTCCACAGATGAGCCAGAATCACATCTCCAGCATGCTCTACTTAGCTGATCCCTCCAGTCAACAAAATGCTCCCTTTCCTCCCCCTTTCACCTACAGAATCAAGCCCAAGCCTGGTACTCAAAGTCCTGTTTGTTCTTGTCCTGCTGACCTCTCTGACATCATCCCCAGACACTCTGACTCCTTGAATTATTTTAAACCATTTTATTGGATTTTTGTAATTCTCCTCACTGACAAGGTCACTCCTTGCCTTTAGACTTTTGTTTATGGAATTTTCTCTGGAATATCATTTCCTCTCTATATACCAAACAACCTCAAATGTTATCTCCTTTTGAAAGTCTTGGCCAAAGCTATAAAATCCTATACATGAAGCTGACCTTTGAATAATGTGAAGGTGAGGGAAACTAATCCCCACACAGTCTAGAATCTAACTTCACAGTCTGCCCTCTGTATCCATGGTTCCTCTACATCGGAGGTTCTACATCCTCCAAGTCAACCAACTGTGGATGGTGCCAGACTGTACTGTAGTATTTACTACTGGAAAAAAAAATCCAGGCATTAGTGTGTCTGCACGGTTCAAAGCTGCATCATTTAAGAGTGAGCTGTATTTTTTCTTTAGAATTAACCCTATACTTAGATTGGACTATATGAGATTTCTGCTAATCTTCAGTTTTTGACTAATGAAAAAGGAAGCTGATATTTAGAGTCCTTCTCATACTGTTTATGGTGTTCTCATGGCAAGAATGCTGAAGTGGGTTGCCATGTCCTCCTCCCATGGACCACACTTTGTGAGAATGCTTCACTATGATCTGTCATCTCAGTTGCCCCTGCACAGCATGGCTCAGAGCTCCACTGAGTTACACAAGCCCCTTGGCCATGACAAGGCTGTGACCCATGAAGGGATCACAATGCTTTTGAATTGTGGTGCTGAAGAAGACTCTTGAAAGTCCATTGGACTGCAAGGAGATCAAACCAGTCAGTCCTAAAGGAAATTCATCCTAAATATTCACTGGAAGGACTGATGCTGAAGCTGAAACTCCAATATTGTGGCCACTTGATGCAAAGAGCCAACTCTAGAAAAGAGCTTGATGCTGAAGGCAAAAGAAGAGGGTGGGCAGAGGATGAGATGGCTGGGTGACATCACTGATTCAATGGACGTGAATCTGAGCAAACTCCAGGGGATAGTGGAGGACAGAGGAGCCTGGCATGCTGTAGTCCATGGGGGTCACAAAGGGTGGGACATGACTTGGCGACTGAATATCAGAATGAAGAGTCCTATCTCTCTTGACCATAGAAAAGTCTCCTAAAGGCAGGACAGTCTCCTAGGAGGGTTTATTCCTTGTCAGGTAGCTCAATAGCTACCTGAAGCTGCTCCAGTTGGTGGGTGATTTGCATCTGAATATGCAACTGAAGTGAAAGAAAGTCCATATTTTATGTTTTCTGGGCTATGAGGAGCAAAGACTATATCAAGCTTGATATCTCAATATCTGTTGTTTGTAACATAAACCATCTCAAACCCTTTTTTGTCAGTTCTCATAAGCAAGAGAAATGAGTGAAAATGATCTTTCTGATGATTTTTCTGGACTTAAAGCATCTTAGCTTTTGGAGGACTCAGTTTGTAAAGACCTAACCACTCGTCTCCATGTTTCTTTAAAGAATTCTGAGAGTTAACTTAATAAAATGAGACAGTCAATACCATTGATCAAATATCCTCAATAGCAAAATACCAAAGGTGAGACAGTAGGTTTTATACAAAGCATATCAACACAAAAAATTAACTAGGTAGAGGCTGAAGTTCCTTGTAGTTTCCTAAACATCCCTTGCAAAGTGAAAGCTGGAGCTGATAATGTTTGATGTCATTCAAAGTACAAGGGCCTGCGGAAGCGGAGGTCTGAATGGAGCCGACAACCAGACATGGCGTTTGAAAGGCTGTAGATTTATAGCCTATTTCCAAGTCACTTTGCCTGCTGTATTCACAAAAAAGAAAAGAGAAATGCCACCTGACCAAAAATGACCAATGAGTGTTCATAAATCTTTCTCAGTTCCTATCAAAACTAAGGTTTCTGTGGTAATTCTCTTATAAAAAGAAATGTAAAATTTATGCCAAAATGGGGGCGGGGGGCAGTGGAGAGAAGCTGTGCCTGGCAGCATTCAGGAAGCCAAGGCTTTTGAGCAAAATTAGCTCATGCTTCTTCCCCTAGGAGTCACATTTTGGCCCCTCATTTCCTGAGAATACCATTTGTTGTGAAAATCTAAGGATGCAGCCTGTGTGTAGTGTGCGTTTTAAATCCCCCATCCTGTACCCCCCACTGCTGAGTGATGTGGGTCCTCATCCCTTCACGCCTCGTTAGGGCCAGGCTGGGCCAGCTGGCCGGGCTGTCCCTGTCCTCAGGCCCGGCACCATTGTCCCAGAGCTTGCCCAGCCCGCATCCCTTTGAAGCTGCTCCAAAGAAACTTTATCCCTCTGTTCCAGCTGGCGTTTCATTAAGCCCAGGCTTCACAGGATTTTCCACTCCCATTGACACATCAGAGCAAAGATGTAGCCATTAAAATAATGAAGAAAAAGGGAGCAAGCAGAGGAAAAACGGTTCTGAGAGGAAATTGAAAAGGAGTACAAGGTTATTTAAAAAATAAAGGCTAACTGCAGAAAAATAAAATCTACCCACTTTCTTGTCTCTCTGCTTCTCTATATTCCTCCCCCTACTTGTGTGTGTCCTAAGCTCTCCAATTTTTTCACAAAGCTTCATAAGGAGTGACTTCAGAGAGGGCCTGGTTCTATGAAAAGGCGGGCAGTCAGAGGTCTAAATTAGAAGCAGCCGATAAGAATCCCAAAGACATTCTGAGTACACACGAACACAAGGGAACTGTGTACTGAAGATCCAGCGAATCTAAAACCTCACCTTCTCCCTTGATTGGAAATAAATCATTGCATCTCCTGCTAGTTAGATAGCAAACCCTCCTGAGTTATTAACCACCCCCTGTGTGGCCTCCTTGTGGTTTTGCCCAGCCGGGAGTGCCTATTCCAGACCATACTTGTCAAACTTCTTCAAAGGAACATTGGCTCCATACTCATGTCGCTATAATATCTTTTTTGATGCTTATCTGCTTCATGGGTAACGTATCTGTGATGTGATTTTTCTCTCCAAAATTAGTTTATAGGTTTAAGAATCAAGAGCATTGTGTGTCCCTTTGTTACTGTCTCTAAACAAAGACCATGCAAGAGACTCTACACAAAATTTATATTTGCCGTATTATCTGTCCAAGGTATCGGATGCAGCGAGCTCAACCAAAGATGTGGACAAGGAAGATGTCATGAAAGGGCTTTAAGCTCCTAAACCAGCTGTGACAAAGCCCAGGCATTAAGCCTATACGTTTTATTCCCATCGGGCCTCATTCAGACATTGTGATTTCATTAACAAGCTTGCTTTTCTAACGTCTCTTCCCACAGGAATTAGAAGCAGTGACCTAGAAGTGGGCTCTTAGATATACGTCTGATGACAGAAGGGTATGTGACAGCTGACATATAACTCAAGGAAGAAACAAACCAAAAGAAAAAAAAAGCAAAAACAATGAACAAGCATATTGATTCACATTGTAAAAACTGGTTTCTATAAAAATTTATCTTCAAGGGTATTCAACAATTGCTTTTAAAATCCAAAATATATGTATTATTGAAAAGTGTACTACAGAATGATTAAAATTTCTTTTTATAAAGCGAAATGCATCAGGAATTTATAACATTTATGTGTACAGTCCCCCCCACCACTCAGTTTAAGTATTTCAGGTAGAATCAAGTGTTCAGTTTGTATTATTTTAAAATCAGTGCCTCTTTATTCATTTAAAGACCATTGAAAGAAATACTCTTGTGATTAAGCCATGTATGCTGCTGCTGCTAAGTCGCTTCAGTCGTGTCAGCCTCTTAGCGACCCCGTAGACTGCAGCCTATCAGGCTGCTCCGTCCATGAGATATTCCAGGCAAGAGTACTGGAGTGGGGTGTCATTGCCTTCTCCGAAGCCATGTATGGACATTAACAAAAGTTCACAAGGTTCAAGAAATGCCTAATAATGTAGTGATCTGGTGGAAATATTTAGATACAGAGTAAGACAGGACCACACAGAAGAGGAACTTTGTCCCAGAGAATGACAAATTCTTGTGCAAATCCTACCCCTCCTTTCTCAGCTCTGGCATTGTGTGACACTGGTCAGATTCTCCAACATCTGCTAGGTCACACCTGTGAGAAACAGGTGAGATTTTATATGTTCTAGGACCCACATCAGGCTTACATGCAGAAAACTTGTGTTCCAGGAATTGGTTGTCTAGGGAAGCACTCAACACAGACTTGAACAAGCGTTTGGGGTGGGGCTGAGCAGAATCTTAAGGAAAAGCGTAATTGACCCATTGATTTGCATATGGAGTTAATTCTCTGGAAGATTAAAAAAAGGGGGGTAGAAAAATGTTGGATTCCTTAAATGAATAGCTGTTTCTTTAGGAAGAAAAGACATATGTATGGACCAAAATTTCCAGAATAATGCAAGGAGATGATGGAGTATGGAGCGGGAAATGAAATAACTAAGTTAAGTCAGTCACTGAGGGTGGGACATGCCATGGAGGTGTTTTGGCAACTGTGGGACTGGATGGTTTAGGGATGAGTACAAGGGGCAATGCAAGTGGGAGTGAGGGAGAGAAAACGCAGGAGTGGGGAGTAGCACAGTAAGCACTGGTAAGCTGCCTAGGCAATCAGAGCCTCCTGCTGCTTCCTATCTGGCACCAGTGCATAGTTTTGCAGCATCCCTAAGTTGCAGTGTCATACAGAGGCTTGAAATCTTCACTTTGCCACTTATAAACTCTGGGACATTGTGCAACTAATATAACATTGCAGAGCCTCACTATACTCATCTCTAAAAATAGGTTAATATCTGCCATGAAGAGCTGCAAAAAAGATTAAATGTGAAAATGCTTAATAACCACTTGGCATGGTTCCAAGAATGAGCAGCCTGTATATAGCCATTTTTGTTAGTTTGATTGTTACCTATTGTGTATTGTATCCTTCTATCCTATATTTTTTCACATCACTTGCAGCATAGATGCTACCTGTCTCTCATATATTCTTTGTCCTAATTTTCTTCTACCTTTATCTAGTCACAAAATTTTTTAATTTTATTTTTAAATTGAGATACAATTAGAATATTACATTAGTTTCAGGTATACAAAGTAATGATTTTACATTGATATATATTGCAAAACAAATGTCACATGAGTCTAGTTATCATCAGTCACTGTCCACAGTTAGAAACATATTTTTGTGATAAAAAATTAAGATTTATTCTCTTAGCAACTTTTGAATATGAAATACAGTATTATTAACTGTAGCCATCATGTTGTGTACTGCATACTCATAACACTTATAATCTGAAATTTATATCTTTTGACTACCTTTATTATTTTACCTAACCCCCACTCTTCATCTCTGGCAACCACCAATCTGTTCTCTGTAGCTAGGAGCTTGTTTTTGTTTTGTTTTGTTTTAATTTATACATGTAAGTAAGAATATACAAATATTTATATCTTCCTCTATCTGAATTATTTTACTTTGCATAATGTCCTCAAAGTCCACCCATGTTATTACAAGATTTCATTTGTTTGTATGGCTGAGTAATATTTCATTGTATATGCATACCACATTTTATTCATTCATCACCAATAGACACAGGCATTTTCCATTTCTTGGCTATTATAAATGATGCTTCAATAAACATGTATCGTTCAACTCAGTATTTTTATTTTCTTTGAACAATAATCAGAAGTAGAATTGAAGGATTTTAGAGAAGTTCTTTTTTTAATTTTTTGAGAAATATTCATACTCTTTTCCAGGTTTCTCGTGTGGCTATAAAGAAAGCTAAGTGCCAAAGAATTGATGCTTTTGAACTGTTGTGTTGGAGAAGACTCTTGAGAGTCCCTTGGACTACAAGGAGATCCAACCAGTCAATCCTAAAGGAAATCAGTCCTGAATATTCATTGGAAGAACTGATGCTGAAGCTCCAATACTTTGGCTACCTGATGTGAAGAACTGATTCATAGGAAGAGCCCCTGATGCTGGGAAAGACTGAAGGCAGGAAGAGAAGGGAACAACAGAGGATGAAATGATTGGGTGGCATCACCAACTCAATGGACATGAGTTTGAGCAAGCTCCAGGAGTTGGTGAAGGACAGGGAAGCCTGGAGTGCTGTAGTCCATGGGGTCACAAAGAGTCAGGCATGGCCGAGTGACTGAACTGACATGCGACTCAGTGGTAAAGAATCCACCTGCCAATGTGGAAGCCACAGGAGACACTGGTTCAATCTCTGGGTCAGGAAGATCCCTTGGAGGAGGAAATTGCAACCCACTGCAATATACTCTTTCCTGGATTATCTCATGGACAAGGAGCCTGGTGGGCTATAGTCCATGGAGTTGCAGAGTTGAACACGACTGAGCAACTGTGCATGCATGCACATACTGCTTTCCATAGTGACTGCACCAATTTACATTCCCAACAGTAGTTCACACGATTCCCTTTTCTCCACATTCTTACTAATACTTTGATTTCTTGTCTTTTTGATAATAGCAATTTTAAGAGCTATGAAGTGACATCTCATGGTTTTGATTTGCATTTCCCTAATAATTAGAGATGTGGGGCATCTTTGCATGTACTGACTGGCCTTTTCTTTTGGAAAGAAATGTCTATTCAGAACACCTGCCATTTTTTTTTTTTATTTGAATTTCTTTTTTTGCAATTGAATCATGTGAGTTCTTTATATATTTTGGATATTAACTCCTTATCTGTCATATAAGAGGCACATATTTTCTCTCATTCAGGATGTTGCCTTTCATTTTGTTAGGTTTTTCTTTGCTGTGCAAAGCTTTTAGTTTCATATAGTCCTAGTTGTCTGTTTTTGTTGCTATTGCTGCCAAATTAAAAAAAAAAAAAAACACAAAATAAAACAAAACATTAATGATTGCTAAGACCTATGTCAAGGAGATTACCACCTGTGTTTTCTCCAAGTTTTCTGGCTTTAGGTGTTACATGCAGAACTTTGATCCATTTTGAGGTAATTTTGACTATGGTATGAGATAGTGGCCCAATTTCATTATTTTGCATGAAAATTTTTTACATTCTTTTGGTGATCTAATTTTCTCAACACCATTTATTTGAAAGACTTTCCTCTCCTTGTTGTAATTTTTTGACTCCTTCATCATAAATTAAATGACCATATATATCTGGATTTGTATATCTGGGCTCTCTATTCCGTTCCATTGATTTTTTGTGTGTGTGTGAAAAAACCATACTGTTTTGATTGCTATAGCTTTGTAATATAATTTGAAATCAGGGAGCATGAGATATCTAACTTTGTTGTTGGTAATGGTGGTTTAGTCACTAAGTTGTGTCTGAATCTTGTGACCCCGTGGACACAAGTAGCTGTGAGGCTCCTCTGTCAATGGGATTCTCCAGGCAAGAATACTGGAGTGGGTTGCCGTTTCCTTCTCCTCGGTATCTTCCCAACCCAGGAAACAAACCTGGGTCTCCTGCATTGAAGGCAGATTCTTTACCAACTGAGCTACCAGGGAAGCCCGTCTAGCTTTGTTATTCTAACTTATTATTTTGGGGGCTATTTGGAATCTTTGGTGATCCAATATAGATTTTAAGTTTGCTTTTTATATTTCTGTTTTTAAAAAGGCATTGAATTTTGATAGGAATTTCATTGAATCTGTAGATTGCTTTGGGCTGTATGGCTATTTTAACAGTATTAATTTTTCCAGTCCATGAGCATTGACTCTCTTTTTATTAATATTTATTTATATTTTCTTCAGTTTTATTCATAAATTTCTTATAGTCTTCAGTGTATAGGTCTTTTATTTCTTGGTTAAATTTTTTTCCCAGGATTTTTTTTATAATACAGTTTTAAATTAGATTTTTTCTTAAATTTCTGTTTCTGATAGTTTTATATTAGTGTGTGTAAATACAATAGATTTTTGGATTTTTATCCTGCAAATTTATTAAATTTATTTATTAGTTCAAGCAGTTTTTTGATAGAGTCTAGGTTTTTCTGTGCATCTGATGTACATCTGTACATCACATCATCTACAAATAGTAATGGTTTTGAATCTTTCTTTCCAATTTGAATGTCCTTTGCTTCTTTTTCTTGCCTAACTATTCTAGCCAGCACACCCAATATTATGTTACATAAAAGTGGTAAGAGTGAGCATCCTTTTCTTATTCCTAGTCTTAGATGAGAAGCTTTCAGATTTTACCACAGATTATGAAGTGCCTATAGGCTTATGTACATGGTATTTATTATGTTATAAATATTCCCTCTATACTTACTTTGTTGAAATTATCAAAAATAGATGTTTAATTTTATCAAATGTTTTTCTGCATCTGTTGAATTCACTGTATAATTTTTATCCTTTATTTTGTTAAGGTAGCTCATTATGTAGATTGATTTGTGAATGCTGAATCATTCTTACATCCCTGGAATAAATTTCAGTTGATCATGATGTATGATCCTTTTAATTTATTGTGGAATTCTGCTTGCTAATGTTTTGTTCATTATTTTTGCATCTATGTCCACCCAGGATATTGGTCTGTAATTTTCCTTTCTTGTGATGCCCTTGTCCTGTTTTGGTATCACGGTAATGCTGGCCTCATAAAATGAGTTTAGAAGTATTTCCTTTTCTTCTATTTTTTTGTAAGAGTTTGAAAAGAATCGGTATGTATTCTTATGAATTCTTTTTTGAATTGTTCCTAGAATTCAACAGTGAAGTTGTGTGGTCCTGGATGTTTGTTTGTTATGAGGTTTTAAATTGCTGATTCAATATCCTTACTGGTACAGATTTTCTAGTCCTTTATGACTCAGTCTTAGATATATTTCTAGAAATATATGCATTTTTCAGGTTGTCCAATCAACTGATACATAATAATTTAAAAGGATCTCTTACGATCCTTTGTATTTGGTGGTATGAAAAGTAATATCTACTATTTAATTTCTGATTTAATTTATCAATGGTTGAATTCTTTATCTCTTTGTGAGTCTACTAAAGTTTTGTCAATTTTATTTATCTTGTCAAATAATCAGCTCTTGCTTTTCTTGGTCTTTTCTATTGCTCTTTTAGTCTCTAGTTTGTTTTTTTTTTTCTCATCTTTGATAGTTCTTTCCTTCTACTAACTTTGGGTTTTGCTTTATCTACTTTTTCTAGCTCCTTGAGGTGTAAAGTTAGGTTGCTTATTTAATATTTTTCTTCTTTCTTTAAGTAGACATTTATTTCTAGAAACCTCCCTCATAGAACTGCTTTCACTGCATAAGTTTTCATTTTCATTTCTATCAAGATTTTTATTCTGCCTTTGATTTCTTTGTTGACTCACTGGTGTTCAGTGGCATGCTGTTTTATCTCCATATATTTTTTAATTTTCCAGATTTATTCTTGAAATTATTTCTAGTTTCATACTGTTATTGTTATAAAACATTCTTTATATGATTTCACTCTTAAATGTATTAAGATGTGGTCTGTGGCTTACCATTTGATCCATCCTGGAGAATGTTCCATGCACTCTTGAGAATAATTTGTATTTTGTTGCTGTTTGATGAAATGTTCTGTGTATATCTGTTCAGTTCAGTTCAGTTCAGTTCAGTCGCTCAGTCATGTCCGACCCTTTGTGACCCCATGAATCACAGCACGCCAGGCCTCCCTGACCATCACCAATTCCGGGAGTTCACCCAGACTCACGTCCATCGAGTCAGTGATGCCATCCAGCCATCTCATCCTCTGTTGTCCCCTTCTCCTCCTGTCCCCAATCCCTCCCAGCATCAGACTCTTTTCCAATGAGTCAACTCTTCGCATGAGGTGGCCAAAGTACTGGAGTTTCAGCTTCAGCATCAGTCCTTCCAATGAACACCCAGGACTGATCTCCTTTAGGATGGACTGGTTGGATCTCCTTGCAGTCCAAGGGACTCTCAAGAGTCTTCTCCAACACCACAGTTCAAAAGCGTCAATTCTTCGGCACTCAGATTTCTTCACAGTCGAACTCTCACATACATACATGACCACTGGAAAAACCATAGCTTTGACTAGATTGACCTGTGTTGGCAAAATAATATCTCTGCTTTTGAATATGCTATCTAGGTTGGTCATAACTTTCCTTCCAAGGAGTAAGCGTCTTTTAATTTCATGGCTGCGATCACTATCTACAGTGATTTTGGAGCCCCCAAAATTAAAGTCTGACACTGTTTCCACTGTTTCCCCACCTATTTCCCATGAAATGATGGGACCAGATGCCATGATCTTAGTTTTCTGAATGTTGAGCCTAAGCCAACTTTTCCACTCTCCTCTTTCACTTTCATCAAGAGACTTTTTAGTTCCTCTTAACTTTCTGCCATAGGGTAGTATCATCTGCATATCTGAGGTTATTGATATTTCTCCTGGAAATCTTGATTCCAGCTTGTGCTTCTTCCAGCCCAGCGTTTCTCATGATGTACTCTGCATATAAATTAAATAAGCAGGGTGACAATATACAGCCTTGACATACTCCTTTTCCCATTTGGAACCAGTCTGTTGTTGCATGTCCAGTTCTAATTGTTGCTTCCTGACCTGCATACAGGTTTCTCAAGAGGCAGGTCAGGTGGTCTGGTATTCCCATCTCTTTTAGAATTTTCCACAGTTTATTGTGATCCACACAGTCAAAGGTTTTGGCATAGTCAATAAAGCAGAAATAGATGTTTTTCTGGAACTCTCTTGCTTTTTCGATGATACAGCAGATGTTGGCAATTGATCTCTTGTTCCTCTGCCTTGCCTTTTCCTTCTAAAACCAGCTTGAACATCTGGAGGTTCACGGTTCATGTATTGCTGAAGCCTGGCTTGGAGAATTTTGACCATTACTTCACTAGCGTGTGAGATGAGTGCAGTTGTGTGGTAGTTTGAGCGTTCTTTGGCACTTCCTTTCTTTGGAATTGGAATGAAAATGGTTAAGCCCATTTAATTACTATATCATTTAATTTGTTTCCTTATTGCATATCTGACTGAATAATCTAGCCATAGATGTAAGTAGGGTATCGAAGTCCCATGTTATTACTATAGTGCTGTCTCTTTTTCCTTTTAGATCTGTTGCTGCTGCTGCTGTTGCTAAGTCACTTCAGTCGTCTGACTCTGTGTGACCCCAGAGAAGGCAGCCCACCAGGCTCCCCCGGGAATTCTCTAGGCAAGGGCACTGGAGTGGGTTGCCATTTCCTTCTCCAATGCATGAAAGTGAAAAGTGAAAGTGAAGTTGCTCAGTAGTGTCTGACTCTTCACAACCCCATGAACTGCAGCCCACCAGGCTCCTCCATCCATGGGATTTTCCAGGAAAGAATACTGGAATGGGGTGCCATTGCCTTCTTAGATCTGTTACTATCTGCTTTTTATATTTAGACACTCTTATGTTGGGTTCCAAAGAAGGAAATGGAGGATTCTGGTGGGCTGCTATCTATGGGGACACACAGAGTCGGACATGACTGAAGCAAGTTAGCAGCAGCAGCAACAGCATGTTGGGTTCACAGGGCTTCCTAGGTGGCTCAGTGATAAAACATCTGCTTGCTAATGCAGGGATGCCAGAGTCATGCGTTCAGTCCCTAGGTCAGGAAGATCTGGAGGAAGCAGTGGCAGCCCACTCCATTATTCTTGCCTGGATAATCCTAATGACAGAGGAGGCTGGCAGGCTATAGTCCATGGGGTAACAAAGAGTCATACCTGATTTAAAGACTGACCATGCACATATATGTTGTGGGTATAAACATTTACAAATGTTATGTCATCTTACCAGATGGACCCTTTTATCATGCAATGCCTTCCTTTGTCTCTTACTATAATCCTTGTTATCAAATATATTTTGTCTAAGTATTTACCCAACTTTCTTTTGGTTTCCTTTTGCATGTAATAACTTTCTCTACTACCACACCTTAAGTTTGTATATTTTTTCTGTCTGAAGTGTGTCTCCCATAAGCCACATATAGATGGGTCTTAATTTTTCTTTCATCCACTACTTTTACTATATATTTACCATGAGATTTATACTTTCATATGTTTTCCTGTTACTAATTCGTGTCATGTTTCTTTAGCTTTTGCTTGTCTGGAAAATCTTCATCAACCAGACTCTCAGGTAAAAGCTTTTAAGAATGCAAATATATACAGTCCTGTGGGACTGCAAGTATAAGCCCCACTGACCCCCATAGTCAGGGGATCTGGAAGTGTCCTTTGGGCAGCAGTCACAAAAATCAGGACTCCAGGTAAGTGTATAAACTTCTTGCTGAATGATCTTGGTTAGATGTAGAAAGGCAGAGGGAGAGTGCAAAGATCGCCTCCCTGGCCTGTGTTCCCCGAGAACACCTCTGTGGCCTCTAGATGGGTACCAAACCTGATGCCTGCCCCAAAGGCCAAAATTCAAAGACTAACATGTTAGCTTTTTTTTCACAGAAAGACTGGATATGTGCTTGAATCTTTTGTTTGTGCAATGCCCTGAGGCTGGTGATCTGCCAAGAATTGTGTCTCCATTTATTATAGTCCTGTAGACAGGCCCCCTGGCCAATAGAGCTAGGCAATCAAGGGGTATCCTCTGGGTGGCAACAATAAAAACTATGGTAGCAGATATAAAAACTAGGCATCAGACACACATGGGAGCTCCCTTCCAAAATAAACTGATGTTCTGAAGCACAGTGAAAACACAGTGCAAATATAGGGCCCACCCTCCCAGTCTTAGAAAAGGCTTACAGTCAGCCCTTAGATGTATGTTTCATCAGAAACCAGCCCCTCAGGCTGCAGCTATAATTATAAACTACTATATCTCTTTTACAGAAAGACTGGGCTTCTGGGTGTGTTGCCTTTTGTTGTACCTTCAGGGTGATAGTTGTTTAAAAACTCTTTATCCATTGGTTACAGTCCTATGGACTCCTTGAGCATAAGCTCTTCTAGCCATCAAAGTCAGGTGGTGTAGAGGTATCCCCTGGAAGCAGGCATGGCCATCTGGGCAACAAAGAAGTTTATAAGCTTCTTTCTGGAAGATGCTGGCAAGCTGGAAAGAGGCAATGGGAGAATGCAAAGATTGCATTCACTGTCCTCCATTCCCTGAGAGTATCTCTGCAGATCCCTATTAGTACATGCCAATTCTCAGGCTAATGTTTCTGGACACAGAAAGACTGGGTTTGTTTCAGTTTGCTATCTGTGAATTGCTCTGAGAGTAGCAGTCTGCCAAGAACTGAATCTGATTGCTCCAGTTCCACAGGAGACCAGAACACAAGTCTTCCTGGCTTCTGGAGGCAAGTGATTTAGGGGTGCTCCTTTTAGGGCAGCCATGAAAAGGAGGTCAGTTCAGTTCACTTCAGTCACTCAGTCATGCCCAACTCTTTGCAACCCCATGGACTGCAGCATGACAGGTTTCCTTGTCTTTCACCAACTCCTGGAAGTTGCTCAAACTCATGTCCATCATGTCAGTGATGCCATCCAATCATTTCATCCTCTGTCATCCCTTTCTCCTACTGCCTTCAGTCTTTCCCAGCATCAGGGTCTTTTCCAGTGAGTCGCTTCAGGTGGCCAAAAGATTGGAGCTTCAGCATCAGTCCTTCCAATGAATATTCAGTACTGGTTTCCTTTTGGATGGACTGGTTGTATCTCCTTGCAGTTCAAGGGACTCTCAAGAGTCTTCTCCAACACCACAGTTCAAAAGCATCCACTCTTCAGCACTCAGCTTTCTTTATGGTCCAACTCTCACATCCATACATGACTACTGGAAAAGCCATAGCTTTGACTAGATGGACCTTTGTTGGCAAAGTAATGTCTCTGCTTTTTAATATTCCATCTAGGTTGGTCATAGCTTTCCTTCCAAGCAGCAAGCTTTTTTTTTTAATTTCATGGCTGCAGTCACCATCTGCAGTGATTTTGGAGGCCCCCCCGCCAAAATAAAGTCTCTCACTGTTTCCATTGTTTCCCCATCTATTTGCCATGAAATGATGGGACCAGGTGCCATGATCTTTGTTTTTTGAATGTTGAGTTTTAATAAAAGCAGGTCACTGTACCTTAAAAAACAGGCACAAGATGTATGTAGATGCTTCCCTCCAGCAGATGCTCTATAATGAGGCAGGAGGTGGTACATATATGTGCCAAGTAAGTGTTCAGTCACTCAGTTTTGTCTGACTCTTTGTGACCCTATGGATGGATGGTAGCCTGTCAGATTCCTCTGTCCATTGGATTTTCCCAGCAAGAATATACTGCAGTGGTTTCCCATTTACTTTTCCAGGAATACATACTTAGAGCCATGAAAAGGAAAAATAGAGAGAGAGATATAAAGAAAAAGAGAAAGGAAAATAAAGAGAAAAAGAAAGAAAAGAAACTAAGAGAATGGGAAAGAGGAGGAAAAAAAAAAACAACATGATATTAGCTGGCTTCAGCAAGACAGAGGGAGAGAAGGAAGGTGGCACCCTTCAGCCTCTGTCCACAGATAGCATCTCAGTAGCCCACTCCTCCTCCTCCTTAATGCTTTAAGATTAGGAAATACGTCTCACGTTCGCATAAAATCTGGACAGCTTCCAATGAGCTGCTTCTTCACTGAGCCCTAGAGAAAATGGGCCTGTGTGCCAGTCCTTTAGGAGCCATTCCTCAGTTTGCCATGCCCCTTCTGATCTCCAGCATGAGTCCCATTGTTTTCAAAGATAGATATGTTGGGAACTTGGATTTATCTCAGGTATCAGTTTTAATTTTATTTTATTTTTAAACTTTACATAATTGTATTAGTTTTGCCAAATATCAAAATGAATCCATCACAGGTATACATGTGCTCCCCATCCTGAACCCTCCTCCCTCCTCCCTCCCCATACCATCCCTCTGCGTCATCCCAGTGCACTAGCCCCAAGTATCCAGTATTGTGCATTGAACCTGGACTGGCATCTCGTTTCATACATGATATTTTACATGTTTCAATGCCATTCTCCCAAATCTTCCCACCCTCTCCCTCTCCCACAGAGTCCATAAGACTGTTCCATACATCAGTGTCTCTTTTGCTGTCTCGTACACAGGGTTATTGTTATCATCTTTCTAAATTCCATATATATGCGTTAGTATACTGTATTGGTGTTTTTCCTTCTGGCTTACTTCACTCTGTATAATAGGCTCCAGTTTCATCCAATGTCTGGTGTCCAAACACTTTTCTCCCCTGGGAGAAGCTCCAGGTTTTGAGTTACTTCTCAACTGTGGGTCACTGTGCTGGGAGGTGAAATTTATGGCAAGATTGTTTCTCAGCCTTTCCTACACTCTTTCCTACACTCTTTAGTTGCCCTATATGAATGAGTTCCTTTGCCAGTTTTTAGTTTAATTTTGTTTGTTTCAAAGAAAAATTTCCCATGTATAGCTGTAAGTTCAGTATCTCCAAGGAAGGAGGTGAGGTTAGGAACTTAGCCATCAGGTGTCACCATCTTGAACCAAAACTCCCTAAATGCACTGTTAAAATTATTCTCTACCCTTCAATCTCTTCTCTGTTTCCGCACTTATATCAGCTTCCTATCTTCCACATCATCCTTCAAGCTCTATATCAAGTCATAACTTCTCTTAAAACCATCCTAAGATGCACGGGCCCATTTTTAGTGCACATTTTAACCTCTACTACAGCCCTTGCTATAAACTGCATTGTATTATAATTTCTAGTGCAGGTGACAATTTCTCATTGACTTGTGAGCCCTTATGAGACAGGAATACTTTTTGTCAGATTTAATTTTCCCCAGGGTCACTCTACATAAGCTTGATGGCATGTGCCTAAAGCATCCAATTCTCTTTGTTTTCTTCTTGAAGATAGAAGTCAAGGTTATTATTTCTGTTTTTAGGATGCACTTATATTTTTCATTACATGAGAAGTCTTAAAGGGAAATAATTTAGTAATCAAAATAAATAATCTGACACTTAGACAGTCTTCAGCCCATAGAGCATCTTGAAAAATGGACAATTTTTTTGATGCCCTAACTTAAAGAAGGTCCTAATCATGATAATTTATGTTGTGGTGTATGTGTGCATGTGTGTGTATCCAAATACCATGAGACTTTGTATTGTCTGGCTTCATGCATGTTTTTCAAGGTTTCAGAATCCATTAACCAGAGCTTATTTAGCTTTGCCTGATATGATAGCTTTTATTGTGTGAGTATGTGGGAATTTTTTTTTTTTTTAACAGAAGCCAAGTGTGCCCTTTGGATGAATTGATTTCCTCAATCTCATGGTGAAATATTGCATTTCAGTTGTCAGTTTTGATTTATTGTTTCTTTAAACATTAAATCTTCCTTTGCATTTTTATTGGTTTCATTAAAAATGTTCTGTTCATCTTTTTCATGGCCACCTCCATAAAGCAAGTAAGGCTTCTGTGAGGGAGCCTTGGGGGACACACAGAAACCCCTCTTTTCTGCAAAGTCTTCCTGGTTCATGACCTTCTGCTGGCTGCATGTTCCAAAGATCAGCAAACAATCCCCCAAAAAACTCTGCCTGCTTTTGCTTAGGAATTTATAAAATCATGTACTAAATCTTATGACTTTGGTGTGTAATGAAACACAGAGCATATGTCAGAAGACTGGTGTCCAAGCAGTAGTGGGCTTGAATGCTTTATCCTGCTAGCAAATGTGTTACATGAGATTTGACCCTTAAATTGAGCACTGGGAGAGATAAATAGGGTAATCAAAAGGACTCCCGTACAGTCCCAGGAACCTGGAGCCATCTGGTCAAGACAAAAATAAATCAGTAATGCTACTGGAAATGGTCTCCAGAGACCTTTGAGGATTGGTTTAGCATTGCTGTCTCTCAAATTGTGAAGCGGAGAAAACTGACAGCAAAGATCAGGAAACCAACTCTAATTAACACACACACAGCAAAGGGCTCAGAAATCCTTTCAGACTGAAATGTCTTGCACCGGAGGGACTAAAATTCAGACAATTATTCAAAGTCCCCTAGCTTGGTAAAGACATAAATAAAAGCATATATTGATTGTAGGATAAGCCTGTGATGTTCTACAGAAAAACAAACAAAACAGCAAAAACAGAAACCTCATTTAATCAGAATTTAACAAAGCAGAGTTTTTGGCTGTGCAGCATCACTTTGCTGCCTTCAATTAAGAAAACCAGTGCCTCTCTCATCTCTTTAAGAAATCTCTTTCTTCAACTTTTTTCATACATGGCAAAGTGAGAAATTAACAAAATCATGTGAGATGATTAAGCAGAGCCATTTTTCTTCTATGTATAATCTTTTGAAACTTAGTCAAAATCATTTTACTTGTGTATGCATGTGTGTTGTCACGAAGTCGTGTCCAACTCTTTGTGACCTCATGGACTGCAGCCCACCAGGCTCCTCTGTTCATGTGATTTCCCAGGCAAGAATACTGGAGTTGGGTTGTCATTTACTTCTCCAAGGGTCTTCCAGACCCAGGGATTGAGCTCACATCTCCTCCATTGAAGGATTCTTTATCACTAAGCCATCAGGAAAGTACCTTATTTGTACCTATTTTGAAAATACATGGCTTTTAAAGTTTTTAGTTGATTTTTAGTTGAAATATAGTTGATTTAAAATGTATTAGTTTCAGGTGTACAGCTAGGTGATCCAGTTATGCATATATACTCATAGATATTCTTTTTTAGAGTTTTTTCAGTATAGATTATTACAAAATAGTGAATATAGTTCCCAGTGCTAAATAGTAGATCCTTGTTGATTATCTATTGCATATATAGTAGTATGAATATTTTTATTCCAAACTCCCTAATTTGTCACTCCCCCACTTTGCCTTTGGCAGCATAAGTTTGTTTTCTATTTCTCTGAGTCTGTTTTGTAAATAAGTTCATTCACATAATTTTTTAGATTCCACATAAAAGCAATATCATATAATATTTGTGTTTCTCTGTCTGACTCACTTCAAATAGCAGAAAGAGGATTTAAAGAAACAATCCCATTTACTGTATCTAAACGAATGAAAATACATGTTACAGCCATTTTAAGCTACACTGATTCAAATCCCCCAAAGATAACATACTAGAAATACAAATTAACAAAAAGAAAGTATAAATATTGTTCTGATTTATTTTTGGAGAACTTTAAAATCATCCCAGATATATTTCCTTTTACATCACATGAAACATTTTGCCTAGCTTTTGCATTTGGGGACAGTTTTTTAAGATCATTTAATGGTCAAAGAGCCCAGTCTGCTCCAATCTCACACTGCCATGCAGGTCCACATCCTGTCTGCGGTTGTGCAGCAGGCCTCTCATCCACCACAGTGTTCTCTTGTATTCAGCTCATGCCTAAGTGCTGAGTGCTCACTCCCACAAACTGCTCCACTTAGAAATGTCTGAGTTGCAGGAAAGTGTGAAAGAAGGTGTCTGCCTGTCCCCAGAGCCTAGGTTCTGGAGGTGAACCAGACATGAAGAGAAGTAAGAAAATTCTGGAGAGTACTGCCAGTGAAATTAATGATACATGATCTGGCTGGGCAAGTAGAAGCATACGTCTTTCATTCAGTCCCATCACATTCAACACTGACTCAGTTTTCTCTCCTGTAAAATGAGAATTATGATGGTATTCAACTTGTAGATTTGTTTTGATGCTTAAATGAGTTAAGGCAAATAAAGCAGCTAAGAATGGTGACCAGCCCTTTTTTAGCATCCAGGAAACAAACAACTATCATACTCGGCATTATTCCACATATCTTGTCTGTGGTGATTATTATGTAGTTCCCTTAAGAATGAACTCTAGGGGGCGGTCCCAAGATGGTGGAGGAATAGGATGGAGAGACTACTTTCTCCCCTACAAATTCATCAAAAGATCATTTGAATGCTGAGCAACTTACACAGAAATATTTCTGAATGCTGGTGGAGGACACCAGGCACCCAGAAAGGCAGCCCATTCTCTTCAAAATGAGGTAGGACAAAATATAAAAGACCAAAAGAGAGACTAAAGAGTTAGGGATGAGACCCATCCTGGGGAGGGAGTCGTGAAGGATAAGTTTCCAAACAGTAGGAAACCCTCTCACAGGTAGGTCTGTGGGGAGTTTTGGAATCTCAGAAGGCAACGTAACCAGGAGGAAAACAAAAAACCCCATAGAATATATGCCTAACTGCAACTGCCAGTAGAGATGTAGCCCATAAGCCTGTATTCACCACCACTGAGTGGGGGCTGGACAGGGAGGCGTGGGCGGTATCATCAGTCCTTACGGTAAGGACTGGGCCTGAAAGTCCTGAGGCCAATCTGAGGGAGATAACGTGAGATAGAAACCCAAACTGTGGGATTGCCAGAGAGGAAAAAAATAGAAAGAGGGAGAACTTTCCCGAGAAAGGCTCTAACTCACAGCCTGGCCCTCTCACAGAACACAGGATTGAGCGAATACCAAAGGAGAGCTAGCCAGCTGCATACAGGCCCCCCTCCCGCTCCAGAGGCAGAGAGGCAGGCAAGTGACAGCTAGAGCCAGAAGGCAAGGGGCTCCTCCAATCTTGGCCCCAGGGACTGGCATCGTCCACCAAACTGTGAGCAGGCTCCCAGTTGCTAGCCACTTCTTCCTGGGATCCTGGACAGTTGACATCTGCCAGGAGGGTCACAGCCCGAGATCAGCTCCCCAGAGGAGACACAGAGCACACCTGAGACGGTGCTCTTGCTCAAGCGGCTGGAACCAGGAAG
This sequence comes from Bos indicus, assembly GCF_029378745.1. Classification (NCBI taxonomy): domain Eukaryota; kingdom Metazoa; phylum Chordata; class Mammalia; order Artiodactyla; family Bovidae; genus Bos; species Bos indicus. Next base: position 18,905,740 of record NC_091783.1, read on the forward strand.
GTGATTAAGATGCAAGGCCCTCAGGGACTGTGCACTCACAAAGCACCTGGTCGCCTGAGTTTCTCGGACCTGGAAAGGGCACAAAGCACATGCCCAACTGAGTCTGTCCCCTTGTGGAGTACCCAAGAAACTGAACCTGAGTGGCTTAGACCTGGGAAGTGCACTAAATGCAGGGCCCGGTTTGGACAGTGCCCTGCAGAGCAACCTGGAGCCTGAGCAGTGTAGACCCAGAAAGTAGATGCCACCATTAGCTAGGGCAAACCCAGTGTGATCCATACACTGTGAGGACTCCCCACACATGCCAGTGATATTTGTTTACAGTGTTTCTCCCTCCCCACAACACACTGAACTGCTGCTGCTGCTGCCAAGTCACGTCAGTCGTGTCTGACTCTGTGTGACCCCATAGACAGCAGCAGCCCACCAGGCTCCCGTCCCTGGGATTCTCCAGGCAAGAATACTGGAGTGGGTTGCCATTTCTTTCTCCAGTGCATGAAAGTGAAAAGTGAAAGTGAAGTTGTTCAGTCGTGTCCGACTCTTCACGACCCCATGGACTGTAGCCCACCAGGCTCCTCCGTCCATGGGAACTTCCCAGGCAAGAGCACTGGAGTAGGTTGCCATTGCCTTCTCCAACACACTGAACAAGTGAGCCTAAATAAGTGACCACCTTCGCCCCCTTGTGCCAGAGCAGAAATTAGACAGCAAAGAGACTTGCAAACAGAGGAAGCCAAAATAAACACAGAAGAGGGAACTGCTCTGGATGTGACAGGTGTGACAGATTAAAACCCTGTAGTTAACACTAACTAAGCATTGGAGGGGGCTTATAAAACTTGAGAACAAGTACAAGCTGGAACAAGGAACTATCTGAAACTGAACTGACCCCACACTGCCCACAACAGCTCCAGAGAAATTCCTAGATATATTTTATTATCACTTTTTAATTTTTTTTAATTTAAGTTCTTTATTAGTCCTTTAATTTTCATTTTTATAACCTACTATTACCTTGAAAAAAATACCTTACATTAAAGCAAATTTCATATATATATTTTATAATTTTTGTGATTGATTTTGTTTTGTATTTTTAATATTGAATTTTTGAGAGTCTAACCTCTACTCTAGATTTTTAATCTTTGCTCTTTGATATTTGTTATCAGTTTTGTACCTTTAAGAATCTAATTTTCAGTATTCATTTTCACTTAGGGGTGTGATTACTGGCTTGATTGCTCTCTCTCCTTTTGACTCTCCTTTTTCTCCCCCAGATCACCTCTATCTCCTCCCTCCCCCTTCTCTTTTCTACTTAACTCTGTGAATCTCTCTGGGTGTTCTGGGCTGTGGAGAACACTTAGGGAACTAATTACTGGCTGGATTGGTCTCTCCCCTATTGACTCCCCAATCTTCTCCTCCTGGTCACCTCTATCTCCCTCCTCCCTCTTCTCTTCTCCATGCAACTCTTTGAACCTCTCTCGGTGTCCCTCACTGTGGAGAACTGTTTCACCATTAACCTAGATGTTTTATCATCTGTGCTGTACGGGTGGAGAAGTCCCGAGGCTACTGTGAGAATAAGACTAAAAGCCAGAGGCAGGAGGCTTAACTCCAAAACTTGAGAACATCAGAGAACTCCTGACTGCAGGGAACATTAATAGACAAGAGCTCATCCAAAAGTCTCCATACCTACACTGAAACCAAGCTCCACTCAAGAGCCAACAAGTTCCAGAGCAAAACATACCACGCTAATTCTGCTGTAAAGCAGGAACACAGCCCTGAGCATTAAAAGACAGGCTGTCCAAAGCCATAGCAAGCCCATAGACACCCCAAAACCCACTACAGGACACTTCATCACACTACAGACAGAAAAGATCCAGCTCCACCCACCAGAACACAGACATAAGCTCCCCTAGCCAGGAAACCTTGACAAGCTATTAATCCAACCCTACCCACAGGGAGCAGTCTTCACAATAAAGAGGAACCACAACCTTCCAACCTACAGAAAGGGCACCCCCAAATACAGCAACCTAAACAAAATGAAAAGGCAGAGAAATGTTCAGCAGGTAAAGGAACATGATAAATGCTCACCAAACTAAACAAAAGAGGAGGAGATAAGGAGTCTACCTGAAAAAAAAAATCCAGAATAATGATATTAAAGATGATCCAAAATCTTGAAGACAAAATGGAGTTACAGATAAATAGATTAGAGACAGGATTGATAAGATGCAAGAAATGTTTAACAAGGACCTAGAAGAAATAAAGAGTCAATCAATAATGAATAATGCAATAACTGAGATCAAAAGCACTCTGAAGGAAACCAACAGTAGAATAATTGAGGCAGAAATTGAATAAGTGGGGTGGAGGATAGAATGGTGGAAATAAATGAAGCAGAAAGGAAACAAGAAAAATAATTCAAATAATTATTTATTATTCAAATAAATAAGAACAACCTCAGCGACCTCTTGGACAATGTTAAACACCCCAACATTCGAATGATAGGAGTCCCAGAAGAAGAAGACAAAAAGAAAGGCCATGAGAAAATACTTGAGGAGATAATAGCTGAAAACATTCCTAAAATGGGGAAGGAAATAGCCACTCAAGTCCAAGAAACCCAGAGAGTCCCAAACAGGATAAACACAAGGCAAAACATCCCAAGACACATATTAATCAAATTAATGAATATCAAAAATAAAGAGCAAATATTAAAAACAGCAAGGGAAAAGCAACAAATAACACACAAGGGGATCCCCGTAAGGATAATAGCTGATCTTTCGATAGAAACTCTTCAGGCCAGAAGGGAATGGCAGGACATATTTAAAGTGATGAAAGAGGAAAACCTTCAACCTAGATTACTATACCCAGCAATGATCTCATTAAAATATAAAAGGAGCAATCAATAGCTTTACAGACAAACAAAAACTGAGAGAATTCAGCACCACCAAACCAGCCCTTCAACAAATGCTAAAGGATCTTTTCTAGACAGGAAATACAGAAAAGGTTTATAAACGTGAACCCCCAAACAACAACAAAATAAATGGCAACATGATCATACTTATCAATAATTACCTTAAATGTAAATGGGTTGAATGCCCCAACCAAAAGACAAATACTGGCTGAATGGATACAAAAACAAGACCCCTATACATGCTGTCTACAAGAGATCCACCTCAAGCCAGGGGACACAAACAGACTGACAGTGAAGGGCCGGAAATGATTTCAATTTTTTTAAATTTACTAGGGCTAGATTTATGGCCCAGGATGTGATCCATCCTGGAGAATGTTCCATGTGCACTTGAGAAAAACGTGAAATTCATTATTTTGGGGTGAAATGTCCTATAGATATCAGTTAGGTCTAACTGGTCAACTACAGGGGAAAAAAAAAACAATTAAAAATACAAACATATAGAGGCTAAATAACATGCTTCTTAATAAGCAACAAATCATGGAAGAAACCAAAAAGGAAATAAAAATGTGCATAAAAAGAAATGAAAATTAAAAAACGACAACCCAAAACCTATAGGACTCAGTAAAAACAGTGCAAAGAGGAACATTCAGAGTATTACAATCTTACCTCAAGAAAAAAGAGAAAAATCAAATAAATAACCTAACTTTACACCTAAAGCAACTAGACAAAGAAGAAATGGAGAACCCCAGGGTTAGTAGAAGGAAAGAAAGAAAGAAAGTGAAGTCGCTCACTCATTTCCAACTCTTTGTGACCCCATGGACCGTAGTCTACCAGGCTCCTCCATCCATGGAATTTTCCATTCAAGAGTACTGGAGTGGCTTGCCATTTCCTTCTCCAGAGAATCTTCCAGACCCAGGCATTGAATCTGGGTCTCCCACATTGCAGGTAGATGCTTTACCATCTCAGCAACCAGGGAGAAGGAACCAGCGACCAACTCTAGGAGAAGGAAAGACATCATAAAAATTAGGGCAGAAATAAATGAAAAAGAAGCAAAGGAGACCATAGCAAAAATCAACAAAACTAAAAGCTGGTTCTTTGAGAAGATAAATAAAATAGACAAACCATTAGCCAGACTCATCAAGAAAAAAAGGGAGAAGAATCAAATCAACAAAATTAGAAACGAAAATGGAGAAATCACAACAGACAACACGGAAGTACAAAGGAGCATAAGAGACTACTATGAGCAACTATATGCCAATAAAATGGACAACTTGGAAGAAATGGAAAAATTCTTAGAAAAGTATGCTGCTGCCAAGTCACTTCAGTCATGTCCAACTCTGTGCAACCCCATGGACTGTGGCCTATCAGGCTTCTCCATCCATGAGATTCTCCAGGCAAGAACACTGGAGTGGGTTGCCATTTCCTTCTCCAATGTATGAAAGTGGAAAGTGAAAGTGAAGTCACTCAGTAGTGTCTGACTCTTAGCGACAACATGGACTGCAGCCTACCAAGCTCCTCCATCCATGGGATTTTCCGGGCAATAGTACTGGAGTGGGGTGCCATTGCCTTCTCCTAGAAAAGTATAACCTTCCAAAAATGAACCAGGAAGAAATAGAAAATCTTAACAGACCCATCACAAGCATGGAAATCGACACTGTAATCAAAAATCTTCCAACAAACAATAGCCCAAGACCAGATGGCTTCACAGGTGAATTCTACCAAAAATTTAGAGAAGAGATAACACCTATCCTACTCAAACTGTTCCAGAAAATTTCAGAGGAAGGTAAACTCCCAAAATCATTATATGAGGCCACCATCATGCTAATACCAAAACCAGACAAAGAAGCCACATAAAAAAGAAAACTACAGAGCGCTATCACTTATGAACATAGATGTAAAAATCCTCAACAAAATTGTAGCAAATGGAAACCAACAACATATTAAAAAGATCATACATCATGACCAAGAGGTGCAAGGATTTATCCCAGGGATGCAAGGATTCTTCAATATTTGCAAATCAATTAAAGTGATATACCACATTAAAAAAGTGAAGGATAAAAACAATATGATTATCTCAATAGATGCAGAGAAAGCCTTTGACAAAATTCAACATCCATTTTGATAAAAACTCTCCAGAAAGCAGGCATAGAAGGAACATGCCTCAACATAATAAAAGCCATATATGATAAACACACAGCAAACATTATCCTCAATGGCTAAAAATTGAAAGCATTTCCCCTAAAGTCAGGAACAAGACAAGGGTGACCACTCTCACCACTACTATTCAACATAGTTTTGGGAGTTTTAGCTACAACAATCAGAGAAGAAAAAGAAATAAAAGGAATCAAATTGGGAAAAGAAGAAGTAAAACCCCCACCGTTTGCAGATGACATGATCCTCTACATAGAAAACCCTAAAGACATCACCAGAAATTTACTAGAGCTAATCAGTGAATACAGTGAAGTTGCAGGATATAAAATTAATACAGAGAAACCTCTTACATTCCTATATACTAACAATGAGAAAATAGGAAGAGAAATTAAGGAAACAATCACATTCACCATTGCAATGAAAAGAATAAAATACTTAGGAATAAATCTACTTAAAGAAACAAAAGACCTATATATAGAAAACTATTAAACACTGATGAAAGAAATCAAAGATGACACAAGTAGATGGAGAAATATACCATGTTTATAGATTGGAAGAATCAATATAGTGAAAATGAGTATACTACCCAAAGCAATCTATAGACCCAATGCAATCCTTATCAAGCTACCAATGGTATTTTTCAGAGAACTAGAATAAATAATTTCACAATTTGTATGAAAATACAAAAAACCTTGAATAGCCAAAACAATCTTGAGAAAGAAGAAAGGAACTGGAGGAATCAAACTGCCTGACTTCAGACTATACTACAAAGCTACAGTCATCAAGAAAATATGGTACTGGCACAAAGACAGAATATAGATCAATGGAACAAAATAGAAAACCCAGAGGTAAATCCCCACACCTGTTGGCTCCTTATCTTTGACAAAGGAAGCAAAAATATACAATGGAGAAAAGACAATCTCTTTAACAATTAGTGCTGAGAAAACTCGTCAACCATCTGTAAAAGAATAAAACTAAAACACTTTCTAATACCATACACAAAAATAAACTCAAAATGGATTAAAGACTTAAATGTAAGACCAGAAACTATAAAACTCCTAGAGGAAAACACATGCAAAACACTCTCTGACATAAATCACAACAGGATCCTCTATGATCCACCTGCCAGAGTAATGGAAATAAAAGAAAAAATAAACAAACAGGACCTAATTAAACTTAACTGCTTTCACACAACAAAGGAAATGATAAGCAAGGTGAGAAGACAGCCTTCATAGTGGAATAAAATAATAGCAAATGAAGCAACTGACAAAGAAATAATCTCAAAAATATACAAACAGCTCATGCAGCAGCTCAATACCAGAAAAACAAAAACCCAATCAAAAAATGGGCCAAAGAACTAAACAGACATTTCTCCAAAGAAGACATACAGATAGCTAACAAACATATGAAAAAATGTTCAACATCACTCATTATCAGAGAAATGCAAATCAAAACCACAATGAGGTATCATCTCACGCCAGTCAGAATGACAGCTATCTGAAAGTTTACAAACAATAAATGCTTGAGACAGTGTGGAGAAAAGGGAACCCTCTTACTGTTGGTGGGAATGCAAACTGGTACAGCCACTATGGAGAACAGTTTGGAGGTTCCTGACAAAACTGAAAATCTGCCATATGACCCAGCAATTCAGAAAACTAAGATCATGGCATCCAGTCCCATCACTTCATGGCAAATAGATGGGGAAACAGTGGCAGATTTTATTTTGGGGGGCTCCAAAATCACTGGAGTTGGTGACTATAGCCATGAAATTAAAAGACATTTACACCTTGAAAGGAAAGTTATGACCAACCTAGACAGCATATTAAAAAGCAAAGACATTACTTTGCCAAAAAAGGTCCATCTAGTCAAGGCTATGGTTTTTCCAGTAGTCATTTATGGATGTGAGAGCTGGACTATAAAGAGCTGAGTGCTGAAGAATTGATTCTTTTAAACTGTGGTGTTGGAGAAGACTCTTGAGAGTCCCTTGGACTGCAAGGAGATCCAACCAGTCCATCCTAAAGGAAATAAGTCCAAAGTGTTCATTGGAAGGAATGATGTTGAAGTTGAAACTCCAATACTTTGGCCACCTGATGTGAAGAGCTGACTCACTAGAAAAGACTCTGATGCTGGGAAAGATTGCAGGTGGGAGGAGAAAGGGACGACAGAGGATGAGATGGTTGGATGGCATCACCGACTCAATGGACATGAATTTAAGTAAACTCGGGAGCTGATGATGGACAAGGAGGCCTAGCATGCTGCACTCCATGGGGTCGCAGAGTCAAACACAACTGAACAACTGAACTGAATTGAACTGACCCAGCAATCCCACTGCTGGGCATACACACTGAGGAAACCAGAATTGAAAGAGACACATGTACCCCAATGTTCTTTGCAGCACTGTTTACAGTAGCTAGGATATGGAAGCAACATACAAGTCCATCGGCAGGCAAATGGATAAGTCTGGTACATACACACAATGGAATATTACTCAGCTGTTAAAAAGAACACATTTTAATCAGTTCTAATGTGTGAAGAGAGCTGAGCACCAAAGAATCAATGCTTTTGAACTGTGGTGTTGGAGAAGACTCTTGAGAGTCCCTTGGACTGCAAGGAGATCCAACCAGTCCATTCTGAAGGAGATCAACCCTGGGTGTTCTTTGGAAGGAATGATGCTAAGGCTGAAACTCCAGTACTTTGGCCACCTCATTTGAAGAGTTGACTCATTGGAAAAGACTCTGATGCTGGGAGGGATTGGGGGAAGGAGGAAAAGGGTATGACAGAGGAAGAGATGGCTGGATGGCATCACCGACTTGATGGAAGTAAGTTTGAGTGAACTCCGGGAGATGGTGATGGACAGGGAGGCCTGGCGTGCTGCAATTCATGGGGCCTCAAAGAGTCAGAAACGACTGAGTGACTGGACTGAACTGAACTGAATGAGGTGGATGATACTGAAGCCTATTATACAGAGTAAAGTAAGTCTGAAAGAAAAGCACCAACACAGTATATTAATATATATATTTGGAATTTAGAAAGATAGTAATGATGACCCTATATGTGAGACAGTAAAAGAGACATAGGTATAAAGAACAGACTTTTGGCCTCTGTGTGAAAAGACAAGGGTGGGATGATTTGAGAGAATAGCATTGAAGCATGTATATTACCATATAAAAAATAGATCACCAGTCCAAGTTCAATGCATGAAACAGGACACTCAGACTTGTACACTGGGCAACTGGGATGGGAGGGATGAGGAGGGATGGGAGGGATGGGGAGGGATGGGATGAGGAGGGATGATGGAGGGGGGTTTGGGATGGGGGACACATGTATACCCATGGCTGATTTATGTCAATGTATGGCAAAAATCACCACAGTATTGTAAGGTAATTAATTTCCAATTAAAATAAATGAAATAATTTTTTAAAAACTTAAAAAAAGAAAGAGTGAACTCTAGTTTTTTGTTTGTTTGTTTTTTCTTAGACCTAGATGTTAGTTATTTAAAGGTTTGCTCACTGCTTTGCTTTTTTTCACTGAGATATCAGCCCACTACTGTGGGGGGAGTAGAGAAACAGAAGGCACTGTTTCTTTTGAAAGAGCTTCTAGTTTAGATGGATACACACATTCATGTGGTATGTAATGACAGAGCACAGTACACACAGAATGTGATTAAAAAGACTATTTTCACTTCTGTGCAGCAAGATGATGAAAACCCAACTATATATAACTAATCTGTTAACACTATAATGTCATCATGAACTCTGATTACAACATAATTGTTGCCCAACTTTTTTTTTTCTATGAAGTTAATAATTTTTGGGGGGTTTAGTTTCCTAACTACCCCAAATTTTTTCTGAGAGTATATTTTAATCTTTAAATAACTAGTGTGATTTAAGTCACTAGTGTCATATAGTTACTAGTGTTATCAGTTTCACTTTTTTCATTTTTATTTGAATTTATCTATCAACTGTGGTGTTGGAGAAGACTCTTAAGAGTCCCTTAGACAGCAAGGAGATCCAACCAGTCTATTCTAAAAGAAATCAGTCCTGAATATTCATGGGAAGGACTGATGCTGAAGCTGAACCTCCAATACTTTGGCCACCTGATGCAAAGAACTGACTCACTAGAAAAGACCCTGATGCTGGGAAAGATGGCAGGCGGGAGGAGGAGGAGCCAACAGAGGATGAGATGGTTGGATGGTATCACTGACTCGATGGACATGAGTTTGAGTAAGCTCCAGGATTTGGTGATGGACAGCGAAGCCTGACATGCTGCAGTCATGGGGTCACAAATAGTCAGACACAAGTGATTGACTGAACTGAACTGAGCCTGCATCTGCCTTCCCCTTCCTTCAGTCTAGGCTGAGTACACTCTAGACACATCTATAGTATTAAGATTACCCATCACTATCATTCAGAGAATTTAATAAGCCCAATTTGTTCAATCACATGTCTTCATTTTTCTTATTTAAATGAAAACATTTTATAACAGCTTTCTGAAAAAGAGTAATTTAGAGATACATTCTTAAGAACTCAATGTCTGAGCACATATTTATTTTTCCTTTATATTAAAAAAATTAATTGGAGGGTAATTGCTTTACAATGTTTTGTAGGTTTTGGCTGTAAAACAACTGATTGGCTGGATGTTAAATTCTAAGGTGAATTTATGAATTTGAAAGATTTTCTCCATTCCCTTTTGCCTCAGATACCTCCTCTTGAAAAATGAGATATGATTCTGTTTCAAACACCCTTCCTTTTTTGTCTATAGAAAATTAAGATCTTCTGTTTAGCCCCCAAATTCTGGAATCTCACAGTGGCATCTTTTGCTGATACTTTACATGATATTTGGTGAACTTTTTTTTATAAAATATGGAAATATATCCTTTGGATCTGGGGAGTTCCCTTGCATTATTTCTATGATAAAAATAATAACTATTTCATCCATTCTCCATTTCTCTAACTCTTATTATTTTTGTCCTATAATCTTGTACAGATGTCCTAGCTTTATTTTACTTTCACTCTTTTATGTTCTATTGTCTTCTTGTTTGGCTTTTTGAAAGTTTTCTTTATCTTTTATTGCTTGGGTTGAACTATTAAAATTTTGCTGTACATTTTTAATTGTCAATATCCCTTTCTTGAGTGTATTCCTTTTGTAAAGTGCTCAATTTCACTTCAAAAATGCAATGTCTTCACTCTTCTGTTTTGAATTTTAGACTTTCAGAAATTTTTCTTTTGCTCCTTACATTGTTTCTTCTGGTCTTATTTTATCCCTTTGCTTCAATGTGTTTTTTCTTCTTATTTTTCAGGCCTTCTGCAACCCTCTGGTGATGACTTGTGATATATTCATATATATTCATTAAGGCACTAAAAACTGATCTGTATTTCTGTGCTCATGAGCAGGGATTGCCAAATTGTGGGTGTCACTCTAGTATAATCAGGGGGTGACAGTTCATTCACCTTGGCCAGACTATCTCTTGAGTCAAATGCTGATTTGAGAAGGAAAAGCTCAATTTTCTGGCATTCTTTAAGATGATAAGGAAGAGTAGGCTAGGATCCGATTAGTTTAATAAAAACTACACTTTCATGAGTAATCTGTTTCTTCTCTTTTATATTATTATTAATTTTTTATTTTTATAATATTGTGTTGGTTTCTTCTAAACAACAATGTGAATCAGCTATAAATATCCCTCCTTCTAGAGCCTCCTTCCATTCCCTGCTTCCCACCTTTCTAGGTCATCTCAGAACTACAGACTGGGCTCCCTGTGTCATAGAGCAACTTCTCACTTCTGTCCATTTTACATACAATAGTGTATATGTGTTGCTTCTACATTCCCCATTTGTCCAACTCACTTCCTCCCTCACGGTGTCCTCAAGTCCATTCATTCTCTGTATCTCCTTTCCTTCCCTGAAAATAGGTTCATCTATACAATTTTTCTAGATTCCACATATATGTATTAATAATCCATTTTTGATACACCACTTTCACCTTGACTTTTAGCTAAGGTTACTATGTTTATGGTCTCATTGCTCCAGAAATTGCTCCAGTCTTTCACCCCACTGGTTCACTAAGTCTCCTGGCTGTTCAAGATAAGGACTAGTGCATGTGTGTGTGTGTGCTAAGTTGCTTCAGGCCTATCCTACTCTTTGTGACCCTATGAACTGTAGCCCCCCAGGCTCCTCCATCCATGGATTTCTCCAGGCAAGAATACTGGAGTGGGTAGCCATGCTCTCCTCCAGGGGATCTTCCCAGCTCAAGGATCAAACCCATGTCTCTTATGTCTCCTGCATTGGCAGACAAGTTATTTACCACTAGTGCCACCTGGCAAGCCCAAGGACTGGTACTTAGGTTATTACTTGCTCCTATACTGACTTCCATCCTACTCTCCAGTTTTAACCCCTACTTAGCACTTTTACGGAGAAGGCAATGGCACCCCACTCCAGTGCTCTTGCCAGGAAAATCCCATGGACGGAGGAGCCTGAAAGGCTGCAGTCCATGAGATTGCTAAGAGTCAGGCACGAGAGAGCGACTTCACTTTCATTTTTCACTTTCATGCATTGGAGAAAGAAATGGCAACCCACTCCAGTGTTCTTGCCTGGAGAATCCCAGGGACAGGGGAGCCTGATGGGCTGCCGTCTATGGGGTCGCACAGAGTCAGACATGATTGAAGCGACTTAGCAGCAGCTAGCACTTTTAGCCAAGGTGCTCATGTCTCTAAATCTAACATTTCCAGGTCTCTGCCATGAACAATTTGGCCAATGTTTGGGTGTTTCTTGGAGGCATTCAGATTTCTCGTTCCTCTGAAATGCTTAGACAGTAGCCTCCTGTTGATTTCATTCTAATTTCTCAAATTTTGTTGGTATATTTTGTTGGCTCTTCTGTGTGTGTGTGTATGTGTTTGGGTGTGGGTGTGTGTGTGTGTAATTTGCCTCTTTTGACATCCCTCTGTGGAAGAGTTTCAAGAGCAAAAGTGAATAAGAGATAAACAAGTGTGCTTAACACATCATGTCTAACTGAAAATCAGGATAAGATTTAAATGGCTGCATTCCAAACCCTAAGGCAGTGTATTGTGGGAGATGTTGTAGGGTTAAATCATTTTATGTATAATTTCTCAAGTCGTAATATGTTAGATGTAACCTAGAATTTTAAGATGAACACTCATCATTATAACTAAATATTTATTTGCCTAGGGATTGTGAAACCTGATATTTATTAACATATTTTCAAGAATCATTGCAAAGACAATAGTAGCCATCATGTTTGTTTCTTAGTCTCTGGAGCAGTATCTCCATAGCCAGGAAATTTACTTACCAGAATCCTCTGATACTTCATTTTTCTGAATAAGATTACAGAAAAATGTGTTAGGATTAATTATACCAAGTGTAACTGGAAACCCTAATGAAAAACATGATCACCAGAGACATCTTGAAAATATTTACTCTGACAGATCCAGTTCACCTAAATACCCATCTTGCTAACATCAACAATTTTCAAAAGCCTCAGTGTGAATTGTGTACCTTGAAACATGCAGGTCTGGAGAAGATGTAAATTTCATGGATGCAGCAGAGCTGGTAATGTACACTTTCCATCAGAAAGGGTCCTTCACATGGGATAATAGAAGAATCAAGTCAAAAAAGCTAGAAAAATTTCCAAGAAGTTCATGGTTTTTGTATCTAGCTGAGGATATTTAAGAAGATCTCTTTTGACAGCCTTTCTTTGTCACCAGTATTCATAGAATGATAGGAAATTGACTCATTTGAGAGATGAATCTTTTGTTGAACAACAGAAATGGTTGGAAACATTTTTTATTGTATTTAATATGAAAACAGTCGCATTCATTACTTTTATATTTCTTTTCATTTTTTATTATTTATTTTCCCTCTTTCCTTTTTATACTCATATTTAAAAAGTCATTGTTCTGACCATGAACAAATATCTCTAATAGATCAATGTCAGTAAAACAAAACAAAAAAATTAAGATTATCAGGAAAGGCCCATGGACCCCTAGCACCTTTGGGATACTTATATCATTGAGATTTCCTTTAATATTTAGTACTCCCAGTATAAACCACAACATTCAGTGTGCATATGTGAAGGGGCATACATATGTGAGTGTGTGAATGAATGGGTGAATGTATAATCGACTGGTTTCATTTTGTTACAGAAAAAATAAGTCAAAGCCTTTGACTGTGTGGATCACAATAAATTGTGGAAAATTCTTAAAGAGATGGGAATACCAGACCACCTGACCTGCCTCCTGAGAAATCTGTACGCAGGTCAAGAAGCAATAGTTAGAACTGGACATGGAACAACAGACTCATTCCAAATTGGGAAAGGAGTATGTCAAGGCTGTATATTGTCACCCTGTTTATTTAACTTATATGCAGAGTGTAGAGTACATCATGCTAAATGCCAGGCTGGATGAAGCACAAGCTGGAATCAAGTTTTTGGGAAGGAATATCAATAACCTCAGATATGCAGATGACACCACCATTATGGCAGAAAGCAAAGAACTAAAGAGCCTCTTGATGAAAGTGGAAGAGGAGAGTGAAAAATTTGGCTTAAAACTCAACCTTCAGAAAACTAAGATCATGGCATCCAGTCCCATCACTTCATGGCAAATAGATGGGGAAACAATGGAAACAGTAAGAGACTTTATTTTGGGGGGTGCTCCAAAATCACTCCAGATGGTGACTGCAGCCATGAAATTAAAAGACACTTTCTCCTTGGAAGAAAATCTTTGGCCAACTTAGACAGTATATTAAAAAGCAGAGACATTACTTTGCCAACAGAGGTCTGTCTAGTCAAGGCTATGATTTTCCAGTAGTCATGTATGAATGTAAGAGTTGGACTATAAAGAAAGCTGAATGCCGAAGAATTGATGCTTTTGAACTGTGGTGTTGGAGAAGACTCTTGAGAATCCCTTGGACTGAAAGGAGAACCAACTAGTCCATCCTAAAGGAAATCAGTACTAAATATTCATTGGAAGGACTTATGCTGAAGCTGAAGCTTCAATATTTTGGCCACCTGATGCAAAGAACCAACTCATTGGAAAAGACCCTGATGCTGGGAAAGATTTAAGGTGGGAGGAGAAGGTGACGACAGAGGATGAGATAGTTGGATCATATCACCAACACAATGGACATGAGTTTGAGTAAGCTCTGAGAGTTGGTGATGGACAGGGAAGCCTGAAGTGCTGCAGTCCATGGTGTCACAAAGAGGTGGACACAATTGAGCGACTGAACTGAACTCAAGGTATAAGTAGGACCTGTGGACAACCATGTCAACAAAATATATGTGAGAGCAGTTCTAAACTTGATTCTGGACTTGCAAACAAGAAGCAACCTGTACGACTGACTCCACTGTTATCTTGGAACAGGGCTTCAGTCTCTTAACCTATTTATACTTTCTTGATGTCCTCAAATTCTCATTTTTCTAAAATCTTATCAGCCTCCCTAAATGGTGACCTCATAAACATCTTCATATTAAAATTTTGTACCCAATGTTTTACTTTCCATAGAGGGGTTCACACTGAGGTGAAAAGCCTTGTAAAGATCATTCCCAACCTAAAGACTCAATCATGATGGGCTTTTGCACAATAGTGCTAGATGCATGACTTGAAATTATCTTTTTGGCATCTGTCAAGTGAACTCCGTAGCCTTGTGCTTCATGTTTCTCCTTGGCCTGTCTTTCCTTTTTGTTCAATGATTCTTTCTGCAAACACATGGCACATAAGCACATCCACATTATACATTTTGGTCATGAAAGGTTTTCTTTGGCTTCAATATTACAGTCAGGTTGATATGGCTATTTCTCTCCAGCATTTTCTTATTTACACATAGACTGAGAATCTAACAAGAAAATGAGGTATGGCTCTTTTCTACTCTCTTTCTCCCTCTCTCTCAGTGTCTCTTTCTCTCTCTCTCCAATTGGATAAATATGACACATAACAAGGCATATAGTATGGTGTGTATATATATATATGTATATATATATATATATATAGTAATATGGTTGCTGCTCTAATGGTATTTATCACATTATATACTTAGTACAACAGTATCTTCTATATTCCATATACTATATGTTAGATCTCTATGGCTTATTTAGTACTCATTACAAGTTTGGACCCTTAAACATAGTCAAGCTTATTTTTCCACCCATGGTGACCACTGTTTTACTCTCTATTTTTTGTACAGGTTTGACTATTTTAGATTTTCTGTCTCATTTGCCTTGTTTAGCGTAAAATGTTCAAGGTCTGTCCATGTTGTTGCAAATGTTAGGATAGCCTCCTTTCTCATGGATGGATAATATCCCATTGTGTATATATCTTTGTTATCCATTCACCCACTGATAGGCATTCGGGTTGTTGCCTTATGTTGGGTATTGTGTGCAAAGTTGCAATAAACATGGGAGTACATGTATCTCATTGAATTTCTGTCTTCATTTCTTTTGAGTATACACCCAGAAGTGAAATTGTTGGTTTGCATGTAGATTTATTTTTAATTTTTTGAGGAATGTCTATATCTTCTCTTACATCTTTCAGACTCGTGGCATTTTCTAACTCTCAGGTTTCTTCCCAGGGTTCAGATTCCATATAATCAAGATGTCTTTGTTCTCACCATTTCCCTTCTTGGAGACCAAAACCTATGCTCTCTTTTGTGGTATTTCCCACCCCACCCCCCAATTCCATCTATGCTCAATGTCTTCTCTTTTCCCTTAAAACATAAACATTTTAAGTGCAAGCACTAGTAGATCCCTAACATATCAATAAATATTGCTTTAAGAAGAGAAAGACCAAAGGTGACACTATAATATTTCCAAACAAGAATCATTAAATTTCATCATAACAGTAAAAAATATTCCTTAGTTCATATCCTGGAAATGCATGTGAAACTTTGGAGCTTCTTTAGGTCAAATCTTTTCGCCAGTCATACTCTTACAGTGTTTTATCTGTCCCTGTTCTTTTTTTTTTTAATATACAAATTTTGCCACCTATGATTCCATTATTCATTCATTAATTCCACCCACAACGTTTAAGCCTCTACAGTTTGAAAAGCATTTCAGAAAAAGCGTTTTGTGTGTTAGTTTCTCAGTCATGTCCGACTCTTTGTGACCCCATGGACTGTAGCCTGCCAGGCTCCTCTGTCCATGGTATTTCCCAGGCAAGAATACTGGAGTAGGTTGCCATTTCCTTCTCCAGGGGATTTTCCCAACTGAGGAATTGAACCTGGGTCTCCCACATTGCAGGCAGACTCTTTACCATCTGAGCCACCAGGGAAGTACCTTTCTGCATTCAAGCTGTACCTCTATAGTTTTGCAAGTTCACATAAAGAGTTGGTAATCAACCAAAGTCTTATTAGTTAGCAACTAGAGACAAGTGAGGAGAAGGCAATGGCACCCCACTCCAGTACTCTTGCGTGGAAAATCCCATGGATGGAGGGGCCTGGTGGGCTGCAGTCTGTGGGGTCACTAGGAGTCGGACACAACTGAGCGACTTCACTTTCACTTTTCACTTTCATGCATTGGAGAAGGAAATAGCAACCCACTCCAGTGTTCTTGCCTGGAGAATCCCAGGGACAGGGGAGCCTGGTGGGCTGCCGTCTATGGGGTCGCACAGAGTTGGACACGACTGAAGCGACTTAGCAGAGACAAGTGAAGTGATGGGAAGGAGGTATGATTGCAGGTTTGTATGGTTTTCCCCTTGGCAGGCAGGGCACTGCTAGTATGTCAGAGGAGAGCCCAGGGATGAAGCTTGGAGGTGTTTGGTCGATCCTGCCTTCCAAGTAAGTGCACATATTTTCAGAATTGCAGAATATTCAGGGCATCATGTAAAACAAATAAATAAACACAGCAAAAAAGCAACAATTATTGGGGGACAAGTATCATATAATCTTCAATGGGAGTAAGTAACAGGTGATATAGGTGAAAATAATCATTCCCAAGAACTGCATTCAGTTGCTGGTAATCAGCAATGGGCATGGCAGTGGCTTAAACAAGATAGGCTGTTGTTGTTTTTCCTTCATGTGAAAGAACTCCAGAAGTGGAGAGATGAGGGCTGGCATGGTGGCTCCATGGTATTTTCAGATCTTCTCAGTATTTCTACTTTCTGAAATAGTGCCAACAAACTTGATCAATGGGAAATCAGCTAAGTGGGTGGAGCAAAGAGCAGTGCCCGATTTAATGAGCTTAGAAAGTCCACTGCTTCGAAATGATGAGCATCCAGGATGGATAGGGTGAGAGCAGGTGACATGAAGCCCTGCATTAACCCACAGGTGTCCAGGAGCCCTTTCAGCCTCTTGACAGCAGAAAGACAAGGTAGTGCTACAACCAGTATTTTAGGTCTGACATTGATGTGAAGAATGGTTTTAAAAAGATGAAATAGGAGTGAAGGGACTTTTTGAAATAGCCTTATGAGAGGAGTGCTATTTGGAATAGAAAAAGAGAATTGCAAGCTTGATGGCATTTTGTGGTTTTATTTCATTTTAACTATAATCATGGTCTGTGACCTCCATGAGGAATCCATTGGGAAACAAACCAGGAAAGTAAACAGGCTGATTTGATTATTGTTCTAAGCATCCTAGCCATTGAGTGTGTCATACTTCTGCCTATATCTTGCACTCCGCCACTGCACAGAACTCAGGCAGGAAGAGTAAGAAACCACCATGGGATGTCATGAGAAGGAAATCAGCACCAATTTCCCAACCATATCAGAAAATAGAAGCCTCAACATCCTGATCTCTCTGTATTGTCTTTTTGATCTTCAAGAGTCTGCTGTTAAATGTAACTAACCCTGTGAGGAAAACTATACTAAGCAATAATTTTATCTTAATTTTCAGGGCAGTTAAAGGTTTGGCAGGTCCCTAGGACCCAAGCTAGAGTACGGGCGTTTTGAAGGGAGAAATTGGGAGGATGCTCAGAAGGAAGGAGAAGTAAACTGAGACTTCTCCAACACATGGAATGAACTCAAGGCCCTCAGTTGTCTTTGTGTCTCTGCTAGGACCAGATGAAAAGTTAGAATCAGACAGTAGTTCCCTAAATTTTGCTTTCCCTGGATTTGTCAGAAACTTCTCTATGACTCTTGGAAAATCTCTGCACTCCCTTTACCTATCTTTCTCTTATGAAGAACCAGAGTCATGGGTTAAATGGGCTATGGAAGAATAAAGAGAGTGAGTGATTAGAGCAGCTTGAGATTTCTGCGAGATTTAGGGTGTTAGCTGTTGACAGAATGGCACTGGCATTGGAGATCAGCAGTAATCTTGAGTCCTATGATAAGATGGGCTCTCCATAGCCCTCAGCATGTTTCTGTCAGTCTGGATTCTGTTCCTAAGGAATGAGGCTTTAGGAATCACTGGGAGGCTTTTCCTTGCTATAGAAGCCACAGATGAACAGCAAAGATGTAAGTGAGCATGTGCATGTTTCTGTAGGAAGCATCAAAATACACAGCACTGATATGGCTGTGCTCCCTCCAAGCGGGGCGGGGGGTTGGGTATTGTGTTACCCACAATACCTTGTCATTCATTTGGAGACAGAGCGTTGTTACAACTAAAATCTGAGGAATTGTTGATACGCTCCACCATGTCACCAGTGAAAGCCTAACCCTAGAGGTCACAGAGCTTGGAGAGGGAAGGTCCGGGTGGATGGAGAGATGCAGGAAGGGAGTGTTAAGAGGGAGAGGTGCACATTAGGAATAGAAAGGACATTCTGGGGAGCTATATTTCTTACAGTCTAATTGCTCGATGTTTTATAGAACCTGATCATTAGGGGATCTTGGGCATGATTCCACAGAGATGTTCTTGTGAAATAAAGCAAGAGGCTATTAAACAGAAAGTTTAAATATAGCTACAGGGAGACATCCTTCCTGACAACTTGACAGATGTCTTGGAATGACGACTCCTTCCTTCATTGCTAATTACAAAATCATTTGTCTTAAGGAAAGGACAAAAGAGAAGTAATTATGAAAAACATGATTCTTAAGGGATAAAAAGATAACATCAGTTTAAAACACGGAAGCAATCATAACCACTTAGAATCATTATTAGTTTGGTGGAACCAATGACAGGTTGCTTTTTAGAAACCAGAGGGAATGGGGCTCCTGAAGCAGAGGGAAGAAAACATTCAGTTTCTTGTTATGCTAAACTTATCCCCAGACTCCCGAGACTTCTTTGATGAACAGTTCATTAAAATTTCCGACCGCAGATGAATTTGAGCTAAAATACACAAATGTTTTAATTATACATTCCTTTTTAATTACACTAATGACTTGTAATGTGTTTATGTTGGTTTAGAGTTTAATTTCTTCCCTTAGATTAGGTGGTTGACTTAAGGACTGTGCTTTTCAGTAAAATAGCATGATTCATCAATGTTTGATTATGAATTAATGCCCAAATGCAGAAAAGCTGCTGCCAGTGGAGGGATGGCCCTGCCCATGAACAACTGCCTTTCCTCTGGGGCTCTGGGGCAGAGCATATCTCTCCATTTTGCAGGCATAAGTGTTGGGAGTTCTGAGAAAAAAGTTCTGAATAGTTTCCAGATTGGGAAGATGCTAAGGAGGGTGATAGGAGAGTGGATAAATGGGGAACTAAAGACCCCACTTATGAGAAGGGTCCATTTATATGTTGGCATGAGAAGAGTGAGAACTGGTCCACAATCATACTGTGAGAAGCTAGGTACACACTTCATAATTTTCACCTCTTATAGCCTCTTTGAGACGTCTCATTTTGAGGTCCTCTAACTTTATCCCCCAAGTTACCCTATTACTTCAGCCAATTCTAGCATAAAGAATAAGATTTAGATAAACAGTTTCACATAGATATATCATTCAACATGAATATTTATCCCTGCCCAAAGTTCGATTCCCTGAATTGGGAAGATCCCTGGAGGAGGGCATGGCAACCCACTACAGTATTCTTGCCTGGAGAATCCCCATGGACAGAGGAGCCTGGTGGGCTACAGCCCACAGGGTCACAAGAGTCAGACATGACTGACTCACTCAGTACAGCACACACTCCAGCTGAGACCAAATCTTGGGCTTTCCTGGTGGCTCAGCAGCTCAGCTGGTAAGGGATTCACCTGAAGTGTGGGAGACCTCGATTCAATCCCTGGGTTGGGAAGATCCCCTGGAAAAGGGAACAGTTACCTCCTCCAGTATTCTGACTTGCAGTATTCCATGGACTGTATAGTCCATGGGGTCACAAAGAGTCAGACACGACTGAGTGACTTTCATTTCACTTCACTTCAAACTTTGATATTTATATTTTAAAGGAGAATTCTTAAATGTTAAAAGTTATGCTAATTCTTAAATTTTGGTGTCCTTCTCACAAGGGTTGGGAACTAGGCAAATATCCCCATTTATCTGTCTGTGCAGTGGATGTCAGTGATTGTTTTCCTTTCCCAGCATCCCTTTGCCCTACATTAATAAGAAATTATCTTTTTTTTTTCCTACAGTGAAACCATTGCATGCACACTGATGAAACTATTGTCTCTGTATCCACAAAGAACTTGGCCTCATATGACCCAGGTCAACCCATCAGAGTATACAGTCCTCATAGCCACATACATTGATTTGACATAAGCATATCACAGAAGCAAGATTACTCAAAGTTCTCCCCCTGGAACTTTTTAAAACATTTATTCATTGAGGCATAGTTGGTTTATAACACTGTATCATATCACAGGTACCACATTATATTTTGACTTCTGTATACGCTACAGGATGCTCACCACCAAAAGTTCTGTTTCCATCTGTCACCATACAGTTGATCCCCTTTACTCTTTTTGCCATCTCTTCTCCAAGGTTTCTTTCTTTTTTTTTTTTTTTGCCAAGCTTGTTATACCACGCAGAATATGACTCCCCTAAGCATCTCCACGTCCCAATCTCCAGAACCTGTGAATAGTCTACCTTACATGGCAAAAGGGACTTTGCAGATAGAACTAGGTTGAAGATCTGGGGATGGGAAGATTACCCTGGATTATATGAGCAGGTCTAATGTAATCACAAGCAGTCTTATAAGTGAAAGAGGGAGGCAGGACAGTTAAAGATGTGACAATGAAAGCTCACTCAGAGTGATGTGATAGCTCCCTCTGAAGATGAAATAAGGATCCACAAACCAAAGAATGCAGGTGGTCTCTAGAAGCAAGAGAAGTCAAGAAAATGAATTTTCAGAGTCTCCCAAAAGGAACGCAGCCGTGCAGACAACTTGATTTTAGCCCCAGGAAACCTATTTCAGATATTTGACCTTCAGAACTGTAAGATAATAAATTTATCTTAAGTCATCAAGTTCATGGTAATTTGTTATAGCAACAATAGGAAAAAAATACACCTATCCAGGAAATGCTATCTCTCAGCTGCGATCTTGTTCTGAAAACCATCACGTCCATATGTGGAAAGAAGTTATTGAGACAAAGCCTTCTTTGCCAAATCCCTGGCTTGTGGTTCTTTGAGCTGAATTTCTGTACCTGGAAAAAAAAAAAAAGAGGTGGTTGGTCTATCTTTTCAATATGTTTGTAGTAAATGAAATATGCAACCTAAACAAGGTTTTCTACTAGTTCATAGTGTTCTGGTAATATTTTGTCACCACATACAAGTTATATATTTGGATTAAATCCACAATGGCATTTGTATCTATTGCAATTTTTGTATTCTTGCTATATTCTCTCCAAAACTGTTCTGAATGTTACAGAAAATAGGGGGTAGAATGGGTATCATCTCAAATGGAAGTAAAAATAGCACATTTAACATGAATGCAAAAGATGTATCTGGGTACAGACATTTCAGATACCTTAGGTGCCTGAAATTACATCATCATAGCATCTTCCCACTCTAAATAGACACATGACCACCTTGACCAGTGACATTCATTTTGTCTAGGCTGTATGCAGTAGGCTTGTCATCAAAGAAACTCAAGACATGTCAAAACTCCTGGGTGCGGAAGGAAAGGATTTCCATGTGAAAGAATAAGTAATTTTTTTCCAGACAGGGAGCTAAGTAATCAGGGCGCTGACTTAGAGTTTGGTGATAGTCAGTGGAGGATGGAATCCCAGTGTTCGTCACAATCTGAAAACAAAACCAAAAAACAAGGGTTATCTGGAGGGTCTGACTCACTCAAGGTTCTCTGTAGGCCCTTTTCTTTCCATATGACAACTTAAGGACAGCTGTACTTGAAAAAGTTAGGCTTTCAAATAGGAATCTAGGGGCTCTGATTGAAGAAAAGCAGGGAGTAGTCAATTGGGAACTCAGCTGCATAGACCTTGATGCCCTTCAACCTTCCTCTTCTCTGAGTGCTGCCTTTAAAATTAGACTTACTTGGCAATGGGCTATTCCACATTCATCTCTAATAAAGGAAATTAATTTTAACATATGGATAATCATTTGTTTGTTAACATGCATTTAGTTACAGATTTTCCTCCAGTGTGGAGGCTTTCATGGAGATTGTAGGGATCATTCATTCAAACATTTGCTGAGTGGTTGTTATGAGCCAGGTTTTCTACTTTGTTCTTGGAATACAAACAGGAATCAAAGAAAATATGCTTCTTTCCCCAAGGATTTCATGATCTAATGTGAGGCTGGCAGGGAGACTTGATCTGCCATAATAGGTTGAAAGGTTAAAGACAAATATTTTCTTATTCTCCCTTTTTACCAAACACAAACCCACTGGCTGTTGGAAATTCTACAGCCAACCTTTCTTGCCACTGTTTCAAACTCTTTCTTAACTTTGTGTATAACATCAGCACTTCATCATTCATACACACATTCCAAATACACATGGAGATTATTTTGTTCATTTTCCTTTGATTTATTGATAACCTAGAAAGACGAAATAGAAGTAGCTATAACAGAAATTTAAATCTATGTTCCCTAATCTCAATGTAAAGCCTTTTCACTACATCATGGCTGAGTAAACCAAACATACATGCACCTAATAATAGGGCATAAGGCTTATGGACTTCAAAAAATACTGACTTTCCTCCTAAGTCTACTGAATACAGTTCAAACAACATGGCTAGGCATTCCAGCGCTGCCACAAACTTGGCTTAACTCATTCTCCAGGGGTATTCCATCATTCAGCTACTAAAAGTTCATGCCTATAATTTCCTGAATCATTCATGTGCTTCCCTTCCTGCCTTGCTGTCTCTGCTGTTGCCCTTCTCTCTATCACAGTGCCCTGCGAGTTTCTTCCTCTTGTAGTTGCTTCCTTGTAAATTTCAATGCTTTCTCAAGTCTTTCCCAATCTCACAAGCCCAGAAATTTTCTATAGCTACCTTATTATTGAACTTTGCTTGTGCTACTCAAATGACTCTTGTCTCATTCCACCTTCTATCACAGGTATTTTGTCACTGTCTTATCTCTTCTACGAGAAGTAAGAGATTATAACGTATATCTGTGGATTCTGCAGTCACCAGCACAATGAATAGTGGGCATTATAATATCTGATCAATGATTGAATGGATTGAATTGGTTCAGGTCATTGAGAAAATGAGGAGACAAAATCAAAGTATTGTAGTTACAAAATTTAGCCTCTCTGAGTTGGGCTGGCTGAGGCCTGAGAGTGGAGAGTCTAAAAGGAGCCTGCAGGGAAACCAGTTAAGAGACTTGCACAGTGATTCTGGTGAAAAGAGATAAAAGTACGCTCTCTCTGGAAGAAATGGGACAGGAAGGAAATGGGTAAATTGTAAACGCATTTCTATCCAAGACATGGTGCAGGTAAGAGATAAAGAATGAAGTTTTTGCTTAGGTTCCTGAACATGGTAGTAGCACAGGAAAAATGCACAGACCATCACTGTCAGCCTGTTAAGTCCTTTCTTTCTTATTGATGTAAAGTCTGAGTTTGTTTTTGTTTTTATAACTGCATATGGTTTGTTACTTTGCTGAAGGTCCTTCACATTCTCTGGGGCACCAATACCTAACTATTTAAACTGTATTCCCAAGAGCTCTTGTACTCTGTATAGTTGCCCCACAGATATCTAGGATCTAGAAGAAACAGTATTGTAGCCAGTGTCCTGAGACCACCATCCCAGCCATCTCACTAGGGTTGATTTGATAACCGCAGTTGACATAAGGTCTCTCTTGAACAGAAGTTTTCTACTGTTCAAATATGTCTTGAAAGCTTTGCTCTAGAGCTGAAGTAAGCGAACTATGGCCCATGAGTTAGGAATGGCATTTACTTTTCTTTTTAAAGCATAGTTTGTTTCTTTTTTTTTTTTTAAAGGACAAGAAAAATGAAGAAATATTTGCAACAAAGGCCAGGCTTGACCCCCTGAAAGCCTTAAACATTTACAATCTGGTCTTTTAAAGAATAAATTTTTCCAGCATAAATACTTAAAAAATAAAAGTAGCTTTTTTTTTTTTTTTTTAAATCCTTTTCCCAATAGTTTGGCCAGAGTTTGCCATTGTGGTTGATATTTGCTGGCATTGTTCTTCCATACCATGTAGCCTCTCCTAATTAGCCTCCTTGATCTATGTTGGCCAACTCGAATTCTTGAACCCTGTTTTTATATCAGTGGCCAGATCCTCCTCTCTCACAATGCTTATAAACCACTTCAGGATTATAGCCAGAGCATTTGAGAATATTTATGCAATAAACAACTAATTTTTCAAGGTAGTTATGGTTATACATATTGGGCAGGAGATATCTTAAAATTCCAAATAAAGTACCTTATTTTAGTTATATGGCATGACTTTCCAATCACAGCAGTCACCTTTTCATAGAGGTACATCAAGATAAATAGAGCAATATCCATATTTTACAGTCTATAAAATTCAAATCTTTGCTTAAAAAAAGAGTTTACATGCAATGCATACACCAGCTTGCAAGTTTATTTATCAACATATATTTATGCAATATGTGCATTGTAAAGTTCAGGCATCAGCTTTAGGGTCTGGGCAAATATTTACAGCTTAGATCCAAACAGGGGTGAGTGCCTATCAAAAACTTTTGTGGTGGGTGGCTGTAGTTCATGGAGAAAAGTGCTACATAGAAGCCAGCACCTCAGGACATTGAGAGGGTGGAAAATTTCATCTTTAGGAGTGAAAACATTATTTTTTCCTCAGAGTCAAACTTTTCTACCACAATTGCAGTCTGGAGGTTAGGATGCACAATCTTTTACCCTACTTTTTACCACATTTTAAAAATATATGAATGCTTAATTTATACAGAGGCAAACATGTTTGATAATGTGCAAAATTTACCTTCTCCAAGTGTGTGTGTATTTCCAACAGAATCAGAAACTTCAGGCAAAGCCATGGGAATATAAAAGAAGAAATTTAAGGATATGGTGGGTATCAGTTTGAGATTTTGAGATGGAGTTTTATGGTACCTTGTACTCGGAGAAGGCCCTGGCTCCCCACTCCAGTACTCTTGCCTGGAAACACCCATGGATGGAGGAGTCTGGTGGGCTGCAGTCCATGGGGTTGCTAGGAGTCGGACACAACTGAAAGACTTCACTTTCACTTTTCACTTTCATGCACTGGAGAAGGAAATGGCAACCCACTCCAGTGTTCTTGCCTGGAGAATCCCAGGGACGGCGGAGCCTAGTGGGCTGCCGTCTATGGGGTCGCACAGAGTCAGACACGACTGAAGTGACTTAGCAGCAGTAGCAGTACTTATCCAAGGAGTAGTTATCCAAGTACTCCTGCTTGAGAGCTGGTCCAGGCTGAGGTTTTGGGAGGGTTGCTGGAGGTTTGGATGGTCAGTAAACCTGGTTTATGGCCAGAAAGGACAGGGTTGAGAGCAATCCATGTGACAGCAGGCTGGGGTAGTAACAATATCTGAAGCCAAACAAGAAATCCAAACAAGAATTCCCTGGCAGTCCAGTGATTAACACTGCATGCAAGGGGCATGTGTTTGATTCCTGCTCAGGGATCTAGATCCCTGCATGCCATGCAGAATGGTAAAAAAAAAAAAAAAAAAAAAAAATTATAATAATATCTAATAAATTCAAAGTAAACAGAACATTTTTAAAAGATTAAGGGAAAAATCTGGAATAAATTTCCTTTCAAGCGGTGAAGCAAAAAGGCGGAAACCAAATTTGAAGAATGTGGATGGAGACGGGGAGTGTCATATGAAAGCAAGAAGTTTGGAACCCTGAGAAATGAAAAAGTTCTCAAGCACAAAATGTGGCTGCACTTTTTTGTCCATTTGTGGCTACAACTGCTCATCTCAGGCACTTCTGGGCTTGGCAAGGAAGGTTTATTAGAGTCAAGAACATTCAAGATACACTCTTTGACACTCAAACACTCTTTGAGGGGACCCGTGTTCCTCACATTTGCCTAAACATCTGAGGCACATTCTGAAGAGGGAAGTTTGTTCCAGACACATTACCACTACACACCCTCACTCTTTCTGTGTACTGTAAGACTCTACAACAAAGTAAGGATTTTTTTTTTCCATCTCCAACTGAAATAGTAGACTTTCGCTGGGGCCAATTTTGAAAAGTCTCTGGAGTTGGTCTTCTCCCATGATATCTCTCAGAATAGTGAAAGAGGCTTCAATTTTGACACATGGAGCTAGTATTGTAGGTAAGAATCTGGTTTAGGGGACATAACACAGGTCTAAGGTCCAAATAAGTTTATTTCAAGTTTTATTTTGTTTTGTCATTTTTGTTTTGTTTCATTTTATTTTGTTTTAATACATATTCTGAAAAAATGTATTCGGGCAAAATGAAATATTGAAACATGATAAAGCCCATAGTAATCAAGCATTTAACCTCCTCCCTGCCACAAATTATAGTATAGTTGACAGTCAGTGGGGGTTCCTGCCATAGAATTGCTGATACCATATTCAGCATTATATGGACACCATTGATGGAAAGTACGTGAGTCAGAAATTCTATCTCAGGAGTTTACTCTCAATGTGTATTTTACAGAGGTGGCCAAAAGGTGTTACTGTTGTAGCTAACAGTGTAAAATATCCCAGAAAGTTAGTTCAAGGAATTATGTGGAGACACCATGCATGTAGATCAAGGCTATCCAGTTAAATGGCCAAAGAAATGCTAAATGATGGTATTTTTATTTACTTATAGTGTTCAAGAATGACTAGATGGCTGTCTCTCACACTATACCACCATAGGGATGAAAATAGAGAAGCAGAGAATAGAACAATGGTTACCAGGGGAAGGAAGGTTGGGGAAACAGGGAGATGATGGTCGAAGGTTACAAAGTTGCAGTTTTAAAAGACAAAAAGTCTAGAGATCTAATGTACAGAGTTATTAATATGTTACTGAATCCCAGAAACTTGCTAAGAGCGATTTCAGATGTTTCACACACCCCACACACATACACACAAACACAAAATGAGTCATGTCTGACTCTTTGCAACCCCATGGACTGTAGTCTACGAGGCTCCTCCGTACAAGGAAAGATGGGTATATTAAATAGTTTGACTATAGAAATTATTTCAGTATGTGTATCTATATGAAATCATTGTGATTTCCACTTTAAATATAAATAACTTTGTTAAAAATTATATAAGATCAACAACAACAACAACAGAATGGCACTGAAACAGTGTAACTAGTCTTACTGAGGGACCTCCCTCCCTGATGGGGTTTACATGCTTCTGGAGGGTTCACCAAGAACTCTAGGTGTGGCTGCCTAGGATCTGG
Source organism: Bos indicus (assembly GCF_029378745.1). Classification (NCBI taxonomy): domain Eukaryota; kingdom Metazoa; phylum Chordata; class Mammalia; order Artiodactyla; family Bovidae; genus Bos; species Bos indicus. The sequence goes on from NC_091783.1 coordinate 18,933,371, forward strand.
TCATGTTTATATCCATCAAACTCATGAAGATGAGTTTGAGTGACATCAATTCAGCCAAGGTGTGAATGAATGCAGTCTATGGGGCATACTTCCTTGGATCTGCCAGCCTGAATTGCTCAGAGGGACCATTCTGAGCAATTCTATAGATGGCGGTGGGCAGGATGTACAATTTCTTTTAAACTCCAAGATCTCAGTCTCCTTAATTCATAGAGCTCTCAGAAAACGTTCCCCAATTATTTCCAAAAAGTGTTTTTGGAATCTTGACCGTGAAAAATCTAGAAGCTTGCAAGTTAGCTGTCTCTGATAAAACCCATAGTTTGGTGACTGTCTCCATGCAGGACAATCTCTTGGGCACAGTGATCTTGCCACCAGCCTCCGGGCTGAATAAGACCAGGAAGCTGAGGAGCTCATGGGGCAGCTGGGTTTATGTCATCCCTGTCACTTGGGCACCCATGGAAGATGCCTTTATTTTAAATCAATACCTTATATTTCAAATCCAAGTATATTTCACTACCTCAACTGATTTTTATGTCACTTAATCTATACAATCACTTATGAGGTAGAATTATGTCATTTTAAATAGAGAAATTGAGGCTCAGAATTATTAAATATTTTGTTCTTGATTACAGTAAAAAAACAGCACCAGTGGTTAAGGAAACACATCCATTGACACCTCTGTGTTAACAGTGGCCCTAAATGCAGATGTAATACTCTGTCCCCATTTTCATGATAATAAAATGATGATAGTTACAGTCACTGAGTGCTTATCATTTTTCAGGCATGTGCTATGGCTATTCTTCTGATTGAGAAAAGTATCTAATTATCTCATTTACCATGAAGTATTAGACATCGAAAATAGCTTAATGAAGTCTGCTCTCAGACCGTTTTCCACTTTTAAAAAGATATATGGGTAGAGAAATCTGTAACCTAAAGGAATAAATGACTGTGGAATTTTAAGCCTTATAATAGGTAGTGAAAGAAAGATTTGGGGGTCAAAGATGCTTCTAAAAGTCATTCTTTCTATTTCATTTTCCACCACATTATTCCATAATCAGTTTTCCAACACCAATTTTAGTCAAAATGACCCTAAAGCAAAAGCAGACCTGAAAAAAAAAGGTTTGGTAGATGTAAGTGTGCACAGAGTCAAATGATAAACAATCCCAACCCAGTTATCATGTCTAAAATTCAATTATTGGAAATTAATTTCTTGGCCTCTTCAATTAATTTTATCTCAGGATCCAAATATTCTGAAAGGTCATGTACTTTTAGATATTATCAGTTACACTGCACTGTGAATGAGATTACTGTTTATTGGCTCTGAAAGTTAGTTGAAAAGCTTTTCCCACTGAAAAGTAGAAACCAAAAGAAAGCAATCGGTTGACATATTAATATTTAAACGGAGCTCTAAGGGGGAAGCTTATAAGACTGGGGGAGGGGTGGGGAGTGTCTGCATAATGCATTGTGGAAGCAGTGTCACTGGGAGGAGTGACAGAATTGAAGGAAGTTCTGGAGGGTCAGATTCAAGTCAGGAACCCAAGCAAGGGAAAGAGAGGATGGAACACAGAGCCTACTGCCATGAAGTCCTGGATTAGGTTTTAGCTCTACTGTGTCTTTCTGTCCAAGCCACATCCTGACTATCTAAATCTGTTTCTTCAACTCTAAAGTGAGAAAATTAGTAACGAAGGGGTGGCGTAACAGTTATTTTGTGGATGGAATTAGATACTATGTGTGGAAGTCATTTGGGGAGGGTAAAGTTCTGTACAGATGTTGACAAGAATTCTTGAATAATGAGGACCGGCAAGAAAGTGGTGAGTTTAAGACTTCAGCGAGTTCTCAGTCTTGATGAGATAATCAGCAGCCTCCTAAACTGGTAACCTGAAAAATCCCATTCTGGACGGTTTGTAGATTAACTTTTCCATGCTGATGTGAACTTCAACAAATCACAAATTAGTAGCCTGCAGGAAAACAGTGCAGGGCCAATGAACACATGATGTCCAACTCCTGAAAGCTTTGTAGCATCTGTGGCCTGTGTGCTAGGCGTTCATAAAAAAGCACCTTAATCTTTAAGGTGATTGCACTAAACACCAGATTCAAGTGATGGCTGTTTGGAATAAATGATTTGGGAACAATGATCTTCACTGTAAAGAATTTTACTGTCCACCAAGACAGATGGTTAAGTTGGCTGGATTGAGTAAGGAATCAGGAAAACTAATATAGATATGCCAGATGCTGACTTTGACTTATGACCTACAACCATTGGTAATGTCTATCTCCATAGATGAAAGAGATGTGAGTCTAAATGACTGAATTTTCAAACTCCTTGTCCACTTAATGGACACAACCAATCTTTTGTGAATAAATTATGACAGATAGTCATTTTTTTAAACATTACTTTATATTTCCTTTTCATTATAGAGTCTTCTTTATTTTCTAGCTCTGCTGCAATGAGTTGGCAGGTAGGCTACTGTAGCCAATGGAAGAGCTGACCTCTTGACTATTTTCTCTAGTTCATAGTCATTACCATGTGAAGAACATGCTGTTCATGTTGGATTGACCTCTGGCCTCTCTTGTCTCTCAATAAACACCCAGGACTCACAAATCTCAGATTTGCATCCTCTGTCCAAATTGTAATGCTATTGACTACAAATGCAGCCTCAAGAGGTGGGGGATTTTACGTTTAAGTATGCCCAGGTAAATATGCTGAGTGGCATATTCTAGTGCATAAAGAATGATATACAAGTGTCTGCTATGTTCAAAAACACAATTTAAATTAAATTATATTCCTCCCCACAAGCTCCCAACCCACACAGAAAATCCCTGCATGTATATCTCCAGATCAGAAATCAGTCACACTTGAAATAGCAGTAAATAAAACCAGAGATACAATCAAAACTTCAAGTGTTGAGAATATTCAGGCATATGGGAACATGGAGTAGAAATTGTTCTAGTCTTTTTAATAGATAGATAGATAGAAGCTGGGGTAACTTTCAGCCTCCCCATCTACATCAAAACCTGAGGCCTCCAGCATACTGATGCCTGAAATATATCTTTGAAAAGGAATACAGTTTAATCATTTAATTGTTTGTTTAGTTTTTCATTTTGCAACAAAAGATTAGGCACAATATAAGAAAACAGAAAGGTAGCAGTGGTGAAATGCATCATTTCTGGAATCAAACAGAACTGAGAATAAATCCTGGCTTGGTCCCCACAAGTTTTCTAACTATGAGTAAATTATCGGGTGCCTGATTGTCCATTTTTTCAAGCACTGATGAGATTAAGAGCATTCACCTTATCTATCAAAATATCAATGGCATTTTCCACAAAACTAGAATAAATAAAAAATTCATGTGGAAATTTAAAAGACTGTGAAAGGACAAAACAATCTTGAGAAAGAACACAGATTAGGAGTATCGTGCTCTCTGACTTCAGAGTACACTACAAACATACAATAATCAAAACAGTATGGCACTGGCATTGACATGTAGATCAGTGGAAAAGAATAGAGAGCCCAAAAATAAATACACGCACTTATGAACATTTAATCTACAACAAAGGAAGGAAGAATATATAATGGAGAAAAAAACAGTTTCTTCAATGAGTAGTGTTGGAAAAAGTGAACAGCTATATGTGAAAGAATGAAATTAGAAAAATTCCTCACATGATACACAGAAATAAACTGAAACATTATTAAAGACCTAAATGTAAAACTAGAAATTATAAACTCAGAGAACATAGGCATAAAACTCTTTGATGTAAATAATAGCTATATTTTTTCCATCTTTCTCCTAAAGCAAAGTAAACAAAAGCAATAAATAAACAAATGGAACCTAATTAAACTTAAAAGCTTTGCACAGCAGAGGACACCATCAAGAAAATGAAAGATAACCTACTGAATGGGAAAGAATATTTGCAAATGATATGGCCATATAAGGGGTTAATATAAAAAATATATTAACAGCTCATACAACTCAGTATCTAAAAACAAACAATCTAATCTAAAATGGGCAGAAGACCTGAAGAGACATTTTTCCAAGAAGACATACAGATGGCTGACAGGCACATGAAAAGATGCTCAACATCATTCATTATCAGGGAAATGCAAATCGAAATTATAGTGAGATATCACCTCACACCTGTGAGAATGGCTACCATAAAAAAGATACAAATAACAAGTATCAGTGAGGCTGTGGAAAAAAGGGAACCCTGTACACTCTTGATAAGAATGTAAATTGGTGCAGCCTGTATGAGAAATATGATGGAGATTCCTCAAAACACTGAGAAATAAAACTATCATATGCTTCAACAATTCTATCCCTGGTCATAGATCTGAAAAAGTGAAAATTCTTATTTGAAAAGATACATGAATCCAAATGTTCACAGCAGCATTATTTACAACAGCCAGGACATAGAAGCAACCCAAGTGCCCAGTAATAGATGAACAGATAAAAAACAGAGGGTGTGGAGAAAAGGGAACCCTCTTACACTGTTGGTGGGAATGCAAACTAGTACAGCCACTATGGAGAACAGTGTGGAGATTCCTTAAAAAACTGGAAATAGAACTGCCTTATGATCCAGCAACCCCACTGCTGGGCATACACACTGAGAAAACCAGAAGGGAAAGAGACACGTGTACCCCAATGTTCATCGCAGCACTGTTTATAATAGCCAAGACATGGAAGCAACCTAGATGTCCATCAGCAGATGAATGGATAAGAAAGCTGTGGTACATATACACAATGGAGTATTACTCAGCCATTAAAAAGAATACATTTGAATCAGTTCTAATGAGGTGGATGAAACTGGAGCCTATTATACAGAGTGAAGTAAGCCAGAAGGAAAAACATAAATACAGTATACTAACGCATATATATGGAATTTAGAAAGATGGTAACAATAACCCGGTGTACGAGACAGCAAAAGAGACACTGATGTATAGAACAGTCTTATGGACTCTGTGGGAGAGGGAGAGGGTGGGAAGATTTGGGAGAATGGCAATGAAACATGTAAAGTATCATGTGGGAAACGAGTTGCCAGTCCAGGTTCGATGCATGATGCTGGATGCTTGGGGCTGGTGCACTGGGACGGCCCAGAGGGATGGTATGGGGAGGGAGGAGGGAGGAGGGTTCGGGATGGGGAACACATGTATACCTGTGGCAGATTCATTTTGATATTTGGCAAAACTAATACAATTATGTAAAGTTTAAAAATAAAATAAAATTGGAGAAAAAAAAATAAAAAAAAATAAAATAAAATAAGGAACTGAAAAAAAAAAAAAACATAAGTTCTATATATGTATTTACACAATGGAATATTACTCAATAATAGAAAAAAATGAAATCTTGCCATTTGCAACATGAATGGACTTGTGAGTACTACACTTAATGAAATGTTAAGCAGGAAAAGACAAATATTATTTGTCATTATCATTTTATTTGTCATTTGTCATTATTATTTATCATATGTGGAATCTGAAAAATAAAACAACTGAATATAGAAAAACAGAAACAGGTTCACAAATATAGAAAACAGACTAGTGGTTACCAATGGGGAGAGGAAAAGGAGGAGGACAAGTTAAGAGGTACAAACTCTTGTGCATAAAATAAATAAGCCCCAAGGATATATTGTAGAGAACAGGAAATATAGTCAATATTTTATAATAACTTTAAATGAAATATAATCTACAACTATCCTGAATCATCATGTTTTATACCTGTAACTAATATAATATCATAAATCAACTATACTTCATTAAAAAGCTATATTACAAAAAGAATATTCACCTCATAGTATTGCTTAGGATGTCATCTGAGGCAGAGTAGGAAACATTGTCTGTATAAACAGCACCTATAATTTACATTTGACAAATGGAGGCTATCACAATAGTAAGTAACTGAACATATGATGGCCCAGGAAGTAAAGTGTGTTCCTCTAAACACTCAAACATGTTAGGTCCATGAATCAAGGCAAATTGGAAGTGGTCAAACAGGAGATGGAAAGAGTGAACATCAACACTTTAGGAATCAGAGAACTAAAATGGACTGGAATGGGTGAATTAAACTCAGATGACCATTATATCTACTACTGTGGGCAAGAGTCCCTTAGAAGAAATGGAATAGCCATCATAGTCAACAAGAGTCCAAAATGCAGTACTTGGATGCAATCTCAAAAACGACAGAATGATCTCTGTTCGTTTCCAAGGCAACCATTCAATATCACAGTAATCCAAGTCTATGCCCTGACAAATAATGCTGAAGAAGCTGAAGTTGAGCAGTTCTATGAAAACCTACAAGATCTTCTAGAACTAACACCCCCAAAAACGTCCTTTTCATCAGAGGGGACTGGAATGCAAAAATAGGAAGTCAAGAAACACCTGGAGTAACAGGTAAATTTGGCCTTGGAGTACAGAAAGAAGCAAAGCAAAGGCTAATAGAGTTTAGCCAAGAGAATGCACTGCTGCTGCTGCTGCTAAGTCACTTCAGTCCTGTCCGACTCTGTGTGACCCCATAAACGGCAGCCCACCAGGCTCCCCCATCCCTGGGATTCTCCAGGAAAGAACACTGGAGTGGGTTGCCATTTCCTTCTCCAATGCATGAAAGTGAAAAGTGAAAGTGAAGTCGCTTAGTCGTGTCTGACTCTTCGCGACCCCATGGACTGCAGCCTACCAGGCTCCTCCATCCATGGGATTTTCCAGGCAAGAGTACTGGAGTGGGGTGCCATTGCCTTCTCTGAAGAGAATGCACTAGTCATAGCAAACACCCTCTTCCAATATCACAAGAGAAGACTTTACACAGGGATATCACCAAATGCTCAATACCGAAATCAGATTGATTATATTCTTTGCAGTCAAAGATGGAGAAGCTCTATACAGTCAGCAAAAACAAGAGTGGGAGTTGACTGTGAACTCAACTTGAGTTCATGGAACTTATTGCCAAATTCAGACTTAAATTGAAGAAAGTAGCGAAAACCACTAGACCTTTCAGATATGACCTAAATCTAATCCCTTATGATTATACAGTGGAAGTGACAAATAGATTCAAGGGATTAGATCTGATAGATAAAGTGCCTGAAGAGCTATGGGCAGAGGTTCCTGACATTGTACAGGAGGCAGAGATCAAGATCATTCCCAAGAAAAAGAAACACAAAATGCAAAATTGTTATCTGAAAAGGCATTACAAATAGCTGTGAAAAGAAGAGATGCGAAAGGCAAAGGAGAAAAGGAAAGATATACCCATTTGAATGCAGAGTTCCAAAGAATAGCAAGGAGAGATAAGAAAGTCTTCCTCAGTGATCAGTGCAAAGAAATAGAGGAAAACAATAGAATGGGAAAATCTAGAGATCGCTTCAAGAAAATTAGAGATACTAAGGGAACATTTCATGAAAAGATTGGCACAATAAAGGACAGAAATGGTATGGACATAACAGAAGAAGATATTAAGAAGAGGTACAAGAATACACTGAATAACTATACAAAAAAGATCTTCATGACCCATATAGTCATGGTGGTGTGATCACCAACCTACAGCCAGACATTCTGGAATGTGAAGTCAAGTGGGCCTTAGGCAGCATCACTACAAACAAAGCTAGTGGAGATGATGGAATTCCAGTATAGCTATTTCAAATCCTAAAAGATGATGCTGTAAAAGTGCTACACTCAATATGCCAGCAAATTTGGAAAACTCAGCGGTGGCCACAGGACTGGAAAAGGTCAGTTTTCATTCTAGTCCCAAAGAAAGACAATGCCAAAGAATACTAAAACTACCACACAATTGCACTCATCTCACACTCTAGTAAAGTAATGCTCAAAATTCTCCAAGCAAGGCTTCAACAACATGTGTACTGTGAACTTCCAGATGTTCAAGCTGAATTTAGAAAAGGCAGAAGAACCAGAGACCAAATTGCCAACATCCATTGGATCATCGAAAAAGCCAGAGAATTCAAGGAAAATATCTACTTCTGTTTATTGACTATGCCAAAGCCTTTGATTGTGTGGACCACACCAAACTGTGGAAAATTCTCTAAGAGATGGGAAAACCAGACCACCTGACCTGCTTCTTGAGAAATCTGTATGCAGGTCATGAAGGAACAGTTAGAACAGGACATGGAACAACAGACTGTTTTCAAATCAAGAATGGAGTACGTCAAGATTATATTGTATATTGTCACCCTTTTTATTTAACTTATATACCGAGTACATCATGAGAAACACTGGGTTGGATAAAGCACAAGCTGTAAACAAGATTGCTGGGAGAAATATCAATAACTTCAGATGTGCAGATGACACCACCCTTATGATAGAAAGTGAAGAAGAACTAAAGAGCCTCCTGATGAAAGTGGAAGAGGAGAGAGAAAAAGTTGGCTTAAAACTCAACATTCAGAAAACTAAGATCATGACATCTGGTCTCACTTCATGGCAAATAGTTGGGGAAACAATGGAAACAGTGATAGACTTTATTTTCTTGTGCTCCAAAATCACTGCAGATGGTGAATCCAGCCATGAAATTAAAAGACGCTTACTCCTTGGGAGAAAAGTTATGACCAACCTAGATAGCATATTAAAAAGCAGAGACTTACCTTGCCAACAAAGGTCTGTCTAGTCAAAGCTATGTTTTTTTCCAGTAGTCATGTATGGTTGTGAGAGTTGGACCAGAAAGAATGCTGAGCCCCGAAGAGTTGATACTTCTGAACTCTGGTGCTGGAGAAGACTCTTGAGAGTCTCTTGGATTGCAAGGGGATTGAACCAGTCCATTGTAAAGGAAATCAGTCCTGGATATTCATTGGAAGGATTGATGCTAAAGCTGAAACTCCAATACTTTGGCCACCTGATATGAAGAACTGACTCATTTGAAAAGACCTTGATGCTGGGAAAGATTGAAGGCAGGAGGAGAAGGGGATGACAGAGGATGAGATGGTTGGATGTCATCACTGCCTCAATGGACATGAGTTTGAGTAAACTCCAGGAGCTGGTGATGGACAGGGAGGCCTGGGATGCTGCAGTCCATGGGGTTGCAAAGAGTCGGACGTGACTGAGTGACTGAACTGAGCTGGACTGAACTGAGCTGAACTGAACTGAGCTGTACTGAACTGACCTCGTGGTCATAGTCCCTGAATGAGGAGTACACATGCAGCAGAGGCAGTTACAACAGATAAGCCCCCACAGAGAGAAAGGAGAGATTTGCCTTCATGCTAAGCAGGAAGTCATTGACACTAGCCGTTATCATTCACATTTTGAACCTCAAGTTTTACACAACACAGGTCTCTCTTAAAGTCTGTACCCACTGCATATGTGGGTGCACTGCAGCTGGTATTCCTCTGGATGTGCTGCACTGCAGCTGGTATTCCTCTGTTGCCCTGTGAGTCTTGGCCCTGGTTCCTGACACAAAGGTCAGGCCACAGGAAATGATGCAGAGATCATTGAGGGTTTGTGTCCCTTTCCACCAGAGATTCTCTCCTCCTTCAGCAGATGCTCTTTCCATCCATAGCATCCAGAGCCCACAGTGTTGCTACTGAGTACCAAGGCAGCCTACCATAAATTCTGCCTGTAGCACCCCTCATTCTCCTCATCTGTCCTAATTGCTGAGTTCACTGGTTCATTCTTTCAAGGAAAGTCAGTCAATCTAACCACAACTCAGTTTTATTTCGAACAAAGTTCTCTCTTCTTACCACCAACACATTGGAAATTTCAAATCTTGACTAGGATCTGTAGAGAAGTTTTGAGCCAAGGGGATCTTTCACATCTCTCTGATCATTCTCTATATACTTTTTCACTATCAAGATAGTTGGTTCTGGTTATACATAAAATTTTTTAAAATTAGGTAATTAATCAGATGAATAGTGAAAAACTAATCAGCACATAAAACTTAACACCATCTCTACCCCTTAAAAATCACTTTAGAGGGCAGAATGGGCACTGGGTACATGGAGAACATTTTGTCTAATGTGACTCTTGCTTCCCTGGTGGCTCAGCTGGTAAAGAATCTAGCTGCAATGTGGGAGACCTGGGTTTGATCCCTGGGGTGAGAAAATCCCCTGGAGAAGGGAGCGGCTACCCACTCCAGTATTCTGGCCTAGAGAATTCCATGGACTGTCAGTGGGGTTGCAAAGAATCGGACATGACTGAGGGACTTTCATTTTCACTTGAGAGGCATTAGGGTGCAGGGCTGATGAACTTGACTTTCCAATCAACTTCCAAGGTTGTATCTCAGCTCTGTAACTTTCTATCTGTGTGATCTTGTACAAATTGCTTGATCTCTCTTTGCTTGTTTCTTTATATGTAAAAAGAGAAACTTTTGCATTTACTGGACAGTGTTGTTGTTAAATGTTAAGTGAATAGCACTCACACAGTGCTTGGAACAGCTCATGGCAAGTATGCAACGAGATTTAGCTTTTATTATCAATGCAGGATTAAGTTCAATGCTTTTGGCATCAGGTAGACTATGATTGGAGCTTTGGATCCTTCATCTCTGGGACTCTGAGCAAGTTATTAATCTCCCTATGCCTCAGTTTTCTCATCTGTAAAAGAGCAGCAATAATTATGCCCACTACTTCTATAGGGAAGTTGTGATGATTAGATGAAATACATTGCTTAGCACATCATATATTCATAATTGAGAGTAACTACTTTTTACTAATGAATTAGACTGACGTTTCATGGTGAATCCAAAATCAGCATTTAGAACGATCAGTGTTATTTTATTTATGTGATTATTTTCATAAAGACCTGATGTAATGACACACTTCAAAGTCTGGCTCAAATGTATCTTATCTGTAGCCTGCTTGACCAAACAGCAGTTTTCCATAATCCTGCTTGTGAATGACTTATGGTGCATTGGTTTGCATATAGTTTATTTCTCCTGAAAGGAAGAGACCATCATATATACCTTTTTTTTTTTTCTTTATTTGCCCCACAATTTGGCAGAATGTCCCACAACATGGTAGATAGATACCGGTTCTTTAAATTCTCCCATAGAGGCCATCAATTTTCTTCCTCTGTAGCTGTTTATTCCGCTACTGTTTCAGTGGCATGCTCTAAACATGATTAACAGTCCTCTTCCTTCAGTTACGAGCTCAGTAACTTCTCAGTGGTACATGGAAAGGGCACATGAGAAAGATAGCCTTCAGATACCTCAAGCTTTTTTTTTTGTTTTAATCAAAGAGCTTGAACCAGAAGTTCAAAAGCCGTTTTAGTCTCAAGACAGAGACGAGTTCCTAAGGCCTGTGTTTATCAGTGAAGCTCCTCATGGATCTGATTTGACTTGACATTGTTTCTTTTTCCTTGCCTCCAAATGACTGATTTATTCAGAAAATGGATGTCTGTAGAAATTAGGACAAAATACCTAATATCAAACACTGTTGAGGGAATTTTTCAACTTTAATTGATTATGATCATGTGAGGCTGATTCTTAAAGTATTTATTTCTGTGCATATTTTCCCTCAAATTTGAAATTCAGTCATTAGTGTAGTCTACTGGACATGAAACGACAGACTGGTTCCAAATTGGGAAAGGAGTACGTCAAGGCAGTGTATTGTCACACTGCTTATTTAACTTTTATGCAGAGTACATCATGAGAAATTCCGGGCTGTATGAAACACAAGCTGGGGTCAAGACTGCTGGGAGAAATATCAATAACCTCAGATATGCAGATCACACCACCCTTATGACAGAAAGTGAAGAGGAACTAAAGAGCCTCTTGATGAAAGTGAAAGAGGAGGATGAAAAAGCTGGCTTACAACTCAACATTCAGAAAACTAAGATCATGGCATCCAGTCCCATCACTTCATGGCAAATAGATGAGGAAACAACAGAAACAGTGAGAGACTTTATTTTCTTGTGCTTCAAAATCACTGCAGATGGTGACTGCAGCCATGAAATTAAAAGACACTTTCTCCTTGGAAGAAAAATTATGACCAACCTAGATAGCATATTAAAAAGCAGAGTCACACTTTGCCAACAAAGGTCTGTCTAGTCAAAGCTATGGTTTTTCCAGTGGTCATGTATGGATGTGAGAGTTAGACGATAAAGAAGGCTGAGTGTCAAAACATTGATGCTTTTGAACTGTGGTGTTGGAGAAGACTCTTGAGAGTCCCTTGGACTGCAAGATAAAGATAGTCAATCCTAAAGGAAATCAACCCTGCCTATTCATTGGAAGGACTGATGCTGAAGCTCAAGCTCCAGTACTTTGGCCACTTGATGCAAAGAACTGACTAATTGGAAGAGACCCTGATGCTTGGAAAGACTGAGGCAGCAGGAGAAGGGGACAGCAGAGGATGAGATGCTGCATCACTGACCCAATGGACATGATTTTGAGCAAGCTCTGGGAGTTGGTGATGGACAGGGAAGCCTGGGGTGCTACACTCCATGGGGTTGCAAAGAGTCAGACATGACTGAGCAACTGAACTGACTTAAATCTTCATAATCTTCCTTAGTGTTTGCAGTCCAACAACAATGATGGCTTTTGTTGGGTCAACTCAAGCTTCTTGACAATATAAGTGCAATAGACCTAGGCAGTCTCTGTGAAAATGTGCTCTTGGCACTAGTTTAGGAAGGTGATTCTGCCCGAGTTATAGCTGGAGAGGTACCTTCACAAGTCTCATGCAGAGATCATCAAACAAAACCCAAGCATGATCTTTGGTCCCTTGCAGTCCAGCTTTAATATGTGTTGGACTAAATACAACACAACTCAGCAACCAAGTGTAATTTTAAAGGAGTTAAAATGTAGGTTCTTTTCTTCATTAAATTTTTCAAAGACCATAAATAGTTTTTCTCTAGTGACTCATAGTAATATTTCACAGCATTCTTTTCCCTCCACTTTTGCTACAATTTAGGCTGGCATAAATGGATGCAAGTGTTAAGTGAAGGGTTAGGAAAACAGAAAACCTGTGAAGGTAAGGATAAAGCAAATGAGGACACCATGGAGGGATATAGATAAGCCCAACAATATTGGTAGTATTCCCTAATTAGCATAGCTTTGTTATAATATTATATCATTTATAATAACAGAATATTTTCCTAACACATGCTCATACCACACATATACAAATACACACACACACACACACACACACACACATCAGAGGGAAGTGTCATAAAAAATAATACACCTTACTGATTGGTTTAGTGAATGAGGAAGGTGTGCATCTTCTACATATAGCTATTTTACTGTATGAATGTGATTGCACAGCTTCATGATCAATACAACTTGAAGAGGAAATGGGGTAGTTATTCATTCATCTATCCATTCATTTATTCACAAAATTCTTTTGGATACTTACCAGAAGCCAAGTATGTTTCTGGAGACTGAGGCTACAATCTTGAACAGAAAAACAAAGCCCCTGACCCAGGAGCTTACATCTTGGGGGGCGGGGTGACAATAAAGGTATAATGTAAGAAGTGTTATGAAGAGCAGAATAAAGGGACAGAAAAGGGTTCTGTTTTACATGGGGTTTCACAGACATTTTCTCTTAAAAAGTAATATCTGTGGAAAGATCAGAACCAAGTGAGAAATGAGATTAGAGGCAAGATAGACGGACTGAAGGGAGGCAGCAACAACCCAGCATTGTTTTTTAATACCTTCATTCCATTTATGAATGGGATGCTTTTTTTCTTTCCTTCTTCTATTATTTTTTTTTCTTAAGAAATCCTGTGCTTCTTGAAATGTGAAATAGGTGAAGGAAAATACAGTTCGGGACCATTAATTGTGCTTTCTTATTGAGTATATAAATTTGATGTCAAACGGGCCTGGCTGAAATGGTATATATTTATTTCAAAAATATCATTTCTGTGAGGCATTGCTGCATCATCCTATTGATTTAGGGATGGGTGTGATTGTGCCTGATGCTTTTATGAAAGGCAGGCTATTAACAAACTAAATTGAAAAACTAGTGAGTCTGCCTTTCCAGGCCCAATCCAGCATGCTGCCCATGTGAGGCTTAAATGGGAAAATACTGTAAAAAGACTTATTTTAATGTGACAGACTCCTCATTGCAATCCATAAACCTTATTTGCTGTGAAGAAAAAAAAAAATCCTACAAGATAGAATTCTCATGCTTGGGCAGCAATCTCCCTCTGGTTTCTCTCCCATCCATAGCAACATTAATCTTTTCATTTGAGAAGCTGACTCTCTTTGACCTTGTTGGACATTAGGATTAAAATCTTGTGTAAGACAAGGCAGCTTTACAAGAGTCAGAAAAACCATGGATTCTAAAGCAGAAAGTCATTGGAAGTGTTCAGGAACTGAACTTTTTGCAGAATTCCTGCTGTGGGGCTGGAGACTTAAACCTGGGGTATGACATCTGTGATATAGTAGTTTTTACCTCATTCCAGTTTGACTTCGCTTTGCAGACAGAAACTGAGGCACGATAAGGGATGACACTTGTCTACTATTATACAGCACACTAGTAGCAGAACTTATGTCCCAGAGCTGTTCCCAATCAAACTCACTAACTCTTTAATATCCCACCTTCCTATGAATGTAAGAGTTATGTGGGCTTCCCTGGTGGCTCAGATGGTAAACAATCCACTTGCAATGTGGGAGATCCGGGTTTGATCCCTTGGTTGGCAAGATCTCCTGGAGAAAGGCATGTCAACCCACTTCAGTATTCTTGCCTGGGGAATCCCCATGAACAGCCCACATGACTGTGGGCTACAGTCAATGGGGTCACAAGACTTAGACACATCTGAGTGACTAAGCACACACATTCCGGTGGCCCATGAGTCAAGATGAATGGTCCAGAGGAGTGCTTGGAAGAGTTTGGAATTTTAAATAGGGCAAAATGATTATGTGAATTCACAGAAGATGTACTTGGATTTTGACAGAGAGAAAGGGGCTTGTTGGTAGCCTCTTGCCCCAACAATGCCATGAGGTCATCCCAGAGACCTGTACCTCCAATACCAAATGGTTTCAATCCTATTTGATATGAGGGGTGTGTCAACATGAAAAGCTACTGAACACTTTTCTTTCCTTCCAAAGATTATGTAATGGGACACTTCTTTTTATGACAGAGCTAAAATTTAGATATTGCAAGGATTTGTGTGTTTTTTTAATCCACATCAGAGGAAATGACTCCACAAAGGTATATTGAAAACTAGATGTTTTCTCAACTATTCATTATATTATTCATGAGGTAACAAAACAGAGGTAAGTTAGCTTCATCTTTCTGTTTAAGGGCCCCAATCTCAACTGGAGGAGGAGATGAAGGACCCAGCCATGGGGTGAAGCTGTGTGCCTCAAGGGCTGGGAGGTGGAGAAGATGTGCAAGAAGGAAATGATGAACAGAGTGACTGTAGAGCCTGCTCACCCCATGGACCATGTTATGTAGCTCCCATTATAGCCACTGTTGAAGGATGATCTGGGAATGAGGTTCAGTTAAGTTCAGTTACTCAGTCGTGTCCAACTCTTTGTGACCCTATAGACTGATGCTTGCCAGGCTTCCCTGTCCATCATCAACGTCTGGAGCTTGCTCAAACTCATGTCCTTCAGTTAGTGATGCCATCCAACCATCTCATCCTTTGTCATCCCCTTCTCCTCCTGTATTCAACCTTTCCCAGGATCAGGGTCTCTTCCAAGGAGTCAGTTCTTCGCATTACGTGGCCAAAGAAATGAATGAAGCCTCAGCTTCAGCATCAGTCCTTCCAATGAATATTTAGAACTGATTTCCTTTAGGACTGATTGGTTTAATCTCCTTGCAGTCCAAGGGACTCTCAAGAGTCTTCTCTAACACCACAGTTCAAAAGCATAAATTCTTTGATGCTCAGCTTTCTTTATGATCCAAATCTCACATCCATACATGGATTATACATGACTACTGGAAAAAGCAGAGCTTTGAATAGACAGACTTTTGTTGGCAAATAATGGCTCTGCTTTTTAATATGCTGTGTAGGGTAGTCATAGCTTTTCTTCCTAGGAGCACATGTCTTTTAATTTCATGGCTGAAGCCACCACGCACAATATTTTGGAGCCCAGAAAATAAAGTCTGTCATTGTTTTCACTGTTTGCCCTTCTATTTGCCATGAAGTGATGGAACTGGATGCCATGATCTTAGTTTTCTTAATATTGAGTTTTAAGCCAGCTTTTCATTCTCCTCTTTTGCTTTCATCAAGAGGCTCTTTAATTCTTCTTAATTTTCTGCCATAAGGGTGGTGTCATCTGCATATCTGAGGTTATTGATATTTCTCCTGGCCATCTTGATTCCAGCTTGTGATTAATCCAGCCTGACATTTTGAATGATGTACTCTGGATATAAGTTAAATAAACGGGGTGACAATATACAGCCTTGATGTACTCCTTTCCCAATTTGGAACCAGTCTGTTGTTGCATGTCCAGTTCTAAGTTTGTTGTGATCTTTCAATTTGTTGTGATCCACACAGTCAAAGGCTTTGGCATAGTCAATAAAGCAGAGGTAGATGTTTTTCTAGAATTCTTGCAATTTGATCTTTTTATGCTCTGCCTTTTCTAAATCTGGGTTGTATATTTGGAAGTTCTCAGTTCACATTATGTTGAAGCCTCACTTGGGAATTTTGAACATTACTTTGTTAGCATTTGGGATGATTGCAATTGTGGGGTAGCTTGAACATTCTTTGGTATTGCCTTTCTTGGGGATTGGAATGAAAACTGATCTTTTCCAGTCCTGTGGCCACTGCTGAGTTTTCCAAATTCACTGGCATACTGAGTGCAGCACTTTCACAGCATCATCTTTTAGAATTTGAAATAACTCAACTGGAATTCCATCACCTCCACTAGCTCTGCTCATAGTAATGCTTCCTAAGGCCCACTTGACTTCGCATTCCAGGATATCTGGCTCTAGGTGAGTGTCATCATGGTTATCTGGGTCATGAAGGTCTTTTTTGTACAGTTCTTCTGTGTATTTTTTCCACTTTTTTATAATATCTTCTGCTTCTGTTAGGTCCATACCATTTCTGTCCTTTATTTTGCCTTTCTTTGCATGAAATGTTCCCATGGCTTCTCTTATTTTCTTGAAGAGATCTTTAGTCTTTCGCATTCTATAGTTTTCCTGTTACTTTGCATTGTTCACTGAGGAAGGCTTTCTTATCTCTCCTTGCTTTTCTTTGGAACTCTTCATTCAAATGGGTGTATCTTTCCTTTTCTCCTTTGCCTTTAGCTTCTCTTCTTTTCTCAGCTATTTTTAAGGCCTCCTCAAACAACCATTTTGCCTTTTTGCATTTCTTTTTCTTGGGGATGGTCTTGATCTCTGCCTCCTGTACAATGTCATGAACCTCCATCCATAGTTCATCAGTTGCTCTGTGTATCATATCTAGTCCCTTCCTTGAGTCTATTTGACACTTCCACTGTATAATTGTAAGGGATTAGATTTAGGTCATACCTGAAAGGTCTAGTGGTTTTCCCTACTTTCTTCAATTTGAGTCTGAATTTGGCAATCAGGAGTTCATGATCTGAGCAACAGTCAGCTCCTGGTCTTGTTTTTGCTGACTATATAGAGCTTCTTCATCTTTGACTTTAAGTAAATCTTTAATCCTGTATAAATCTTGAATGTCTCCTGTAGAGGCTCAGGCCAGTGCTGACCTGCTGCAGGGACAGGGGCTCTGGTTGCTGCAGACCAGAGGTGTCCTTGTCTGTTGGTGTGTGGCATTAATGCTCTTGGAGGAGGTCACCATTAGCCCCACTATAGAGCCACTGAGCAGAGGACCCACAAACTACAGAACAATTATACCAAAGAAATTCTCATAATGTTAAGAAAGTTCTAGGATGCAGAACAGATTTCTCAACGTGGGGATCTAGCAAAGGGACTGGCCAGGGAATTGGACTTTGGAGACCAGTGGGATTTGATTACAGAACTTCCACTGGACTGGGGAAACAGACTCTTGGAGGGCACAAACAAAACCCTGTGCACACCAGGACCTAGAAAAAAGATGCAGTGTCCGCACAAGAGACTGAGCCGGACTTGCCTGTGCATGTCCAGGAGTCTCTTGGGGAGGCATAGGTCAAAAGTGGCTTGCTGCAGGATCGGTGGCACTGAGTACAACAGTAAGGGCATTAATTCTTCTGAAGGAGGTCACCATTACCCCTACCATAGTTTGGCCTCAGGCCAACCATCAGGGAGGGAACATAGCTGGACCATTAACAGAAAATTGGATTAAAGATTTACTAAGCTTGGCCCTGCCCATCAGAACAAGACCCAGATTCCCCCACACTCAGTCTCTCCCATCAGGAAGTGTCCACAAGCCCCTTGTCCTTATCCATTAGGGGAAATGAGGTAAGAATATATAAAACTGCCGTGAGTAAGACCAGTGCCAGATCTAATATATGGCATGAGACCAATTAGGGAAATATTTCTCCTTTCTTTCTTCCTTCCTTTCCTTCTTTCCTTCCCTTCCTTCCTTCCTTCCTTACTGCTCTCCCTCCATCCCTGTCTTCCTTCTTCTTTCCCTCATCTTCTCTTCCCTGCCTCTGTTTTTCTTTCTTTTATTTTAATTGGAGGACAATTGCTTTACAACGGTGTGTTAGTTTCTGCTGTACAACAAAGTGAATCAGAATATGTATACATATATCCCCTCCCTCTTAAGCCTCCCCCACTCCCACCCCATCCCACCCCTCTAAGTCATCAGAGAGCTCCAAGCTGAGGTCCCTGTGCTATACAGCCGCTTCCCATCATCCATCTGTTTTACACATGGTAGCGTATATAGGTTCCCCCTTCTCCATACTCTCCCTCCTTTGTTCTGTTCTTCCTGCTAACTTGATAACAGTGTCTGCAAAGTCACTTGTGGTAATAGATGCAGTTATGAAAGAAAGGTATCCCGAAGGGAGCGTGGAAGCCTTTCTCATTACATTAGGAGGATTCTGTCCCTTTTGGAAAGAAGGAAAGGGGCACAGTAAGTGGCAGTTCTTCCCCAAGGAAAAACACTCTCTGGAGACATGCCTGGGCTCAGTTCTCATTCTTCAAAAGTTGGGTGACCTTGGGCTCCCCTGCTGTGTGCAACCCCAGCCTCGTGGATACATTCTGGTGATGTGCAATGAGAAGTATCTGCTCGTCAGTTACTCTGCATTTTGTTCAAGTTATACTTCATTAAAGCAGAAAGTGCTCTGAATTTCCCTCATTTTCCCTCACTAATCCTTATTTTGCCCTCTCCCATTCACCTCCCCCCTTCTACTTTATGTCCTCCTCTTCTTTCCCTCCCTCCTGCAACACTCATACTCATTTCTACTGGCTGGAATTTCAAAAGACTTCCAACTAGACACAAAGAAATCCCGTTTCTATGCACAGACAGCCTTCAGACTGATGGCCCCATTGCATTAGCATACAATAAAAGCTGGCAGGGGGTGCATCTCCCGCTGTGATCCTGGGTCTCTGTGCCTCAGGGGGGTGGGAAAGTTCCCAGGGTGCAGCTCCTCGCTCTTGTAATGAGGCAATTGCACACTTTGGTGACAGCTCTGCAGCCTCAATGGCAGCTGCAATCTCCATGAAAGGAGAGGGCAGAGGTAGACCCCATGCATCCTATGATCTGGCGGGGGTTTCCTGGTTTCACTTTTTTAATCTTTCACTGCCCTGAAAATGCTTGAAATACTACCTTTGTATTTATCAGAAGTTAGACAGTTTATATTGAGGGGGGCATTATTCATAGAAATTCCTCATTAAAAATATAAAGGGTGATTTAATTAAACATTTACACTGCTGCACCTGCTTGCCAATCCTATATGAGAAGAGGGCAGAACAGTGATTATGGGAAAAAAGAGTGTGTTACCTTTTGGCTGCTAGAGAGTTTTTCAATACAACACTACCTTATATTGCCGTTGGGGCTCCTGGGTTATTCCAATGCCCGGTGTTGCAGGACTTCAACACCCGGAGTTCAAGTTCCTCCTGGCCCCATACTGGGCACCAACATAAACTCTATGGCCACCATGGACTTAGATGGACTCTCTCCACTGGGCCCTTTGGTCCTATCACTGCCACCAGCTGCCATGGATCCTGCACCCCAATCTTCTCTGGCATAGAGTCACCATGAAGCCCACACTTGCAACTGATGGTCAAGTAGTTCTTTGTTTAAATCTGTGATAAATGGGTCTCTGGAGGGGAATGAATTGAACTCAGCACATATCCACACTTTGAGCTTGTCAGCTTTTATTGTTTCTATTTTATAAGAGCCCAGAGAAAACAGAGCTGAAATGTAAGGAAGTTGCATTTCCCCTCTATGTGATATTGTCCTCTCTCTAGGGAGGGAGTGGACAGAAATAAGCAGGTTAACAGTCCATGGGGAAAAAAAAAAAGAATGGGCTGTCAATTCCAGATGGAATTAAGACAATTGATATATGCAGGCCCCTTGGTGAGAAAATGTCATATAGCTGTATTCTACCCCAAGTTCTTCGCCTAAAATCTACCTTCTCTCCTGCAGTCAATTCAGATCTGAATTTGTTCTCCCAAACACACGTGGATTCCTCGAGGCTTACAGTCTCTTCTTTATGAGAAGTCACATACCGCTGGATTACAAATCACTCCTTAATACAATATTAAAGCGCCCTAATCGACCAACTTCTAGCTACAGGAAATTACTGTTTAAATAAAAGCAGGAGAGTTTATAGTTGCATAAGGGTAGATATTTCTGACCACAGAGGGTCTGATCTGTTGGAAGACAAGGAAGGGAGGGTGTGGGGTCTTTGCTCTCAGACTTCCTCCAGAGCAAAACTGAGCATCCTGTGTTCAAGCTGGTGTGTTCTGTTAAAAGGCCAAGTCAGGCATCTTGAGGCTTTCATGATTCTGGTCCTCAGTTGATCCAAGAGGATGACTCTGACAGCTACAACATCCCCTTGAGTATTCTTTTAAAATTAGTCTTACATCCATCTCTTCTCACCAAGGGTACTTGAAGGTCTGAGAAGTGCCATCCCAGGCCTGAACAATTGCCATAGCCTCTTCACAGGATTCTCCCCTTCCCTGGCCCTGTCCATGATGCTCCTGTACAATATTCCTACCGTAGCCATCTGGAGACATCCTCCCTTATAACACTTTCAGAATCCTCATGTCTGTTGGAGGGAGTCCAAATTCCTGAGTTAGGCATTCAAGGCCATGGAACTCTATAGACTCAACTCCCACCTGCAGACTTCTTCCCTCTATTCCCTCATATATCCCTGATAAGACACCACTGCAGGGATCCCACCTCATGCCATGGCCCAGGCCTTCCTCCTGCTTTTATGCATCATTGAAGAGTAAGGAACCAGAGATTAAATTGCCAACATCCATTGGATCATCAAAAAAGCAAGAGCATACCAGAAAAATATCTACTGCTGCTTTATTGACTATGCCAAAGCCTTTGACTGTGTAGATCACAAAAAACTGAAAAATTCTTCAAGAGATGGGAATACCAAACCACCTGACCCACCTCCTGAGAAATCTCTATGCAAGTCAGGAAGCAACAGTTAGAACTGGACATGGAACAACAGACTGGTTCCAAATCAAGAAAGGAGTATGTCAAGGCCATATATTGTCACCCTGCTTAATTTACTTGTATGCAGTACACATTATGAGAAATGCTGGGCTGGATGAAGCACAAGCTGGAATCGAGATTGCTGGGAGAAACATCAATAACCTCAGATATGCAGATCACACCACCCTTATGGCAGAAAGCAAAGAACTAAAGAGCCTCTTGATGAAAGTGAAAGAGGAGAATGAAAAAGTTGGCTTAAAACTCAACATTCAGAAAACTAAGATCATGGCATCTGGTCCCATCACTTCATGGGAAATAGATGGGAATGCAATGGAAACAGTGACAAAATTTATATATATTTTTTGTGCTCCAAAATCACTGCAGATGGTGACTGCGTCCATGAAATTAAAATATGTTTGCTCCTTGAAAGAAAAGTTATAACCAACCTAGACAGCATATTAAAAAGCAGAGACATTACCTTGCCAACAAAGTTCCATCTAATCAAAGCTATGGTTTTTCCAGTAGTCATGTATGGATGTGAGAGCTGAACTATAAAGAAAGCTGAGCAGTGAAGAATTGATGCTTTTGAGCTGTGATGTTGCAGAAGACTTTTGAGAGTCCCTTGGACTGCAAGGATATCCAACCAATCCATCCTAAAGGAAATTGGACCTGAATATTTATTGGAAGGACTGATGATGAAGCTGAAACTCCAATACTTTGGCCACCTGACAAAGAACTGACTCACTTGAAAAGACCCTGATGCTAGGAAGATTGAAGGTAGGAAGAGAAGGGGATGACAGAGGATGAGAAGGTTGAATGACATCACCAACTCAATGGCCATAACTGTGAGTAAACTCTGGGGGTTGGTAATGGACAGGGAGGCATGGCATGCTGCAGTACATGGGGTCACAAAGAGTTGGACACAAATGAGCAACTGAACTGACCTGGAGAGTAAAAGAGACGAAGGTATGGTATAGTGGCATGATCACCAGATAGGCGTTGCACAGAGGAATTTAGATACTATTTCTTCCCCTTCCTTGCTCTGTCCCCTTTACTTAACTATTGAATATTTTTCTGATCCTTCTTCCTCAACTTCAAGTACTGTATAATCATTCATTTCTTATTAGGTTGTTGTATTCAGAAGCATATGTATATATAAGTATCTGGCATATAGTAGGAGCTTCAGATCAGATCAGATCAGTCACTCAGTCGTGTACAACTCTTTGCGACCCCATGAATCACAGCATGCCAGGCCTTCCTGTCCATCACCAACTCCTGGAGTTCGCTGAGACTCACATCCATCGAGTCAGTGATGCCATCCAGCCATCTCATCCTCTGTTGTCCCCTTCTCCTTTTGCCCCCAATCCCTCCCAGCATCAGAGTCTTTTCCAATGAGTCAACTCTTTGCATGAGGTGGCCAAAGTACTGGAGTTTCAGCTTTAGCATCATTCCCTCCAAAGTACGGGCTTAATACATAGCAATTATTATGATGATTTTACTCTTCCATAACCCCTCAATTCCAGCCAACCTGTCTCAAGGGCCTTGTGTAAATTTTAGTCACACCATGAAATTGTTTTGATAACACTAACTCTGGTTAACTTTTATCTCTTCTAAAATCTTTTAGTGTATTTATAAGATACTTGGCACTCACTTATTTGTCTTAATTACCTTGTCAAGCACATAGATAGAGTCTGTACATCGAACAAGGTTGATAGAGACTGTTCCCTACCTCTGTCTTTTCTCCCTGCTCACCTAGAGGCATTTTCCTGCACTGATTCTTGAGCCAGTCCCAAGTGATTCAGAAAATACTGAAGACACTTTGAACCTCTGTTTATGCACCACTTTCCCCAGTAACATTTTCCAGGGATGTCCTTAGTATTTTCAGGTAAGCTTTCTGTGACCATGACTCCAAACTGGCGAAACATGGATTAAACCATATGCTCCCAATTCCTTTCCTCCACGTTCACAATTTGTTGGAACTTCAAATTCAACATCCCCCAATTCTAGCAAAAATGAGCTTCAGTCAAGGCTGATATATATGACTCTGGTCCTGGGCACCTGTGTGGTAATCCAGACATTGTGTAGGAGTGAGATCCCACTACAAACCCCAGCTGGAGGGCCTGGACTGCACCTTCTAGAAAAAGACTCTTTCCAGGGCTGTCCCAGTGCTCAAAGATCAACAGCTGTCCAAGGCCCCTGTGTCTTGTGTTTTTGTGTTCTTGTTGCCCTGGGCATCCTTTCTGTGCCAGCTTAAACCCCTGAAACTGGATATTATTTACTTCCATGGGAAAGAGAGGATCTAGCCACATTTGAGTGCTGAATCTTGCTCTTAGTCAGCCTGCTCATGAAGCAGTTTGCTAAGCAGATTGAGTTAAATATGCCTTCCCCCACATACTTCACTCTGCTGGGATGAGCAAAATGTGTGCAGCTAACCCCCAAATCTAAAACACGAGGTGACACATTCTACAGGGTAGTACATTCTAATCATCTCTGCCCCCTTCCAAGAATGTTTACATTTCCAGCTATGGATGGGGGACTTTCTAAACAGAGCTGGTTTGATTATTACTAGATTGATTGAACAAAACAATTTCCATGGAAAACCCAAGCATGCAGTTACAAAGGCACGGTGGCTTTGCGAGTGTGGGCTATGTGAGAGGCAGTTTTGTGGCAGACAGGCAGGCAAGTGGACAGCCTCTGAGTTTTGATGTGAGCAGGGAACTTGAGGCTCCCACCCATCCCTGATGTTCACTTTTCTGTGACCTTGGGAAAGTCACTTATCCTTGTGAGGATTAATGAGTTAATCTCAGGGGAAGTACTTTGAGATCACTGGCTGACAGGTGCTGTATAAGTACAAAGTATTATTATTAAAATGTCACTATACTGGCTGCGTTTGTTCTTGAGGGCACGGAGGCAGGAATGACAGCCCTGGGTGAGTGGATAAGGATTACATAAGACAAGGAAGTACAGAGTTCTGCCACAAAAAGTTCTATCTGCTAATACTACTTCTCTCCACTTCTACCCCCACTCAGTAATCTTCTGACTTGTCTGTGAACAGAGGCAAGCTTTATTTTCCTAAAATGAACTCTGCAAAACAGTTTTTTAGCCGGAGGCTCTGTATCCATATATCTTTCTGGTCTTCAGTACAACCTTGGAAGTAGAGGCCAGAAAAACTTATTTTAATGTCTCCAACACCTCCATCTTTTCCTCAACAAACCCAGAAATATCCCTCTGGCTTTCCCCACACATGAACAGAAATAAAAATAGAGAGAGAACTTGTAAGCCTGGGGTTCTAAACAGCAATGGTAAAAACTCAAACTCCCTCTCTTAGCAGAAACTTCCATCTTCTCTCTATGGCTCATTTTTTGTTTACTTTATCTTTGTTCCTAAATAGAAGTTTGAAGAAATAAGGTATCATTTATTAAAATTTCGCACAGATAGTAGACACTCAAAAAATTGATAAATGAGTGATCTGTATTCATTCTTCCTGGCTATCAAACTTTTTGTTGTTGTTTGCTGTTGTTTATTCACTAAACTGTATCCAACTCCCTGTGACTCCATGGACTGCAGCACACCAGGCTTCCCTGTCCTTCAGTATCTCCCAGAGTTTGCTCAGACTCATGTTCATTGAGTTGGTGGTACTAGCCATCCATCTCATCCTCTGTCACCCCTTTCTCCTCCTGCCCTCAATCTTTCCCAGTATCAGAGTCTTTTACAATGAGCTGGCTTTTCACATCAGGTGGCCAAAATATCAGAGCTTCAACTTCATCAGCAGTCCTGACAATGAATATTCAGGGTTGATTTCCTGTAGGATTGGCCGTTTGATCTCCTTGCTGTCCAAAGGACTCTCAAGAGTCTTCTCCAGCACCAGAACTCAAAAACATCAGTTCTTTGATGTTCAGCCTTCTTTATGGTCCACCTCTCACATCCATACATGACTATTGGAAAAACCATAGCTTTGATTATATGGAGTATAAAACTTCTAGGGCATATCAACTTATCAAGAAAAAAATCAACAAATAGCTTTTGAGAGCTATGTCCTTTGAAAGAAAACCAGAATATGAAGGGCCTAATTGTTCTCCTCAAAGAACATCTAGTGTTTTGGGGGAGATATGTACCCAAGGGGAAAGACAAGGACTTCATGGAGCGAGGGACTTGATGGTGAAAAGATGTCATCAGTGACAGGGACAACAGGAAACACAGATGAGGAAAGTGGGAAAAAAGAGAAGTCACGGGACAAGATCTAAATCAAGAAAGTGTCTAGGAAGAACCTCAGTGGACAAGCAACATTTTTGAGGGGATGGAAGATGGATCAGGCTCTACCCATGTCCACAGATTACCAGGAAGATTGCTTTCAGCTGAGGAATGATAGAAGGGCTGCCAGCGGTCTTCCTCAGCCCTAGTTGTAGCCCTGGGAGTTACAGAACTGTTTTTTAAAATTGGTTTTTGTGTTTGTTTTGTTGTTTGTTTATTGTTTGCTTGTTTTCTTAAAATAGGTAGTTTGTGACCTCTATATGGGGAGCAAAGGGACCTAGAGCACTTGCTGCACAGCATTGCATATTTCTCTTTTCAAAACTCCTGAAAAACCCTGGTCAGTTCCTGCCTGAAAAGTAAGTTGAGTTCTAAGGAGGAGGCCGAACATCCTCTCTTTATTACAGGCTGTAATCCAAAGTGGGCTCAACTTGTGGAACATCAGTCCTTCACAGGACAAAGGGAGAGGGCAGGCTGCACAGTCCTGGGGAGCAAGAAGGCTGGCCTCTGAGATTTTATGTGCAGAGCTAGGATGTTACCAGTGCTAGCTCTAGGTAGGAAAAAGAAATGATTCTCTATCAAGAGTTGTGTGTGGCCAATTGCTCTTAACTTTTTTTTTTTTTAATTATTACCTTATAGCATTGCTTGTCTACGTGTAACTTTCCTTGGCAGCTTTCTGAGATTTTCTCACAGAGAGGGACAACTGCATGAATGGATTTAAAGACAGAAAAGAAATTCTCATTTTGTGAAATAGTTGTCCTCATCTCCTGTGTGGCATCCCCTTTGCATCCTCTTTTTATTCTATCCACTGGGTGAATACTCATTGTTGAGCTGGGTTTCCCACAAACCTCCAAGACATGCGTCCCTTTCAAGCAAACTTCCTGTCTAAAAAGAGCCCCTTTCTTATTGTCCATCCAGGCATCACATGGGCTTCCCTGCTGGCTCAGCAGTAAAGAATCCACTTGCAATGCAGGAGCTGCAGGAGATGCGGGTTCCATGCCTGAGTCAGAAAGATCCCCTGGAGGAGGGTATGGCCACCCAGTCCATACCCTAGCCTGGAGAATCCCATGGACAGAGGGGCCTGGTTGGCTACAGTCCATAGGGTTGCAAAGAGTCAGACATGATTGAAGTGACTTAGCACACACACATGTTCATCACATCCTTGATACTGCTATGCAATTAAAGACTGCACCACTTGCACAGCAATATGATTTTAACAATCACATCAATGTGCTTCTCTAAAGGGAAATATAGTGTGAGACTCTTAGGAGCCCGTGGAGGGACGGTATAGAAGGCATTTAGAGTAGAGACAGCCCTTAATTATGGCTTCTCAGCCTCCACTATTGATAAGCAAAGACAACACTGGCAGTTATATGCACTGAAAATTTCTAAATAGCTCTCTTAATTTCCAGACATAGATGAAATGCCAGATTAAATGACACTTGGAGACCAGATGGCCAACTGGTAGCCAGAACTCAAGCCCAGGTTTTGAGTCTCAAACTAAAGACATATTCACAGCGCCAGGTTGTTCTCTAAATCCCATTCTATACCTGCCTTGCCATGAGATTTACACAGAAAATTCTCAATCTCTGAGTTTCTGTTTCACACCCTGTAAAACAGGAGTTGGATTAATGCGTTTTTGAAAGGGAGGATTTTTCCAGCTTTTCAGGTGTTCTGATTCTGTGTCTGTGGAATCACACATATGCATTTTACATTCATCTACATATATAGAGCCTGGGGAATTTGACTTCATCATTTCCTCAAGATTCCCTATGCCATGATGGTTTACTCCCAGTATAATGATCTTTAGCATGTCAATGATTCAAATACAAGGACATTTTCTTGGGCCTTCATTGTTTCAGAGTGAAATTGAAAGAGGGAATCCAGCTGTTTATATGCAATATGCAGCAATTATGAAGTTCATTTCCAGAAGCCACTGTAACCATGGCAACCTGTAATTCTGGAAGAATAGAGACAAGCTGTAGACTGACTTCCAATGGGGCCAACTTTTAACCAGAGATGGCTCAGGAAATGCTGATGAGGAGCCCGAGCTGTTTACTTTAAATTAGAAGCAGTTTTTTTTTTTGAAAGTCAGACTCCCTTAATCCATAACTTCAGTCCTTCTTTAAAGTTCAGTAATCGGTGAAACTCAAATTTCTAGATTTGCCTGAGTCTGCCCTAGAGGGCTAAATAGTTCAAATGAAACAAGAGCCAGCATTGTATTGATGTTTATTTCATAGTGCCTTAAACGCCAAACTCAAAGTCATAACATCAAACTGACTGAACTTTAAGCTAGTGTTGCAGGAACCTCAGAAAGTTCAAATGAGAACCAGAGAACCCAGCCTCTTGATATACAGTGTTTCTGAGCACACCCTGACTGCCTTGATGTTTTGAGAAAAAGAAATGGATGAGAATCATGTTAAAAATGGGTGGTTTTTGATATATTTCGACCTCATCAGGCCAGAATGGAAGTGAGAATTCCTGAGAGGTAAAGAGTGCCGTGGAGTGGCAGCTAAAGGGTAGAGATATGGTCATTCTGAGTCAGGAATTATTTAAAACAATGTGATTGGGTTACAGAGTTGATTGTCTTTTTATTACCCCATGTGCATCTTCTTTGACTAATAGTGGGAATCTCCGAATACGCAGGGAATGGGACGATGGGCAGCTAAGAGTCAAAACTTAAGTATGCACAACCCCCACATGCACCCTGGGAGATTCATGGAGATGAAATGCTAAATGACTGTGAGCTGCAAAGGCATCAGAATTGGACTTCTGCCTCTTTTGACACTGTCTTTGATCCCTGCTGGCAGCATGCTGGGCATGTGGGAATATCGCAGCTCATGGAGACTGTGCTGATGGGACAGGGAGAGGAAACCTGGGCCCCTCAGCATGGGATCACCCCTCTAAAATTCCCAGGGAGTTAAGTCAGGCGCACACCCTACATAGGTTGAGATGTACCCCTTCTCGCTGAGGGCCTTATGTTTCACTCATTTGCCCGAGGGATGTGCTGACAGTCTTGCACACACCTGAAGCACCAGACAGACATGAACTAATACATATTTCCCAGGATGAGTTCGCTGTCACTCAGGGAGGCAGCAACTAGACTTGGGAGGCAACTGGATAGGTAACATCCAGAAAGCGATTTGATTGTGTCAAGATTCAGTGTGCATGCAAGTATGCTCAGTCGTGCAGTTGTGTCCGACTCTTAGTGATGCCATAGACTGCAGTCTGCCAAGCTCCTGTCTATGGGATTTCCCAGGCATGAATACTGGAGTGGGTTGCCATTTCCTTCTCCAGGGGATCTTCCTGACTCAGGGATCAAACATCTCCTGTGGCTCCTGCATTGGCAGGTGGATTCCTTACCATTGAATAAGATACACTAGAGATAAAAGGTAAATGCATATAGGGCAAGTGCAGACAGGGATTAGAAAGTAGGTGTTGAGCCAATTGCAGAGTACATCACCTGTGAGGCCAAAGAAAGGCCTCCCATAATGAGTCCCAGTCGCCTGGCTCCCATCTTAGCCTGTGTGTGGACTCCTGCCAGTTGCAACTGCATTTGCCAAGAGTTCTGTGTTCCTTCTGGTCGGATATGGCTCTTCCTACCATGCTAGCCTGCTGGTGTTCCCTGTCCTGATTCTGAAGCTGAAGATAGACCTGCCTAGCAGAGGGTGGTGGAAGGGAACACAGGTTTCACAAGATGAGTCCTGGCTCTGCCACTCATCTGTCACACCCGGGACAATTTGCCTCATTTTATATATCATCTGTAAAAGGGCTAATCATGAAACACTACTTGTATGGTTATTACATACAAAGTTCTAAACTTGATGCCTAAGCAAAGGCAGGGCTTCACTAATGGCAATAGGATATGTTTAACCCTTAAATGTATGTGAGGGTGTAGGTCAGAATTCTCAGGAGCTATGACAACTGCCTCCACTGCATGCCTGAAGAAAGGCAAGGTCAAGAGCCCAGGAAACCAGAGACAGAAGGTAAGGTCCAGAAATAAGATAATACCAGTCTTTGAAAGACAGGCAACAGATGACATTCTTTCACATTCAAAAGAAGACAGTACAGCAAGCAGGTTTAATGAAGATAATGCAGTGTTGGACACAGAAAGCTGGGTTTAAATATGAGTTGGAAGAGCGGGGCTGACGATTCTGACAATCAGTGGTGGGGTGTCTTGGAGCAGGTCCGTTAGGCTCTGTGGTCTGTGGAAAGTGCCCTGCACAGTTGAGTTGGTGAGATGATCAGGAAGGTCTGGAAGGAAGGGTCACTGTGAAAGTTTGAAACAGCACCGTTACAGAAAGAATACAAAAAGAAGGCCAGAGTGAAGAGGAAACTTCATAAAGCAAGTGAAATTAAAGTGATTTCTTAAAGGGACGGTTGAAAAAGAAGGAGACACAATTATCTGTGTGATTATGGGGGTTTGGCAAAACAAAGGGGCAAGAGAAAACCCAAGAAAAATGGAGAGATCAGTAAAAATGATAATTTTGGTTGAGATGGAAAGCTCTTACAGGATACAGTGCTATGCAAGTCGAGGGAGATAGATTGAGGTCAGCTAGTAAAAACTAAATCTTTATTATTATTTTATAGGCAGTGGGGACTAATAGAAGCTGTGGTAAGGGATGCAAAACTAATATTTAATATTTGGCATTTTCTCCTGCCCCTGCCAATTCACATCTAACCCCATGACTAGCTGCCCAGAGTAACTCAGGTTAACAACTTTGTGAATGTATCTTTCAATGTTTTTCATGTTCATATGAATGTATGAGTATGTGTGTGTGTGTGTTCAGACACATTATAAAGATACAAATCCATAAATGAGTCGGGTCACTATTGAAAATGGGATCATCCATATACATTTCTATATCCTGTCTCACTCATGGAAAGCCCCCTTAATCAACTTCTATTGTGCTAACACACTAATTTATTCTTCTAATGGCTGCATAATAGTCTATGGTGTGATTAGACCGTAAGTTATTCAACCATTTCTAATTCCTTGGTATTCATTTTCTCCTCAAGGATTTTTTGTTTGTTTCTTGAATTGCTTTTCTATTTCAAAGCCCTCTGCAGCAAATACCTTTATGCATATGTGTTTAGGTACTGGTGGGTTTCCTTATACTGGATAGATTCCTATGAGTAGTATTGCTCAGTCAGAAAACATATACATTTTTGTATACTGTGTTCAGCTGTGTCTGACTCTTTGCAGCAACAGGGAATATAGCCCATCAGGCTTCTCTGCCCATGGAATTTTCCAGGCAAGAATACTGGAGTGGTTGCCATTTCCTACTCCAGCATATGTATTTTTAATTTTGATGAATAATGCTAGATTGCTTCACTCACATTTCTAATGCTGTATATTAAAGGCCACTTTTTCGCTACATTCCTCTCAGCACTGGCTGTTATTTTTCTTGTCATTTCTTTTTTCTGGTCATATAATGATATCTTGTTATTTGTTTAATGTGGATTTCCTTGAATCATTGGTGAATTTGAACATCTTTTCATCTGTTTCTTAGTCATTTGCAATTTCTCTACCGCCAATCATTTGCGCATATACATTATTCATTTTTATTGGGATATTTGTCTTTCTGTTGTTGAAAATCTTACAATTTAGAGATATTAACCTTGGCGGGAGTTTGGCACTACTGCTGGAGGAGGGAGAGATGAAGCCATCCGGAAACCACCACTTTGGTCTGAAAATGAGGTGATATGAGCCTCTTCTAAGGCTTGGGTCCTTGGAAGTGCAAAGAAAGAACTGGGGACATGTTTTGAAAAGGAATGACAGACCAAGAAATTGACTGGATGTGGCTGCAGTGAGGAAGGATGGGAAGAGATCACAGACATTTTGTGGTTTTGCAAGTCTGACAGTTGGGAAATTGGCTCTTACATTAAAAAACCAGGGGACTCAGAGGAGGAGCAAGAGTGGCAGGAAAGAAGAGTCTGGCTTACAAACGAGATGGGTTTGAGGTAATAGTAAGTCATCCTGATGGCAACTGAATTTGTGGGAGTAGAATTTGGGAGAATGATCAGAGATTTTTAAGCAAATGGAAGAGCTCTGTGAAAAAGACTAAGGCAAGAGACAAACATGGCAGAGATTTTGTTTTTCTCAGTCATGGGGAGCAGAAGGAGACATGAAATCTTAGAGAACTGGTTTCCAAATATGCCCTAAAGATCCAGATCATATCAGATTAAAGAGGAGGCCACACAGAAATTGTGTGTAGAACAGTAAGACTTTGGAACTGGTTTGCCAGACTAAGCAAATAAAAATACAGGTTGCTCAGTTAACTTTGAATTTTAGATAATAATTGAATGACATTTTAGGATAAGTATGTCCCATTCAATATCTGGGACACACTCATATTCAATATATTCAATACTTGGGACATATATATCCTAAAATATTCAATATTAGATATACACTGACTTGAAATGGGCACAATAAAGGACAGAAACAGTATGGACCTAACAGAAGCAGAAGATATTAAGAAGAGGTAGCAAGAATACACAGAAGAACTATACAAAAAGATCTTCATGACAAAGATAACCACAATGGTGTGATATCTCACCTAGAGCCAGACACTCTGGAGTGCAAAGTCAAGTGGGCCTTAGGAAGCATCACTATGAACAAAGCTATTGGAGGTGATGGAATTCCAGCTGAACTATTTCAAATCCTAAAAGATGATGTTGTGAATGTGCTTCACTCAATATGCTAGCAAATTTGGAGAACACAGCAGTGGCCACAGGACTCAAAGAGATCAGTTTTCATTCTGATCCCAAAGAAAGGCAATGCAAAAGAATGTTCAAACAACAATTGCACTCATCTTACACACTAGCAAAGTAATGCTCAAAATTCTCCAAGTGAGACTTCAGCAGTATGTGAACCAAGAACTTCCAGATGTTCAAGTTGGATTTAGAAAAGGCAGAAGAACCAGAAATCAAATTGCCAACATCCACTGGGTCATTGAAAAAGCAAGAGAATTCTAGAAAAACATCTACTTCTGCTTCAGTGACTAGGCCAAAGGCTTTTACTGCGTGGATCACAACAAACTCTGGAAAATTCTTAAAGAGATGAGAATACAGGACCACCTTAACTGCCTTCTCAGAAATCTATATGCATGTCAAAAAGCAACAGTTAGAACTGGACATAGAACAATGGACTGGTTCCAAATAGGAAAAGGAGTACTTCAAGGCTGTGTATTGTCACCTGCTTATTTAAATTACATGAAGAGTACATCATGTGAAATGTCAGACTGGATAGAGCACAACCTAGAATCAAGATTCCAGGGATAAATAGCAATAATCTTGGATATGCAAATGATTCCACCCTTATGGCAGAAAGCAAAGAGGAACTAAAAAGCCTCTTGATGAAAGTGAAAGAGGAGAGTAATAAAACTGGCTTAAAATTCAACATTTGAAAAGTGAAGATCACGGTATCTGGTTTCATCACTTCATGGCAAATAGATGGGGAAACAATGGAAACAGTGACAAAATTTATTTTGAGGGGCTTGAAAATCGCTGCAGATGGTGACTTCAGTCATGAAATTAAAAGA
Source organism: Bos indicus (assembly GCF_029378745.1). Lineage (NCBI taxonomy): Eukaryota > Metazoa > Chordata > Mammalia > Artiodactyla > Bovidae > Bos > Bos indicus. The sequence goes on from NC_091783.1 coordinate 18,966,554, forward strand.
CACTTGCTCCTTGAAAGAAAGGGTTAGACAAACCTAGACCGCATATTAAAAAGCAGAGACATTATTTTACCCACAAAGGTCCATCTAGCCAAAGCTATGGTTTTTCCAGTAGTCATGTAATGATGAAAGAGGTGGACCATAAAGAAAGCTGAGCACCGAAGAATCGGTGCTTTTGAACTGTGGTGTTGGAGAAGACTCTTGAGAGTCCCTTTGACATCATGGAGTTCAAACCAGTCAATCCTAAGGGAAATCAACCCTGAATATTCACTGAAAGGACTGATGTTGAAGTTGAAGCTCCAATACTTTGAGCACCTGATGCGAAGAGCTGACTCGTTGGAAAAGACCCTGATGCTGGGAAAGACTGAAGACAGGAGAAGGGGAAACAGAGGATGAGATGGTTGGATGGTATTATTGACTTGATGAACAAGAGTTTGAGCAAGCTGTGGGAGTTGGTGATGGACAGGGAAGGTTGGCATGCTACAGTCCATGGGGTTGCAAAGAGTCAGACACTACAGCATCCGAACTGGGCTGGGAAATTATTCACTTACCTGAAATTCCAATTTAAGTGGGCATCTATATTTTATCTGACAATCCTACTTTGCAGTTTAATACACTAGGGATAGTATCCTTGCCCTGCCATGTAATGCCAAGCAATCACTTCACCATCTCTAAAGAAATGATATTCTTTGAAATTGAAAAGCTTTTAATGACAATATTCTGGCAGTGAAATATCTGAATATCTTTCTACTCTCACTTTACCCATCCACAATAATGCAAAGATTATTGATGTCCATTCATATCTAGCCACTCTTCCAACAAATACTTATTGAGCATATGTCATCTGCAAAAGAAAGTGCTGGGAGAAATGTTCATAAAATAACCCCAAAGTAGCTTGGACATCAGGTAGTGATTGCAGAACCATCAAAGGTTTAAAGCATGCTCAGGAGATTTTAATTACTTAAATTTATTTTTTATGTATCATTTAAAACACTAGCTTTCCCATCTACTTACAGACAATCTCTATTAAGCAGAATGTTAATTCCAATCTCAGTAAATAGCAATTGAGAAGATAGAGTGTGAGGGCCTTTCTCTCTAATAAATAATGCATCACTTATCATCCCTTAACCAGCTTATATTCCTTGAGGATCATACAAGTCTCCCTTCTGCTGCTAGCATCAGACAAGATAGCTCTTCATTCTTGAAATGTTTCATTACTAATATTTATAGAGTATTTGGGATTTCCTGGTGATGATGATGAACCTGCCTGCAATGCAGGAGACCTAGGTTTAATCCCTGGGTCAGGGGGAGCCCCTGGAGAAGGAAATGATCCACTCCAGTATTCTTGCCTGGAGAAGTCCATGGACAGAGGAACCTGGAGGGCAACAGTCCATGGAGTCACAAAGAGTCTGACACAACTGAGTGACTAATATGCACACACACACGTGCATGGTAGAAGTAACTTTTATGACCCCATCTTCTCCTTAGACCTTGCCATAGTCAATTCCATTTCTTACATACTCCATGTCAGTTTGATGGTGTATAACAGTCAACTATTCTTCTAATGTTTCCACAAGTTGCTAACTCTTATTAAAGGGCACTTTTCTTAAGTAAACAGCTGGTAATGGAGAAAATCTCTGATATATCAGAATTATCAGAGAGCATATCATGCAACAATGGGGGAGAAAATCTCATGGTGGTATGGTGGTGCATTAGGGAGGAAGCAGATATGCAGGACGTGAATGGAGAGCAGAGGGCATACTATGATTGACGGTGTTAGGTGTAGTTAGGGAAGCTTCAGCTGGGCTACTCTTAGTTGAGCGAGGAATCTGAGGTCAAGATTGGCAGACTTACCAACCACTTACCCCTCTCTTCATTCTCTTCCCTAAACTGGGTTTAACGACATCCTAATTTAGCAATATTTGTAGAACTCTCTCTATGAGCCAAGGACTGACTGTTCCAGGGGCTGATGAAACAATAGTCAATAGATCAGATAACAATTGCTGTTTTTAAGGAATATTCATTATAATGCACATGAAGATAAATTCATAACACCACTTCACGATTGTCTCTTGAAACAATGCAGTATTAAAAAAAAAAAAAAAAACACTTTTACATGAATGCTTTCCCTTGAAAACTGAGATCAACAGAGGGTTATTGCTATCATATTGGTATTGTCATATCAGATACTCTTCCCAAAATACTCAGCTCCTGTTGCCAAAGGACTTTACAGGCACAGAGATGTGACTGCTTAGAATAGCCACTTGCTGAAACAAAACAAAAGCCTTTTTTTTCCCAAGTTTACAACCAATAGAAAGAAATAATAGCAGGAAAAAAATAATCAGAAAAATGCGTGCACACACTCAGCACACTCAGCATATACATTTTTAAAATATGCTATTTACTTTTACAAAATATCTGTGAGTTAGGTAAGAAGATGAGAAGCATTCATAGTCTTTCTTTATCTCTTTTAATAGGAAAGAAAGAATGGCCTTCGGATGCAGGCAGGGGTATCACAATGCATAAGCAGAGGAGGCATAAATAAATGCGAAGATAAAAAAGAACTCATGGGTGACAAACCATCATCCAACCCCTTCACCTTCCAGAGAAGGAAACTGAGGCCAAGAGTAGATGATACACCTAATCTGACAGCCACAAAGCTAATTTGTAGCAGGTTTGGAAGCAAATCGACTTCTTTTGACCCTCAGTCCAGGGTCTTCTCAATTACATCACATTCTCTCTCCTATTAACAAGAGATCACCTATAAATCATGCTCACGTTAGTAGGGCTGTGCTTTTGAGCCAAGGCAAGAAGCCAAGGCGGGCACAGTAAAAACTGCAAGCTGCAGAAGATGATTAAGGAGCCAGTCATTGAGCCATTTGCCCCAAGTGCCTGTCTATAAGGGCTCTAAATCAACACTATAAATGTGACCAATGGAGAAAATTATATTTACCAAGGAAAGATTGAATGCAATCCCCCAAATGATTTGATAAGCAGCCTAAGAGTGTACAGATGAAGGCGAGACCCTTGTGTAGCAGGCTCTCATATTTACAGGTATCTAGACTGCCTTCCAGGAGAAAGCAATGGCACCCACTCCAGTACTCTTGCCTGGAAAATCCCATAGACAGAGGAGCCTGGTGGGCTGCAGTCCATGGGGTCACTAAGAGTCGGACACGACTGAGTGACTTCACTTTCACTTTTCACTTTCCTGCATTGGAGAAGGAAATGGCAACACACTCCAGTGTTCTTGCCTGGAGAATCCCAGGGACAGGGGAGCATGGTGGGCTGCTGTCTATGGGGTCGCACAGAGTCAGACACAACTGAAGCGACTTAGCAGCAGCAGCAGCAGACTGCCTTCCAAAGTTAGTGGTTCTGATTATCTGCTCTACTGATGGACCCGTGGTATAGGGCCTGCCAGCAACCATGCCTTGATTGCTTTGTTTTGTGTACCATTCGACTTCCACTTCACACAAACAATAAACCAGTACATAAGGACTATCTCTTGAAAGAAGACCAATGTACCACCCTGCTTGGCTAACTACATGGTGATCTTTAGATAGACATGTCTTCCTACCAAGGTAAGAAATTAGCAATTCAGGGAAAATTCCTTGTATTACTGAACGTCCTTGCCCTGAGACTGACCCAACAATTATCTCTTGTTTTTCAGAACCCTCTAGTTCCTTTTCTGTGGTTGTTCTCAGCCACTGGTTTCAAGTCCAAAGTAAGATAAGAGAAAAATTGGTGTACTTGAAAGAAGAACCTTATGGTGTCGACTCTTAAGGCAATAAGAGAGAATGGTTCTACTTTCTTAAGTTCATATTTTAAGTGATTAAGTGAATTAAGGACCAAGGAAGTCTGTACATTTGGCTCAGATTTGTGCAGACATGGAGTCAGAACCTACTTGCTCCTCTGATGTCCTATCATGCTACCTTCTCTGAGGTGTCCATTCTTATTTTTAACTATAAAGAAACTGCTTTCTCTTTTACACATTTACTCAATTTAGACTGTAGTGTCTGGGTTTATTGTAAAACGTATGCCCTGAGACTTCACATGTGGATAAACAATAAAATGGTTTTCTGGCTTGTCTATTGTGTTTTTATATTGAAAGTAAAAAATAAAAATAAGATGACAAATATAAAAACATTTTATGAGTAGAGATATCACTTACAACTTTGTGTTCATAAGACTTAAGCAAAAACTTATCAGTAGTATTATCTCCAGAAAAAATTCCATACTTACAGCAAGGTCTCATCTGACTTTTCTATCGCCCATTGCCTGCTTGGCATACACACCTTTATTCTCCTTTTAAAAAGGAATCTTTCTGTTAGTTCAAGAGGCGTTGATATTATCTCTTCAGTGGAAGCATCAGCCCTAATTAGCCTAAGACAATCCCAGGTCCTTGACGTGGTGATCAGTTCAGGGAAGAACATATGCCCTAAGATGAGGAAGGGGAAGAGAAATCCTTTCTGCCACCAACCTGAACAGAAAGGGAAGTAGTTTCATTTGGTAGATGAAATTCTGACACAATCACAAGGAGAGTTGACCTTGAACTAAAGTCAGCACCCAGGATATCAGAGCAGAGAAACTAAAAAAAAAAAAAAAAAAAAAACAACCAAAAAAAGGCAAAAGGAACCCATTTGTCTCAGTTCTAATGAGGTGGATGAAACTGGAGCTTATTATGCAGAGTGAAGTAAGTCAGAAAGAGAAAGACATATACTGTATATTAACACACATATATGTCCTTTAGAAATACAGTACTGATGATCCTACATGCAGGGCAGCAAAGGAGATAAAGATGTAAAAAACAGACTTTTGGACACAGTGGGAGAAGGTGAGGATGGGATGATTTGTGAGAATAGCATTGAAACATGTACATTACCATATGTAAAATAGATGACCAGTGCGAGTTTTACGCATGAAGTGCGGCGCTCAAAGCTGATATTCTGGGTCAACCCAGAGGGATGGTTGGGGAGGGAGGTGTGAGGGGGGTTCAGGATGGGGGAAGACATGTATAACTGTGACCACTTCATGATGATGTGTGGCAAAAACCATTACAATATTGTAAAGTAATTATCTTCCAGTTAAAACAAACAATTAAAAGAAATATACCCTATTTCTTAGGTATATCATCAATTAGCTGTCAGATCAACTTTTTATTGAAACCTTAAAAACTTTGCTTCTCAATATATCAATCAATAAATTGTTTTCTTTGTTTTAAAATCAATTTGAGGTTTTAATCTTCTCATTCCTTGCAAGCAGAAGAATCTTAAGGTATTATTGCTCACCCAAGATCTATGCAATAAATATGTGCTGGTTTACTGGTTACAAAACTTTCTACATCCAAAGTACACATGCTATTCTACATGCAGCATAAGAGCAGACCCTGTTGTTCCACATGATAGAGATGCTATAACTATATCCAAATGTTCACTGAAAGGATAATGTTTGCACCTGATATTCTTCTGGAATCAGATTCTTAAAGTCTGTGATTTTTTCCCACTTTTCATGATTACTCAAAGTTTAAAGTTTGTATTTTAGAGTTTACTTCTCAAAGGGCTTCCCTGGTGGCTCGGAGGGTAAAGCATCTGTCTGCAGCGCGGGAGACCCGGGTGTGATCTCTGGGTCGGGAAGATTCCCCTGGAGAAGGAAATGGCAACCCACTCCAGTATCCTTGCCTGGAAAATCCCATGGATGGAGCCTGGTAGGCTACAGTCCATGGGATTGCGAAGAGTTGGATACGACTGAACGACTTCACTTCAGTTCTCAAATGTTAGCCACTTACATTAGTACATAACAAAATGTCCATTTTCCCTCCATACTAGGTAGTTAACCCTGCTATAATAACCTCAGTCTCATCTACATCAAATTGCCTAGGCTTTATCTCTCTTTTTTTTTTTAATTTTCCCTCTGTAATTGTATTCTCAGTGGCCCCTGCTCCCATGACACGATGATGAGTTTGGGCTCATTCACGGTGTTTAAACCTTTCAGGGACATTTTCCACTTGAAAAATCCTCTTAAAGTGAATATACATCATTGAGCATGATTATCCAGGCTTAGAGGAACAATACACAGAACAATATGGCTTCTGTGGAGTTTGCTGGCAATCCTGCCCATGAATCTCTGTTCACATTTTCAATTCAATTTTAGATTTGTTGTTGATTAAATACCTTGTCCTTTTCTTCCATCTCTTGAAACAAAAATCTCAGGGTTGGAAGGGACTTTAAAGATCTTCTAAACCAGTGCCTCTCAATCTGGTTTGGGATCACACTTTGGAATCAGTCAATCTAAACCGATAGTTATAAGGGGAATTACCTGGGAAGCTTATTAAATACACACGCTCAGACCCTACTCTTAGAGAACATGTGAAATTTCAAAGGGTTTCAGCGTCCCTAATGTGCATTGTGATTTAAAATCACAGAAGAATCAGTTTAAAAACCATTAAGAGGTTTTAATTAATCTTACAACTTTTTTATGTGACTATATATGGATACACTCAGCAATAGGTAATTTGCTATCTTTTGAGACAATCCATCCTAACTGTGGACAGTTATTTTAGAAACGTTTGTCTCAGATTGAGCCTATAATCTATCTTCTGGTAACTACTGACCATCAGTTTAAATTCTACCCCTTAGGAACTACATAGATGTCAATTCTACCTTTCACCTTTAATATATACATCTTTAAATATACAAATATACACAGGGAGCTATTAAAACACCACCACTTCCCTGCTTAAATCTTTTTTTTTTTCCCCAAAAAAGAAACAGGTTTATTCCATTTACTATTTCCCTATGGTTTCAAATGTCCTCACCATCACTCTCCTCTTCATTCTGTAAACTTCTAACTTTGTTTTCTGAACACATCACCCTTTTTGCGTAGTAGAGAAAAAAATAATAAAGGGAATTAATAAGTATGTTTGAATTTAAGCCTTTGGGCCTTATCGTGGATTGAATGTGGTCTCTAAAAATACATGTGACTTTCTAATTCTCAGAATCCCTGAATGTTACCTTATTTGGAAAATGGGTCTTGGTAGGTATAATTAAGTGTAAGAATCCTAAAATAAACTCATCCTGGATTAGGCCTGGGTGGGCTCTAAATTCATCCATATGTGTCTTTACAAGGGACACATGAGAGAAGTCCATGTGAAGATGAAGGCAGAAGTTGGAGTGATGCATCAGCAAGCTGAGAACGACCTGGAGCCACCAGAGGCTGGAAAAAGCAATGAACAGACACTTCCCTAGGGCTTCATGAGAACGCTCCATTCCCCAACATCTTGATTTCTAAGCTCTGAGCCCTGAAGTTGTGAGAAGATAAATATCTGCTATTTTAAACCATCAAATTTTAGATAACTTGTTGTAGCAGTCCTAGGGAGGTACAACAGACCTTGATACCTAAAATATAGGGGATAAAAAATTAAAAACATTATTAAATAATCACTTTTGATTTTCAGTATGAATTTTTGATGATCAAGTAATCTGTCAGTTTAAATAAAGGATCAAAAATGGTCTTGATATTCAGAATACAAAGCCAATTTTTACTAAGTAATAATGTCAAATTTACTAATCTTTATCTGTATTTGAACATAGTTCATTGATTAATCTCTTAAAAGGGTAAAAGACCAGAAGGATTCTCAGCACAAAGAAAAGAAGTCATCCTTAGGAGGCAACATAAAGTGCAAATAAAGTATTTATAAGCTTTATTGTTTTTTTTCTTGACAGGATTAATAAGCATTCTGGTCATGTGGGTTGCTGTAGATAGGACAAACCTTGATTTGGGGCAGGCACTGTTTGGAGGAAAATGCAAGGAGGTGAACTGAGTGATTATGTGATTCACAAAGATGAAAATGTTAATTAACGGCAAGCAAGAACAGACATTTCAGGAATATCACTGTCTTATATGTTGAACTTAGACTCTTTTTACCATATTTTTGTAACTAAGCGTAGATTGAAACTTTTCTGTTTATGAAATGTGTAGAGAATGGAACAATTGCTACACATATTGAAACACATTTCCAGACCAAAAAATAGTTTTAACTCAATAGGTTAAAAGAGTTTATCCCCATCATTTTTTCAAAACCCAGCATCTATGGAGATACTTCCAGGCTGCCATGGTGTATATTTGCTGCGGTTCACTCCAGCTACAGATAGACATTTGGGCTTTTACTCTGCTGCTGCTAAGTCACTTCAGTCGTGTCCAACTCTGTGCGACCACATAGACAGCAGCCCACCAGGCTCCGCTGTCCCTGGGATTCTCCAGGCAAGAACACTGGAGTGGGTTGCCATTTCCTTCTCCAATGCATGAAAGTGAAAAGTGAAAGTGAAGTCGTTCAGTCGTGTCCGACTCTTAGTGACCCCATGGACTGCAGCCCACCAGGCTCCCCCGTCCCTGGGATTCTCCAGGCAAGAACACTGGAGTGGGTTGCCATTTCCTTCTCCAATATCTGGCCATACCAGAAGCATAATACAAATAAAAATAACAAAAGACTTACTCTACTAAACAAATACATATGAAAAATTGAAGCCTATAATTGACCCCAAGCAAACTTAAGAAATTTAATATCCATAAAGACCTGGATTCAGCCATTTACTTAATAAACACAGTAGGAGGAAGTTGGAGAAGGCAATGGCAACCCACTCCAGTACTCTTGCCTGGAAAATCCCATGGACGAAGGAGCCTGGTGGGCTGCAGTCCATGGGGTCGCTAAGAGTTGGACACGACTGAGCGACTTCACTCTCACTTTTCACTTTCCTGCATTGGAGAAGGAAATGGCAACCCACTCCAGTGTTCTTGCCTGGAGAATCCCAGGGATGGGGGAGCCTCGTGGGCTGACGTCTCTGGGGTCACATAGAGTTGGACAGGACTGAAGTGACTTAGCAGCAGCAGCAGGAGGAAGTCATGAGAAGACATGACCACCAACTAACAGGCAAACTAAACCCAGGTAATAGGAGGTTCTTTGCCACTCCCACCTCCTGTCTTGTCCTTAAAACATAACTTCTGCCCACAGTAGGAATCCTCTTCAAGGATGACTTGTAAGAAATGTGACATTGCGAACATCTTGACTCAGTTAAATCTTCTATATAAAATCTTAAGATTCTGGTGGGCAGGTGCTAGGATCTGTTCATCTTGTGATGCCCAAGATCAGCTTCACATGCAAGGTCCCTTGTGTAACAAACCTGCCACCTACCCATCTCATGTGATCTGATTCTTTCATTGGTTTCTCCTTACCCTCATGTGCAGGGGACAATTTGGGAACCAATAAACACTTGCAAAACATTTACTATGTTCTAGACATATTTCTAAGCACTTTACAATTGCTAACTTATTTAATCTTCATGTAAACTTACAAGGTAGGTACTTTAATCACTCTGATTTTACTGATAAGGAAAATGACAGAGAGGTCAAATAATTTGTCTGTGGTCACACGACTAACACGATGATGTGAGTGGTCTGGCTGTAGCATCTTTGTGGTTAATCAGTATCCTTTGTTAACTGTAAATGTATTTTAGGAACACAAGAAAGAAAATTCTTGACTTTTTAGCACTTGATGGACTGATCTATTGTGATGATGGTGCCAGTTCCACTGTAGAATATCTTGTCAAGTCTGGGAAATTAAACTTCATGGAAGATATTCACCTGCTCAAGCTCTTCAAATGAGAGGATCCAGAACAGTGGCTAGTAGGTAAATCATGCTATGTCTTGGGTTCTTGAGAGTAAGGGGAGGTTGAATCTGAATCCAAAAAGGCACACGAAAGCAAAAATAAACAATATGTATAAATATTTGATGGACTAAAGGTGGAGTAGTAATTAGACACATCTTGTGCTGTGAAAAAGCAGAAATTAATCTGATAGGCAAAATTTTAAGAATTTTGAGCTCTTCCACAACAACTCTAAGATGGTAAATTCTACACCACACATTTTGTGCTAGTAAAAATTGATGACCCGCTGACAGAATTGTAGTGGATAAATGCTCTGCATTGTGTGGGGACCTGGATTAGATAATCTGTAGGTTTCCTTTCAAATATTAAATTCTGTTTTCCTATGTTTATCTTTCCACAGGCATGCTGAGAAATTGACATGACAATCAATGAGAGGTTTTGCTTGAATAAATTTTTCAAAGTCAAGCCTATGTTTCTCAGGAATTCTATTGTATATCTTTCCCCTACCACTTTCTAAATGTCTATTCAAAGTTGAAAGAAATCCACAAGAGCAATCTCTGTCTAATTGTATAATTGCTGCATTTGGGTGTAGCACTAATAGAAAAAAAAAATGGCTTGACATCCTGAGACTATGGTAAAGACTTACTTAATAAAGAATCCAGACTCAAAGAACTGTTTATTTAAAACTGGAATTTACTGAAAAACCTCAAACACTTTTTTCCCCTCACTACTGTCACATAATTAAATAATTTGATAATTAATTACTTTCAGGAGAGATAATTTGTTTTCATTAAAATATGTAAATATGCATCGCTTGCTGTAATTTTTTTCTTAATGTTGTTTTTATTTCTCCTAGTGTTGTGATGATGCTCCATGATAAAGTGTTCATCAAAGGTTTTAAATTTTATAGGCTAGAGATTTATACCTTAGCCCTAGAGAGTATTCCCCCACTCCCCGCCCCAACATGGACTCCTCTGCCCTAGCTACTCACTGAAGAAATTTCACATCAACCTCAAAAGTTAATGGTTTACTCTCTCTTCCTGACCTTGTGTACTTTAGTCTTCAGTTTCCAGGACTTAGTTTTTCTTAGGACATTATTGATAAAAGAAGACAATGGATCAAAAAATGTCTAAACAGCAAATACAATGGAGAAAAAAAAAACACCAAAAACAAACAAGCAAAAAACAAAGAACTGGCATTTTAGATTTAGATAGGATTGTGTTTTTTTAAAAAAAGATCTAATGACACCAAACCCAAACCTATAGACAACAAGTGTCTGCTGCACACAAGGCATTGTGTATGCATTTGCAAGGCATGAAACATACAACTAAAAAAATTCTACTAAATGAATTCATATTTCTTATCAAAGCAAAGTGTAGAATAGGCTGGTTTGGCATTAGAGAGAGGATATTTATGTAGTGGGTAGGCAATAGGGTGAGGGTGTGTTTACTATGCTATGCTGTCTTAGTTGCTCAGTCATGTCTGTCTCTGTGTGACTCTGTGGAATATAGAGTCCACAGGATTCTCCAGCCCAGAATACTGGAATGGGTAACCATTCCCTTCTCCAGGGGATCTTCCCAACTCAGGGATTGAACCCAGGTCTCCCACATTGCAGACAGATTCTTTACCATTTGAGCCACCAGGGAAGCCCAGTGTTTACTATATACTCACCTAAAATAGTTCCATGATCATCACATCAACATATGCAAGTCAAGGTAAAAAAGCAAAACTTCTCTTGGGTCACCCTTGAGACAAATTATGACATTCAAAAAGACTACTAAAGAATATCACATGGAAAGCAAACATGGAGAGTACAAAAGGCTTATACCCAGAGATTTGAAGTTGAGACTTGAGATCTTAGTATAGAAAAATTACTAATAATGGTCCATTATTCTGGTCCATTACCCACATTGCCAGAGAAATCTCTAATTCTTAAAGAGTCAAAATGACTTGTAAGGCAGTCTTTTCAGTCTTGTTAGCTGGATCTAAATCTCAGTTGAGATTAAAGAAGGGAGAGAAGGCTGAGGCATAAGGTAACATCACTAAAGACACATTCTGGTATATGTAGTTGCTAGAGGATAATTATGTTTAATAGAAGGAAAATTTATACCTGTCTTTTTCAAGGAAAGCACCACCCATTCCTCTGCTTTTATTTTACAGAATATATTGCTATTTAATCCTCAAACATATATGTACATGTACACCTGTAAGAGATCTATTTGTCTAGGAAACAAACAAGCAAACACAATCTTTGTTTTGGAGAGGTCTTGTTCTTCATCGATTCATTATATTCCATTGGCTTGGAATATAATTGGAATAAATTGGAATATAATTCATTCTACACTGAAATCATGGCTTTCTGGTCTTTAATTTTTTGTACCCATTAAAATAATTCTCCAAAATTGAAAAAGAAGGGCAAACTCAACTACAGTTGTAATGAAATGTTATTTGATCAAAAAGATAACATTCTTCAAAAGAAGTTAAAGGTCATTCATCCTAAGGGTTTTATTACTATCAGGTGTGGAAATGACCTTGCATTACCAAAACTGATTTGTTTTAGAGATTTTAAGAAGAACTGACCATGTTAGGCAGGAGGAAACATGATATTAGAGAAGATGCTGTATTTTCCAGTATTTTTTCTTTTTCTTTCTTTCTTTCTTTTTTTTTTTTTTTTTGGTTTACATGGAACTGTTTTAAGGAGCCTTAATCACTTGGTGTTTTTTAATTTGTTTTCCAAGTCCTCTTTCCTACATTAAGCCCTCTATCCCCAGGCCTTTAAAATGAAACGCTAACAGACCATTAACTGCAGTGGCACTCAGAGGCCTCTCCATTAGAGCCTCTGCTTTGTTAATTAAAGACACACCATCAAGGCTGCGAGGGGCTGAATCATGACCTACCTTTTGAGATCAGTTTGCAAATGGCTCTTGGCTATGTTATATGCAACTTAATTTTCAAATAAAATCCAAGAATAATGAAAACCCTTATCTTTCTCCAACATCTTTGATGATATATTGTGTAATTGTGTATATGAAAACATAACAGAGAGGAGCCTCATTTATCTGAGGTCATTAAGGAAGATAATGATATAAGAAAAATGGTCTCAGAAAAAAAAAACAGCCTTTTTTTCACTTAATTATTGAAAGAGGAATAGGCCATACTATAGCATGCCATATGATTCCTGTATTTTTATTCGTTTCCTTCTGTTGTGAAATTAAACAGAATGTATACAGCACAAATGCACAGTTCAATATTATAAGCAAATTCTCCTCTAACAAGCCTTTCCCTTGCCATTCAGGACAGAATACAATGCCAGCAAAACTCTTGAAACAATGACTACTCTGACTTTTACTGTAATCTCATCCTTGCTGTTGTTTAACCACTTAGTCATGCATTAAAAAAAAAAAAGCCGTCGTCTAGTGTGCCAATTCCTTTAGTATTTTATAAAAGTATTCAGAGATTAAATATTCCTTTCTGTCTAATTTCTGTCAATCAGCATTATAATTTTAGAATTCATCCTTATATATAACTGTACTTTATTCTTTTTATTGCAAGTATAGTGATCCATTATATGGAAATATCATGATTTAAATTAATTCACAATACTGCTGATGGACACTTTTGTGGTTTCCTAATTAAAAATACTGTTTATTATGAACATTTTTTTCATGTACCCTTGCGTGCATGCATAGATGTTATTTTAGTGTATATACCTTTGAGAACTGTTTCTTCAAAGGCTAGACATTGACTAACGATTTTCCAAAGGAGTTATAGTAATTTTCACTTCAACCAACGAAGTTTGACTTCTCATCATAATATATTCTAGTCAACATTTGGCAATTTCACACTTCTTTGTTTTAGTCAATTTAGATGGTAGAGTGGTATGCCACTGTGACTTAAATTGAACTCCCTTATTATTAAGTTGAAACAGATTTTAAAATATTTATTGATCTGTCAGACTTTTTCTTTGGTAGAGTGTCTGTTCAGTTCTTTTGCCCATTTTTGTATTAGTTTGGCCATCTCTTTTTTTATCCTAAGGAGAAATCCTTTTTTTTTTTTTTTTTTGTAAATTAATTTATTTATTTTAATTGGAAGGAAATTACTTTACAATATTGTAGTGGTTTCTACCATACATTGACATGAATCAGCCATGGGTGTACATGTGTCCCCATTCTGAAGCCCCCTCCCACCTCCCTCCCCATCCCATCCCTCAGGGTTGTCCCAGTGCACCTGCCCTGAGTGCCCTGTCTCATGCATTGAACATGGACTGGCGATCTATTTCACATATGGTAATATACATGTTTCAATGCTATTCTCTCAAATCATTCCACCCTCACTTTCTCCCACAGAGTCCAAAAGTCCATTCTTTACATCTGTCTCTTTTGCTGTCTGTCTCACATACCATCTTTCTAAATTCCATATATATGCATTATTATACTGTATTGGTGTTTTTCTTTCTGACTTACTTCACTCTGTACAATAGGCTTCAGTTTCATCCACCTCACTAGAACTGATTCAAATGCATTCTTTTTGATAGCTGAGTAATATTCCATTGTATATATGTACCATAGCTTTCTTATCCATTAGTCTGCTGATGGACATCTCGGTTGCTTCCATGACCTATTTATTGTAAATAGTGCTGCAATGAACATTGGGGTACATGTGTCTCTTTCAATTCTGGTTTCCTCGGTGTGTATGCCCAGTAGTAGGACTTCTGGGTTGCATGGCAGTTCTATTTCCAGTATTTTAAGGGATCTCCACACTGTTCTCCATAGTGGCTGTACTAGTGTGTACTCCCACCCACAGTGTAAGAGGGTTCCCTTTTCTCTGTATGCTCTCCAGCATTTATTGTCTGTAGATTTTTTGTTAACAGCCATTCTGACTGGTGTGAGGTGGTACCTCATTGTGGTTTTGATTTGCATTTCTCTGATAATGAGTGATGTTGAGAATCTTTTCATGTGTTTGTTAGCCACCTGTATGTCTTCACTGGAGAAATATCTGCTTAGTTCTTTGGCTCACTTTTTGATTGGGTTGTTTATTTTTCTGATATTGAACTGCATGTGCTGAAAGCAGGAGTAGAAGGAACATACCTCAACATAATAAAAGCTATATATGACAAACCCACAGCAAACATTATCCTCAATGGTGAAAAATCGAAAGCATTTCCCCTAAAGTCAGGGACAAGACAAGGGTGCCCACTTTCACCACTACTATTCAACATAGTTTTGGAAGTTTTGGCCACAGCAATCAGAGCAGAAAAAGAAATAAAAGGAATTCAGATTGGAAAAGAAGAAGTAAAACTCTCACTGTTTGCAGATGACATGATCCTCTATATTTTCTCCCATTCTGAAGGCTGTCTTTTCACTTTGCTTATAGTTTCCTTCATTGTGCAAAAGCTTTTAAGTTTAATTAGGTCCCATTTGTTTATTTTTGCTTATATTTCCATTACTCTGGGAGGTGGGTCAGAGAGGATCCTGCTGTGATTTGTGTCAGAGAGTGTTTTGCATATGTTTTCCTCTAGGAGTTTTATAGTTTCTGATCTTACATTTAATCCATTTTGAGTTTAATTTTGTGGATGGTGTTAGAAAGTATTCAAGTTACATTTCTTTTACAAGCTGCTGACCTGTTTTCCCTGCACCACTTGTTAAAGAGATTGTCTTTTCTCCATTGTGTACGCTTGACTCCTTTGTCAAACATAAGGTGTCCACAGGTGCATAGATTTATCTCTGAGCTTTCTATTTTGTTCCATTGATCTAGATTTCTGTCTTTGTGCCAGTCCCATACTGTCTTGATGACTGTAGCTTTGTAGTATAGTCTGAAGTCAGGCAGGTTGATTCCTCCAGTTCCATTCTTCTTTCTCAAGGTTGTTTTGGCTTTTCGAGGTTTTTTCTATTTCCATACAAATAGTGAAATTATTTATTCTAGTTCTCTGAAAAATACCATTGGTAGCTTGATAGGGATTGCATTGAATCTATAGATTGCTTTGGGTAGTATACTCATTTTCACTATATTGATTCTTCCGATCCATGAACATGGTATATTTTCCATCTATTTGTGTCATCTTTGATTTCTTTCATCAGTGTTTTGTAGTTTTCCATATATAGGTTTTGTTTCTTTAGGTAGATTTATTTCTAAGTATTTCATTCTTTTCATTGCAAGGGTGAATGGAATTGTTTCCTTAATTTCTCTTTCTGTTTTCTCATTATTATTGTATAGGAGTGCAAGGGATTTCTGTATATTAATTTTATATCCTTCAACTTTACTATATTCATTGATTAGCTCTAGTAATTTTCTGGTGGTGTCTTCAGGGTTTTCTATGTAGAGGATCATGTCATCTGCAAACAGTGAGAGTTTTACTTCTTCTTTTCCAATCTGGGTTCCTTTTATTTCTTTTTCCTCTCTAATTGCTGTGGCTAAAACTTCCAAAGTTATGTTGAATAGTGGTGGTGAGAGTGGGCACCCTTGTCTTGTTCCTGACTTTAGAGGAAATGCTTTCAATTTTTCACCATTGAGGATAATGTTTGCTGTGGGTTTATCACATATGACTTTTATTATGTTGAGGTATGTTCTTTCTATGCCTGCTTTCTGGAGGGTTTTTTATCAAAATGGATGTTGAATTTTGTCAAAGGATTTCTCTGCATCTATTAAGATAATCATATGGCTTTTATCTTTCAATTCGTTAATGTGGTGTGTGACATTGATTGATTTGCAAATACTGAAGAATCCTTGCATCGCTAAGATAAAGCCCACTTAGTCATGATGTATGATCTTTTTAATATGTTGTTGGATTCTGTAGCTAGAATTTTGTTGAGGATTTTTGCATCTATGTTCATCAGTAATATTGGCCTGTAGTTTTCTCTCTCTTTCTCTCTCTTTTTTTTTTTTTTTGGCATCTTTGTCTGATTTTGGTATTAGGATGATGGTGGCCTCATAGAATTAGTTTGGCAGTTTTCCTTCCTCTGCAATTTTCTGGTAGAGTTTGAGTAGGAAAGGTGTTAGCTCTTCTCTAAATATTTGGTAGAATTCACCTGGGAAGCCATCTGGTCCTGGGATTTTGTTTGTTGGAAGATTTTTTGTTACAGTTTTGATTTCCATACTTGTGATGGGTCTGTTAAGATTTTCTATTTCTTCCTGGTTCAGTTTTGTAAGGTTATACTTTTCTAAGAATTTGTCGATTTCTTCATCTTATATTTGAGTGAGACCTTTGTAAGCCATATGCATTGCAAAATCCTTTTACTTTATGTGGCTTGACCTTTCTGAAAGTATCTTCTAGAAAACTACAGTTCTTAACTTTAATGTAGTAAAATTGGTTAATAATGTTCTATACATTCAGTACTTTCAGTATTTTGTTTACACAATTTTTTCATCCTGAATTCATGAAAATGTCTTATGTTACTTTCTAAAAGATTTATTTTCTTATGTTATTTCTTATGACATTTTTTAAAAGCTTCATTGTTATATCTTGCATGGTTGGGTCTATAATCCATAAGGAAGTGATTTTTTTTTAATTGATGTGAAATTGAAATAGAAATTCTGAGTCTTTTTTATATATAAAGATTCAATTTTTTCTATCAAGTTTTATAAAAAATACTATTCTTTCTCTTGCTGTCACATGTCACTCTGGCAAAAATAAAAAATTTATATGTGCCTGGGTCTTTTCTGGACATACTGTATTATATACCTCTATACTAATATCATACTGTCTTAATTATTATTCAACAAGACTTTCTACATTATTCTCCCAGCGTGTCTTGGTCCTTCACATTTTTCATATGAATTTCAAAGTCAATCCTTTCTGTTCCAAAAAAAATCATATTGGAATTTGATTAGGAATTGTACTGAATTGGAAGAAAAATCGGCCATTTGCACAGCATTACACTTCTAATCCATAGTCATATTATATTTCTCCATCTATTTAGAATTCTGCTAATGTCTTTCAGTTTGAGGTAGTCTGAGGAAGTGTTATTAACACATTTTGTTAGACTTATTCCTAGGCAATTTAATTTTTTGATCTATAAAAATGGCATATATATTAATTTTATTTTCTGAATATTTGCATTGATGTTCAGAAATAAAATTGATTTTGTGTATGAGTTTGTATGTAGTAACCATGTCATGTTATTATATTATTCCTAATAGTTCATCCAATGGCACCCCACTCCAGTACTCTTGCCTGGAAAATTCCATGGACAGAGGAGCCTGGTAGGCTGCAGTCCAGGGGTCGCTAAGAGTTGGACACGACTGAGCGACTTCACTTTGACTTTTCACTTTCATGCGTTGGAGGAGGAAATGGCAACCCACTCCAGTGTTCTTGCCTGGAGAATCCCATGGACAGAGGAGCCTGGTGAGCTGCTGTCTATGGGGTCGCACAGAGTCGGACACGACTGCAGCAACAGCAGCAGCAGCAGCAGGTCCTTTGAATTTTCTACATATAGTATCATCTATAACTAAATATCCCTTGTGAATAATGGCAATTTTCCTCTTACCCTAGAATGCAGTTTTTGTACTCTCTCTTTTTTCCCCCTTATCATCTATTTAATCTATCAATGTATTACCATATGTATTGGCTAGGGCATCCCTATACTTGTGTTGAATTAAAGTAATAGAAAGAGACATGCTACTTTTACCCTCAAACTCAAGAGGAAAGCTTTCTACATTTTACCAGAGACTATGAAGTTGGCCTTTCCTTTTCTTAGATACAATTTGTTAGATTATGTTTGTTCTCCTCCTTCCTTTCTATTCCTAGATTTCTATGCATTTTAAGCATGACTGAATTTTGAAATTTATTTAAAACTTTTAAAATCTATTTCGGTATCTGTTTTATTTTGCTCCTGCAAATTGCTAATATAGGGAATAACTTTGATAATTTATTTAATGTTAAACCAAACTTATGTTCCTGGTTAAAACCAGCTCAGTGATAATAAAAATCAATTTTTGTCTTGCTACACTCAGTTTGCTACATCTATATTCATATTATTTTCCTCTTTTATACTGTTCCTCTCTGTTTTGCTATCAGTTCTAGACCTACAAAATTTGTTGGGATGTGTTTTTCTCTATATTATGAATAATGCTGGTAAAATTAGAATTATTTATTTCTTAAATGTTTGTTAGAAACTACATGAAACATCTAGACAACAGTTTCCTTTTGGAGAATGTTTTTAATTACTGGATTAATTATTTTAATGGTCATAGGATTATTCATATAACTATCCTTTGCTCAGATATACTGTTTATGTTTTTAGAAATTTGTCCCATTTTAACTGGATTTCTAGGAATTTTGGCATAGTTTTTGTTTGCTTTTTTGGGGGGAAGGGGAGTTGTTTATATTTTTTCTTTTACAAAATCTCCTAATTGTTTAATAATCAGCAGGATGTGTGGTGACATCTTCAGTCCTGATCTCTATTTTTATGCCTTTTTTTCCCTTTGAAATTCAGCAATAACATCTTTGCAAATGACCAACTTTTGCTTTGTTAATTCAATCTTTTTATGATTTCTTTCTATTTCATAAATATGTCATTAGTTTCATTATCTATTTGATCACATTTAAGATGTTTCCTCATTCTCTTTCCAATTTTTGAAATGGACATTTAGCTCATTAATTTACTTTTTTTTTCTGTTTCATGAGTGAATTTGAGGGTTTACTCACTATAGCCAAACACTAGAAACAAAATGCCCATAAACAGGTGATTCAATAAGTATATCCAAGTATATTTACACAATTAAATCATCATAAAAAAGAAAAAACATATTGATACCTGCAACATGGATGAATCTCAAATAAATTATGCTAAATAAAAAAGCTAGACAAAACATAATGAATATGTGTGATTTTATTCATGTAAAGAGCAAGAATAGACTACACTAATGTGCTGTGTTAGGAATCAAAGCAAGATTTTCCTGTGATGGAAATATTCCATTATCTTGATTGTGGTGGTGGTTGCATGGATTTATATGTTTGTCAAAACTCATTGAGTTTCATGCATTAAGTCTGTGCCTGGTAGTATAAAAAAATTTACCTCAATAAAAATATTTGTAAGAAAAGAACATGTACTACATATTATATTGCAGTAATGTGATGCCCACAGGAATTTCTCAGATATATAAGGCTGTCTGCTCTCACTTGTAACTTTTTATTGATATTAATGCACTGTCCTATATTTTAATTTGTTATTATTGATCTGTGATGGAGTAGGAAACAGAAACCTAGGCATGGGAATTTAGGTGAATGAGTTTCAGGCTCTGAGTGGCTTTCTTGTGTGTAAAATGAATGGATTTAATAAATGAATGATTTTTAGTATGTATTTAGAGAATTACAGTTCTTACTTGCTGATATATAGATACTTTATTGTATCCTGAAAAAGTATGATTGTCTAATAAGACAGACGAGAGAATCAATACACAACTGCCGATGTGTGCATATGAAATATATGTTTTGTTTAACAAAAACAACATACATAAAGCAGAGTGTCATGTGTCTAAGATACTTGAAAATGTTTAGTGGACTGATAGATTTGATTTTTTTTAATCTATTAGATACTTTCCACACCCTTGTGTGTAAAATGTTTGTGCTTAATTCTCAACTCCCTTGAATTCAATTGGAGAAAGTTTATGCTTATCCTTGAAGTTACCATCAGATATGGCTGGATACATATTCTCATCTTTCTCAATGTATTTAAGCAATTGTATTCTCTACCTAAAAGGAGACTTTTGTGTTGAGAGTCTCTGAGGTTATACAGAGAAGTTTGGAACAGATTCTTTGTTTTATATTTCCCTACTTATCAGTACCGAAGTGGCATTATTGTGACTCTGATTTCACGAGGTACGTTAGTGCTCTATGGGATTGTTGGCTGGCTAGTCTATTTCTGACACGCTTTTTTTGTGTAGAGTGCCCTGGGTCTGAACTTGCTTAACAACCCCTTTCTCCAACTCTAGAGTCCAATTCTTGCTTTCAAAAAGCAGCCCTGCATAATAAGTCAGCAAATCATTAATTTATACTCTATCCCA
Organism: Bos indicus; assembly: GCF_029378745.1. Classification (NCBI taxonomy): domain Eukaryota; kingdom Metazoa; phylum Chordata; class Mammalia; order Artiodactyla; family Bovidae; genus Bos; species Bos indicus. The sequence continues at coordinate 18,987,208 of NC_091783.1, forward strand.
AGGGTTGATGTGATCTGGATTTTACTTCTCTGAGACAAGATTTCCAATGAGGAAACTGAATGAGGTTATTGTCATGGTAACTGACTTCACGAAACCTGTTGGGCTATACCCATCAGGCCTTGCAAGACCTGTACTTGCCCAGCATCAAGACCTAAGAAAGAGCCTAGAGTTACCAACAGATACATCACAAGTTTACATGTCCGAAGCAAAGTTCTGGAGATAGAGTCCACTCTGTGTGGCAGACAGCAGGCAGGACATGGCAGCAGTATTTGCTCTGGGACTGGGTGTAAGAGGGAAAGAGAGATTACCAGTTATATAGGAATTTGCATCAGGTGGCCTCATTAGTTACTAAGGAAACCAGTAGAGGAGCCTGTCCCTCACTGCCCCTTTGATAAGAACAATCACTAGCTGGGGCCTGGGGCAAGTACATAGGAAGATCATAGGATACAGGTGAAGCAGACAGTGGTCAGGTAGAGGATGTGAAGAGAGGAAGAGAATAGCCACCTTGACTGATCTGACCATAAAATACCCTTGTACCTTCTCCACCCCAAAAGTTCTTGCAGGTAGAATGGGTCCTTAGAAGCTCTCTTGTCCAGACCTGACTTAAAGTTAGAACTTGCTCATAACACTAAAAAAATTATATTCATTTGCTCTGAAGGGATTTCCACATGTCAGCATTTTCTACTACTTTGTCATTGACTTCTAACACCTTCCCAGAATGATTTGGTTTTTTCATGAGCAAAGAAGAAAAATGAAAATAGGTGAGGGGGGGGATGGAGAAACCTTGGTATTCATTATTATGCAGCTTTCGTTTTGCAAAACACAATTTATAGCCAAAAGTGTTCTTTTTTGTACTGCGTGCCACTTCAAATGTCCAATGCTAAGCAGAAAGTGCTATAAAAGTGTCTGTCCTCATTCGGAGAGATTCAAATGCCAGACAACAAAGTGAAAAACTGTTATACATGTAACCTTGGTGGTACTTTCATGGAATATTTATTTGTCCATGATTCTATTCTTAGCTCAGTTTTGTGGTTGAATTATTTCCAATTCTAGGGCTTTGGTAGTCTCGTCTTCCTGTGTGAAGTGTGTGTGTGCTCGGTCATGTCCAACTGTAGCTAGTCAGGCTCCTCTGTCCGTAGAACTGTCCTGGCAAGAATACTGGAGTCGGTAGCCATTTCCTACTCCAGGGGATCTTCTTGACCCAGAGACCAAATCTGCATCTCCTGTGTCTCCTGCATTGGCAGTCGGGTTTTTAGCCCTGAGCCACCTGGGAAGCATCTTCCTTTGAAAGTGAAAGTGAAATTTCCTGTACTGGGCTTAATTGCTTACTGGAGTGCATTTCCATACCCTCCTCAAAATCTTCCTGCAGGGGCTTATATTTCTTTAACGTTTATTTAGGTCCTATCTCTCCTTCTATCAATCTTGTTTTTGCTTTGGTTCACGTCTCCTCTTGACTTACTTTGAATTGTAATATGTTGTGTGTAATATAATGTGATTGTATGACATTGTAATATATTGTGTGTTATATGTGTAATACATAATGTGTGCAATGTTAGATGTGTAAATGTTAGATGGTTTACATATACGTAAACTATGGTCTATTTTCAAAATCTGGTTGGTCAAACGGCTTTCAATTGGTTCTGGTTTTTCAAAAAGATGTCTGAACAAAAAGATTTGGGGGACAGTAGGATAAATTTGAATATGAACTGAATATTATACCATATGGGGATATTGCTGTCAGTTTTATTAGGTGCTTGTGGTATTACAGTTATTTACAGCAGCAAGGGAATGTCCTTCGTTTCTGGCGAGGAATGATGAAATATATATTGGTACAATGTTTAGATTTCTGGTTTCCTAAACATTGTTTATAAAGAGAAAAGCACAAATATGACCAAATGTTAATAACTAGGATCAAAATATGTAAATATGTATGTCCATTATACCGTTCTTTCCATTTATCTATATTTGTAAATATCCACCAAATGAGTTGAGGGGAAGAGTCACAAAGTTGAATTATTTTCTCTCTTATTACATCTTTAGAATTTTGATTGGCACCAGCTAAATATGAATGGTCCTTTTTGGTATTCCAAAAAAGGAATTTTTTCAAAAAACAATAATAATAAAATGAAACAAACAAAAACTGGCTCTCTAAGAGCTATGCACAGAAGTGGCTTGCTAGGTCTATATCTCCATCTGTATTTGAAGCTAAATAATATATGGACAATATCTTAGGAACTCAAAGAAATGGCAATCTCTTAGTTGTGCTTTATTTTTTTTTCCTTTCTTTTAATTTTATTTTATTTTTAAACTTTACATAATTGTATTAGTTTTGCCAAATATCGAGTTGTGCTTTAAAAAGCCTAAAAAATATTTGGATATTCTCTGGACTTAGAAACATGAATAGGATTTCAAGTAAAGTGAAAATGGTTATTCAGCAACAGCAAAAGGGCCAAGAAAGTGGAGTAAACAATCACTTGGAAAAACAATGCTGATGCCGGCGTAATCAGAACTCAGAAGCTAGTAGTGGCCCCAGTGGGTCGACAGGTATGGCTTCTTGGGTGTGCTTAGTGTCCATAAAGTTTTTCTCTCCAAATGGCTTCACTCCAGGCTGTAGCACTTTATATCTATGCTATCTTTAAAAATCAACTTCACATACAATAAAGTTCACATATTTATGTGTGTAGTTTGATGAGGTTTGACAAATGTATAAATCTTGTGGCCAGCTCTCCAGTCAAAACAGAAAACATCTGCATCACTTCAAAAGCCCTTGTGTGCCACTTTGCAATTAACCCTCACACTATGCTATGACCAAGGACGGTGCTGATGCTGATCTGATTTCTATGATTAGAGATTAGTTTCACCTGTTTGAGAATTTCATGTAAATAAAGTCATACATTACAAGGTCTTTTGTGTATTTTTCTCTAATTCCCCTTGTAATTAGAAAAATATATATTATTTGGAAATATTTAGTTTTCAACGGAGCTTGGTGGGCTGTAGCCCATGAGGTCACAAAAAGTGGAACTTGACTGAGCAACTAACACACAAGTTTCCACATATTTGGGATTTTCTAAATATTTTAATTTTACTGAATTCTAACTTAATTATTTTCTGGTCAGAAAATATAGACATAAAATTTCAATTTTCTTTTCTGAAATTTATAGACACTTAACTTAATGGCCAGACCTATGGTTTACCATGGGGAAAATTTTCTGTACATTTGAAAAGTATGTGAATTTACAGTAGTTGTATGTGATGTTTTATAAATATCAAACACCACAATTTGTTTGAAAGCATTGTGAATAACTTCTATACTCTTACTGATATTTTATCTGTGTTTTCTACCAATTTCTGGTGGAGAAGTGTTAAAATGTTCAATTATTGTGACTCTCCTGTTATTTCTCTGTTTTTGCTTCATTCATTTTAAAGCTTTGTTCTTTAGTACATCTACATTTCTGATTGCTATATGTGTTAATGGATTTTTCTATTTATTATTATAAAATCCTCTTCTCTCTGCTAATAATCTGTCTTTTATTTTTTCTGATATTAATTTAGCCATATAATCTTTATTGTGATCACTATTTACATTGTATATATTTTTTTCAACTTTTCTTTTTTAACATATAGTCTTTACATTTAAAGCAGGTTTCTTATAGATAGTACATACTTAAGTCTTGCATTTTTATTTACTGTGACCATATCTGCCTTTTCATTAGAGTGTTCAATACAGTTACATTTCATGTTCTTGTTAATAGGTTTGATTTTGTGTCAATTTATCCCTTCCAGGTTTTTGTTGTTGCTGTTGTTATTGTCTATCTGCTCCTCATATATCAACTTCTTTTTGGTTAATTGATTTTTAGTTCATCCTTTATATTTACTGATTTTGAATTAGTATTCCATTTTTTCCCCTCTATTTAATTTTTAGTTGGTTGCTCTATATCAGAATTGAGCACACACTTTTTTTTTTTTTTTCAAAGCGTCAGGTAGAAAATATTTTTAGTATTTGGGGAATTACATTTGAGTCCTGTTGTATATTTCTTTCATTTGTTTGTATGTTTGTTTTCTGACAATATATAAAATTTGAAAATAACGTTCTTATCATGGACTACACAGAAGCAGGCTAGACTTGTAATGTGGGCAATAGTTCAAGCAAATTCTAGTGGTAAAATATGCATTGTTATTTTATAAAAACTATTTCTAGTCAATATTTTATCATGTTATACCTAACAGTTCCCAATTTACACTTTCCAGTTGGCATATCTCATGTCACAAATGTAATCATCTTACAACAATGTTTCCAATATGCCCACTCCCCGAGTTTACAAATAGTTCTTTATGCTCTTGAAGTCATTTCATATAAAACTAATAATACTGGGTTGGTCAAAAAGTTCATCAGTTTTTTCCATACCATTTTCTGGAAAAAAACTGAACAAACATTTTGGCCAACCCAATATTATTGGTCTACATACTAGTATTTTTAAGAAATTATTAGAAATAAAAATTACTGTGTCTATTTTCATACCTCATATTTCTGGTGCTCTTTTTTCCTGTAGGTGAGAGATTCCATTAGGTATCGTTTCCCTTCAGCCTAAAGAATACCCATTACCTTTTCCACAGAGCATGGCAGTTGGCAACAAATCTACCAGCTTTTGTTTACTTGAAAATATATATTTACTCTTGTTTTAAAAGCATTTTTTTTCTGATGAAGAATGCTGGATGAACAGTAATCTTTTATCTATTTAAAATATAATTTTATTTGATTCTAGCTTGTATCTTTCTGATAAAAAAAAAAATAAAGTATAATTTCTTTTTATTTTCCCTCTGCATAATGAGTTTTTTCTACCTTATACCTGCTGTCAAGATTTTTTCTTAATTGTTGGTTTCCAGCAGTTTGACCATAACAGGCTTAGGTGTGATTCTGTTTGCATTTATCCTTTTAGGGTTTCTCACCATCTCTTGGTTGTGGAAGTCAATATGCTTCATCAAATTTGGAAAATTTTCAGCTATTAATTTGTTAAGTTTTTTTCTCTTTTTTCCTTTTATGATTGCAATTACTTGTTAGATTGTTTAATATTGTGCTAAACATTCAGAAAGTTTTGTTCACCTTTTTATTCTTTTTATTTATTTTTAGAATGAATAATTTCTATTGATCTGCTTTAAGTTTGCTGATTTTTATCTTCAAATTATTATACCATAGATTGAATTCTTTATTTTAACTTTTGTGCCTTGTCATGTAGTTCTTTTTAAATTTGCCATTTCTCTCTGAAGACTTTTTGTCTATCCTTATTATCACTAAATTTGCCTTCAAGTCCTAGATAATCATTCTAATAATTCTTTAAAGTCTTGGTATACTACATACAGCATCTGAGAGAGTTGATAGCTTAAGATTGGTATCCACTGATAGACTTATTTTTTTCTCAATTCCAGCTTACATAGTCTTATTTCTTTGCATGTTAATGATTTTGACATATACTAAATATCAGACTTCCCTGGTGGCTCAAATGGTAAAGAATCTGCCTACAATGCAGGAGACCCAGGTTCTATCCCTGGATCAGGAATACGCCCTGGAGAATGGAATGGCTATCCAGTCCAATATTCTTGCCTGAAGATTTCCATGAACAGAGGAGCCTGGCAAAAGTTACAGACCATGCGATCACAAAGAATCAGACACAACTGAGACAGTAACACCACCACCATACTGAATATCATGACTTATGAAATTTAGAGACTCTGGACAGAGGTTCATAACATTGTACAGAAAGCAGTGACCAAAACCAGCCCCAAAAAAAGAAATTAAAGAAGGTAATATGGTTGTATGAGGAGACCTTACAAATATCTCAGAAAAGAAGAGAAGCAAAAGGCAAAAGAGAAAAGTAAAAATATACCCAACTGAATGTAGAGTTTCAAAGAATAGCAAGGAGCAGTAACAAAACTTTCTTAAATGAACAATGCAGAGAAGTAGAGAAAAACAATAGAATGGGAAAAAGTAGAGATCTCTTCAAGAAAACTGAAGATACCAAGGGAACATTTCTAGCAAGATGGGAATGATAAAAGTCAGAAATGGCAAGGATCTATGTGGACATCAAGGAGAAGAAACCAGTCAATCCTAAAGGAAATCAACCCTGAATATTCACTGGAAGGACTGATGCTGAAGCTGAAGCTCCAATACTTTGGCCACTTGATGCAAAGAGCTGACTCGTTAGAAAGGACCCTGATGCTGGGAAAGATTGAAGGCAGGAGGACAAGGGGGTGACAGAGGATGAGACAGTCAGATGGCATCACTGACTCAATGGACATGAATTTGTGGAAACTCCAAAAGATAGTGAAGGACAGGGAAACTGGCATGCTGCAGTCCACGAGGTTGCAAAGAGTCAGACACGATTTAGCAAATGAACAACAACAACAATCCTAAGTGTGTTCTTTTCTAGCAAGCAGTTAAGTTACTGGCTCATTACCTTCAAACAACCTCTTCTGTGGATTATATTAATGTTTGATTTTAAGCTGTAGAACAGTCTAGAGTAGGCTCAACCATGGTATGTGGAATTTACTCCAAAGGTATGCATTTGCAATTCTCAGCTGGAGGCCTGTGATATTTAAAATGTTTCTCTGTTCTAGAAAGGCTAGAATTAAATCTTACAGTATTTCTTGATTTCAAATACCTGTGTTCACAGTTAAACCCAGAGCAGTCTCTGGAATTTCTCATGCAGTCTTCCCTAGAGAGTTACAGCCCAGCTCTCAGTCAAACATTTATGGAGATCTTCCACTTAGTTGCCTGCCCTCCCTCATGCATCTATCTTCTTTCCCTTGCTATGGCCCCTCACTGAGATACTGCAGTAATTTTAAATTGTGCCCTTTGCTTCTTCAGCTCCCTATGATCCCTGTGCAGGTCTCTGTATCACAATCAGGAAATTTTCACAAAATAGAAACCTGGAGTGATTACAGGGCTAACCTATGGATTTTTCCTCCCCTCAGAAATTATAAAGTTGTACTGTCTCATGTGTAATTCCTAAAAACTGTAGACATAAATTAGGTGGTGCAGTGGTAAAGAATCTGCCTGCTAATGCAGAAGATGCAAGAGATGCAGGTTTGATCTCTGAGTCTGGAAGACCATCTGGAGTAGGAAATGACAACCCACATGAGTATTCTTGCCTGGAGAATTCCATGGACAGAGGAGCCTGGTGGGCTACAGTCAATGGGGTTGCAAAGAGTCAGACATAACTGTGTGACCAAACACAGAAAAACGTTGACATAAATTATGTCCTGCTTTATATTTGCTCATGACAGAAGGGCTAATGCGTTATCCATCAGAGCTAGATACAGAATTATTTCTACTTAATCTTGCTTTATCTGCCTATTCCATTTAAGTTTTTGAATTTGTGAGTTATGACAAAAATGTAATCTGAAATTTAGTTAAAGTGTGGGTTTAGGATATTTATACAAAAGGATAATGAATACTAGGACTTGTTCCGTTGCTCAGTTGTGACAGACTTTGCAACTCCATGGACTGCTGCACCCCAGGCTTCGCTGTCCTTCACCAGCTCCCAGAGCTTGCTCAAACTCATGTTCATTGAGTTTTTGATGCCATCCAACCATCTTCTCTTCTGTTGTCCCCTTCTCCTCCTGCCTTCCATCTTTCCTAGCATCAGGGTCTTTTTTAATCAGTCAGCTCTTCACATCAGGTGTCCAAAGTATTAGAGCTTCAGCTTTAGCAACAGTCCTTCCAGTGAATATTCAGGATTGACTTCCTTTAAGATGGACTGGTTGGATCTCCTTGCTGTCTCAAGAGTCTTCTCCAGCACCACAGTTCAAAAGTGTCGATCCTTTGGTGCTCGGCCTTGTTTATGGTCAAACTCTCACATCCATACAAGACAACTGGAAAAACCATAGCTTTGACTAGATGGACCTTTGTTGGCAAGAGGACACTCTCTAGTAACCTCATTCTATGAGGTATTTTTTGAAAGTTTCCCTCTCCCAAAATCTTTTTTTTTTCCTTGTGTGTTTGATATTTACTTGAACATATGACATATTAACTTATATTTGGGATATTTCATCCACTCTCTGCTTTCCCCTCAGTGTTTTTCTTTTTTACTTAAATTCATATTCTTTTTCCTTTTTGCTGAAGAGTTTTTAAAAAAATTCTAATAATATTTACATAGAGATTTATACTTAAGAACATGACAACAAAAAGCTTGGAAGCTATATGTGGGAGTGATGGTAAAATTTTGTTTATTCTGAACTGTATTCTAAGGCTATTAGAAACTTGGCCATTTTACTGGAAATCCACAAGTGCAGTATCTATGTATACTTCTCCAAAGAGGGAAGCTTGATACCTGATGTTGATTAGGAGGTGACAACGATGGTTCCCAGTACTCTGAAGTCAATTGAAATAAGGAAACAGGAAGATGTCATCATTCAAAAAGTAGATTTGCACTTACTGTCTGTGTTTTTAGCACCTTGTTTGATTATCAACCCAGACTCCAAACTCTAGCTTCCTAAATTTCACTGATTATGCATCTCATCTCTTATTATCTCCTCTCACATCATCTATGTATGGATTTATATCATTTTAAATTCATCTGCTGTAATTCTGATTAATAACAAAAAACAAATCACCATTGTAATTGGAAAAATTATTTTAAATTTAATTCAATTTTAACATCTTATTATTATAAATTTGAATTTAAATGTTAACATTAAGTCATATTTAAATCAACTATTTAAGCAAACAGATCAAAATTTTAAAGTTGAACATAATTCAATTAAAAAATTTAGGGTTTGGTGATGGGGTGTCAAAGATTCTTAACAATTAAGAAGATAAAAGACATTAATGCAACAAGTAAAATAGACCTACTGAGAGAGATGTGGCTTCCCCAATGGCTCAGTAGGTAAAGAATCTGTCTGCAATGCAGGGGACACAGAAGACTCGGGTTCAAATCCTGAGTCAGAAATATCCCCTAGAAAAGGCAATAGTAACCCACTCCAGCATTCTTGCCTGAAAAGTCCCTTGGACAGAGGAGCTTGGTGGGCTACATTCCATGGGGTGGAAGAGTTGGACACACTGAGTGACTCATTAGCAGCATCAAACGAGAAGTATGCAGCCAGAACTAGCATAAGAGTGAAAGTTAATCTGGGAATTAAGAGTGGTTTGCAGCTGAGACTGCATGAAAGTAATGAAATAAGATGAGGAAACCCTTATTCAACTAAGTGAACAGACTTGGTTTGGGGCACTGACTTCTTTGTGACACAAATTTGCTCCCCTGTCACATACATCTGGACCCCATCTAGGGGAGGATGGGAAAAATGTTTTAAAAATTAGCTAAATTTCAAAAGAAATTGAGTTTTTCCAGTACTCATTTATTGATTTGTTCACTGATGAATTAATTCATTCAAGAAACATGTATCAAGAATCTAAAATATAATAGTTCCCATTCTCTGCAACAGGAAGCAGACAAAAGTCCACTGCCTCTTGGAACGTCCTTAGCTGAAAGAGACTGGTTAAGCTAGATGTGACTGAGATAGTTAGTTGTAATTAATAGTTATTCTTTGGCCTATCTGACAGGTATAGCATTAGTATAAAGCTTAGAGAAAAAAAAAAAAACTACATTTTTTTTTGCATATTTGTTGCATTATTGTACCAACTATAATTAAACCAGATTCCACATTATTTTATAGTATTTGAAGTCAGGGTGTATTTATTAATTTAATGCCTATTTTTAAACATCCATGATAAGCCAGGCACTATTCTAGTGTTAAGAATACAACTGTGAGCAGTTTTATATTTGTATCCCTCTTGCCTTCTACATGCTATATATAAAAAATATTTTGGGGGGAAAAAAAACAGAAGTAATGATTCTTGCCCTAGAGAGTCTCTGGAATTATTGTTCAAGGCAATAAGGTATGTGGGTGAGGAAGTCTTCACTATGAGTCAATGAGAACATTCTACATAAGGACTTCCATAGGTCCAGGATCTGAAGTCTTCCATGTCTTCTCTGATACCCATGTTGATCCATTTTCCTATGATCTATGATATGCTAGGAAAGAAAGGACTTTAAGTATTGTGAAATCCTGGGCCCTATCTGACCCATTTTTTTCAGCATCGAATGCATCTTTGTGTTTAGTATGAATACATCATAGCCTGCATATCTATGTGCAGGCTCAGTGCTAAAAGAACTTGCCTGCCAATGCAGGAGATGCAAGAGATACGATTTTGATCTTTGGGTTGAGAAGATCCCTTGGAGGAGGAAATTGCACCCCACTTTAGCATTCCTGCTTGGAAAATTGCGTGGACAGAGGAGCCTGCCAGGCTATAGCCCATGCAGTTGCAAAGAGTCAGACACAACTTAGCAACTGAGCATATGAACATACATGTATATGCATATGCATGACACATATTAGGAAGACTCCTTAGTTTTCAAAATTATCCATTTCATGAGAAAACTGCTGGGTTATTCATATTATTGAATTTAGTGACATTCAGTTCAGTTCAATTCAGTCGCTCAGTCATGTCTGACTCTTTGTGACCCCATGAATCGCAGCACGCCAGGCTTCCCTGTCCATCACCAACTCCTGGAGTTTATCCAAACTCATGTCCATCGAGTCAGTGATGCCATCCAGCCATCTCATCTTCTGTCGTCCCCTTCTCCTCCTGCCCCCAATCCCTCCCAGCTTCAGAGTCAACTCTTCGCATGAGGTGACCAAAGTATTGGAGTTTCAGCTTCAGCATCAGTCCTTCCAATGAACACCCAGGACTGATCTCCTTTAGGATGGACTGGTTGGATCTCCTTGCAATCCAAGGGACTTTCAAGAGTCTTCTCCAACACCACAGTTCAAAAGCATCAATTCTTTGGCGCTCAGCTTTCTTCACAGTCCAACTCTCACATCCATACATGACCCCTGGAAAAATCATAGCCTTGACTAGATGGCCCTTTGTTGGCAAAGTAATGTCTCTGCTTTTGAATATGCTATCTAGGTTGGTCATAACCAGTTAGAAAAAAATTAGAATATTGAGATGCAAAATATAAACAGAACACTTGTGATTTGACCAAGTGTGTAAATAGTAATGATTGTCCTTTGTATGGACATTTGGCTAATTGGTGAGTAATTAGTCACTTGATACAACTTTTTTAAATGCCTAATATGTGCTCAGCCTTGAAGTTCTATACATGCATTAAGGGATATTTACATGTTTGTGATAAAATTGTGTGATAACAATTGCCATAAAGTTAATGCTTTTCAACATTTTTTCTTGATTTATTTCTTTCAAATTTCTAGGGTAATCTATTGCTCTCTTAATTCTGGCATGCTTGGATTTAATAGAAAAGTTTCACGATTTCCTGATTTACTTCTTTTGTTGTATCTTTTGTACTCTTTCGTCATTTATCTTCTCAGATTTTGTCTTTTCAGGGTAAAGGCTTCTCCTTTAGAGGTTTATTTCAGTTTATTAAATTCACTATTAATGGCTCTTGTGAAGTGTTTACCTTACCATTTTTCACTCCTCTTTTTGTCTTCTCTTTCCTTTCCTCCTCTTCCTCCTCAAGTATACCTCCACCTTGGGAGAACTCGTAGGTTCTGGCCATGCTGCGGTTTACATCTGTCACTAGTACTGCAGCCTCCAGCAACTTTTTATTAAACCCAGTGATGTAGTGGGCACTTTGGCCAAAGCTGTCCACATGATGGATAGGAGCACGTCTCCAGGGGCCTTTCCCTTGCAATGAGATGAGATTGGCTGATGTTTGGAGATGAAGCCTTTCCCCTCTAGGTCAGTGCCTGCAATCCATTCCAAGTCAGAGGGGAGAGGAAGTTATTACCAGCCAGTGGCTGTTTCGTGGTCACTGGGAATTCTATGACTGGGAGAGCCTCATCCCTCTTTTCTCTCTATAGGACCACAGTTCCTATCAGCTAATACCAGTGACCATGGTATCTGTCTCAGAGGAGATGCTCTGGGCAAAATGAACTGGAGTCAATTAACTAAATCTTGGCGTACAGTGAAAAGTGAGGCAGATAATTATATTCTTTGGTTTCCCTGGGTGTAAAATATGTAGCACCATTGCCTTACAGGAAAACATCCGGCCATATAAACTATTGAAGCATAACTATGAACCCAGAAATAAGTGAGGATGGCCCCATAGCAGTAAAGAAAAGAGAATCACAAAGCCCATGCACTTTAATCCACATACACAGATGGGAAATCATACATTTTTAGAGGAAACTAAATAATAGTTAACAACCACATTCTACACACCAAGAAGTTCATGTCCATTGCCTCACTTAGGGATCATGTCAATATCATGTACCATTTACAAAGTTTTTACCATGTCACAAGCATGTGCAAAATACTTTATATTTATTACATCATCTTACCCTTAAAAATGTCCTGTGATATCTTTTTATTTTATAACTTTCTCTAACTGATGAATAAGCTCATAGTGAAAGAGGTTAAGAAACTTGAAAGAAAATGAGGAAATTAAAATTCAGTGAATTTGAGCAAATTGTTCAAGGCTGTTCTCTTACCAGTCATGCTGTTCAATGCCAAAACTCATGCTGCTGTTATTTCACCAAAAATTGAGAATGTATTAAGAGCTACTGGCTCCAGGCAGAATGCCCATTGTGCGTGCATGCTAAGTCACTTTCAGTCGTGTCCTACTCTTTGTGACACTATGGACTATAACCTGCCAGGCTCCTCTGTCCATGGGATTTTCCAGGCAAGAATACTGAAGTGGGTTGCCATGCCCTCCTCCAGGGGATCTTCCCGACCCAGAGATGGAACCTTTGTCTGTTATATCTCCTGCATTGGCAGATGGATTCTTTACCACTAGCACCACCTGGGAAGGCCCTAGGATGCCCGTATAAAGACACACACACACAAAAGGTGAAAAGTAGAGCTAATGGCAAGGGATAAAACAACAGAGGCAGGCAAAACATAGTTTAGAACTTTTCTTTGGGAAACACATACTAACAGAGTAGTATTCTTTTGGGTCATGGCAGGAAATTGATATGTATATTGATGAATATGAGGTATCCAGAAATGGCTAATTTTTCCATATTTCAATTTTGACAAGAAAAGTAAGAGAATGGCAAACAAAATTTTCATGAAGAAAAATGTTGCCCTCTAAATTGCACTAGAAATTAAATTCACATACTGGGGAATTTTCCACACAGAGAATGTTTAAAGAGAACTATAATCCCACAAAATGTATGTTTACAGAAAATCCAGGTAATGTCCAGGATGTGTGATTGACTTAACTGAACTTTGAGCAAAGCTTGAACTCTAGGAAATACAGACTGCCTTCAATTCAGTCCAGTTCAGTCGCTCAGTCATGTCTGACTCTCTGCAACCCCACAGACTGGAACATGCCACACTTCCCTGTCCACCACCAACCCCCAGAGCTTGCTCAAACTCATGTCCATCGAGTCAGTGATGCCATCCAACCATCTCATCCTCTGTCATCCCCTTCTCCTCCTGCCTTCAATCTTTCCCAGCATCAGGGTCTTTTCCAATGAGTCAGTTCTTTGCATCAGGTAGCCAAAGTATTGGAGCTTCAGCTTCAGCATCAGTCCTTCCAATGAATATTCAAGACTGATTTCCTTTAGGAAGGACTGGTTGGATCTTCTTGCAGTCCAAGATCAAATTGCTAAGAGGCTGCATTATTATTTTTAAATTTATTTATTTTTTACACAACATCTTATTGACAAAGCCACAGTGGAAAGTTTATCTTAATTGATGTGCCACTAATTATAAATATAAAGCAGTAGTTGTGCCAGAGATTATAATAATTTCTGTTCCCACAAAAAGTTAGCCTACACAACAGTAGGCTTCCCTGGTAGGTTAGTTGGTGAGGAATCCACCTGCAATGCAGAAGACTGCCTGCCAAGTTATGAGATGTGTTTGATCCCTGGGTAGGGGTGATCCCTTGGAGAAGGAAATGGCAACCCGTTCCAGGATTCTTGCCTTGGAACTCCCAAAGACACAGGAGCCTGGAGGACTACAGTCTATGTGGTCAAAAGATTTGGACACGACTTAGTGACCAAACCACCATCACATAACAATAACCATTGTTGCTCCAACTGTTGCTACCATTAATGTCCTCCAAAACAAAATGCCACAGTCACCATTGTGACTACCCTGTGTTATAATTCTTCCCGAAGATAACAGATAATTCAGTAAATGGTTGTTAAACAAATTCACTGATGAATGGTACATATACCAGGGTAATCCTTATTACCAAGGGTTCTCTTTGACTAAAAAGATGGGCAAAGTCCAGAGGGCAGATGAGATGATTATAAAAGCCCTGAATTTGTTCTCATTAGCAATTTGGCATTGCTAGTGAAGTGAGGTCGTTGAGGATAGCATCACTGTGATCAAATCTGCCACAGGATTCTCTGTACAGAAAAGTAGGGTGTGGGTTGAGAACTGACATGATCCCAGGTCTCTGGAAGACCATGACCAGAGATGCAAATATTGTTATAAATGAAACTCAGACATTTCAGCCAACTAGACATGAAACTTACTAAAATTATCCTACAGACAAAAGATAAATATTCCTGATGGCATTGCAATAATTTAGTGTTATGTTCATGAAGTGTCATATGACATTCATGATGGCTGAGGTTTTAATTACTACATTTCCAGTCAGTCAAGGGACAAGCAGTCTGTCTGCAAGAGAGGGGTTACAATATATTCTTGACATTATATTTTCCAAACAGACATTTAAATAAGGTTTTCAAAAATGCACAAAGACATTAAGTGTTTTTATATTCCATCCACTTTTTGCAATGCACAGAATAAGTTTGATTCTCTGTTCAACTCTTTAAATCTATGTTCAAATAACCTTGCTTAAATTTTTATTAAAATGCTTTATTCAAGATCATACATAATTTTAAATATCAGTTATAAAAATGACCTTGTTGTGCCTCTGTAAAAGTCATGAACACTTCTAAGGAATCATTGGAAGTTCATGACAATGAAAAGCGAATCAATATTAGGTCAACTTGTTCACACCTCCATTGGAAGTACAAGCTCAATTTTCAGAAAATTGTGTTTTCAATCTCTTGACTGAGAAAAAAAATGTCCCTCACTTATGGCACCAAGCTTTCTCCAGACCTTAGGAAGACTCTTTACCCCTTCAAGGTTTTTGATGGCTATTAGTTCCCACATTTTTTAGTCTCTGGGAGTTTCCACAAAGCTAGAAATAATTCCTCTTCAATTAAACACTTTGGATATGTTATCTCCTTCCCGCCAGTATCCTGACTGACACACAATTACTATGTATCAGGCATTGAGGACAGAAAAAAAAAACTCTCCACTGCCCCTCAACAAGATGCTAATCTCCCAGTACTACGGTTTGTTCATCTGAAAATGGTGATGGTGATTACTGCATAAGCCTTTATGAAGATAAAAATCAGATGGCATATTTGAAGTGCTTAGAAATAGTCTCTGACTTTCCAATAAATTTAAACTATTATCATTGCCATTTTAAGCATAATTAATGTTTTTAGCAGCACCCTCATTAACTTTAGTATTATTGATGATCAGTGTTATTGGTAAGAATCCTTGCCCTACATTTTCACCATCATGTCTGAGGAAAATAATCCTTTAGAATAATACTCTTCTCAGACATTTTAAAATAAGTTCTTATATTTGGTAGAGCTTTCAATATCATCCACTTTGAGGATATCTTTAGGAAACAAAAGAATCTGAGTACTTTTTCAAGAAAATGGGCATCAAAACTGTGGGCCACTAGGGCAGAATTGAAATGAAACAGGAACAAATAACAAACCTCAAATGGTCCTAGCATAGACTATCTTTGTCAGTCTTATAACTATCATTACTGAAAATAGTATGTATACATATATGTGTAGATATATATTTATAAATATATTACATAATGTAATATATTTTTCTCCCATTTCTTAGGCTATCCCCAGAGATAGAAGGACATTATTAAATTCTAAAAATAAACTATTGAAGTATAATTTATATGTAATAAACTATATAGATATAAATTATATGATTTAATGTTTTGAAATACATATACATTTATGAGACCATCACTACAATCAAGAACATGAACATACCCATCACTTTCAAAACTTCCTTCTTCCCTTAATAATCTGTCTCTTTCACTCCTCCCTGGTCCAAATCATTATTCCCAGGCAACTACTGATCTGTTTTTTGCTACTGTAGATTAATTAGCATTTTATGTAATTTGTATAAATTGAACCACTCTGTATGCTCTCTCTCTCTTCTTTTTTGTCTGACTTCTTTTACTCTTGCATAATTATTTCGAAAACTGTCAGTCTTGTTGCACCTATCAATACTTTACTCTTTTCATTGTTGAGTAGGATTCTATTTTATAGATATGGTACAATTCATTTTTGCATTCAAATATTGATGGATATTGGAGTTGCTTCCAGTTTAGGGGTATTTCAAATAAAACTATTTTGAACGTTCTTGTCACAAGACTTTGCGTGGTCAAATGTTTTCATTACTTTTTCATAAATTTCTAGAAATAGAATGCCTGGATCAAAGGATACTGCATGACTTTTTAAAGAAATTGTCTAACTGCTGTCCAAATGGTTGTACCAACTTACATCACCATGATTAGTGCAGGTGAATTCTAATTTCTTCATGTCCTTGCAACATTTTAGCCCCTGTAACACATATATAGTGATATCTTACTGCAGTTAAATTTTCAATGATGTTGAGTGTTTTTTCATTAGTTTATTGTATATATATTTGAAAATTTTGGTTTTCTTTATACTTTGTGGATAAAATTTATTTCTCATGTAAATGACTTCCAAATATTTTCTAATCTGCATTTATATTTTCATTTTCTTTTTACTAAATTTGAAGAGAGGATTAGATTTTTTTTTTTTTTTTACAAATTCTATCTTTCTATTTTAAAAGGTCTTGATTTAGGTGTCAAATAAAAAAAAATTGTCTAAACCAAGGTCCTAAATTTTTGTCTAGACATTGGGCAATTTAAATTCTACATAGATTTCAATGATCTATTTCTAGTTAAAAGTTTTATATCTTGTTCCAGGTATGGATTAAAGTTTATTTTGCTTGCATATTGATTCTCAGTTGTAGACTGATTTGTGAAAAGACCATTCCTTTTTTGTGAATTTCCTTTTCACTTTTATTGAAATTCAGTTTTCTTTATATTGGTCTATTTTGGAACTGTTCACTGATCTATTTTCCTATCATTGTACCAATATCATATTCCTTTGATTTTTAGAGTTGTGAAGAAGTTGTAAAAGCAAGTAGTGTTAATCTTTATGTATTCTTCCTTTTCAATGATAAATGTACACACACACATACATTTGGTGTATGAAGTCAGTTATCTAGTGCATTTAGGAAAAGTCATTAATTTGCAGTCCATCCAACTCTTTTCTTTTTTCATGTCTGAAAGATGCTCTTTCCCATCTTCTACTTCTCCAAGCTGAAACTGAAAGCTCCCAAGTTTCATTAATATTATCTGATATATAAAAATTATTTATGCAACTTTCTATGTGTTTTTTTTGGTATGACATAAACATTTATAAACTGACCACCTAATCTAAGGGTCAGAAACCATTAATATCCTCACATATAGGGAAGGGATAGGACAGGAATGAAGCACAAAAGTGAGTGGAATGGCATCCTTCTTTCTCTGAGAGGAGTTAATGATATCAATAGTTGGCAGCTACAAAGGTCTGAACTCAAATATGGTATTGGAAAAGCAGATAAATTGGATATAATTATATCAGAGCTGCCAAATGGCCAGTGTCGCTTGAAGCTCTTCATTTTGTCTTTTTTGTGCCAAAAGATCTAAGGTTAAGGAAGCTGAATCCTGTTTTAACTTCACCACCCCAATCAACAGTCAATGAGCTTGGAAAAGCAGCAAATTTTGAGAGCTACCAAGAATTCTTGTGGAAAAGGGAATGGCAACCCACTCCAGTACTCTTGCCTGAAAAATCCCATGGACAGAGGAACCTGGTAGGCTGCAGTCCATGGGGTTGCTAAGAGTCGGACATGACTGACCGACTTCACTTTCACTTTTCACTTTCATGCATTGGAGAAGGAAATGGCAACCTACTCCAGTGTTCTTGCCTGGAGAATCCCAGGGACGAGGGAGCCTGGTGGGCTGCCGTCTATGGGGTCACACAGAGTCAGACATGACTAAAGCGACTTAGCAGCAGCAGCAGCAGCAAGAATCCTTGTAATAGTTCAGTAACATACTTCTTTGTGAAGAGAATCACTGTCTTTGTTAACTATGTTACTCCCTACACTATGTCATTATGTGAAATTGTATCCTGGATACAATGTCCGATTGATAAATATACCAGCTTCTGTATTCGTTTTTTTTCTTCAGCATAATTTTTGAGTGATATAATTTTATCATCTGTTGAATAAATAATTCCCTAATTTACAGTTTTATTGATTAATAATTTCACCCTGATTAGGAAAGCACTACCTACTTTCAAGGAAAAAAAAAAAAAGACCTTTCTATTGCCTTTCAAAATCTCTAGAAAAGCAACATGGCTCCTCTCTTAGCTTTCTTGCCATCATATTATTACCTTTTATTTTCTTTAATAGGCTACAGAAACCAGTAATATGATAGGAAGTCATTAATACAATATAATCACAGCAGAAGATCAAGCTCATCTCTTTCTCTTTGCATTGTCAAGTGTTTCAATATTTTATTTTATAATGTGATGACCAAAACTGATCATGGTAATCTAAGTGTGGATCTGACTAATGCATTGTATAATCAAAGATTTCCGTTTGGATTATGATTCGTTTGCATTCCGTAGCTTACCCCATGTCACAATCAGACCCAGCAGAATTGCCTCACTGGGATATTATTCCAGAAGGAAATCGGGTAAGGGGGCTACTGTGTTCATTACATGGTATAGCCCTTTACTTGCCGGGGCTTCAGTTTCCTGGTTCCTGACACAAACTCACATCCTGCAGGGTTGGGACGGAAGGTGGAAATGATCAGGCAGCAGCACACAGGATTTGAAAGGAGTTCTGAAAACTGACTAACCACCATGTCTAGAAGGGCAGGGGTCCCTCAGCTCCAGCTAATTGCTGACATGCAGGAATGCAGACCCACCTTCCCCAGAGAAAAAGAAAAATCAACATCTCAACAATGCCGGGAGTACATTTTTTCATAGGAAATCTCTCATTTCTTAAATATGGAAACTCTTTCAAAACCTTGTAACACAAGGGGCTACAGAACAAACAAAACTGACTGCAGACAAAATACCTCACTTTAATGGCTCTTTTTGTGCTGACCTTGTTAGGACATCTCTAGGGATCCTTCCAGCTCTATTACTTTGTGTTTAAAGATTGTGGGTCAGTATGGTTTTGAGAGGAATCAACAAAATTAATTGTTTAGTCTGAGACCATTTATGGAAGCAGCAGCAGCCTTATCCAAAGATACTAATTAAGTGTCAAATTTATGTTCAGGATCCTTGAAAAGTTAAAAGGCATAGGCTTTCCTTTCAGGTACATACAAGTTATTCATTGGTTCGACAAATATTTACTGAGTAATGAAGGTCAATAGGAGTGAAATAATTCCATTTACCTTCCATTCTTCTTCAAACTTATCTATATTTTTGCAAATCCTTGGTGCTTTCAGACTTCTACAGATGAACTCTACTTTTTAATATTCTTACATTGATATTTTCTGCCTCCTCCAGACCTTTCCTCACTAATTACTCCCTTAGCCTCTTGGTTCAGTCCTTCACTCTCTATTTGCTACTTTTTCTCAAAGAAAACTATGTTCAATATTTTTCATACATGAAATAATACCACATCTTTCACCCTCTTGCCTCCCCTCACTCATACATGTCCCCGATAAACTTCTCAGAAGTGTATCACAGGATGGTTCCACTTAGAGTCCCAGCCCAGTCTGCTTACTCTTTCTCACTGGCCTTCTTGAAGGTGTTAAGAGGACAAAGGAGGGGCAGGTACTTTGCTGCCCAATTGCTGGAATGGGTAGTAAACTCATTTAACATGCTGCCCTCCAAGAATGCAGGTAGACCAGAAGGCAGAATGGAGTCACACTGCCAGGGTTTAGAATTTGACACTGGTACTCCCTAGCTGTGTGATCTTGGGCAAGTTATTTCATCTCTCATGTCTCAGTTTCCTCATCTTTGAAATAATGAAACTATTAACAGAATTAATAGGGTCACTCTGAGAATTCAATGCATTAATGAAATCTTTGGACCATACATGACTTATAGTCAACCCTCTATATATAAATGCTCAGAAATAATAATAGAAGTTCTTCTTCTCAAGTGAGAAAGAGAAGTTACCCTAACAGGTATACAGGAATTTAGGAATGTGCCAGTGTTCATACAGTTAATGAGTGGCTGACCTGAGAATTAAATCCAAGCATTTTGACTGCAAAGCCCAGACCTTCAACCAGCCTGCTCTTCTGTTTCCCAGCCTTGCTGTGCTTCCCCAAAACAAAGGAAAAACATCATTGCAGTATAAAAGATCACATCAGTGACATTGTATACATCTTAAATTAGTAATAATGGGCACTGTATTATTAATTTCCATTCTCTATCCCTTGCTAAATAGAAACTTTTCACGAATTCCCTCCCCAGCAGTTTCAGTAAGATGCTTGAAAATTTGTTTTGCTTTGTTGCAGATAATATGCTTACTAAGAGGCATTGTTTTCTTTATGGGGCCAGAGCTCCTTCTAAATGTTCAATGCCTTTCTGGTTTTATGACTCAGAGTCGTTGATTATTGACTCTTAACTCTTCTCTCCCACTTTCCAGGTCCCGCCTCCTGCCTTCCAGCTTCTACTGCATTTATTCCCAGAGAGGCTAACTTGGATTCCTGAGACAGAAAATACTTGGAGTAATCTGTAGTCAACTTGTTTATAACCCCCACCCACACTCCCAAATGGCCTTTGTTACAGTCTTAAAATTTTTGTGCAATAACACGATTTCCTTCAGAAACTCTCAATGTGGGTAGATGGTTGAATTGACCCAAGATTTTGCTTTGCAGAAGGAAAAGGAAATCCTTGAGCAGCTGGCAATATATGGGTTAAAATTTCTTCTCAGTTGGTTCTGGGTTTAGCAAGAAATAAAAAAACAAAGCCAAGGGGAATGGGGGAAATGAGGATGGGGGAGAGATTTTGGATTGGGTTGGTTTCATTCAGATGAAGCACTGTTAAAATGAGAGTTACGTGATAAAAGAGGAAGCTGGAGGGTTGTGACCAGCACTTGGAGTTTTGGGCTGTGAGAACTCAGGGGCAGAGCTATCCAGAGGGTAATGTTCCAGGTGTAGTTCTGGGAGCACATTTCTAAAGTGGTTCCTGCCATCTTCCTTTTCACACTGTCAAGGCAAGTCTAGCCCAAGACACAGGATCAGCATCCCTTCACTAATTAGTTCTAGCAGTTCTTTCAGGTTGGAACCTTTTCCTCTCTTCTTTCACCTAGAATTTTTAGTTTTGTCTACCGATCACTTTCAGGAGAAGAAGAGTCTCTCTTACTTTATCATATATATTTTTTGAAACCATAAGTATTGCTAATCTTTTTGATCAACTTCTTCCCAAAATTCTGACTCTCACTGATATGTTGCTACTACCCACTAGGCATGACCCACACTTGCTTATCTATAAGGAGTGATTAGGCAGACATGTATCTCAGGTGATGGGCCCCGGAGTTCATGACATCAAAAGGGCCAGGAAGTCAAAGGTCTCCATTGGATCTACCACTTGGGTGTTTTAATCATTTACTCTAATAAAAGATATTATATTGAAAAAGACTGGAACCAGTTTGCAAAGTCTTCACAAAATATGGATGAATACCTGAGTTTCGCAGAAGCCATTGAAGAAATTGGTATAGTCACTTGGCTGGTTCTCAAAAGAGGAATTGTGTTACATAAAAATAAAAGAGTATAGTCCAGACATGGCCCCGGGACCTTGCAGCGCTTGAGATGCAGGAGAAAATAAACAGTCTCTGCTTGGGATTTGACCTCTCCAGAGTGACATTTCCCAAACTTTGAGCAAATGAAACAGAGCCTCTAGGAACTTTTGGAGATTAAGGTATTGGGACGATCTCATCACCATTAAGAAGTAAAAGGAAGCAGTGTTCTGTGGTGATTCTGAGAACACAGAATGGTTTCCTTAGAAAGCAAGGGATTTCAAGAGAGTGAAGTGGACAAAAGGTGAAAGGAAGAACCACAGAAAGTGGAAAGGTTGAAAGATACACAAAGAGAGGTGACAATGCCAATAATATGAACAGAGAGGAACTCTATCTTAGCAATATGAAGAGTAGGCTTGACTTCTCTGGATAGCAAACTAGAACCGGCTGAGGTTCCTAGAAGTTTAGTCATTTTTATGAGGTTAAAAGATTACAGTATTTGCTGGAGAGTAGGATAAAATTTTTCAAGACCTTCCCCCCACCCCACCCCACTGTGGTCTGTACATAGCACTTAATGTGTAAGGAAAGGTTAACCTACTCACCTGGTTGACTTGG
This sequence comes from Bos indicus, assembly GCF_029378745.1. Classification (NCBI taxonomy): domain Eukaryota; kingdom Metazoa; phylum Chordata; class Mammalia; order Artiodactyla; family Bovidae; genus Bos; species Bos indicus. The sequence continues at coordinate 19,009,688 of NC_091783.1, forward strand.
GATGAAATCCTAGCAGTGGGAAGAGATATAGCGGCTCAAAAGTTATCATAATGGAATGGAAAGGACTGTAGCAGACATGGAAATCTATATTTGAATTGGGTTCTTTTCATGAATGGCTAAGAAGAACGGTGGTCCTTGGATTCCTAATGCCCAGGAAAGGGTCAACAAGTCACCCCTACAGAAAGGAGCTGGGACACTGTGCTGGCTTAGGGACAATGAGCCCAGAGCCCAGAGTAAGTTGTTTCCAGTGATTGGGAGGCTCTTAGGGGCTCCCCCATGTGCTTTACTTTTCAGCATCCCTGTTGGTCCAAAAGTATCAGACAAAAAGAACCTCGGTGATATCTTTCACACCCTCCCCTACTTCCATTCTAAAATGCCATGAATAATTCCTGCCCCATGTTCAATGATATAAAATCCAAGTTTTGCTTTAGAAAGCAATAAAAGAAAACAAACAAACAAAAACAAGCAGGCATTTAAGCTTTCCTTGGACTGATACCAGAAAAACCTTCCAATTTGAGTTTTTTTGCTATTTCTTTCCCTTTATCAATATTTTTTAACCTTTGAAGCCATTCCACATTCTCATCTGTCATTAGACAGATCTTTATATTTTTATGCAGTTTCAGAGTTGCTTGTTTTGGATGATATTAATCCTTCACTATCCCCTTACTGGTGAAACCCTGCTCATCCTTCAAGGTCAAACTTACATATAGCCTTCTTCACAAACTGTCTTCTAAACTCTGAGTCTGACTCAGTTACTTTCTATTCAAGTTCTGTACCTCAAGTGAGTGTACCTCCTAAGTCAGTAACAGTTTTATGTTTTATGTTTTCTCATTAGATTAGAAACCCTCCAAAGGAGACTGTGCTTTAGTACTATTTTCTAGAGCACCCATCTTCATATCTTCACTACAGAATGCCCTTGATGAAAAGTTGATTGATTTAATATTCATATCCAGTGAATAAAATAACCATTTCCAAACCTTATAAACATAACTGAGTCATGAAGAAATATTGTACAGAGATCAAGTAGCAATTTATCAATAACCTCATCAGTGACTTCAATGAGTAAATGACCTTTCCAAACCAACTATAGAAACTTTGTCACTTCCTATTGTTTAATAAGAATCTTAACTAATACATACATGGATGTATTACTGTCTAGGCTGTGGCCAACACACGTAGGTTTTGGATAACTTGAAGACAAAGTTCCTCTTGGCCTTCAGAGTGAAAAAGGGAGATCTTCCTCCAGGTTCTGGAATGTTTTGTAGGATGGAGGGAAAAGCCTGGGATCTGGCACCATGGAGCACTGACACTGACACATGGATTACAACCTAATGGGATGTGAATAGGCTGGAACCAGGAAGCTCTCAATAAACACATAGCCGGGCAAGCAGCTTCAATCCTCTGTAACCCTGTCTTTTCTTTGTAAAATGTGGATTAAAATATCTTCCCTGAAGTTAAGTACTTTTATCAGATGCTTCTAATTCACCATTTCAGAATCTCTCAGTCTCATTCATCTCTTTTACCCATCTACTACTGCAGTGACCAGTTCCTCTGGTTCCATGAAGCTTCTTGCTGGTTCAGTCTGATCACCCAACTTCAGACCAGTACCTCAAGTCTGGGATGTGGTGTCAGAAGCTCCAAGAAGCCACTGAGCTTGAAGTCTAGGCATGCACATCCCAGATGTGTAGGACAGTTAGCTTAACAACCCATGGGGTGAACCATGACCAACCAAGGTCAGGTACTTGTAGAAAATTCTTCCTCATCTTTGACCTCAGAGAGTTGATCCTGAAATACACCTTCCTAGAACTGAACCAAGAGTTACAAACAACCATGGCCAACTGGTAATGTGCCCTAATATTTGACTCTTTCTATCTGTGACTTACTTCTATTAGCCCCAAACCCCTTATTTCTATTCCCTGGGTCTATACTCCCCACACCATCACACACATGCCTTGTTCTCAGGCTCTGCTTTCTGGGGAGCCTAGAATGAGTCTTAACCTTGCTGATATAACATGGGCAGCACAAAGGAAACATTCTTGATGCAAAATATAAGGTGATAGCAATTTTGGTTTTCTCTGGGAAGGTACATATGGAGAAGATATGTATATGGTAATAGCACCTTAAGATTTGAAAATGACAGTGAACTTAATTTGATGTGGAATCTTCTAGAACACTTAGAGATGATTCAAAGGACTTTTGTTTATTATCACCATGATTCTGTAGTCCTTTGGGATATTGGGCTGACCTGGCCTGTTGGGTAAAACTGAAAGGAATCACATGGGGATCATAGTCACAACAACCAAATTCACCCAAGCTGATGACATTGCTCTGTCCCTTGGAAACATGCTAGAAGCTGAAAAAAGAAACACTCACTAGTGGAAAACAACCAAGAGGCTAAAGAGAGAGATGTTATTTTTGAACTTTTAAAGAGGACATTATAAATAGCAGAGCAAAAGGAAAAGCAGAAATTAAAAGCAATAAAAACAAAAGCAAGTTGACAGCGACCCTTTTAATATGACAATTTTGGTGCTTCAAAAGCCCAGGTTTGTGGATGTAATAGCTGAGTCCCCGTAAAATAGCCAAGGACCATGGGGTTTGAGCACTTAGTCACAATGGCATTTTAGGTTAAACAATCATTGACTCAGCAGTGAAAAATGAGATAAATTAAAATTATTTTCTTCACAACGGCCGAGGGGCTTGGCAAGTAATATATTGAAGAAATTTCCTGGACATAATAGGTTACATTAATTTTCAACTGCAAAACAATTCCTTCAGCATTATTTTTCAAGGAGAGAGAAAAGGAGAGGGGGAGAAACCACCCTGTTACTTGTGCTATTTACTTCTGGCCTAAATGAGAAAACATGTTTCAAAAGGAAGATTAAGAAAGGTGTATCGAGACACAGAGAAAATCCTGACTGTAAAGAATTCAAGCTAATTGGTTACCCATTTGCCTGTTCAAAAATGGTCACTATTAATCCAAGAACAATAGAAGCATAACTGATGAAAATCATTACTTTGGGAAGCAAGATGTTAAACCCTCCACTAGCTAAAAAGCACCTTTGTTTGGAATATGGAACAAAAGTGGGAGCAAATCTTTCCATCCAAATGTGCTTACCAGTCATGGTAGAAGAGCTTAGTGTCTGTGACTGAGGCCTCTTTGCCCCAGATGCTGAGTAATTAGGTGAATACCTCAGCCTCTGAACCTTATGGGCCTCATGTGCTGCTTTGGGAATAAGGGAGAGGGAGCTGCACAGGATGGTGAGAAGCAGGTACCGCCAACTGTTATCAGATAGGAGAGGCCAGGAGGCCATTAGTCCTACCATCAACCTGCATGCTTCTCTCCTCCCTGCTCCCCTTGAGATCTGTATTCCTGAAATGGACCAAGACCCTGTGGTCCTTATCCCCCGTGTCTTCTGCCTGACTTTAGCCAAGGAGTAAGTTTGATCAGAGATGTTTAAAAAATGCATAAACAAAGGAAAACAGTCCAAAAAAATTAAATATAATAATTGTTTAGCCGGTAAGCATAGTCAAGACATTTTAGGTTCTTCTCAAGAGCTATAGACAACATGCTGTGAACGTGCAGTGTTGTTGGTATAGTGGTGAGCATACTGCCTTCCGTATCCTGTGAACTCTCCTATAGTTTCTGAAATGTCCACCAGGTGGAAGAAGTTAACTACATGATGACCACACTGTAGTCATGACATAAGCTGCCACAATTCTGAGAACTGGCCCCAAGGAAATGGGAACAAATGACCCTGGAACTGAAGACCAACTGCTAACAATCAACATGATGGGGTTCAGACCACCGATGACCAATTTCAACATAGCTGTCAGAGCTGACTGTGCTGTTTCTGTGTCTAGCCCCCTCCCTCAGCCTTCAAAACTCTTGCCCAGTGATTGTCAGTGGTGGGGAGTCAGCCTTTGGAAAGGAGTCTGTCTCTCCGGTTGCCAGCATCCAACATAAAGCAAACATTCCTTTCCACTAACCTGGCCTCTTTATTGGTTTTTTAACAAGAAGAAGCCAGACCCCTCTTGCAGTTACATTACCATCCTCAGTTCATTGACCATCTGGCCCAGTGCTGTCCCAGTAAATGTTTAAGAACCGACTCTCTAAATATAGTTCTCACATGAATTTTGGTTGATTTTTCATTTTATAGCAGTGGCTGGAAAACTTTCACTGTGAAGGACTAGACAGTAAGTATGTAAAGCTGTGCAGAACACATTTCCTGTCACAATTGTTCACGTCTGCAACTGGAAAGGGAAAGCAGTCATAGGCAATACTTAAGTGAATGAACAGAGTGGTGCTCCAATAAGACCTCGTGTAAGGATGTTTCCAACTTCCTGTAATTTTCATGTATCATGGAACATTCCTTTTTTTCCTTTGTTTTTAACCAGTTAAAATATAGAAACCATTATTATTCCCATGCTGTACCAAAAAGTATGGCAACAGGGATTTGACCTAGAGGTTGTAGTTTGCCACCCTTGTTTTATTAAGGTGGACGGTGGTGAAACAGCTGAGATGCATGTGGTATGTGCATGTGTTTTTCAGTGAGTTGCAAGTGATCTTCACTCAGATAATTGTTTTCAGATACTGGAGGTGTTTCCTCACTTTTTTTTTTTTTTTTTTGCTGTTCATAGTGTAATGGCTACAGATGTGACATACTTTTAAGTTGATTCTGTTTTATTAACACTTTCTGTAACTTTCTTGTGTCTCCACAATCAACAAAGTCCTGACTTGTAGCATTTGCCAATTTCCATGGTATAAACATCCCATTATGGCCAATTTCAATTTATTAACATGACATTGTTTATGCTATGTGGATGCCTTTTATATAGAAACTACAAGAGCAAGGAGTTACTTCTTTATTGTCTTTGCTTCAGGAAGGGACTTGCACTGAATAAGCACATGGAAACTCCAGTACTTTGGCCACCTCATGCGAAGGGCTGACTCATTGGAAAAGACTTTGATGCTGGGAGGGATTGGGGGCAGGAGGATAAGGGGACGACAGAGGATGAGATGGCTGGATGGCATCACTGACTCGATGGACGTGAGTTTGAGTGAACTCCAGGAGTTGGTGATGGACAGGGAGGCCTGGCGTGCTGCTATTCATGGGGTTGCAAAGAGTCGGACACGACTGAGTGACTGAACTGAACTGAACTGAACTGAGGTGTGTTTATGGATCAGTGTGTCCACTGGGTAACTCCATTTGGTTCCCACATGAGGTTTCCTTTAGCTAAAATTTTAGGAATATAATTCACACTCTAGTCAATGATCAGGAAGATGTAGGTATGTATATATGTTTGTATGTGTGTATGTGTTTATACAGGATTCCCTGGTGGCTCAGACATTAAAAAATCTGCCTGCAATTTGGGAGACCTGAGTTCAATCCCTGGGTCAGGAAGATCCCTTAGAAAAGGGAATGGCTACCCGCTCCAGTACTCTTGCTTGGAGAATCCTATGGACAGAAGAGCCTGTCGAGCTACAGTCCATGGGATGGCAAAGAGTCGGACATGACTGAGCAATTAACACTACTATTACTATGTGTTTGTATATGCATTGCTTCTTTGAAAAACACTGAACAAAAAATTACCCATATTCCTGCTACCTTTAAAATTGTATAAAGTAAGAAAAATTTCCTTCAGTCCATTTAATCTCCCCTGCATTGAAATACACCATTATTAACAATTTGGGGAGTGTCACTTATGATTTCTTCCTAATTTTGAAGTTGTAAAAATCTTTCTCTCACTCTCTCTACTCTCTCATTTTTGCCCTTTCAACTTCTGTCCCCTACCCTTTTCTAGAATCCTCATTGCCATCACTACACCTCAGTGAGCATAGACACCCCTCTTGTTCTGGGTCCTAGCCTAACTCCCCGTCTAAATCCAAGGCTCAGTGCAGCCCTCTTGAGTTCTCACCACTGAGCAGGCTCAGGATCTGCATTTCCACACTAACATAAAGCTGACATTTGCTTTAGTGGGTCCTCTCATTCCCTGGACTTTATTTGATCAGTATACGCCCCCTGCACTCTCAGTTTTTTGCACAATGACTCTGTAACTGGCACCCACAGCCACAAAACCATTTAGATTTCCTGGAACTAAATTGCTTTCCAGAACTCCAGTGGCATGAAGCTGATGTGGATATTGATTTCTCGTTTGTTAGTGGCTAGTAATGAGGCACCCAATATGGGCACAAGCCAGTGGAGAGAGTGCCTCTTCTGGAAGCTGCTGGCCAGGAGGCAGCCCGCCTCTGCTGCTGCCAATGCTGGGTCCCCTTCCCTGTCCTGTGTCCTCCCTGCAGTCTGCCAGGCTTGGGGCTGATGACAGACACCATGATGGACTCCTGCGCCTGCAGCAGAACTCGCCAGCACCTGCTGCCACCCTCCAAAACTGTTCTGCCCTTTGCTGGGGCCCTGAATCTGCAGTGCTCCCCAGCTGGGTTCCCATGGGAGTTTTGGCTGGACAAAATTGCACATAGTGTATGTCTGCAGGAAAAGAACTGCCTCAGACAAGCATGTCAGAACCCTAGCCAGCCAGACACCCAATTATTCCTCTCTGCTTTTTTTTTTAATTAAAAGAAAAAAAAATCAGACAAAAACGCCTTGCACAAAGCAAGGGCAGTGTGGCTGGTCAGCCTTTTTCCTTTGGCTGACTTAGTGTTTCAGTTCTAGAGGGAAAAACCTGGAAGTCCAATACCTCATCCCTGCTCATGGGCTCCAGGTAAACAGATCTGATGTACTGATATCCCTTTGTGAAAAAGCTTGCTGGTTCCCCAGAATAAATAATGAGTAATAATATTACTGCTGTTTTAAACAAATACCAGGGTTAGTCTCTGATACAAAAAAGATAAACCTCATCCATAGACAATTCTCCTAATTTTAGTAACTTACCTAATATAAGAAAAACTCTCCTCAGTTCTTCACCTAGGTGTTGCCTTCTCAGGAGGCTTACTCTGACCACTCTATCTGTGATTGCATTGATCACAATCTGGGCTCACTACCCACGTTTCTTATCTCCCTCTTTTTGCTCTTACGTCACCCCCAACACACTACCTTGCTCATTTGCTTCTGCAAGTCCCCTCTCGGTAGAACCTAAGCCCCTCAAGGCAAGAATTTACTTTTGCTTGACTTGTGTTTTTCTAGCACCTAGAAAAGTGCCCAGCACATGTAAAATGTGTAAAAAGTATTTGCTGAGTGAAGATAACAATATCAGAGCAGCCATGAGCTTTCCACACCTGTGTCCTCTCTCCCTGTGCGTGACCATCTCCAGTCTTCTTTCTCCTCCTTCCTCAAGTCTTTCTCATTTACCTCTTTCCCCACCCCCCCCCCCATAATATAATAATCACCTCCTGGGTTCTTCCGCCTCAGTGCAAGGTTTTAATCATTCAGTCGTGTGGATTGTGAATGAATGATAAGTCACTGCTGCAAGAGTCCAAGGGGAAAAAAAGCAAAAGGAATTTTTTAAAATGTTTATTTGTGGTAAAATATGCATAACATAAAAGTTACTGTCTTAAGCATTTTTGTAACTGACAAATAAAATTGTAAGACATTCAAAATGTACTTTGCAATGACCCAATGCATATGTCAATACATTGCGAAAGGATTCCTCTCATCTACTTAATTAACACATCTGTGAGAAATTCTTTCACATTGCATACATGCATCACATCTACATGACACACACCTTAAATATCTCACAACCCTACTTGTCACACATACACACACGTGTGTGTATAAATACATTTTAGTGAGAACATTTAAATTTTAGTGAGAATGTTTAAATTTTAGTCTCTTTCGAGACTCTATGAGTCTCTTTTGAGTCTCTGTGAAATTCAGCAAATTTCAATTACTCAGTGAGTGTTGTCAACTATATTCATCATGTTTAACCTTAAGTCCTCAATCCTTATATGTCTGTCTTACAGCTGAAAGATTTTACCCTTTACCAATCTCTTCCCATCTCCCCAACCGCCCAGCCCCTGGCAACCGCTTTTCTTTCTCTTGGTTATGGATATATGAATTTGCAATTATTCCTTTTTTTCCTTTTTTATAGACGTAATACATTTTTAATAAATAACATGTATTTTAAAATACTGATAGGGTTCTAACTGGGTATATAATTCATAACTGATTAACTGATGTTACTTTTGCTCATTTTTTGTTTTCTCCTTTCTATGGTAATCAAGTATTTCTTTTATAATACTGTCAATATTAAAAGTATTTTTATTAGAGCATTTTGCAACACTATTAAAGTCTCATGGTACCAGAGAAAATAAAATATACTCAAATAGAGTGGTTATGGAGAGTTGGTTCTTGTGTATGATCTCCTCACCCATTTCTCTCACCCAGTCCCCCATCCTCCTGCCTCTGGCAACCACCAATCTCACTATCTATGAGATTTTGGGTTTTCGTGTTTTTTTTGTTTTGTTTTGTTTTTTACAGACTCCTCATTAAGAAAGATCATACAGTATTTGTGTTTCACTGTATGAATTATTTCATTTAGTATAATTTCCTTGAGATCCATCAATATTATCACAAATGGCAAGATTTCACTCTTTTTATGGCTGAATTATATAATTGTATATGTATACACACATCTATATATATACACACACGTACCCACATATATATATATAACTAATTTTTGTTTATCCATTAATTATACTTAGGTTGTTTTCATATTTGACTATTATAAATAATGTTGCAATAAACACTGTAATTTATATGTCTTTTTGAGTTAGTGCTTTCATTTTCTCTGAATATACACCCAGAAGTAGAATTGACAGATGATATGGCGATTTTATTTTTAATTTTTTGAGGAACCTCCATACTGTTTTCCATAGTGCCTGAACTAATTTACATTCCCACCCACAGTTCACAATGGTCCCCTTTTCTCCACATCCTCACCAACACTTTTATTTGCTGTCATTTTGATAATAATCATAATGACAGGTGTGAGGTGATTCCACATCATGGTTTTGATCTCCATTTCCCTGATGATTAGTAACATTGAACACCTTTTCATGTACCTATTGCCACCTGCATGACTTCTTTGGAAAAAAAGTATATCGGATCTTTTGCCCATCAGATATTTTGTCCTTGTTGCTTGTCTTTTCTTTCTTTTTTCCTATTGAGTTATAGAACTTTGTTTATTTTGTAGCTCCTTATCAGACATATGATTTGAAAATATTTTCTCCCATTCAGTAGGTTGTCTTTAAATTTTGTCGATAATTTTCTTTGTTGTGCAGAAGTTTTTAGTATGATTTAGTCCCACTTATTTATTTGTGTTTTTTGCTGCTTTCGCTCTCAGTGTCAGATTAAAAGATATTATTACCAAGACCTATGTCAAGGAAAGTACTGCCTATGTTTTCTTCTAGGACTTTTATGGTTTTAGGTCTTGTGTTCAAGTCTTTAATCCATTTTTAGCTATTTATTAATTTTTGTAATGCATAAGATAGTGGTCCAGTTTCCTCCTTTGCGTGTGGCTGTCCAGTTTTCCAAACACCATTTATTGAAGAGGATGTTCTCTACCTGTTTTATCTTCTTGGCTCCTTTGTCAGAAATTAATTGACCCTATATACATGGAAATATTTCTGGGCTCTCTATTTGTTCCATATGTATCTTTCTTATGCCAGTGTTGTACCGCTTTAATTACTATAATTTTGTAATATAGTTTGCAATCAGGGCTCATGATGCCTCCAGCTTTCTTTTTTCTCAAGATTACATTCGTTATTTGGGGTCTTCTCTTGTTCCATACAAACTTTAGGACTATTTATTCTACTTGTTTGAAACATGTGAAATAAACATTTGTTCTATTTATATTTCAAAATGCCTGTTACATTTTTAATACGGATTGCATTGAATCTGTGGATTGCTTTAGGTAGTACGGACATTTTAACAGTCTCAGTTCCTCCAATCCATGAGCACTGGATGTCTTTCCATTTGTTTGAATCTTCTTCAATTTCATTAATCAATATCTTCTAGTTTTCTGTGCACAGGTCTTTCACATCCTTGATTAAATTTATTCCAAGGTGTTTCATTCATTTTGATGCAATCATAAATGGGATTATTTTGCTAATTTCTATTTCAGATAGCTCATTATTAATTTATAGAACAACAGATTTTTTGTGTATTGATTTTGTATTCCACAAGATTACTGAATTTGTTTATTTGTTCTGTTTTTTGGAGTCTAGGTTTTCTGTATATAATACTGTGTTATACACAAATCGTGACAGTTTTACAATCTCCTTAGCAATTTGGATACTTTTTTTTCTTGCCATCTTGAGTATTTTCAAGTGTATAGCTCAGTGGTATTAAGTACATTCACATTGTTGTACAAACATTACTACTGTCCACCTCTAGAAGTCTTTTCCTTTTTCAAAACTGAAGTTCAGTACACATTAACCTGTAACTTCCTGTTTTTCAGCCTCTAGCAAGCATCTATTTTCTGCCTATAAATTTGACTACTCTAGGTATCTCACTCAATAGACATGAATTTGAGCAAACTCCAGGAGATAGTGGAGGACAGAGGAGCCTGGCATGCTGCAGTCCATGGGGTTGCAAAGAGTCTGACACAAACTTAGTGACTGAGCAAAAGTAACATCAAGGTATCTCACATAAGAATTTGTCACAAAAGAAAAAATTTTAATAGTAGGAGCATCAAGCATCAATGGATATAAACCTTTGGGGAGAAACAGAACATTCTACATGGCCTTAAAATTATATGTACACAATGGCACCCCACTCCAGTACTCTTGCCTGGAAAATCCCATGGATGAAAGAGCCTGGTAGGCAGCAGTCCATGGGGTCACTAAGAGTCGGACACAACTGAGCGACTTCACTTTCACTTTTCACTTTCATGCGTTGGAGAAGGAAATGGCAACCCACTCCAGTGTTCTTGCCTGGAGAATCCCAGGGACGGGGGAGCCTGTTGGGCTGCCATCTATGGGGTCGCACAGAGTCGGACACGACTGAAGTGACGCAGCAGCAGCAGATAGCCAACTATTTGATATATGCAAGTATAGACTTTACCTTGATGAACAAAGGGAAGAATCTTATCTAAACTGCCAGTGTGTTCTACATTAAGTAAAAAGCAGCATATAAAAATCTAGTTTTAAGTATGATGTAATAAAACTTTATAAATAAAATGATTAAAGCTTAATAATTAATAATAATTTATGTAATATTTTCTATTTAAATACTTTAACATTACCGATTTTATCCTTTTGTTTCTATAGCATCTCCATAAAGTGGAAAGGTGGCATATCACTATTTTTCTTACATATGTGTCTGTGTGTTAGTTGCTCAGTCGTGTCTGACTCTTTGAGACTCCAAGAACTGTGCCAGGCTCCTCTGTCCATGGAATTCTCCAGGCAAGAATACTGGAGTGGTTTGCCATTCTCTTCTCCAGGGAATTTCCCAACCCAGGGATGGAATCTGGGTCTCCTGCATTGCAGGCGAATTCTCTACTATCTGAGCCACCAGGGAAGCCCTTTTCTTATGCCAGGGTCTTGACCTGTGCCCACAACCAGGTCTGGGAGGCTTTTACTTATTACAATTGTTTTAAATTGTCACCAAAATGGCATTGTTCAAACTGGAAGGGTGAAGTTGGATGAAACTCACATGTACTGAGGGCTTTCCCTGAGCTAGGAACTGTGCTCAGTGTTGCCATAGATATTCTTACCATATGGACATACATTGCAAATTTACTACTTACTACCATGAGTAGATTGTAGAAACTCACTGAACTTCTGTACTCCTACTTGAAAAATTGGCATCATACTCCAACTTTTCTTTTCTCTTTCCCTAACATGTACTAGAGATGAAAACAAAGCAGGTCCCAAGTGCTATTAGGAGCAGCCTGGATGATGAAGCAGCCTGGATGGATGGATGGATGTGCTGTGATGACATAGGCACATGTCTGCAAGCAACACACTACAGCTCTGAAGAGCAAAGGACTATACATCACCTTAATTTCTCTAAAACTGCAATGGAATTCCTCCTTAGCCCATTCATATGGTGAAATGGGGCAGGGGATAATGTTTATTTGAATCTGCATATTTTAACACCACCCTATGATTTTAGGAGTCTCATTAGGCAAAGCAACTTCTGGATGGCTTCTACATTTTTCACAGCTCTGCCTCAATCCTTTTCCTGGTAGAGTCTGGGAAGATTTGTATGAAGCCACATTGCCTTAGTGGGGAGAGCCTCAACTTCTATGTGTCCTTTGCTTTGAAGACACAAAAACATGACAAATTTTGGCTCTCTCATTCTTGTTCCAGTAGGGACTAGCAATTGTTTCCAGCTAATCTAGCCTTTGACTGGTCCTCAGATGTTCTATAATATTCCTCGATGCCAGAGCCCAGATCACTCAGCAGCAACAGGGACACCCACCCCTGTTCCCATCTCATCTCCCTGAGCATTCTCCTCACCACCTCACCCCTAAAAATGGTCCCGTTGTGTTACAAGTTAGTGTCCGTGCCACATGGGAACTGGGCAGAACAAGGTTGCGTATTAGTTGATTACTCCCTGTACATACAATTTCATCCTCATGATGTTGTTAGGAATGTCTCATGTTGGCTCTGGATATACCATCTGGTGTTTCCTCTTAGAGTTCCTAAAATTAGTTATAATTTCTTCAGTCTTAAGGTTTTTCCTTCAACAGGAATACGTCTCTTCCCACTTTTCATCTCAAAACTTCTAAGCAGAAAGTTTGAGTTCATATCTGACCACACCCATTCTTAATTGTTCCTCCTTCCTTATCACCAAGAGTTTTTTTGGTCAGGAAAGGAATGGGCTGTTTTTCTTCTTTCAGGTCAAATTCTTCTTAAAGATAAGCTTAAATTACCATCTCCCTTTTCCTGATGTTAAATTACTGATTCAGGTACAAGCAAAGTAAACTCTGCTGAATAATAAGAGAATGTAAATCCTTAGTGACTTGAGAAATGGTATACCAGCTGCATCCACCTAGGACTTTGGTGATGTATTAGTCTGCTAGAGCTGCTACAACCAAATAACATGGGAAAGAACTCGAGCCAGAACTTTGTTGATCTCACAGGAGGAACTCAAGGTCCAGAGTTAATAGTGACTTGCCTAAATGCACAGTTATTGGCAGAGGTTAATGGAACTCGGGTGTTATATTTTAGGATCTCAGTTTCTCCTTTGTGTCACTGCTCATGGACAGTTATTTCCCGTGTGCTGCAGTATACAGACATACAGATAAGTGCCTTATTTGAAGATTTTGTGAATGCAGCAAATGGGGTCAGTGCACAATTAGATGCATGGAGGAAGTTCATTCCATTGTTTTGCAAAGAATTAAAAAAAAAAAAAAAAGCTAGTTTCCACTCTGGCATCATGCGCTAATGAAGGAGAAAAATTAAGAACTAGTAAGAAGATCTCTCCAAATCTTTTACTTTTTTTCTGCTCATTTTGTTTGATTCATTCAATGTAGTGTCCATTAACAAGGGGGCATAAATAAAGGCTAGTTTATCAATCTTTCATCGAAAAATTCAAGCCATATTTTGCTTTTGTCTATACTATTCCAGAATCAGTAATATCAATTAGATATGTATCTATGACTCCTTTTTGGAGTAACTGAAACATCAAACTCTTATGCACACTGTGATCTTTGTCCAATGACCTTGAATAACAGAAAAGCTAAGATTAGTGAACATATTTTTAAAAACTGACTTATCAATAGATCATGATATTACCTTTGCCTTTGAGCCTCATTTAAGGGTCTGTATTGCGGCAGCTAGAAGGTCCCTTAGAGTTCACCTAAGCCAACACTCTCATTTTCCAGATGAGGAACCTACACCTGGGAGAAATGAAGTGAGTTACTCGAGGTCACACAGAAAGTCACTCTCTGAGTCCAGCTAACACTCATGTATTTTGACATTGGTTCACTTTCCACTGTGGCAAGGTGTCTCAAAATTAATAAAACAGGGTAGCATTTTGAAAATGTTCTCCAATGGGTTTTAATTTATCCCTTAATTTCTATTTACTTCTTTATCTCTAAGACTTAGCTTCAAGGTTAATGGAAGTAGGAAAATGTGGGAGTGATTTCTCAGATGACAAAGAATCCAATAAATCAGCTTTCTCTCAAGTATGACTTTTTTACCTTTCTTTGTAAAAGATGATCTTCAAAGCAAGGTTTTATACAAGAAAAAAAAAAAAACTAAAGAATTATCTAAGTTTGTTTTCTTCTTCATTAATATCCAAAGAAGTAGGCCTAGAGACCCAGGTCCTAGAGAATTCTCATGAAGCTGTATTAGATGGGAGGAGGAGACAATACTCTAGATAGAAGAGTTTCCTCAGCAGGATATCTAGAGCTCAGTTGATCTTGAGGCTCCTGTATGGCCTGGCACTTTTGCAGAGGGATCATTTGTAATTAGTGAGCAATGGCAGGTTCCAAGGCTATTCTGACAGGATTCAGAAGTTCTTTAATTACCCATAGAATGATCCTGGAGTTAGCTGAGGATTTAGGATGCTTGTCAAAAAAGACTACCAACAGGAGCAAAATGACCATTCGACTGAGATGTTCAGGGCTGGCCACCAAAGCCAGACAATGAGTGAGGTTCACAGCCAGGTCTCAGAGGCCCACAATACTAGAAGAACAGAGAAGAGGTTTTATTTGGAAAAATGACATCGTTAAGTCTCTAGAGCAACAGATGAACCTGTTAGAATAGGCTCCACCCTCTGTGTTACTTGAGTTCTCCACTCCCACAGTGGCTCCCTCCTTACCTCCTCACCCCTCATCCCTACTCTCAACTGTTGTATTCCTCTGACTACCACCTTATATCTCTCCACATTTCACAAGTACTGTCCATGTGACTATAAATAACTCAAAACCAATGATACTGTTTTCTTCTTGTGCTTACTACTTTTTCTCTATCGGGCTTTGTTAATTTCACTTCCTATTTTCTATAGCTTGATTCCATGGTACATTGCTATAATCATGCCTTGCATATTCCTGACTTCCTTGTCCCTTCTTACTCTCCTGTCCCAACCTCAACTCTGGTTTAACTCAACTCCTCTTCCCTCCAGGGGAGCAGTAGTATGGCCACAAGAAAGCTTCTGGTCAGTCTGAGGTCAATCAGTGATGACAGGTCTCATTGTTACCAGAAAACAGTACTATATTCCCCCATCAGGTAATTCACATTTTTTCTTATTCATTTTCAATACCTCTGAAGAGATAGAATCAGAAGAAATCAGAAGAAAACTATTTTATCTTCCTACCCCCAATACCACCATCCTGCCCTCACCTGTCTCAATAAGTCCCACCTTCTTTTCTTGATACAATAGATGAACTGGTTCCATTCTTCAGAATATCTCTCTAGAATTCTTCTCATCCCTTCCTGGCTACTCAATGACTTTGCTTCTCCAACTCTCCCTTATATCCTGTGTCTCATTTCTTTTAAACCCCACCTATAAAGAAACATAAGACACATCTTTCATCTTCCTGAGCTGCATGTCCCCTTCCTGCTGTCAATGTTTTTGTTCCTTTTTGTTGATGAAATCTTTGAGCAGTTTCTGTGAAAACTGGTTCATTATCTGATGTCGTAGTTTTCAAAGTATAGCAGGAGAAAGGTCCAGTTTAATAATGAGGACATAGTATAGTCTAGCAGGACCATATGGGACCTTCCTGGGACAGACTCCCCTCACCTGTATCCTCTGCTGGAGCTCTTTCCTAAAGTACTCAGATAATAGTATCTCATGCACATTTTCTGAATTTTTAAGATGCTAAAACCATCATTGAATTAACTACTTGATGATTATGATCAGTAATTCCCAGACCTTTTGCACCTAAGGATTGATAACATTACCTTCCTGTTACCACACCATCAGCTAATCAGAGAACTGTGCATGAGCTGATCACATACCTATAACATCATCCTTCACCTTGGTTTAAAATGTTTTGTTGAAACATTTTAAAAGGAATTTTTGGAGCACAAGCAACCTGTTTTCCTTGCTTGGCTCTGCAATAAAGCTGTATCGGCTCTAAAATCCAATGTTTTGGTTGTTTGGCCTCACTGTGCAGAGGATATATGCATTTGCAGTTGGAAAACAATGCTGCTGCTACTGCTAAGTCGCTTCAGTCGTGTCTGACTCTCTGTGCCCACCAGGCTCCCCCGTCCCCAGAATTCTCCAGGTAAGAACACTGGAGTGGGTTGCCATTTCCTTCTCCAATGCATGAAAGTGAAAAGTGAAAGTGAAGTCGCTCAGTCGCGTCCGACTCTTAGTGACCCCATGGACTGCAGCCTACCAGGCTTCGCCATCCATGGGATTTTCCAGGCAAGAGAACTAGAGTGGGTGCCATTGCCTTCTCCTGGAAAACAATAGAAAGATCTAAATAGTCAAAACTATAGTTTTTCCAGTAGTCATGTATGAATGTGAGAGCTGGACATAATAAAGGCTGAGAACCAAAGAACTGATGCCTTCAAACTGTGGTGCTATAGAAGACTCTTGAGAGTCCCTTGGACTGTAAGGAAATCAAACCAGGCAATCCCAAAGGAAATCAATCCTGAATATTCATTGGGAGGACTGATGCTGAAGCTAAAGATCCAATACTTTGGCCACCTAATGCAAAGAGCAGAACCATTGGAAAAGATCCTGATGCTGGGAGAGACTGAAGGCAGGAGGAAAAGGGGATGACAGAGGATGAGATGGTTAGATGGCATCGCCAACTCAATGGACATGAGTTTGATCAAACTCCAGGAGATGGTGAAGGACAGGGAAGCCTGGCGTGCTGCAGTTCATGGGGTTGCGGAAGAGTCAGACACAACTGAGTGACTGAATAGCAACAACAAGAATAGTTTGAATTATCTGTATGTGGATCAGTTCAGTTTCAGTTCAGTCGCTCAGTCCTGTCCGACTCTTTGTGACCCCATGAATTGCAGCATGCCAGGCCTCCCTGTCCATCACCAACTCCCGGAGTTCACTCAAACTCATGTCCGAGTTGGTGATACTATCCAGCCATCTCACCCTCTGTCGTCCCCTTCTCCTCCTGCCCCAAATCCCTCCCAGCATCAGAGTCTTTTCCATTGAGTCAACTCTTTGCATGAGGTTGCCAAAGTACTGGAGTTTCAGCTTTAGCATCATTCCTTCCAAAGAAATCCCAGGGCTGATCTCCTTCAGAATGGACTGGTTGTATCTCTTTGCAGTCCAAGGGACTCTCAAGCATCTTCTCCAACACCACAGTTCAAAAGCATCAATTCTTCGGCGCTCAGCCTTCTTCACAGTCCAACTCTCACATCCATACATGACCACTGGAAAAACCATAGCCTTGACTAGATGGACCTTTGTTGGCAAAGTAATGTCTCTACTTTTTGATATGCTATCTGGGTTGGTCATAACTTTCCTTCCAAGGAGTATGCATCTTTTAATTTCATGGCTGCAGTCACCATCTGCAGTGATTTTGGAGCCCAGAAAAATAAAGCCAGCCACTGTTTCCACTGTATCCCCATCTATTTCCCATGAAGTGATGGGACCAGATGCCATGATCTTCGTTTTCTGAATGTTGAGTTTTAAGCCAACTTTTTCACTATCCTCTTTCACTTTCATCAAGAGGCTCTTCAGTTCTTCACTTTCTGCCATAAGGGTGGTGTCATCTGCATATCTGAGGTTATTGATATTTCTCCCAACATTCTTGATTCCAGCTTGTGCTTCTTCCAGCCCAGCATTTCCCATGATGTACTATTCATATATAAGTTAAATAAGCAGGGTGACAATATACAGCCTTGACGTACTCCTTTTCCTATTTGGAACAAGTCTGTTGTTCCATGTCCAATTCTAACTATTGCTTCCTGACCTGCATACAGGTTTCTCAAGAGGCAGATCAGGTGGTCTGGTATTCCCATCTCTTGAAGAATTTTCCACAGTTTCTTGTGATCCACACAGTCAAAGGCTTTGGCATAGTCAATAAAGCAGAAATAGATGTTTTTTCTGGAACTCTCTTTCTTTTTCCATGATCCAGTGGATGTTGGCAATTTGATCTCTCGTTCCTCTGCCTTTTCTAAAACCAGCTTGAACATCTGGAAGTTCACGGTTCACATATTGCTGAAGCCTGGCTTGGAGAATTTTGAGCATTACTTTACTAGCATGTGAGATGAGTGCAATTGGGATTGGAATGAAAACTGATCTTTTCCAGTCCTGTGGACACTGCTGAGTTTTCCAAATGTGCTGGCGTATTGAGTGCAGCACTTTAACAGCATCATCTTTCAGGATTTGAAATAGGTCAACTGGAATTCCATCACCTCCACTAGCTTTGTTCATATTGATGCTTTCTAAGGCCCACTTGACTTCACATTTTAGGATGTCTGGCTCTAGGTGAGTGATCACACCATCGTGATTATCTTGGTCATGAAGATCTTTTTTGTATGTGGATAGAGAGATGATAAATGATAAATAGATATTTTCATACATACCTACATCAGTTCAGCTCAGTTCAGTTCAGTCACTCAGTCGTGTCTGATTCTTGCGACCCCATGAATTGAAGCACGTCAGGCCTCCCTGTCCATCACCAACTCCCGGAGTTCACTCAAACTCACATCCAATGAGTCAGTGATGCCATCCAGCCATCTCACCCTCTGTCGTCCCCTTCTCCTCCTGCCCCCAATCCCTCCCAGCAACAGAGTCTTTTCCAATGAGTCAACTCTTCACATGAGGTAGCCAAAGTACTGGAGTTTCAGCTTTAGCATCATTCCTTCCAAAGTACACCCAGGGCTGATCTCCTTTAGAATGGACTGGTTGGATCTCCCTGCAGTCCAAGGGACTCTCAAGAGTCTTCTCCAACACCACAGTTCAAAAGCATCAATTCTTTGGCACTCAGCTTTCTTCACAGTCCAACTCTCACATCCATACATGACCACTGGAAAAACCATAGCCTTGACTATGTTGGCTATGTACTTTGTTGGCAAAGTAATGTCTCTGCTTTTCAATATGCTATCTAGGTTGGTCATAACCTTCCTTCCAATACATATATGGAAATAGAAAGAAACTTAAAGTCTAAAATTTTAAATATTAGCTTGAAAGCAACACATACACTCAGACTAAAATGTATCTGGAAGCATATCACAGTCACGCTTCTTAACAAACTCTTACTCCCCTTCCCATCCCCTCAAGAAGAGAAAAAGAGAAAGGGAGAAGAAACACATTTTAGTCACAAGCAATTGCTCAACATAGAAAACTATTGAGAGATTATTTGAGAGGAGACCAGCAGGAGGAACTGAAACAGTCTATTCACGGATTTACATCTAAGTAAGTATCATGAAATTCAAGCATTATAACTATAGGGGAAAGATACTCATGTGAAAAACAACCATTTTGATACAATAATTGGTGGAAGAAATTGCAGTGCCTGCTAATTGTGAGACAAGGAAGTGTGGGGGAGGGGGAAGGGGAAGGATCCCTAAGTAAGAGCAATAGAGGCTGTTTCATTTCTGATCATGTTAATTTGGTAAGTAAGTATAAATCCAATTTTGAAAATAAGAAAAGAAGGAACTCTGAGGGATTACCAGAAAATGTGGTTCTCTATCATGTATTTGAGGTACAAGACATACTTTTTAAATTTTGTAGTATAGATTGACTTCATTTTCATTAAAATACTAACAGAATACCAACATTAATTAGGCTAGAAGCTCTTTGAAAACAAAGCTTGAAGAAAATATATAGACAACAACTTTGTATTGATCTTGTTTGCTGTCATTAGCATTTATTTATTTACTTTTGTATCTCTCATTTCATGCCTTCAAAAGTAAACATTTAATTTTCACTACTGCTTCTTTGTTTGAAGTATCTCCACCCTGCCTCCTTTATGGACTATATGAGTAGTAATAGCATTGAATTTACTGGGTTATAAACTTATTGCAGCTTTTTAAGGCAAATTTCTGGACTTCACCCAGAGTTTCTGACTATACTCCAGGTAATGCCAATGTTGCTGGTTTGAATCACTCTTGGAGAACCCCTGCTCTGAAAAATATAGTCCTAAGTTTTTCTTCCCAAATATAGACTCAGCCTGGATTCCTGGCTCTGTAATTGACTTCCTCATCAGCTGAGGAAAATTTTTATTAATGAGGTAGCATGGAGAGTGGGAAGACAGTGTATTAGATATATTTCCTGGTCTTAGCCTTATTATTCTTCCTACATGTGAAAAAAGCAGTAAAGACAGAAATTCATGTTGATTTGTTTTCTTTGACATTGGAGAAATGCAACAAAGCTTTATTCTCCCATCAGAAAGTCATTTTAGAGGGTTTTTTTGGGGGGAGGTGTGGAGGGCAGCTATGCGTATAGAAAACTAAGCAGCACCCAGTCCCTTTCTTCCTATATTCCTTAGTGTATGTGGTTAGGCATTTCTGTGTAATGAAATTTAAATGCAGTGGTTCCCTCATGCATTTGAGTCAAATAGAAAATATGTTCTGATATGAAGATTTTGTTTACAAATCTAAGCTTATGCTAAAAAATAATAAAATTTTAAGGAAGAATTTCAACAGGACTTTGTAACATTTCATTGCATGTCCTTAACTTTGTACATTGAATACTGCTGTTGATATGGAGGATGAAGTCATAAGTTGGCTTCAAGGTATGGTAGCTTAGCCACTAGCATGCAAATCTCTTTGTCTAAAATGTTGGTTCTGACCTACAAGATGAGAACCCCTGGGATGAAGCATGAGGAACTCTTTGCTAAATAGTTTCCATACCACATTGTGGAAACTCTAGAAGGAATATCCCTCTCTCCTTCTACCCTGTCTATGGAGTCTTCTCTGATTCAGAGCTAAGACCAAAACCCTATTCCTTCTGTTACCAAAAGGTATGTGGCGGGGGGAGGGGGGGGGGTCTGACTGATCACTGCTCAAAAGTCAGTAAACAGGCCAGGTTGATGGGAAGGAAGATTTGCTTTATTTCAGATGCTGGCAAGTGGGGGGATGGGGAGGGTGGCGGAGCTCTGTCCAAAGGCAGACTCCCCGCTCCAACAAGCAGGGGGTGACAGCACTCATAGGCAGATTCTGTAGTTGGACTAGCCTTGTTACAGCGGGAGGGAGCCCAGCTTTCCTCCTGTGTCCCCCTCCTGCCCATGTGCCTGCCATTTTCTCCGCGGTGGCCTGAACCACACAGTCTGTGCTCTACACAGTGATCACTCATTGAATGGACCTGGCTTTGGACCTTGAACCCCAGAACTCTTTGCTTGTAAATCTCATCACAGGCCTTACTTATAATGTTGCCATACTAGTTCTGTGTAGTGATCCAAAGGGTATCATCAGTTCCTCAACATCCCTACTGCCACAGTGTCAGCCCAAATTCCTGGAGTCCTGATACATGGCACTGAGTGGCCTAGAACTTGGAGAGCTAGAAGTACATAGATGAGGCTTATTTTTTTCCCAGCAAATACAAGCAATGATAGACTATTCATATATGAAATATGGCTATATAAATTCTAACTATTTGTCCTCTCTAACATATATTTAAACATAAGAATTAGAATATGCATAATACATGAATAGATAAATACATGATCTGGTTAAGAAGAAATATATAATAGAAATGAGATGATCAAACACCCAATAAAATAATAAAACCCCACTATAATAGCAGCTTCACCAAAGACCAAAATGTGCTTAAGCCATCAATTCTTGTCATGCTGTCAGTCCCACTGCAACCTCTCTATGACAAGATTCTGTCAGCACTGATGCCATTTAGACCTCAACACCTAATTAAAGGCTCTTTTATTTTTTCACAGCCCATTTCTCTTTGGCATTCTGCATCAACTTCCCTCAGACATGCCCTCAACCCTCCCCACACTATAGAACACTATAGAAACCCCTTCACCAACATGCTTAATTCAAAATATATAAAATTGAGTTTATGTTTAGTTTATTGGGTCATGTAATTAAAACACATATTTACTGCATAGTCTTTTTTGGCAGCCTGGCTTCAGTCAACTTGTATAATTATAACTACTTAATTATTCAGCTTCCCTTTCAAGTGAGGGCTACTTTCTTCATGGTCTAACCTATGTACATTGTTTGAAAATGGAACAACATCATGCAAGCTTCTGGGGAAAAAAACAAAGCGAGAGTTGTGTACTGTTTTTCTCAATCCAAAAGCAGATAGTTAAATGTTATAGCTTTCAAGTAATTTGGTGATGTTCTATCAAATATTTCTATACTCTCTCCCTAAACAATGAGCCCATTGTGGACTAAGGCTTGTATGAGACCCCTTACTCATGGCACTCTGTTTTGAGTTTTGATGTACATACACGAACCCACCTTTCCCAGAAAGTGCTTATTTTTACTAATTCTCTTTTGCATGGATTATGTAAAATTTCTATAAGATCATTAGATTATAACCCTGTTTGAGAAAAAGACTGAATTATTACTAGTTTTTCCCCATAATGCTGAAAACATGAGTTTCATCTAATAAGCACCTAATTCATGTTTGGCGAACTTAGGTGCAAAGTGCTTTAAGAGAGATGAAATTACTTATACCTGTGAGTTTGATACCTGTCTGTACTCTGATAGACCTAAAAGAGCTCACTGTATATTGAAAGATAAAATTTTCAAAATAAAGTAAAAATTTTTTAAATTTGACATTATTTTTTGAAATAACCTAATTTTTATGATGCATAGAAATAAATACTAGATGTCAACATATTTTCTAAATGATTAAGAATCCAGCTCTTAAGTAGTGTTTGTCAAATAATAAGTACTCAATACAATTTTGTTGACTGAATAATTTTCGGTATCAGTGAGTGAGTGAGTGAAGTTGCTCATTCTTGCCTGACTCTTTGTGACCCTGTGGACTGTAGCCCACCAGGCTCCTCCATTCATGGGATTTTCCAGGCAAGAGTACTGGGGTGGGTTGCCATTTCCTTCTCCAGGGGATCTTCCTGACCCAGGGATTGAACTGGAGTCTCCTGCATTGCAGGCAGACTCTTTAACGTCTGAGCCACCAGGGAAGCACATTAGTATAATTTTTATATATGAAAAAACAAAAATATTTATTAAAACTAGAAAATAAATGAATTATTAGTAACATTGATTATCAAAGTAGTATGTACTTTATAAATCATATTTATCTGCTTCATATTAATCTGCAAGTGTTAGTCTAAAGTGAATAAGATGTTTATCAGGTTATAATATTAATTTGATTTTCTTTGATCATACTCCAACTCAACTTTGGAGGAATTCCCCTAAAATTCCATGGAAGGCATATGTTTCTGTTCCTGCATGATATATTGTAGTAAGTTTGTTAGTATCCCTGTCAGATCCCCTGTTAGTAACACACAGCTACTCCTCTGAGAAATTGCCCTTGTCTAAATGGGGATCCACGTGGTCCCAGAGTTACACTCACTCCTCTTTGGACACTCAGCAGTCAATGGCGAAGTGATTGGAACACCAAAGTTTGGCTCTTGCCTCAACATGGGAACGACTCTCTCTACAAAGACAATTAATAGAATATAATGACTTGACTCCTTTTAGTACTCATCAGAAGAGGATCAGAAGTAGGTTGTATTCAGGTGTACTTTGGCCCAAAGCTATGTAATTTGTCTGGTTTTCTTTTACAGTCTGAGCAGACTTGACTGTCTGGACCTTCTGGAGACCATTGCAATAGTCCCCTATATTGATGACATTGTGTTCATCAAACCAGAAAAGTATGAACCAAGAAATAGGCTAGATTTTTTTTTTTTTTGAAAAGGCATATGTGTTCCATATGGTTGGATATACAACCTACCAAGAGACCTGATGCATCCATGACATATTTGGGGGCACAGTAATATTGGACATCTTGTAGCATCCATTTTAAAGTATTGGCATCTTTCAATTTGCACCTTCTACCACCAAGAAAGAAGCGCCCAGAAAGAATATTTGGCAGACCTCTTTAACTTCTGGAAGTAGCATATTTCTCACTTGGGATCCTGCTCTGATCTTGTTCTTGAGTAGAGAGCAAGAGAGAATTGTATAGTAGATCCAGACTTCGTAAAGATTTGTCACTTGAGTCATGTGACCTATAAGCCAGAAGAAACTATATGACTAGTGCATGCATGTGTGCTAAGTTGCTTCAGTCATGTCTGACTCTTTGCGACCCCATGGATTGTAGCCCCCCAGGCTCCTCTGTCTATAGGATTCCTCAGGAAAGTATACTGGAATGGGTTGCCATTTCTTCCTCCAGGGGATCTTCCTGACCCAGGGACCTTCCAAACCCACATCTCTTATTTGTCCTGCATTGACAGGTGGGTTCTTTACCACTAGTGCCAACTTGGAAGCCCTATATGACTAGAGGTACGCACAGTCGGTAAGTATTCCTGGTTAAGCCTCTGGCAAGCTCCCAAACAAAATCACAGGACAGACTCTGGATTCTGGAGCAAGCCATGCCATCAGCAGCAGAGAACTATACACCACTGGAAAAACAGTTCTTAGTGTGCAACTATGCCATGGTAGAAACTGGCCATGTATTTATTTATTTTTATTAATATATTGTTGCCTTACAATATTGTATGTTTCAGACGTAGTTCACACAGTGATTTAATAAGTTTTACAGATTATGCATGATACAAAGTTATTATAATATGATTAATTATATTCCCTATGAAGAAAAGTTATGATCAACCTAGATAGCATATTGAAAAGCAGAGACATTACTTTGCCAACAAAGGTCCATCTGGTCAAGGCTATGGTTTTTCCTGTGGTCATGTATGGATTTGAGAGTTGGACTGTGAAGAAGGCTGAGCACCGAAGAACTGATGCTTTTGAACTGTGGTGTTGGAGAAGACTCTTGAGAGTCCCTTGGACTGCAAGGAGATCCAACAAGTCCATTCTGAAGGAGATCAGCCCTGGGATCTCTTTGGAAGGAATGATGCTAAAGCTGAAACTCCAGTACTTTGGCCACCTCATGGGAAGAGTTGACTCATTGGAAAAGACTCTGATGATGGGAGGGATTGAGGGCAGGAGGAGAAGGGGACAACAGAGGATGAGATGGCTGGATGGCATCACCGACTCGATGCATGTGAGTTTGAGTGAACTCCGGGAGATGGTGTTGGACAGGGAGGCCTGGAGTGCTGTGATTCATGGGGTCGCAGAGAGTCGGACATGACTGAGCGACTGAACTGAACTGAACTGAACTGATGTTGTACCTTACATCCCTGTAACTTACTTTACTTCATAACTGGCAGTTTGAACTTCATCTCCTTCATCTCCATCCTCCCTTAGCAACTGATAATTTGTTCTTTTATATGTGAGTCTGTTCCTGTTTTGTCATATTTGTCTATTTTCTTTGATTTTTTAGATTCCACATATAAGTGAAAATGTATAGTATTTCTCTTTCTCTGTCTGACTTATTTCACTTAACATAATATA
Source organism: Bos indicus (assembly GCF_029378745.1). Taxonomy (NCBI): domain Eukaryota; kingdom Metazoa; phylum Chordata; class Mammalia; order Artiodactyla; family Bovidae; genus Bos; species Bos indicus. The sequence goes on from NC_091783.1 coordinate 19,035,030, forward strand.
CTTTAGGCACATCCATGTTGTCACAAATGGAAAGCTTTCATCCCTTTTTATGATGAGTATTATATATGTGTAAGATATATATACATATCTTCCTTATATATTCATCTGTCAGTATACAGGTTGCTTCCATATTTTTGTTATTATAAATAATAATGTGATGAACATTGAGGTACATATATCTTTTCAAGTTTTGTCTTCTTTGAAAAAACATCCAGAAGTGGAATTCTTGGGTCATGTGGTAGTTCTTTCCTTAATTTTTTGAGGATAAATACATAGTGGCTATACCAGTTTACATTCCCATCAACAGTCCATAAGAGTTACCACACCCTTGCCAACACTTGCTATTTCTTGTCTTTTTGGTAATAGCTGTTTTAACAGATGTGAGTTGATATCTTATTGATTAGTCATAAGATAATGACTAATCAAACATGATTAGTCATGTTTGAGCATCTTTTCACGTCCATGTTGCCAAACTGTATGTCTTCTTTGGAAACATTTCTATACAGGTTCTCTGCCCATTGCTTAATTGGATTATATTCCAAGGTACCCTTTACATCAGTGGCCATTGGTGCTGTATCCTGGATAGAGGAATGCACTAGTTTGGAAGCCAAAGGGTAAGAGTAGGTGCTGCTTCTTACTCTGACCTTCAGTGACCCACTTTGGGAATTTGGGCTTTCAACCCTGTCATTGTGGATCCTGGGGTCCGGGGACAAGGTGTTTCCATCAGGGAATTCACTAAGAATTTATTAACTTTAAAGCAGTGGCTGTGTCAGGTTGACTGTTCTCCTGTCACTAGAGTAGAAGGCATAAAAAGGAAGTGGGCTGCTGATATATACTAGGAGCAAGAGAAGAATGCCTGGCATGCAGGGGGTTCACTGGAGTGTATATTAGTGCTCTTGTGCCTATCACTGTAAGTGGAGGGGAACATGATGGTATTATGAGAAAGGCAAGGTATCAGGGGGTTACATCCCACTAGGGTGAGGGATCATGCTACCAGACAACCCACCTGGCCCATTAGAACAGCTGACTGGGGATGTGGATGTGGGAAGTCTAGATGGGAAGACATGATGACATTGTTAGTGTTCAAGACCAACTGCAGAAGCAACTCTTTCTCTGAAATTGCAACCAATCAAAATCTTGGATTAGCTATTCCTGGATGATGTGAACCCAATGTGAAAAGTAAGTGAATATGAGTAGTCCATAAAGCAGACTTTTTTTTTCTCCACCAATACTGTCTTTATCTGACAGCACACCCATGTTCATCCCCCAGAAACCATGGTATCAATAGATAGTGTAGCTTCCACATTTTTTTTTTTATACCTGCCCCTCTACTGAACAGGAGTCAATTGTCACCTGGGAGCCTTGTCTGGCAGGTAACCTCCACCCCATCTCTATCCTCACCAGGCTGTATTCATTAGCAATGATTGACATGGAAGTAGAGGGGGCAGGAGGAGAAGAGGACGACAGAGGATGAGATGGCTGGATGGCATCACTGACTCGATGGACGTGAGTCTGAGTGAACTCCGGGAGTTGGTGATGGACAGGGAGACCTGGCGTGCTGCGATTCATGGGGTCACAAAGAGTAGGACACGACTGAGCGACTGAACTGAACTGAACTTGGACCAACTCCGTGGTGCCAGTCATCTTCCAGAGTTTGCCATTAGTCAGGCTAAATCTCCACTAAACAGGACATCCCTGCTTAGATTTCTTCCCTTCCTCTGTCCTTTGTCTTGTAGCCCTCTTCTTAAGCCTCTTTCACTAGAATTCTCATCTGGGCATAGCTTCTTGTGAACTGAGCCTAAGAGATACATTTACTGAAACAAATCCAAAGACAGAAATTGAATGTTGACAACTCTTTTAACCTAGATGATTTTGTTCTCCAACCACCAAACATGTAAGAGGAATCCATCATTTGTTGCATACAAAAAGATATTTCTCAAAGTGCATACATACAAAAGTATTTTTCCCAAATTGCATATATACAAAAGTATTTTTCCCAAATTGCATATTTACAAAAGTATTTTTATCAAAGTGCATGTTATAAGAATGAGTATAAATACCCATTCTTATGTCATGCACTTTGAGAAAAATATTGTGGTTCCTGAGAAAGAGGACTTGTCTTTGAGTAGCTAAACCTATGTCCAGAAATAACTAAGTTTAATTAACAAAATTGACATAAGCCTGTACTCTCTAGACGTGTATTATTCAAAGGGTCTAAAAAATAGGGTTTCCAGAGTATAGAGAGTTTATAGATGAAGCATTAACATTAAAATCATAATCGATTTGGATAGGAATATATAAATTTTATTGCAGATTCACATGCTTCCTTAGACAGATGATACTGAATATTATTTCAACTGTTCCTGATGACTCAAAGTTATTGTTATTAACAGCTATTATGGCTGGAATGTACTGTAACAGTGATGCCTCTGACTGCTGAAATGTGTTTGGATCTGTACCAAATGAATTACGATGCATTTGTTTTGAGTTCTTACGTCTGATTTTGATTGTGTGGCTAGCTCTTTCCTTTACTTTACAATGTCACCTGTCTCAATTTTGAGTATACCCATGCATAGCATCTCCTCTCTCCCTTTCTGTTTGTTATCATTAGTATTTTATTGGCATGGAAATTAAATAATAATTATCATTATTTAATGCTTACAAAGTACCAGGCACTTTCTAAGTGCCTTGCGTACATTAATTCATTTAATCTTTATGAACTCATTAATATGCTTTGTAAATTAAGAGTAAATTGGTCCTACAAAACATCATAACATGGCTCTCTTTTGTACCATTTTTATAAGCTTTAGTGCATGAACTTACTGACATTTATTTATTTTATTTCCTCAAAAATTTAATTTTTGCATCCACCTAGATTTTTAGCTATACTTTATATAAATAAAAGAAGTAAGATATTCAGAGACAGTTGAGTTCTAGCTGTGACTATAACCATGGAAAATTATGTGACTGAGACTAAGAATGCAAGGAAGTTAGAGTATAAATCATGTTCAAATGAGATATTGGAGATTTGCTTTTGCAATGCAAGAATGAAGGGCATTCTGAGTAAGAAATCACTTTTATGATGCTACACACTAAATAACAAGTTTATAAAGTGAGCCATTTAATAATCACAGCCAATAGTTATCAAGTTCTCATTAATTCTGTTTTTTCTAAAAGGATTTTCTTCCTTGTTGATCATGGTCATACTAAAGTGGAGCACCTCTGATTTTCCCTAATTCCTACGGCTTTGCCAGCAATTTCTTAAATTTAACAATAACAACAAAAAAATCAATCAGGTCTCTGTGAATGGTTTATAAAGACTTTTTTTTTTTTTTTTGGTAACTTTTAGATGTGCCCTTTAGCATACATTCCAGCATTTGCCAGGTCCAGTTGGAAGCTGTTGTGGTAGCCTGACCCTCTCATTCTCATTCATCTTTGAAAACAGGGAGGAGACCAACCCAGAGTCATTGATCTTTTCTCTCCTTTTATTAGTGCCCCAGTAAAAGTAATATAGCATCACCTATATCATCTAATAAAATGTATCTAAGCTTCTTCTCTGGTTGAGTTCCTATCTCTTCCTCCAGGGGATGCTGGATTGGTGTCTTCTTGGCCTCACATTAATCTAAAGCTTTCTTTTCATACATGTGTATAACACTCCCTAAAGTACTATTGGTTTATAAATTACACTTGTTGTTTCAGGGCAATAAAGGAAATGATAAATGCATGCTTTGTTCAATCACCTTTTTATTCATGAAAGGCAAAACCAAATATTCTAAAAACATTTATCTACATCAAGAATAAGCTATAAACCTTTCAAAAAACTCCAAGTAATCCAGAAAGGAACCACTAATTACTGTCATAGCAGAAAGGATTCAGCAACACTAAATGCTCATAGAACCATAAAATGTCAGAGACGGAAAATCAAATTCAGCACCCTCCTTTTACAAATGGGAACTTAAAGCTTTTGAGGGGAGAAGTGATTTACATAGTCATCCAAACAGTCATTGATGGCACCAATTCTACGTTCCAAGTCTTCTGACTGTGAATTCACAAGGTCATAGGTGTTAGATTAGGAACTAAAAGAATAGTATAGACCACTTCTTCCTCTCCAGAGCTTGTACTCTGGGCAAATGTCTATTTGTTAGAATGGATCAGAACCTGGAAGGACAAGAAACTCTCAAATACCTTTTTAAAGGTTCCACTTTCTAAAAGTGACCTGCAAATTATTTCATCTAATGAAACATGTCAATTCACTTGATGATCTGACTGAACATTCTGCAACTCCAATGAGGAATGGATTTAAAGTTGGTAGTGGGAGAAGGAGAGATTTTTTTTTTTAATGCAATGTTAGAGGAAAAATCACCCTTTTCTTTAAAGCTAAATTCCAAAATACTGGCTTTAGATCTTTACCAGTCTCTCTATCTACACAAATACTAGCTGTTACTGGCTCATTTCATTTTTTTAAAAAAAAATCAAGTGTACTCCTTCAACATTCTCACAGGCATAGGGTTCCCTTTGTTTGAACACTGTAATATATATGTGATATAAATCAATATCCAATGAAAAGGGTGGTTAGTAGCACAACAGTCAACTCTGTCAACTCTGCCACAGGTATCACTTCCCATCTCAGACCAACAGGTATCCATCTGCTGTTTATTTTGGAAAAATTTCAAACTTAACAAGAACATACCAAAGATGCTGAAAGAAAACTATTCTTCACGCAGTTTCCCCAACTGGTATTTTTTCTAACCGTTCTCTTCATATGTACATATCTGTATACCTTATTGTTGTTTTTAAGCCAAGTGAATGTATGTTGCAGGTATGATGATCCATTACTCCTAAATACTTAAGCATATGTTTTCTATATAAAAGGTACTTTCCAACAAATGATACTAAACACTTCTTAATCAAGAAATTAACATTTGTAAAAGATTAATGTTTAGTACCCTTTCTCTCCTTAAGTGTCTTTCTTTCCTACTTGAACAGCAGATATATAAATCCCCTTGTATAGCACTTAAGAGCTTAAAAAAAAAAAAAACCTAGCTTATTAACCTATAAATATCCACCCTATTTGAAAATAGAATCCATGAACATATTATCAACTATGATATGTATTAAGATTAGTGGTTCAACACATTTTTAATAAATCAATGGATGTTTTTTAAAATGTTTACATTTAATATGAAGCAAAAAGATAGTCAATTGGTGGATGATTAAATGAAGATTGAAAACACTGGATCAAATTAATAAGGTGATATTGATCAAGTGAAAATGACAGTCTGGATAGCAAGCTTGAGTTTGAGAAAACAACAATTTCCATGAAATAGATTCTGGGGATTTCCTTGACTGATGCTTATTCTATTTGCCAGAAAGCAAGAGTGTTAATACTTGCTTAAGAGTTAAGGGACCTGATTAGTCCAATCACTGCTTATTCTGTTGGGTAGAGCATATTTGGAGCATGATATTCAATTGACAGTTCCATTGTACAGGCAGGATGAAGAGCTGGCAAAACAGAGGGACAAACAGAATGGCATGATGTGAGGAAAAGATGGAATCCTGTATGTAGAACGCGGTGCACTGGAGCTTCAACACGGCTGCCCAAAAACATCTGAGTGATGTTATATGATTGATAGATTGATTGTTTTTGGTTCCCAAAGGCAAAACTCATACCAAGTGTTAAAATACATACCAAAGCATGCATTAGCACAATAGAAGGCTCAACTATCAAAAGAGAATCTGAAAACATGAATGATCTATATGGTGAGATGTCAGTGGAAGGAGTCCACTGGATGAAGGGAGACTGATCTTCAGTCAGCTCAGCAACTGAGGAAAGCTTAGGTAGAGTGACACAAGTAATCATTTATCCTATTCCTGTCACTCCCTTACCACACGTAATAGATACCATCAAGGCTCTGCAGCACTGTCAAAGCTGCGTTGTCCAATTCTATATGTTCCACTTCCAGCATTCCATCTCCTCTCCGAGACTTTATTTAGGAATCAGTTCAGTTCAGTTCAGTTGCTCAGTCATGTCCGAGTCTTTGTGGTCCCATGAATCGCAGCACTCCAGGCCTCCCTGTCCATCACCAACTCCCGGAGTTCACTCAGACTCACGTCCATCAAGTCAGTGATGCCATCCAGCCATCTCAGCCTCTGTCATCCGTTTCTCCTCCTGCCCCCTCCTAATGCCTCCCAACATCAGAGTCTTTCCCAATGAGTCAACTTTTCACATGAGGTGGCCAAAGTACTGGAGTTTCAGCTTTAGCATCATTCCTTCCAAAGAAATTCCAGGGCTGATCTCCTTTAGAATGGACTGGTTGGATCTCCTTGCAGTCCAAGGAACTCTCAAGAGTCTTCTCCAACACCACAGTTCAAAAGCATCAATTCTTCAGCGCTCAGCCTTCTTCACAGTCCAACTCTCACATCCATACATGACCACTGGAAAAACCATAGCCTTGACTAGATGGACCTTTTTTGGCAAAGTAAGGTCTCTTCTTTTGAATATGCTATCTAGGTTGGTCATAACTTTTCTTCCAAGGCGTATGCGTCTTTTAATTTCATGGCTGCAGTCACCATCTGCAGTGATTTTGGAGCCCAGAAAAATAAAGTCTGACACTGTTTCCACTGTATCCCCATCTATTTCCCATGAAGTGATGGGACCAGATGCCATGATCTTCGTTTTCTGAGTGTTGAGCTTTAAGCCAACTTTTTCACTCTCCACTTTCACTTTCATCAGGCGGCTTTTTAGTTCCTCTTCACTTTCTGCCATAAGGGTGGTGTCATCTGCATATCTGAGGTTATTGATATTTCTCCCAGCAATCTTGATTCCAGCTTGTGCTTCTCCCAGCCCAGTGTTTCTCATGATGTGCTCTGCATATAAGTTAAATAGAGAATAGCAAATTCCCATTAGAAGCCACTCTCTATGCTGGTTTCTCCTTTCCCTTTCTGGTAAACACATATGACAATAAAAACATACCTAAAACCATCAAATTTATGCTTTCCCAGGTAAGATTGCCTTCTTGGTTTCAAAATATTTGGTTGGCTAGTCTGTCAGTAAGGAAGGAGAACTAACATTTGTGCCAAATTAAGTTAGAGTTCTTTACATATGAATTTTCACTGAATCATCAAATAATCATTTATCTTATCTTTATTTTAAAGATGAGGATCAGTCTTTAAAATGTCACATCCTCTTTGCCCTAACCTCAACATGATCCATCAAGAAGCTATTATTTTTTCTCATTTTACAGAAGTGGCAATGAGCTCAAAAGTTAATTTTTTGCCAGAGACACACAGATGTTACACAAAGAAGCCAGGCTTTGAAGGTACCCAGTTTCTGAAAATATGTTTCTGAAACAGTAAAAGAGAGTGTTTTCAAGTGAAATGAACTGAAGTGTGTTAATAAAATTTCCTCAATTATTTTTACTATAGTGCCCACATTTTTATTGTTAGCACTATATTTGGGCTAAGTCAAAATATTCCCTAAGAACACACAGAAGTCTCCAAGGGGCATCAGTGCTTTTTATTTGATGTTAGAGTTTAATAAAAAGGGAGAAATACAGAGTGCACACATAATGACTGACAAAGATGGTCAGTGAATCTGGATAACCAGGTGTGGTTCAACCTGAAAATTTGGGGTATTCCAGTGATTCCAAAATAAGGAAATAAGGGAGCACAAAAGGTAAATTTCCCATCCTCTATAATTGCTAAAAGTTGGTCTTTGCAGAACTGTGTACTGACAGACACCAAAAAGTCCTTTTGATGCTGAAGATATTGAAAAACATGATTTAACTTCTTGTGTTGTATCTTCAAAGGTGAAAATACATTAATAAATTGAAAGTTTCATGAATAAAACTGTCTTTGGAATTACCTTCCTTATTTGTGCGAATACACTCAGTGAATTTACGATGATTAATGGTAATACGATGAACACCAAAGCACATAATAATGATTTGCTACTTATTATAAAGCATTGCCAATATTTTGTACACCCAAGCAGCACAACATGCAAGAAATTCAATGAAACCTTTTTAAACAAGCCATGGGGAAAGGAAAGAGCAGATCAAGCCGCACTCTATCTCTAGGGACAGAGGCCTCTCTTCCATCATAAATTGATTGCTCTGGCACCCATGAAAGGCAACAGGGGCACTTAGAGGACTGCAGAGAGATATGACAGTCACAAAGGAAGTAGCAACAGAAGTCTGCTTCAAAGGAATGTAGTGTTTCCGAACCCTTGACAAAGACAAAACTTCCTTCCAGTTAATAACTTGAGCATTCTGGATAATTGGAAACAATACAGAAAAAAATCACAACTTCAGAGTAACTTGAAGAAGTGAAGTACCTCAGCTTCAAAATAATTGTAATTTTTTAAAGCAACAAATCTCAGCAAATAATCTCAAGCATTCACTTCCTACTGCAAGGTCTTGTGGAATGTGAATACAAGTCAGGAAAAACTGTGGGGAAAGGAGAACAGAGAACTAATCATGGGATTATGTAGACATAAAAGAAAGGCAAGATTGCTTAAGTCCACGCTATGTGTAAAAATATTAAACATTAAAAAGAATTGTGATAGGTCAGAACACAGTCTAACAGTCTATGGGAAAGGGACTAAAAAATGTGCATGACTGTGTTATAGTCTTCAAAATACTTAATTTCTAGGAGAATAAAAACAAACAGAAAGAGAGAGGAACTTTAGAAATGGAGTGGTGAAGACTAAAAGATGCAAAAAAGAGAAATTAATGGTCATGTAAGATGAAGGGAAAAACAGCATGAAAAAAATCTGAGGACACATATGTCATCCCCACCACACACACACACACACACACACATCCATTAAAGAATATGAACTTTGATATAGTTTAAACAAACAAACAATAACAACAACAACAAAAAAAACACAAGCAATCCTTTAAACTATTTTAATACTAAAAAATGAACAGGAAAAAGCTAATAAAGCCATGTAGAATTATTATTTAAAAATCAGAAAATGAGATTCAATAACACCTCAAGTGATGATTCTCCATGAAGTTATACCATGAGAAGCCATCAGACAACACTCAAGTTAAATGTGCCCAAGCAAAATTTTGGGACAGAGAAACTTCTTTGAATTAGACATTCACACTGAGGAATAGATATCAGCCAACAAAAAAAGCTGAGGAGAAAGAAAGGAAAAGCAAACAAACAAACAAAAATGGTTGTTTGAACTCAGGAAAGAAATGGAAGGAAAACTTTAAACCAGAAATAGAGTAACTTACAAAATGCCCAAAGACTAATATAGCCAAAAGAATATTTTAAAATAATCACAAGTCATTGAAGAAAGCCAAAAAAAAAAAAAAAAAAAGAAGAAGAAGAAGAAGAATGAAATGGATCTAAAAAAAAAGGGAAGAAATTTTTAAAAGTGGTTTAAAAAAGTGGTAAAAATTAAGGACAGGCAAAGAAGGATGATGGTGACATACTTGGAGTCCCTAAAGAAAACAAAATAAAGCAGAACAATATTATGGCACTATTATTTAAATGTACAACCCAGGGAAAGTTGTCAGAATGGAAGACCTGAATCTATACATTGAAAGGGCCCATGGGTATATTTAAAAAGTAGCCTGGAAAGAAGAACTATGGAGCACCTATACTGTGAAGTATTATTCAGTTATTATAAAAAGAATGAAGATGATTTTTATGAACTGATATGGAGTGAATCCAGGTCATGTACTTTTTAAATTGAAGTATAGTTGATTTGCAATTTTATGTTAGTTTCAGGTGTATAAAATAGTTATTCAATATTTTTATAGATTATATTCCTTTTAAAGTTCTTATAAAATAATGGCTGTAATTCCCTGTGCTAGACAATGTATCCTTATGTGTGTGTAAAGTCACTCAGTCATGTCTGACTTTTTATCACCCTATGGACTATAGCCCACCAGTCTCCTCTGTCTATGGGATTCTCCAGTCAAATATATTGACTGTTTAGCCATTCCCTACTCCAGGGGATCTTCCCAAGCCAGGGGTCAGGGATCCAACCCTCCTTTCTGTCTCCTGCATTGGCACTTGGGTTCTGTACCACCAGCATCATCTGGAAAGTCCATATATCTTTATAGCTAATTCATTTATCTGTTAATCTTCTACCCTATCATGCCACTCCCTCTTAGCTCTTCCTAGTGTAACTATGAGTTTAATCTGTGAATGTGTTTCTGTTTTGTTATATTCAGTGCAAAACAATAGAGGAAAACAATAGAATGGGAAAGACTGGAGATATCTTCAAGAAAATTACAGATGCCAAGGGAACATTTCATGCGGAGATGGGCACAATAAAGGACAGAAATTGTATGAACATAACAGAAGCAGAAGATATTAAGAAGAGGTGGCAAGAATACACAGAACTATACAAAAAAGATCTTAATGGACCCAGATGGCCACGATGGTGTGATCATTCACCTAGAGCCAAACACCCTGGAGTGTGAAGTCAAGTGGGCTTTAGGAAGCATCACTGTGAACAAAACTAGTGGAGGTGATGGAATTCCAGTTGAGCTATTTCAAATCCTAAAAGATGATGCTGTGAAAGTGTTACATTCAATATGCCAGCAAATTTGGAAAACTCAGCAGTGGCCACACAACTGGAAAACGTCAGTTTTCATTCCAGTCCCAAAGAAAGGCAATGCCAAAGAATGCTCAAACTACCTACCACACAATTGCACTCATCTCACACGCTAGTAAAGTAATGCTCAAAATTCTCCAAGACAGCCTTCAGCAATATGTGAACCAAGAAATTCCAGATGTTCAAGCGGGATTTAGAAAAGGCAGAGGAACCAGAGATCAAATTGCCAACATCTGCTGAATCATCGAAAAAACAAGAGCATTCCAGAAAAAATATCTACTGCTGCTTTATTGACTATGCCAAAGCCTTTGATTGTGTGGACCACAAAAAACTGTGGAAAATTCCTAAACAGAAGGGATACCAGAGTACCTTACCTGTGTCCTAAGAAATCTGTATGCAGGTCAGGAAGCAACAGTTAGAACTGTACACGGAACAGACTGGATCCAAATCAGGAAAGGAGTATGTCAAGGCTGTATATTGTCATCTTGCTTATTTAACTTATACACAGAGTACATCATGCAAAATGCTGGACTGGAGGAAGCACAAGCTGGAATCAAGGTTGCCTGGAGACATATGAATAACCTCAGATATGCAGATGACACCACCCTTATGGCAGAAAGTGAAGAAGAAGTAAAGAGCCTCTCGATGAAAGTGAAAGAGGAGAGTGAAAAAGCTGTCTTAAAACTCAACAACCAAATATCTAAGATCACGGCATCTGGTCCCATCACTTCATGGCAAATAGATGGGGAAATAATGAAAACAGTGACAGATTATTTCTCAGGCTCCAAAATCACTGCAGATGGTGAGATGGTGGCTGCAGCCATGAAATTAAAAGATGCTTGTTCCTTAGAAGAAAAGTCATGACCAACCTAGACAGTATATTAAAAAGCAGGGACATTACTTTGCCAACAAATCTCCATCTAGTCAAAGCTATGGTTTTTCCAGTGGTCATGTATGGATGTGAGAGTTGGACTGTGAAGAAAGCTGAGCACCAAAGAATTGATGCTTTTGAACTGTAGTGTTGGAGAAGACTCTTGAGAGTCCCTTGGACTGCAAGGAGATCCAACCAGTCCACCCTAAAGGACATCAGTCCTGAATATTCATTGGAAGGACTGATGCTGAAGCTGAAGCTCCAAGACTTTGGCCACCTGATGCAAAGAACGGACTCATTTGAAAAGACCCTGAGGCTGGGAAAGATTGAAAGCAGGAGGAGAAGGGGGTGGCAGAGGATGAGATGGTTGGATGGCATCACTGACTTGATGAGCATGAATTTGAGCAAGCTCCAGGAGCTGGTGATGGCCAGGGAAGCCAAAGTGCTATAGTGCATGGGGTCGCAATGTGTGGGACCTAACTGAGCAACTGAACTGAACCACTAGCGCCACCTGGGAAGCCCACATATCCTTTAGCTTATTCATTTTACCTATAGTAGTTCATAGTAGTATGTGTCTGTTAATCTCCTACCCTATCATGCCCCTCCCCCTTCCCTCTTCATATTGTAACTATGAATTTGTTTTGTGAATGTGTTTCTATTTTGTTGTATTCATTCAATTTTCATTCATTTTAATTTTTAGATTCCACATGCAAGCTATATATATATATATATATTTTTTTTTTTTTTTTTTTAAGTTTCACTTTTTGACTGCACAGTGTGGCATGCAGCTTCCTGGTTCCCCGACCAGGGATCAGACTCATGCCTCCCACATTGGAAGCACATAGTCTAACCATTAGACTGCTAGGAACATCCTCGGGGTATTATTTTAAGTTAAAAAAGAAAAAGTGGAAGAAACATGTATCTGTGACCTCTTTATTCCCAGTAATCCTTTATGCAAAAGTAAAATATGGAAGTTATAAACCAGAGATTAAAGAGTTTCATTTCCTATAGAGTATATGGAGGAACAAGGTTGGCATAAGAATAAATGGGATTAGTATACAAGAGTAGTTAATAACTCCTTCCTGAGTATTCCTTTTGTATCATTTTGACATTGTAAACAATGTTGATTTTCACATGGTCAAAAAATAAATAAAATTATCAAGCAAAATTTGAGAGAACTGAAAATGGAACCAAAAAATATAATTTTAATCCAAATAACCTGACCATACTGAAGGGGATAAAAAACTAACCAAAATGATTTTTTAAAATATATTTTGATATATAATATAATGCCTCAGACTAAAAAGCTGTACACAAACATTATTCTCTCATTAGAAAATTTGTTTTTCACAGTGCTATGGGCCAAAACAGTTGAAAGTACTTTATGTGCATCAAAGGATTGGGAAAACAGTAAACATATTTATGTGGATGTTGAGAGAGAGCTTTTTCACAGTTGAAAAAGGAATTACAAATAAGTAGAGAGAGAACTAGAATGAATTCTCTGGGTTGGTATTAGACATATGAGGTATGAAATATTGGTTTTTCAATACAAATATAAATAGCTATGGAAATATATAATATATATTTCTAAGCTCTGTACTTTAAGAGGGCTTAGAGTTAATAATGCTCAAGTACAGTGAACACCTTTACCTATTCATGAAATCCTATTATTATGTGTGCTCAGTCACTGAGTCGTGTCTGACTCTTTGAGATCCCATGGACTGTAGTCTTCCAGGCTCCTCTATCCATGAGATTTCACAGGCAAGAATACTAGAATGTGTTGCCATTTCCTTCTCCAGGGGATCTTCACAACCCAGGGATTGAACCTACATCTTTTGCGTCTCCTACATTGGCAGGCAGATTCTTGAAGACTGAGTCACTAGGGAAGCTTATACTTTAAGAGGGTTTAGAACTAACGACACTCAAGTACACTGAACTTCATCACCTGTTGATGCAAGCCTAACTACTGTAAGACTCAGTTCAGTTCAGTTCAGTCACTCAGTCGTGTCTGACTCTTTGCGACCCCATGAATCGCAGCACGCCAGGCCTCCCTGTCCATCACCAATTCCCGGAGTTCACCCAGACTCATGTCCATTGAGTCAGTGATGCCATCCAGCCATCTCATCCTCTGTCGTCCCCTTCTCCTCCTGCCCCCAATCCCTCCCAACATCAAAGTCTTTTCCAATGAGTCAACTTTTCGCATGAGGTGGCCAAAGTACTGGAGTTTCAGCTTTAGCATCATTCCTTCCAAAGAAATCCCAGGGCTGATCTCTTTCAGAATGGACCGGTTGGATCTCCTTGCAGTCCAAGGGACTCTCAAGAGTCTTCTCCAACACCACAGTTCAAAAGCATCAATTCTTCAGCGCTCAGCCTTCTTCTCAGTCCAACTCTCACATCCATACATGACCACTGGAAAAACCATAGCCTTGACTAGACGAACCTTTGTTGGCAAAGGTTAATGTCTCTGCTTTTGAATATGCTATCTAGGTTGGTCATAACTTTCCTTCCAAGGAGTAAGCGTCTTTTAATTTCATGGCTGCAGTCACCATCTGCAGTGATTTTGGAGCCCCAAAAAATAAAGTCTGACACTGTTTCCACTGTTTCCCCATCTATTTCCCATGAAGTGGTGGGACCAGATGCCATGATCTTCATAAATGAGCTTTAAGCCAACTTTTTCACTCTCCACTCCTAATTTACTCCTAATTATCAGAATATAGTCCTTTATGAAAAATACTAATGAATACTTAATTTATAAATTACAAAGAACTTTAGCATGTATAGAACCAACGAAACCCTACAAAGTCAAGATCTGAGGTAAAATTATAAACATTAAATTGATTAGCATTCTAAGGTTTAAAGAAGTCAGTGCAATGGTTCCCAAATTCTGCACATTAGAATCATCTGGGGAATGTCAAAATGCATGGATGCCTATGTTACAGTCCAGAAACTGTGCTTTAATTGTTCTGGGGTGTCACTTGTTGGGGCTTTCCTGATGACTCAATGGTAAAGAATCTGCCTGCCAATGCAAGAGATGCAGGAGATGCTGGTTTGACCCATGAGTCAGGAAGATCCTGTGGAGAAGGAAATGGCAACCTGATCCAATATTCTTGCCTGGAAAATCCCATGGACAGAGGAGCTGGCAGACTACAATCCATGAGGTCATAAAAGAGTCAGGCACAACTTAGTGACTAAACAATACCAATGCAACATCACATGTACATTGCAATGTTTAAAATATCCTCTAGTGATTCTAACACGCAAGCCAAGTTTTTTAATTTGCCAGGGTTATAGAACTAGAGAAAAACAGAACTGGGGTTAATTTCAGGGCCCTTAGTGTATAATCCTGTACTTTAAAAATAATAGTAATGAGAAAAATAGTAAGACTAATAAGAAACAGTAAACCAAACTTTTTTTTTTCCTCTAACTGTATTTTTGTGAGGTTTAAATTTGATGGCTGCTGGTAGGTGGAAATGAGTTAGTTGCAAGTGGTAGAAACGGATCAATAGGAAGATGACACCCTGAAGGAAGAAATGGGAGAAAGAAGAGGGTCCATGACCATCCTAATGAAAAGAGAAAATCAGATTGATGAAGTGGAATGTGCTGTGTGGACCTAAGGCAACTTATGTCAAGAAGCGATGGCAACTGTGATTGATTCATAGTGGGAAATGAAAAGTGTTTCTCATCTGGTTTGAGTGAGAAGACATTGGATCCAGCTATGTGAGGTAGAACTTAGAGCACTTGGCTTATTTCTATTTACAAGGAGAAAACCATTTATTTCCTCTCAATTTCAAAACTTTCAATATGTTTCCCAAGAAGTTATCTGGTTTAGCAAACAGTGATAGGAGAGGAGACAATAGACAGTAAACAAAAGAGAATGCTATATCTGCAACACCCCTTCCTCTTGGTCACAGAACACAAGAATCTTATGCATGTTTTCTAAATAAGAATGTGACAGCTCCCAAGAGTTTCCAATCTGTAAACCAAAATATGACTGGCAGTTTCTCAATCATTCTCTCAAATGTGCTGGAACTTTAATTTTATTTATTTTTAATAATTCAGTTTAATCTCTGCTCTGAGTCTTCTATCCACTTGATCACAGAAGATACAGTCATATTTATTTCATTGTTCAAATTATCTTTCCAGGTTTAAACTCAGTCAGTTCAGGGATTTCTTTTCTTCTGCTTAGTCACTGAGGTGTCACCTAACCTGTCACACACCTTCAGAAGCAGGTGTGTGGCCCAAAGTTATTAGTGCTTATCCATGTTCATATCCACTGGGGAGCCATCATTTCTTCTGGGTCTTGAATGCCATCTCCCTTCAGTTGGCATTCCTTGAGACTTCCTCTTCCTACCTGATTTCTGGACTGACCTCCTTGTTCCTTTCCACTGTACATTTTCTCCATCACAATTGTAGTCTTGCATGATATTCTCAGAGGTATGAAAAAGGTTGATTCCTTTCCTCATCTTCTTTTTGGAGTCCACAGGAACCAGGTACCTTTTTACACATTCTTGGTTCCAGTCAATACCACAGTGGCACAGGGAATACGATGTGACTCCAGCCTCCCAAAATTCAGGCCAGAAAGCAGATGCTGGGTGCCCTCTGCTCACAGATCCAGGAACACAACATTCACATTTATTCCTGGACTGTAAACAGGATCATGTGTGTCTCAAGAATATTCAACTTAAACTCTTTTTCCAACTCATATATTCTTTTTCCAGTCAATGGGTTCATCATCAATTCCACAGCAGGTAAAACTAACTCTCAGGCCATTGTAACTTCTCATTGAATATATTAATTATTAGGTAAAAAGTTTGAGTTTCGTTTTCAAAAGCAGGGCTTTTACTTTCAAGTGCTCTTTCTTACTAATATGTGTATCAGAAAAATAAAAGTCTGTTTTATTTATATTTGCTGAAGTATTCTATTTCCTAAAACATGAAATGGGAGAAAATGGACTGAGGGTAACTGAGAATTATGGAGACAGGATAATATACAGGTACTTACAAACCTGGTGTGTAATATAGTGTAACAATGCAAAAGTTTACCTTCTCCTCCAGTTCCTACCCTAAGATCATAATTCTCATTAGTCAGGACTTGAGTGATAATGGGCAGAATATGCACACAGAGCCATCTAGAGAAGATTGGAGAACAGAGAAATAACAACGTAAAGCCTAAGCAGATTCAAACTGGTGCACTGAACAGGTTTGGTTATTATAACAAGTAACATCATGTGGACTTCTCAGGTGGAACTACTGGTAAAGAACCTGCCTGCCAGCGCAGGAGACATTAGAGGCATGGTTCAGTCTCTGGGTTGGGAAGATTTCCCTGAAGAAGGGCATGGCAACCCACTCCAGTATTCTTGCCTATAGAATCTCGTGGACAGAGGAGCCTGGTGGGCTATAGTCCATAAGGCCTGCCCAGAGTCAGACATGACTGAAATGACTTAGCACACACAAGGTGAGAGGTAGGAGACACACACAATTGGTCAGAGTGTAAGTAGACACCAAGATCAGGGGGTTAACGGCAGAGAACAGTACTGAGGTTGAAGCTGCAAAGCCTGCCTAGAAGGCTGATGCCAGGATCTTTCTTTACTTTTAAAAAGAAAAGAAAAAAAATTTCAAAAACCCTTTTTTTGTTCATAACAGCTTTATTGAGATAAATTCACATGCTATACAATTTACCCATTTAAACAGGTCAATGGTTTCTACTATATTCAGAGAGTTGTACAACTGCCATAACCTTTAATTTTAGAACATTTTCACAGCACAGAGAAATAAAACTACTGTCCTTTAGCCATCACCTCAGTCCTCTTAATCCCCAGTCTGAGGCAACCCCTAATATACTTTCGGTCTCCATAGTTTTGCCTATTGCTGTTCAATTGCTAGTGAAAGTGAAGTGAAAGTGAAGTCACTCAGTCATGTCCAACTCTTTGCAACCCCATGGACTGTAGCCTACGAGGCTCCTCAGTCAACTCTTTGCAACGCCATGAAGTGTATCACACCAGACTCTTCTTCCCCCTCCACTATCTCCCAGAGCATGATTAAATTCATGTCCATTGAGTCAGTGATGCTATCTAACCTTCTCATCCTCTGCCGCCCCCATCTCCTTTCCCAGCATCAGGGTCTTTTCCAGTGAGTCATCTCTTCATATCAGCTGGCCAAAGTATGAGAGCTTCAGCATAAGAATAGGCTTTGTCTATTCTGGACTATTCAACAAATGGTATTCTACACTAGGTGGCTTCTTTCACTGAGCGTAATGTTTTCAAGCTATGTCCATGGTATAGCTGTATCAGTACTTCATTCCTAATTTTTGTCAAATATTCCATTGTATGGATATACTATATTTTATTTTGATCATAAAATTTTTATCATGAAAACATTCAAACATATATAAAAGGAGAAACAATATAATAATGCCTACAGACTCAACATCCAGTTTCATTATTAGTATTAACTCATGGCTAATTTTAGTGGTAAAGTATCTGCTTGCCAATGCAGGAGATGCAAGAAATATTCAATCCCTGGGTCAGGAAGATCCCCTGGAGTAGGAAATAGTACGCCACTCCAGTATTCTTGCCTGGAAAGTTCCATGGACAGAGGAGCCTGACAGGCTACAGTCCACAGGGTTGCAAAGAACCAAACACGAATGAGCAACTGAATACACATACTTTCTCCATCATTTTCCCTTCCCTGAATCATTGTAACATGTTTTCCCGTAAACATTTTAGGATAGACTCATACACCTATGTATATATAGAAATAATTTTCATACCTACAGTTTGTATTCCTTAACATCATCAAATACCAACAAGTGCTAAATTTCCTATACTTGTGTTTCTTCATATCTGGTTTATTTGAATAAGAATCCAAAAGATCTCTTAAATTCCTTGACTCGCTTCTTTTCATAGAAATTTTTTCCTCTTTTTAGAAAATCCTTATAATCTGTCTTTTAAAGAAACCAAGATATCCGCCTCATGGCATTACTCTGTTTTGGATTTTGAGGACTACACTCCTGTGGTTTTTGACATGCTCTTACTTCCACTGTCTCCATAAACTGGTGGTCAAGGTACAGCCTTTGTCAAATTCAGGCAGGGTACTTGGACAGGGATTCTTCATAAAAGTAGTGTGCATTTGCATCAGGAGGTACGTAAAGTCTGGTTTACTTTTCTTTTCTTTCTTCTTAATATTTTGATGCTAAAATTGACAAGGCATTCTTGTGTTGACAACCCTACAAGTTAATTATAAACTTTCCAAACATATGAGAAATACCTGATTATTTTTTAATGTAACTGGGACTTTGTGGCTATTTGTGACAAAATGAGAATATATTAACTCCTTTGTTATAACAGTACATAAAGGTAACCGAATAATTGATTAAGGAATGTTTGTTCTTTATAAAAGTGTTCAGACAAGTAAGTGAAAATGAATGTTATATGTTTATAATTTTGGAATCCATAATAAAATTGTGCGTGTGCTTGTGTGATTAGTCACTTAGTCGTGTCTTACTCTTTGTGATCCCACTGGACCCAGGCTTCTCTGTCCATGGGATTTCTCAAGCAACAATACTGGAGTGGGTTACCATTTACTTCTCCAGAGCACCTTCCCAACCCAGGGACTGAACTCACAACTCCTGTGTCTCCTGCATGCTGGTGGATTCTTTACCTGCTGAGCTATCGAAGCCCAATAAAATTCTGTATCTAGATAATAATCAACAATGGCTCACAAAACAGTACGTGGAAAGCTGGTCAGCTGAGGTGGCTTTGTTGATTTTATACCGGACGTGTTAGCTCTGGGTGTGTTCCATGTGTATTTCATCTTCCTTGGACCAGCAGGCTAGCTGGAGCACGTTTTACTCATGGCCATTTAGAAGTGCAAGAGGACTTCAAAACGTGTACTTTGCTGCCCTTCCCCTAGATCCATTCATCATTTTGCTTAAGACAAATTCAGAGGATAGGGGGCACATTTTGCCTCTAATTGGGGAAATCTGCAGTTACACCACAAATGGAGGAAGGGTGAAGAATCGGGTCCATACTTCCATGTATCAGAGTGTTATAAATGTTTTCCTTTCTTTATTTACTAGTCTTGAGAACAGACTGATTCCCTGGGATCTTCCAACAGTGATTAATAACTTTTTAGTATCATTGCCAAGTCATGGGTATATAAAAACTTTATGTATCCAATTCATTTAACTATTATCTTTGTTATTCACATTGTCTCTCTGACCCAACCTCAGAAGTTTTTGATAGTTTCTTTGTTTTCTGGTATGAAAACATATCCCAGTTCATAGTAAATATTTTCTGTCACAGATCTGAAACCTAATAATCCTATTTTCTTTCAGTGGGATTGGTTATTTTGAGAATATTATGTGACTTGTAGATGTGCTCATAGCTAGTGGTTTAGTTGCTATTTCCAGTTCTTTTAAACACATGGAAATACTGTTTTAAAAACCCATATGCACACTAACATTTCAAGTTCAAACTTTTGGAGGAGGCGGGTGGCTGTATTGCAATTTCCACTGCATCATTCATTGCGATACGCAGGCTCAGTAGTTGTGGTGGCTCAACATGTGGGCCCTTAGTTCCCCGACCAGCGATCAAAACTAGCCCCCTGCACTGCAAGGCAGATTCTTAACCGAGGACCACCAAGGAAGTCCCTCCAATTCAAGCTTTAAATTAGAGGTTTTCACTAAACTTTGCGTATATGTGTGTATGTGTATATGTGTATACACACTATAGTATATTATATATATATATATATTCATTTATATCCATTTTCCTCCTCTATTATTTCTGGAGTTTGACTCATACAGGGAAGTTATGAAGTGTAGCTTTCAACTGAGAAAACCAGCATTAAAGTGAGTGCGTGACTAAAAGACAGAAGTGTATGTGTAATAAGAAGGAGAAACTGGGGTCACTGGAGAAAAATTCTGCTACTTCCCAGTGTAGCTAATTGCTGACCCTCTTGATTCTGGAATATGGGGATTTAAGGGAAGATGTGGCCTGGGAATAAAGAATTTTTACAAACATAGATGTGATTCCAATATTCATCTGGAAGTTAAGAACTATTGAGGGCTTCCCTGGTGGCTCAAACAGTAAAGAGTCTGCCTGCAATGTAGGAGACCCAGGCTTGATCCCTGGGGTCAGGAATGACAACCCACTCCAGTATTCTTACCTGGAGAATTCCATGGACAGAGGAACCAGGCAGGCTATAGTCCATGGGGTCGCAAAGAGTCAGACATGACTGAGCAACTAACACTTTTACTTTTTTGCACTAAGAACTACTGAGCTGCACCCTATCTTGAAGCACGGTGTAATTACAAGGCAATGGCCTAACTTAGTCCATGGAGGATGGGGGTTTGCACCCTACAGATCTGACCCTTCACAAACCTGACCCTTGGACTTTTGTATCTGAACTTAATTAAATGTACTCTTGTCTTTCAGGGTTATAGTCTCTGAGGCAGCACATAAATGGTAATGGCATTGGCTTTGGAGTCAGAGAGCTGGGTTAGAACTTTGCAATTATGTATTCATTTCCTACTGCTGCTGTGGAGAATTACTACAAACTTAGTGGTTTAAAACAACACAATTCTTATATTTCTGGAGATCAGAACTTCAGATTGGGTCTCACATTTAAAATCAGTGTCAAGAGACTGTGATTCTTTATGGAGGCTCTCAAGGGACACGTACTTTCTTGCCTTTTCCAGATGCCAGAGGCTGTCCCCATGCCGTAGCTCATGGACCACGTCAATCTTCAAAGGCAGCAGTGGCCCATCAAGTCTTTTTCTCACACCCCATCACTCAGATAATGACTCTTCTGCCTTTGTCCTCTTTAAGGATTCTTATGATTACAATGATCCCACTTAGGTAATCCAGTCAGCTGATTAGTAACCTTAATTTCATCTTTTACCTTAATTCCCATTTTCCATGTATCATAGCGTATTCCCAAGAATTAAAAAGTAGAGATTTGAGGGAGGGCATTATTATGCCTACCACACTAGCTAACTCACTTTCAGGAAATATTTTGTCCATTCTGAACCTCATTCTCTTCTTCTGTATAATGAACATCTGAGATTATATCTTCCTGAATTAACTCATCTCAGTGATGCTCAAAGGATGGAGGGAACTGGTGATTAAAACATCCAGAAAGATTTCTTGTTGATAAAGTGTTCCCCAAGTGATGTCAAGAACACCATTCTTCACTACATTCTTATCCATCTTGAAGAATAGCTCTGAAGATTAAGAGATAATTCGCAAAAACAGCTTGACACAGTGCGTGCATGCTTATTCAGTCCTGTCTGATTCTTTGTAGCCTCATGGACTGTAGCCTGCCAGGCTCCTCTGTCCATGGAACTCCCCCGGCATGAATACTGGAGCAGGTTGCCATGCCCTCCTCAAGGGGTCTTCCCAACTCAGGAATCAAACCCATGTCTCCAGCGACTTCTGCAGGGCAGACAAATTCTTTTACTGCTGAGCCACTGGGGAAACCCCCTAGACACAGTAAGGGGCCAATGTCTATTAGCTTCCCTTCCTTTACTTATTTTTCCTTTTTTTGCTCCATTCTATTAATAGGAACTGAGTAGTCAAAAGTCAGTGAAGAGTCCCCATGATACCATGAATAAAATAATTAAGATTTTGTATTAAAGTATTGGTTCCAGCTAGACATTTTATCTCCATAACAAAGCTGCTTACACACCCAGATTGCTCTTTTTACATTGTGTTGTCAAAAGCCTGTGGAAATAATTCTGGCACCTGGAACTCTGGCTGCCATAGACCCACCTTTCTTATGCCACTGTCTTTCTTTGACTGTGATACTGAAATACCCACCTCACCATCAGTGTTGATGGTGACCGGCATATGATCCGTGCCTGGACCCCACACTCTAATTACCAAGTCCCAGGTGCTGTGCCTTATCTTTTTTACATAGACTTCTTCAGCTGTGCATTCCCAGTTCTCTACCTCATACCTTGCACACTGAGCATGTGACTGCTGCCAAGATCTTGCCCTATCTGAAGCCAGAGACAAACCATCATACCTCTTTGAAGACTTTCAAGATGTTGTGATCTCAAAACTGTGAACATGGTACATAGAACATTCTCCTAGCTAAACTTACTAGGGATCTCACCTTTTCCCTTAAATCAAATGTATACCTCTCTTTATATTTTTCCTTTTTTCATGTTACTTCCTGATATGTTTTTCTGATTTTCAGTTGCCATATTATCTCAGACTCAGTGTATCTTACACCCTGTACTGTATACGTATTAATCATTATCTTTCAGTCTTGCTCTACCATGGGCAAAAGATGACAGGAAAAGGAAGAATGAAGATGCTCCAGTCTTTGAAGTTGTCTTTGAACCTGAGGTCAGTGAGAAAGGACAAAAGGAAGAACTTGAATAATGTGCATGCGTTCATAGTTGAACAAATTCAAAGAATAATTATTAAGACTCTACCACAATGCACTTTGTAACATGCTCACTCTTGTGAAGTGAAGATACTGAATAGTAACCTTTGAACTGAGAAGGAGCTTTGAGATGGAAAAATGAAGCCAGCAAATCCACAAATTTTATTGTGGGGAACGTATATACAGATAGAAAGAATCTGGTGGACAGCAACCCAGAGGCATTTGCAGCTGTACTTCAGTGCCACAGAAAGGGGTGTCAGGGAATTTAAAGGGGCCAATGTTAAAAATAGAATCTGACAACTAGGATAGAATTGTTTAGGCCAATGGGAACTGGCAGTTTATCCTTCCTGTAGGGGTCTCATGGGGCTTATCAGATGACACTTGTAGTAAAGAATCTGCCAGCCAATGCAGAAGACATAAGAGATGTGAGTTTGATCCCTAGATCGTGAGAATGCCCTGTAGGAGAGCATGGCAAGCCACTCCAGTATTACTGCCTGGAAAACCCCATGGCCAGAGGAGCCTGCCAGGCTGCAGTCCATAGAGTTGCAAAGAGTCAGGCAAGATTGACATGACTTAGCACACACACATACATAGGGATCTCATGATCTTTAACCATTTGCACTAGCAAAAGGCACTCTTCCAGTTTTCAAATCATATGAAGGCAAGGATAAAAGTTGATAGGGTACTTCTCTGTACACTTTTCTGTGAGCAGGCTAATGCCCAGTTATGCAGAAAGGAGAGTGTGTGGAACTGTGGGGCTAATATGAAGTTGGCGAAATGGACTTAGTGTGGCTTAGCCACATCCTAGTCATATATTTATGAAGAAAAAAAATCACAGTCTCCCTCTTAAATAACTTACGTGTTCTTGATGAAACAGTTGTTTGATGATTATCAATACATGTAAATATTTCAAGGGTGAATAATGTTTTCAAAGATGCCCCATTGCATTATGAAAGTGTACTAGTAGGAACAGACCTTATGGCTAAGAGGGAACTGTTTCATGAAAGTTGTGAAAAAAAGAAGTAAATAATCTAAAAAATTTATTTTTTTTATTTTTTTTTCTTTAATAGAAAATTATTTAATTAGTATACATGTGTTCCCCATCCTGAACCCTCCTCCCTCCTCCCTCCCCACACCATCCCTCTGGGTCGTCCCAGTGCACCAGCCCCAAGCATCCAGCATCGTGCATTGAACCTGGACTGGCATCTCATTTCATACATGACGTTTCACATGTTTCAATGCCATTCTCCCAAATCTTCCCACCCTCTCCCTCTCCCACAGAGTCCATAAGACTGTTCCATACATCAGTGTCTCTTTTGCTGTCTCGTATACAGGGTTATCGTTACCATCTTTCTAAATTCCATATATATGCGTTAGTATACTGTATTGGTGTTTTTCAGCTAATGATAAATGCTAGGAAGAAAAGTTAAGCAGAACAAAGAATAGAGACTGGTGGAGTGAAAAGAGGTATAGTGTGGGCAGAGAAGCCCTCTGTAGGGAGATATTTTAACTAAACACAAATGTTATGAAGAATGAGCACCATAATGATAGGAGGGAAAAGTGTCCCAGGCAAAGTAATAGCAAGTGCAAGTACTGAGGTGGGAGGTAATTGGCTCTGAGGTAGACCCAGAAATCTTTATGAAAGGATGATAAGATTTATGATAATGTCACAAAATTGACTAAAGCCACAGTGTTCATAAACATTGATACTATAATAAAGATTTTGGTCTTTAACCCTAAAACCCTTAGAAAGCCATTATGACTCTTTAATTTGGCTTGTGTGCCTGTGGGGGAAAGAAAAATCTGATCTTACATTTGGAAAAGAAATGTTAATATGTAAGCCATTTTATTTTTATTTTGTTACAAATATTGGGGCTCACACTTGCTGATTCTCAAGTAACATATTGCCTCTAGACATGTATCTAGGACTCCAATTGCTGGGCAAAGAAAGTGTGCAGCATTCTGTCCAACTGTTTAGCAAAGTGGCTTGCTACCACTCCACATCGTTGTCAAAACTAGTGCTAGTGAACGTTTCAATGTTTATAAATCATGTGGTGTAAAATGATATCTCCTTCTGGTTTAATTTATAGTTTTGTGGTTTCTAATGAGGTTGAGTATGTGTTAATAAATCAATTGGCCATTTGTATTTCTTATTTTGTGAAGATGCTTTCAAGTATCTTGCCTGATTTCTATTGTCTTATTTGTCTCTTCTCACCAATTAATAAGTTGTTTATGTGTTCTAAATTTGGTTTCTTTGTCTTTTGTCTTGCACTTTTTTTAACTTTATGTCTTCTGTTTACTCTTGAAATTAATATCTCTAGAACGTCTGTTATGGACTGAATTTTTTCATCCAAAATTCATATATTGAATTTCTAATCCCCCATGTGACTGTACTTGGACATAGCACCATTAAGGAGGTAATTAAAGTTAAATGAGGATATAAAGTGGAGATCTAGTCCAGGACTCCTGCTGTCCTTATAAAAATAGGAAGAGAGTTTGCTTTCTCCCTGCACATACAGACAGAGAAAAGACCAGGTAAGGTGTCATCTTCAAGTCAAGGAGAGAGAACACCCCAGAAACCATTTGTACCTTGACCATGGACTTCTAGCCTCCAGAACCATGAAAAACTAAACTCCAGTTGTTTAGGCCACCAGTCTGTGATATCTTATTATGGCGCCCAAGTAAACTAGATGAACATTTTTTAATTTAATATTGTCAAATTCATCAATGAATTTTTTATATTAATAGTCTGTGTATTTTTTCACTATCTCATAAACATATGTACTATATTTTATTTTATGCAATTTAAATTTTACCTTTTATGTTTAAGGATTTATTCCCTCAAGAATTATAATTTATATGATGTGTGATAGTGATATTATACTAGATAATATTATATAAAATGCATAACTATATGTAGTGTGTTACTTAAAATGTTTATCATATCTATTGTTATATATATATATTTTATTATATACATATGCATTAAGTATGAATGACTAATTGCCCCAGTCTGTCTTAACTCAGGCTACTATAATAATATGCCATAAACTGGGTGGCTTAAACAACAGACATTTATTTCGTACACTTCCGGAGGTTAGGAACTTCAAGATCAAGGTGCCAGCATATTTGGTTCCTGGTGAGATCCCCCTTCCTTGTTTGCAGATAGCCACTTTGCCATATCCACACATGATGAAGAGACAGAGCTCTCTGGAGTCTCTTCCTTTTATAAGGACACTAATTCCATCATAGAGACCACACCTCTCATTACCTTCAGTTCAGTCGCTAAGTCCTGTCCGACTCTTTGCGACCCCATGAATTGCAGCACGCCAGGCCTCCCTGTCCATCACCAACTCCTGGAGTTCACTCAAACTCATGTCCATCCAGTCGGTGATGCCATCCAGCCATCTCATTCTCTGTTGTCCCCTTTTCCTCCTGCCCCCAATCCCTCCCAGCATCAGAGTCTTTTCCAATGAGTCAACTCTTCGCATGAGGTGGCCAAAGAACTGGAGTTTCAGCTTTAGCATCATTCCTTCCAAGGAACAGCCAGGGCTGATCTCCTTCAGAATGGACTGGTTGGATCTCCTTGCAGTCCAAGAGACTCTCAGGAGTCTTCTCCAACACCACAGTTCAAAAGCATCAATTCTTCAGCACTCAGCTTTCTTCACAGTCCAACTCTCACATCCATACATGACCACTGGAAAAACCATAGCCTTACCTAAACCTAATTAATGGAAGGCCCCACTTCCAAATATTATCACATTGGGGGTTCAGGTCAGTTCAGTTCAGTCACTCAGTCATGTCCAACTACTTGTGACCCCATGGACCACAGCACACCAGGCCTCCCTGTTCAACATCAACTCCCAGAGTTTACCCAATCTCATGTCCATTGAGTAGGTGATGCCATCCAACAATCTCATCTTCTGTCGGCCCCTTTTGTTCCTGCCTTCAATCTTGCCCAGAATGAGAGTCTTTTCAAATGAGTCAGCTCTTCCAATCAGGTGGCCAAAGTGCTGGAGTTTAAGCTTCAGCATCAGTCCTTCCAAAGAACACCCAAGACTGATCTCTTTTAGGATGGACTGGTTGGATCTCCTTGCAGTTCAAGGGACTCTCAAGAGTCTTCTCCAACACCATAGTTCAAAAGCATAAATTCATTGGCACTCAGCTTTCTTTATAGTCCAACTGTCACATCCATATATGACTACTAGAAAAACCATAGCCTTGAATAGACGGACCTTTAGACTTCCCTAGTGACTCAGATGGTAAAGTGTCTGCCTACAATGCGGGAGACCCCAATTCGATCCCTGGGTGGGGAAGATCTCCTTGAGAAGGAAATGGCAACCCACTTCAGTATTCTTGCCTGGAAAAATCCCATGGACGGAGGAGCCTGGTAGGCTACAGTCCATGGGGTCATAAAGAGTTGGACACAACTAAGCAACTTCACTTTCACTTTTGTTGACAAAGTAATGTTCTTTTTAATATGCTGTCTAGGTTGGTCATAACTTATCTCCCAAGGAGTAAGTATCTTTTAATTTCATGGCTGCAATCAGCATCTGCAGTGATTTTGGAGCCCCAAAAAATAAAGTCAGCCACTGTTTCCCATCTATTTGCCATGAAGTGATGGGACCGGATGCCATGACCTTAGTTTTCTGAATGTTGGGTTTTAAGCCAACTTTTTCACTCTCCTCTTTCACTTTCATCAAGAGTCTCTTTAGTTCCTCTTCACTTTCTGCCATAAGGGTGATGTCATCTGCATATCTGAGGTTACTGATATTTCTCCTGGTAATATTGATTCCAGCTTGTGGTTCATCCAGCCCAGCATTTCTCATGATGTACTCTGCATATAAATTAAATAAGTAGGGTGACAATATATAGCCTTGATGTATTCTTTTTCCTATTTGGAACCAGTCTGTTGTTACATGTCCAGTTCTAACTGTTGCTTCCTGACCTTCATACAGATTTCTCAAGAGGCAGGTCAGGTGGTCTTTTATTCACATCTCTTGAAGAATTTTCCACAGTTTGTTGTCATCCACACAGTCAAGGGCTTTGGCATAGTCAATAAAGCAAAAATAGATGTTGTTCTGAAACTCTCTTGTTTTTTCCATGATCCATCAGATGTTGGCAATTTGATCTCTGGTTCCTCTGCCTTTTCTAAAACCAGCTTGAACATCTGGAAGTTCATGGTTCGTGTAGTATTGAAGCTTGGCTTGAAGAATATGGAGCATTACTTTATTAGTGTGTGAGATGAGTGCAATTGTGTTATAGTTTGAGCATTCTTTGGCATTGCCTTTCTTTGGGATTAGAATGAAAACTGATCTTTTTCAGTCCTATGGCCACTGCTAAGTTTTCCAAATTTGCTGGCTTATTGAGTGCAGCACTTTCACAATATCATCTTTGAGGATTTGAAAGAGCTCCACTGGAATTCCATCAACTCCACCAGCTTTGTACATAGTGATGCTTCCTAAGGCCCACTTGACTTCACATTCCAGGATATCTGGCTCTAGGTGAGTGATCACACCATCATGATTATCTGGATCATGAAGATCTTTTTTGTACAGTTCTTCTGTGTATTCTTGTCACCTCATCTTAATATCTTCTGCTTCTGTTAGGTTCAAACCATTTCTGTCCCTTATTGAGCCCATCTTTGCATGAAATGTTCCTTTGGTATCTCTAATTTTCTTGAAGAGTTCTCTAGCCTTTCCCATTCTATTGTTTTCCTCTATTTCTTTGCATTGATCGCTAAGGAAGGCTTTCTTATCTCTCCTTGTTATTCTTTGGAACTCTGCATTCAAATGGGTGTATCTTTCCTTTTCTCCTTTGCTTTTTGCTTCTCTTCTTTTCACAGCTATGTGTAAGGCTTCTTCAGACAGCCACTTCGCTTTTTTGAATTTCTTTTTCTTGGGGATGGTCTGGATCCCTGTCTCCTGTACAATGTCACAAACTCCCATTCATAGTTCATCAAGCACTCTATCTATCAGATCTAGTCCCATAACTCTGTTTGTCACTTCCAGTGTATAATCATAAGGGATTTGATTTAGGTCATAACTGAATAATCTAGTGGTTTTCCCTACTTTCTTCAATTTATGTCTGAATTTGGCAATAAGGAGTTCATGATCTGAGCCACAGTCAGTTTCCAGTGTTAGCGTTTCTCCATCTTTGGCTGCAAAGAATATACTCAGTCTGATTTCGATGTTGGCCATCTGGTGATATCCATGTGTAGAGTCTTGTGTTGTTGGAAGAAGGTGTTTGCTATGACCAGTATGTTCTCTTAGCAAAACTCTATTAGCCTTTGCCCTGATTCATTCTGTTTTCCAAGGCCAAATTTGCCTGCTACTCCAGGGGTTTCTTGACTTCCTACTTTTGCATTCCAGTCTGCTATAATGAAAAGGACATAATTTTTGGGTGTTAGTTCTAAAGGTCTTGTAGGTCTTCATAGAACCATCCAACTTCAGCTTCTTCAGTGTCACTGGTCGGGGCATAGACTTGGATTACTGTGATATTGAATGGTTTGCCTTGGAAACGAACAGAGATTCTTCTGTCATTTTTGAGATTGCAATCAAGTACTGCATTTCAGACTCTTTGTTGACTATGAGGGCTACTCCATTTCTTCTAAGGAATTCCTGCCCACAGTAGTAGATATAATGGTCATCTGAGTTAAATTCACCCATTCCAGTCCATTTAAGTTCGCTGATTCCCAATATGTCAATGTTCACTCTTGCCATCTCCTGTTTGACCACTTAAAATTTGCCTTGATTCATGGACCTAACATTCCAGGTTCCTATACAATATTGCTCTCTACAGCATCAGACCTTGCTTCTATCACCAGTCACACCCACAATTGGGTATTGTTTTTGCTTTGGCTCCATCCCTTCGTTCTTTTTGGGGTTATTTCTCCACTGATCTCCAGTAGCATATTGGGCACCTCCCGACCTGGGAAGTTCATCTTTCAGTGTCCTATCTTTTTGCCTTTTCTGTTCATGGGGTTCTCAAGGCAAGAATACTGAAGTGGTTTGTCATTCCCTTCTCTAGTGGACCATGTTTTGTCAGAACTTTCCACTATGACCTGTCCATCTTAGGGCTTTGATGTATTCATTCAGGGAGCATAAACAGTCTATAATATAGTCCTGTTTATTAGCAAATTAATTCTTTAATCAAATTCTGTACTCTTCTAGTTAGCTCAGTTGTGAACTATGTCTTTGTACCTGGAATGTGAAATTGTCTCAACTTTTTCTTCAGAAAAGCCTTGTGAATTTTGTCATTTGCTTTTCCATAAATTTTGAAATCAGCTTAACTATTCCACTAAAATTCTACTGGTGTCTTGATTGTAATTGAATCGATGCACAGATCAATACAATGAGAATACTCACATTTTTATGACTGTCAATAAACATTATTTGTCTCTTCTTTTAGTTGGGCTTTCTTTTATAATTTTCTTGAGAAGTCTAGCACATCATTTATTTTATTAGTTCTCAGATACTTTATATTTTTGGATGTTATTGTAAAAGGAAACATTTTCTTTTATTATATTTTTCTGAATTATGCTGGTATATAGAAATACAATTGATTGTATATATTGATCTTAAAACACACAGCTGCATTGCTGAACTCTCATATTATTACTAATAATTTTCCTGTAAATACCTTCTGCATTTCTATGTAAACAATCATAACATCTGAAAATAAGTTGTTTTGTTTATATCTTTCTGATTCTATGTCTTTAATTTCTTTTTTTCTAATCTTACTTTGCTGTCCTCGGATGTCTAACATGCTGCTGACCCCTTACTGCAAATGATGATGATTGGAATGTTGTCTTATTCTTGATTTTAAAGAAAGTGCTTTAAAATATTTATCCATTTGATAGATTAGGTAGATTATCGTCTCTGTTTTTTGTTTCCCTTCAGAGGATGAGATGGTTGGATGGCATCACCAACTTGATGGACATGAGTTTGAGCAAGCTCCAGGAGTTGGTGATAGACAGGGAAATTTGGTGTGCTGCAGTCCATGGGATCGTAAAGAGTCAGACACAACTGAGTGATTGAACTGAACTGATTGCTTCTTTTTAACAGGATAAGAAAGTATGAGATATTGTGATTTATCATAAGAAAGATATATTTGGTCTTCATCCTATACCTGGCACAGAGATACTAAGATGTGAAATTTTCTGTGATGAAAGCAATAAGTGTCTTTAAAAGTTATGTTAATGAGGAGATTTTGGAAAACACCTAAGGATGGGAGCTGGTTGCCAGGAGAATCAACCATCTGATTAAAATGTGGAACTTTCAGACCCATCTCCTTGATCTTCAAGAGGTATGAGGGTCTAAAAAATTGTGTTCAAAAATAAATGGCCAATAATTTAATCAATCATATTTATATAACAAAAACCTCCATAAAAACTCCAAAGGATGGAGTTCATATAGCTTCTGGGTGATGATCACATACATATTTGGGAAGACTGATGGCTTATAGAAGACATGGAAGCTCCACACTCTTTCCTAATATCTTGGCTTAGGACTCATTTCCATCTAGCTGTTCCTGAGTTATATTATTTGAGAATATATTAATAATAATATATTCTTCCCTGGTGGCTCAGACTTCCCTTGTGGCTCTGATGGTAAAGCATCTGTCTTAAATGCAGGAGACCCGGGTTTGATCCCTGGGTGGGGAAGATCTCCTTGAGAAGGAAATGGAAACCCACTCCAGTATTCTTCCTTGGAAAATCCCATGGACGGAGGAGCCTGGTAGGCTACAGTCCATGGGGTTGCAAAGAGTCGGACACAACTGAGTGACTTCACTTTCTTTCAATAATAATAAAATATGTTATTTTAGAATAAACTGATAATCTAATAAGTAAACTATTTATCTGACTTCAGTAAGCCCCTCTAGCAAATTAATCTAAACTTCCTGGTGGCTCAGACAGTAAAGAGTCTGCCTATAATGAAGGAGACCCAGGTTTGATCCCTGAGTCAGGAAGATCCCCTGGAGAAGGAAATGGCAACCCAGTCCAGTATTCTTGCCTGGAAAATCCCATGGATGGAGGAGCCTAGCCAACTACAGTCCATGGGTCGAAAAGAGTCGGACACGACTGAGCAACTTCACTTTCACTTTCAAGTGGGGGATCTCTAGTCTTTCCCATTCTATCCTTTTCCTCTATTTCTTTACATTGGTCACTTAGGAAGGCTTTCTTATTTCTACTTGCTATCCTTGAGAAATGTGCATTCAGATGGATATATCATTTCTTTTCACCTTGATCTTTTGCTTATCTTCTTTCTCAGCTATCTGCAAGGCCTCCTCAGACAACCATTTTGCCTTTTTACATTTAGTTTTCTTAGGGATGGTTTTGATCATAGCCTCCTGTACAATGTTACAACCTCTGTCCGTGGTTCTTCAGGCACTCTGTCTATCGGCTCTAATCCCTTGAATCTATTTGCAACTTTCACTGTAAGGGGTTTGATGTAGGTCATCCCTGAACAGTCTAGTGGTTTTGCCTACTTTCTTCAATTTAAGTCTGAATTTTTCCATAGAGTCCATGATCTGAGGTACAATCATCAACAGGTCTTGTTTTTGCTGACTGTATAGATCTCCATCTTTGGCTGCAAAGAATATAATTAGTCTAATGTTGGTAATGTCCATCTGGTAATGTCCATGTATAGAGTCATCTCTTGTGTTGTTGGAAGAGAATGTTTGCTATGACCATTATATTTCCTTGAGAAAACTCTGTTAGCCTTTGCCCTGCTTCATTTTGTATTTCAAGGCCAAACTTGCCTGTTACTCCAGGTATCTCTTGACTTTTTACAGTTGCATTCAAGTCCCCTATGATGAAAAGAATATCTTTTTTTGTTTTTTGGTGTTACTAGAAGGCCATGTAGTTCTTCATAGAACTATTCAACTTCAGCTTCTTCAGCATTAGTAGTTGGGGCATGACTTGGATTACTGTTATATTGAATGCTTTGTCTTGGAAATGAACAGAGATCATTCTGTTGTTTTGAGATTGTTCCCAAGTACTGCATTTTGGGCTTTTTTGCTAACTTTGAGGACTACTCCATTTCTTCTAAGGGATTCTTGCCCACAGTGGTAGATATAATGGTCATCTGAATTAAATTTGTCTGTTCTGGTCCATTTTCGTTCACTGATTCCTAAAGTGTTGTTTTTCACTCTTGGCATTGCCTCTTTGACCACTTCCAATTTACTTTGATTAATGGACCTAACATTCCAGGTTCCTATATAATATTGTTCTTTACAGCATCAGACTTACTTCCATCACCAGTCACATTCACAAGTGTGTGTTGTTTTTGCTTTGGCTCAGCCTCTTCATTCTTTCCTGAGATATTCCTCCACTCTTCTCCAGGAGCATATTGGGCACCTACCCACCCAGGGAGTTCATCTTTCAGTGTCATATCTTTCTGCCTTTTCATACTGTTCATGGGGTTCTCAAGGCAAAAATACTGAAATGGTTTGCACTTCCTTC
The DNA here is from genome assembly GCF_029378745.1 of Bos indicus. Classification (NCBI taxonomy): domain Eukaryota; kingdom Metazoa; phylum Chordata; class Mammalia; order Artiodactyla; family Bovidae; genus Bos; species Bos indicus. The sequence continues at coordinate 19,068,341 of NC_091783.1, forward strand.
TCCTGTGGACCATGTTTTGTCAGAACTCTCCACCATGACCTGTCTTTCCTGGGAGGCCCTACATGATATGGCTCATAATTTCTTTGAGTTATACAAGGCTGTGATCCACATGATCAGTTTGTTTAGTTTTCTGTGACTGTAGTTTTCATTCTTTCTGCCCTCTGATGGATAAAGACAAGAGACTTGTAGAAGCTTCCTGATGGGAGGAACTGGCTTTGAGAGAATCTGTGTCTGGACTTGTCTGGCAAGGCCATGCTCAATAAATCTTTAAATTAATTTTCTGTTGGTGGGTGGGACTGTGTTCCCTATCTGGTATCTCCTTAGAGATACCAAGGGAAGATTTCATACAAAGATGGGCACAATAAAAGACAGAGATGGTATGGACCTAACAGAAGCAGAAGATATTAAGAAGAGGTGGCAAGAATACACAAAAGAACTATATGAAAAATATCTTAATGACCCAGATAATCACGATGGTGTGATTACTCACCTAGAACCAAATATCCTGGAATGTGAAGTCAAGTGGACCTTAGGAAACATCACTATGAACAAAGCTAGTGGAGGTGATGGAATTCCAGCTGAGCTGTGCTGCACTCAATATGCCAGCAAATCTGGAAAATGCAGCAGTGGCTACAGACCAGAAAACATCAATTTTCATTCCAATATCAAAGGAAGACAATGTCAAAGAATGTTCAAAGTACTCTACAATCGCACTCATCTCACACGCTAGCAAAGTAAGGCTCAAAATTCTCCAATCTAGGCTTCAATAGTAGGTGAACCGAGAACTTTCAGATATTCAAGCTGGATTTAGAAAAGGCAGAAGAACAACAGATCAAATTGGCAACATGAGCTGGATAATCAAAAAAGTAAGAGAGTTCTGGAAAAACATCTACTTCTGCTTCACTGACTACACTAAAGCCTTTGACTGTGTGGATCACAACAATCTGTGGAAAATTCTTAAAGTTTTGGGAAAACCAGACCACCTTACCTGCCTCCTGAGCAACCTGTATGCAGGTCAAGAAGCAACAGTTAGAACTGGACATGGAACGATGTACTGGCTCCAATTTGGGAAAGAGTATGTCAAGGCTGTATATTGTCACACTGCTTATTTAACTTCTATGCTGAGTATATCTTGTGAAATTCTGGGCTGGATGAAGCACAAGCTGGAATCAAGATTGCAGTGGGGGATATATCAGTAATCTTTGATATGCAGATGGCACCACCCTTATGTCAGAAAGCAAAGAGGAACTAAAGAGCTTCTTGATGAAAGTGAAAGAGGAGAGTGAAAAAGCTGGCTTAAAATTCAACATTCAAAAATGAAGATCATGGCATCAGGTACCATCACTTCCTGGCAAATGGAGAAAAAATGAAAATAGTGACAGACTTTATTTTCTTGGGCTCCAAAATCACAACAGATGGTGACTGTAGTAATGAAACCAAAAGACACTCGTTCCTTGAAGAAAAGCTATGACCAGCCTAGACAGCATATTAAAGAGCAGAGACATTACTTTACCAACAAAGGTCCATCTAGTCAAAGCTATGGTTTTCCAGTAGTCATGTATGGCTGTGAAAGTTGGACCATAAAGAAAGCTGAGTGACAAAGAATTGATGTGGTGTTGGAGAAGACTCTTGAGAGTCCTTTGGACAACAAGGAGATCAAACCAGTGAATCTTAAAGGAAATCAGTCCTGAATATTCATTGGAAAGACTGACGCTGAAACTCTAGTACTTTGGCCACCTGATGCGAACAACAGACTCATTGGAAAAGACGCTGATGCTGGGAAAGATTGAAGACACGAAGAGAAGGGGATGACAGAGGATGAGATTGTTGGAATAGCATCACTGACTTGATGGACATGAGTCTGAGCAAGTTCCAGAAGTTGGTGATGGACAGGGAATCTTAGCATGCTGCAGTCCATGGGGTCACAAAGCCTCAGACATGACTGAGAGACTGAACTGAACTGAGGTGGGGGAGTTGTGGAAACTTTCAATCCATAGCTGGTTGGTCAAAATCACAACTGACAACCTGGACTTAGTGGCAGTGGGGGTGGGGGGAGCAGTCTTGTATGACTGAACTCTTAACCTGTGAAATCTGGTGGCATCACAGGTTAATTGTATCAGAATTGACTGGAACTATAGGACACACAACTGGTGTCTGAGAATTGCTTGGTGTGCAGAAAGAATCCACACATTAGATTTGGTGATCAGAAAGTTTCATTCTGTTTATTGTTTAATAGAGTTTTATATATATATATATATATATATATATATATAGCAAGAGAGAAATAGATACAGATATCAAATTCTACTAAATATTTTAATGTGTTTGTTGAGATATTCTTATGTCTGATTTCTTTTTAATTTGATTATGTAATGTGCTACTTTAACAGACAGTTTACTATTAAATTAAACATTTATTTCTGTGATACAACCAAGTTATGTGTGCTCAGTTAATCAGTCATGTCTGACTCTTTGTATTCCTATGGATTGTAGCCTGCAAGGTTCCTCTGTCCATGGTATTTTCTGGGCAAGAATACCTGAGTGAGTTGGTTTTCCCTACTCCAGGAGATCTTCCAGGCCCAGGGGTTGAAACAGCATCTCTACCATCTCCTATATTGGCAGGCAGATTCTTTACCACCAGTGCCACCTGGAAAACCTTCCAAACCCAAGTTAAACAAAGAAGGCTGAGCACAGAAGAACTGATGCTTTCAAGTTGTTGTACTGGAAAAGACTCTTAAGAGTCCCTTGGACAGCAAGGAGATCAAAGCAATCAATCCTAAAGGAAATCAATCCTGACTATTCATTGGAAATACTGATGCTGAAGCTCCAATACTTTGGACACCTGATGCGAAGAGCCTACTCATTGAAAAAGACCCTGGTTCTGGGAAAGATTGAGGGCAGGAGGAGAAGGGGGTGACAGAGCATGAGATGGTTGGTTGACATCACCAACTCAATGGACACGAGTTTTAGCAAACTCCAGGAGATAGTGAAGGACAGGGAAGCCTGGTATGCTCCAGTCCATGGGGTGTCAACAAGTTGGACACAACTTGGTGACTGACCAACAACAAACTTGATTTACCAATATCTAAGTTAAACAATTTTGCCTCTAGTAAGAATGTGTTTGTGGGAATTCCCCTTCTTTTCAGTACTAAAGCTATGTTGGAGAAATCAGAATAATCTGCTCCTTAAGTATTGGTTAGTCACAGCAGATGGTCTCAATACCCTACTCTCAGCACTCAGTCCTGATATATAGACAGGTTTTTGTTTGTTTGTTTTTGTTTTCTAACTGCAAACACTAATGACTCTGCCTGAGGACTTTCTCTGACTATTGGAAGCCAATAGGTTTACTCTCAAGACAGAGCAGCAGTGCTGGCGAGTAGTGCCATTGGGAGCTGCCCTCAACTAGTACCAGGTAGATGTCAGTTTGGGGCTTCCCAGGTGATACTGGTTGTAAAGAACCTGCCTGCCAATGCAGGAGATATAATAGAGGCAGATTCAATCCCTGGGTCAGGAAGATTTCCTGGAAGAGGGCATGGCAACCTGCTCCAGCATTCTTGTCTGGAGAATCCCATGGACAGAGGATCCTGGTGGGCTACACTCTATAGGGTCTGAAAGAGTCAGACACAACTGAAGCAACTTAGCATGCACACATAATTATCCTAGTTTCCTCTCCTCAATGGGAAAGTTTGGAGTCAGTGATTATATAATCCTTTGTAAGTTTCTTCTGGAATCAGGCCTACAGGCAAACTCTTCACCAACTTATATTTTGTTGTATTTTTTTTCCCTGCCTGTCTTCTTTTCCTACTCCTTTAAGTGAGTCTTGGGATCATTGCCCAAAGAAACTGCTTCACTCAAACCCTTGTCTTAAGGTCAGCTTTTGGGAAATTCTAAGACAAAGATACTCAAAAATGTAAAACTATGTAGATATGTTTTATCTTTGGCATGATTCGTAACCATTTCAAAATATTAATGATATTAATAATGTTTTTTATTTATAGTAGGGTCAGATTTGGTTATTTATATTTTTGCAATTTTTTACAAAGCTTTACCTATAAAGCTTTCAATGGATTGGATTATTGCTCATAATATTATTCTATTCAATTTTTAATCTCTGCTAATATTCCTCTTATGGCTCTTCTTTCTAACTTAACACCCATGTGTTATTTTTATCTTATTTTCTTGATCAACATTTCCAGAAGTTTGTCAATTGTATAAATCTTTTAATGAATTCACTGTTAGTTTTATGATTTTCCTTGGTTATGTCTATTTTTATGCTGTTAATTTTTGCTTTCTTTAAAAAAAAACATTTCCTTCTGTTTATTTTCTTTGGGTTTATTATAAAGTTGTTTTTCTTCTAATATGTAAAGTATATTATCGATGTTCAGCCTTTTTTTGTAATATAATCATTTAGGGTCATTTTTATGTAATTATTAGTTATTGTCTCACAGTTCTGATATGTAGTTTTTTACTGTTTTTTTTTTTTTTTTTAACCCTAAGTATTTTAAATATCCAGTATGCTTTCTACCTGGAATTTTTCATTATTTAGAACTTTATTTTAATATTTTTAAATAGTATTGTATTATTTTCCTGTCTTGGGGTTTTAGCTTTCTTTCACTACCAGTATTTAACTAATTGGATTGTCATCAGAGAATATGCCAGATTTTTTATGTATGTTGAGATATTTTTTAAAGTATATTTTGAATCAATTTTAATAAAAGTTTCAAATTAATTGGAAAGAAACCTGTGTTATTCACTTGTTCAGTTCAATGTTGTTTGTATGTTTATTCAGTTAAGTTTTTTTTTCTCCTTTTTAAATTAATTAATTTATTTTAATTGGAGGCTAATTGCTTTACCATATTGTAGTAATTTTTGCCATACATTCACATGAATCAGCCAATGGGTGTACATATGTCTCCCATCCTGAATCCCCCCTCCCACCTCCTCCACATCCCATCCCTCAGGGTCATCCCAGGGCACCAGCCCTGAGCACCCTGTCTCATGCATCGAACCTGGACTGGCGATCTGTTTCACATATGGTAATATACATGTTTCAATGTTATTCTCTCAAATCATCCCACCCTCACTTTCTCCCACAGAGTCCAAAAGTCTGTTCTTTACATCTGTGTCTCTTTTGCTGTCTCTCATATAGGGTCATCATTACCATCTTTCTAAATTCCATGTATATGCGTTAATATACTGTATTGATGTTTTTCTTTCTGACCTACTTCACTCCATATAATAGGCTCCAGTTTCATCCATCTCATTAGAACTGGTTCAAGACATTCTTTTTAATAGCTGAGTAATATTCCATTGTGTATATGTACCACATCGTTCTTGTCCATGCGTCTGCTGATGGACATCAAGGTTGCTTCCATGTCCTAGCTATTGTAAACAGTGCTGCAATGAACATTGAGGTACATGTGTCTCTTTCAGTTCTGGTTTCCTCGGTGTGTATGCCCAGCAGAAGGCTTGCTAGATCGTAAGGCAGCTCTATTTTCAGTTGTTAAAGGAATCTCCACACTGTTCTCCATAGTGGCTGTCCTAGTGTGCATTCCTACCAACAGTGTAAGACTTTGATAGCAGCCATTCTGACTGGCATGAGATGGTACCTCATTGTGGTTTTGATTTGCATTTCTCTGATAATGAGTGATGTTGAGCATCTTTTCATGTGTTTGTTAGCCATTTGTATGTCTTCTTTGGAGAAATGTCTGGTTCTTTGGCCCATTTTTTGATTGGGTTGTTTATTTTTCTGGTATTGAGCTGCATGTGCTGCTTGTATATTTTTGAGATTAATTCTTTGCCAGTCACTTCATTTGCTATTATTTTCTCCCATTCTGAAGACTTTCTTTTCACCTTGCTTATAGTTTCCTTCATTGTGCAAAAGCTTATTTAGCTGTTTTGAATCATGTCATTCAAATAGCATGTATTCTTATTGCCTATTTTTCCTGCTTGTTCTATGATTGTTAACATGTTAAGTATTAAATTTTGATGGTAGATTTAAACATACTCTTCACAGTTTTGTAAATTTTTAGTTTTGTATATTTTAAAGTTATAAAAGTAGGTGCACACAAATTTAGAATTGTTATACCAACCTGGCAAATTGAAATCTTTATGTAGTGGCACATTTTATCTCTACAAGTTTTTTTGATAAATTATATAGCCAAATCAGGTGCATTTTGCTTAATATTTTCCTGATGCATCTTTTTCATTATTTTTCTTCTTTTCTTGGTATATATATATATATCTTAAATAGGGTCCTTGTAGAAAGTGTATAGATGTAATTTTCATGTAGTCAGTCAATCTTTTATTTTAACCTGAGTGTATAGTCCATTTATATTTATTGTAATAAATTATATATTTGGGTTTATTTTATTTGTAATACTTTCAACTTTCTATGTTTCCTTTTCCTGTTTTCTTGATATTTTTTGTGTTTTTTTTTTTCTGTAATTCTGCCTATTCTAAGGAAAAATTAATGCCTGCCTAAGGCTTTCCTTGTGGCTCAGCTGATAAAGAATCTGCTAGCATTGTGGGAGACCTGGGTTCAATCCCTGAGTTGGCAAGATCCCTGGGAGAAGGGAAAGGCCGCCCACTCCAGTATTCTGGCGTGGAGAATTCCATGGACTGTATAGTCCATGGGGTCTCAAAGAGTCAGATACAACTGATCAACTTTCACTAAAAAAAAAAAAAAAAAAAAACAGTGTAACAAAGCAAATATTAATGCATTAAAATAAATTTTCTGGTCACTGTGAATTAGCAAAGAAGTTGCTGATAATTTCAATGGTAGTTTACACATATGTATTTTTACTCAGGATACTCCTATAAATCAATAACAAAAAGCCAAATACTATTAAAAGGAGGGAAAAAACAGTTTACAGAAGAAAATATAGGAATATCTATTAGGCAAATGAAAAAGTGCTCAACAGTATTAGTTGTCAGAATTTGACCACCATGCTTTTTTAAATGATTAAAACACTAAACATTGGTGAGGATGCAAAGCAACTATAACTTTTAAATATTGTTGAAAATATTCTGGCAGTTTAAGACTAAATTTGCATCCTTCTACCCTCTAGCACAGTAATCTATCCCTCCATATTTACTCAAAATAAATAAAAATATATGTTCTCAAAAATTATTGTATAAAGATGTGTTAGCAACTTTATTCACAATAGTAAAATCTGGAAATAGCTCAGGTGTCCATCAACAGGAGAATGAGTAAACAAAAGGTGATTTATTCACTTCATGAAATATCATTTAGCGATAAAAAGGAACATATTACTAACATAAAAAATGAATGAATTTCAAAAACATACCAAGTGACAAAACCTCACAGAAATTAATATGTACTGCGTGCTTCCATGTGCAAGTCTCTAGATAAAGTATAATCAATTTATGATGGAAAAACTTTAGGATAATAATTGCCATTGGAGAATGGGAGCAGATTTTCACTGGAAGGAATATAAGAGGATTTCCTGGGATTATTGCACATTTAAACATTTCGACACAGGTTTATATTGCATGGATGTATGCTTTTGTCAAAACGCAATAAAATTTATTTTCAAATTTGTGCATTTCCTTCTCTAAAAAGAAGAAAAAAAAGTGGCAGGCATGAGTTGAACTCTGGTGGATGACACGTGTGCTGGATTATCAAAAGAAAGTGTATTCCCACACTTTGCTTTCAGTCTTATGAAAGAAATGAATGAATGGATGGCTAGATGGTAGAGTATAGTGAAATGTTTGTGATGTAGTCTGAGTAACGTATAGATGAACGTATAGATATGTAATTCTTTCACCTTTGCTTTATGTTTAAAATCGATCTTAATAAAAGATCGTTTGCATAGTGGGAGAGAATGAGAGGAGAAATACTGGAGTTAGACTCCTACCTGATTGTTTTTACTTTTTCTTTCTCCTTACAACATAATCTGAACATAGCTAATTAAAAAGGAAATAACAACTCATATCAAGTCCTTTTTTTTGTTCCAAAACCTCCGGTGGTGTCCCATATCTTTCAAAGCCAAAAAAAAAAAAAATGTCAGGTCATCTAGTTTGACACCCCCTGTTGTACGCCTCTTTGACCTTAGCTCCCAACACAACACGGGCTGCTTACTCACATCGTCTCTACCAATCTTCCTTCTGTTTCTTAAGCACACCCACGCTTTTCAAAGGTTTACCCCCATCTCCTCAGTCTGGACCACTCTTCCCCAGCCATCCACAGGGTTAGGACTTTTGACCATATCAAGCCTTTTCCCAGTAATCATGTTCACAGAGGGTCTTCCCTGCCCACTCCATCTAAACTAGATGGCATCTGCCCATGTACACAATCCCTTTCCTGATTATTGTTTTTTCTTAGAATTCTAAATATTTAGAATATCTCTAAAACATGCTATATTTTACTTATCTTGTTCATTTTTACTTATCTTGAATTTTCCCTTAGAATGCATCACAGTAGGAATTTTTGTGTTTTATTATTCTTTCTTCAGTATCCAAAGCAGCGCCTGGCACACATTGTGCACTCAGTCATCATTTGTAAGGTGAATAAAAAACCTATGGTGCTCATGTGTAACCCAATGTTTATTACTCCCAATAGAATACACTGTTGTTGTTCAGTCACTAAATCATCTCCAGCTCTTTGCGATCATATGGACTGCAGCAGGCTAGTCTTCCCTGTCCATCATTCCCTGGAGTTTGTTCAAACTCACCTTTACTGAGTTGATGATATCATCTAATTATCTCATTTTCTGTCACCCCCTTCTCCTCCTGCCTTCAATCTTTACTAGCACCAGGGTCTTTTCCAATTGGTAGGCTCTTTGCATCAGGTCACCAAAGTATTAGAGCTTCATCTTCAGCATCAATCCTTCCAATGAATATTCACAGGTATTTCCTTTAGGATTGACTGGTTTGATCTCCATACTGTCCAAGGGACTCTCAAGAGTCTTCTTCAGCACTGCATTTCAAAGCCATCAATTCTTTGGCCCTTGGCCTTCTTTATGGTCCAACTGTCACATTTGTACATGACTATTGAAATACCATAGCTTTGAGTATGCAGAGCTTTGTTGGCAAAGTGATACCTCTGCTTTGTAATATGCTGTCTAGGTTTGTCATATCTTTTCTTCCAAGGAGCAAGTATCTTTTTATTTTGTGGCTGCAGTCACTGTCTGCGGTAATTTTGGAGTCCAAGAAAATAAAATTTATCAGTGTTTCCACTTTTTCCCCATCTATTTTCTATGAAGTGATGGGACCGAATGCCATGATCTTCATTTTTTTGAATCGAGTTTTAAACCAGCTTTTCGCTCTCCTCTTTCACTCTCAACAATACTGGCCATCTATTAGAGCAAATGTGGTGAAGTGTTAAGCTAGAGTAAGAATACTCACTGACTACATGATGTAGTCTCAGATTTTTCACTTAATTCTTTGGGTCATCATCATCTTCCCTTTCAAAGTGATGGTGCTATATTAACCTGGGATGTTAAAAAATGCATAAATGAGTGCTTTGTATACATAGAGGCACAAGAAAATTGCAAGAGGGTGAGTTTCTAGACCTTCTTCCTCTACATTTACCTCCCTTTATTTCTTTGTTTATTTTAATATATTGGCCTTCCATAACATATTTCATATTTTATTTACCTCAGATAATTATTTTAAAAAGCATAAATGGAAGATCCACTCAGATCATTAACAAAAAACTCTATCGTTGTATCTGGGAACAGTATTTGTACTATTACTATGAAAGATCTAAAGATCACATCTTTGACCCACCTCTTTATAATTATATAATTAGACCCCTTTGTGTTGGATGAGATTAAAATAGGATCTAGGTAACACGGTGACTTTGTTCATTGTTTTAAGATAGAATCACATGAGATCATCCAGATATAGCACTTAACATCATGATCAGCACATAACAGTTTGCCTTTATCTTTGTAACTTATTTTAGGGTTCTTAGTATAACAATGAAGTCTAAATGTTGTTCTTCAAATCGTCCATTTAATTAGATGTTATGAAGAGACAAAGAAAATCATGTTTGGTATCTTCCAAAATATAAGCAGAAATGAGTTTTATAAAAAGACACAATTGGTTGCAAACTTCCTCTTTACTTGGGTCCCACACTTTCCTCCTGCCTCTCTAGTCACTACCAAGTATATCTCTTCACCAGGCTCACATATGTGACAATGATAAAAAGGTCTGTGCTGGGAAAAATATAGTGGGTAATAAATCAACACTGGGAGGGGGGCACCAAGCAGGATGGGAGGAGGGGGGATGACATTGTGAATAGTCAATGCAACAGGCTCTGTAAGAACATGGTAAAACATCTTACTTGACATGCTTGATAAAGTTTAAGAGGGGAAAGCAGTGATAATATGGGAACAGGTGATCAGATTACTGAAGAGCCCTTTGCCTGCACAGTTAGAGCAAGGAGATGAAGAGGGTGACCTCCACCGCACTGCAACCATCTCTGAGCACCCACCCTGCATGGCGCTTATTGTCTGGAATGATACACATACTTTGTCCCAACTCTATACCAGCAGTTTCAGGAATGAAGAGAGACTACACACACACACACACACACACACACACACACACACATATATATATATAAAGATAGTGCTAAGTCGTGTCCAACTCTTGCGATCCCATGGACTGTAGCCTGCCAGGCTCATCTGTCCATGGGATTCTCCAGGCAAGAATACTGGAGTGGGTTGCCATTTCCTTCTTCAGGGGAACTTCCCTACCAAAAAATTGAACCCAGGTCTCCCACATCACAGGCAGAGGCTTTACTGACTGAGCTACACAAGAAGCCCAGACAAGGCCCTAATATATATTTTAGAGGTCTCTATCTGTGGTTTCCCCTAGAGAAGGAAACAGCAATCCACTCCAGTATTCTTGCCTGGAGAACTTCATGGACAGAGGAGTCTGATGGGCTATGGACATGACTGAGTGACTAACACCTAACTAATTGTGGTTAGATCCAGGAACACACAGCAATACTGCTGCAAAGCAAAAGGGCCCTCTCCCAACTTGGAGCATCAAGATGAAAAGAGAATTCAAAGAGTGCTTAGATACTTGAACTGAGATATGGCTGACACTCCAGAATGATAGTGCAAGGAAGAAGTTCTAGAATATTCTAGTCCAGTCCTCTTGATTGCAAGAGGGAGAGAATCAAAGTTCATGAAGTACACGTGTCTCTGTCAATTCTGGTTTCCTCGGTGTGTATGACCAGCAGTGGGATTACTGGGGCGTATGGCAGGTCTATTTCCAGTTTTTTAAGGAATCTCCACACTGTTCTCCATAGTGGCTGTACTAGTTCGCATTCCCACCAACAGTGTAAGAGGGTTCTCTTTCCTCCACACCCTCTCCAGCATTTATTGTTTGTAGATTTTTGATAGTAGTCACTCTGACTGGTGTGAGGTAGTACCTCATTGTGGTTTTGATTTGCATTTATCTGATAATGAGTGTACCACAATGTTCATCGCAGCACTGTTTGCAATAGCCAGGACATGGAAGCAACCTAGATGTCCATCGGCAGACGAATGGATAAGAAAGCTGTGGTACATATACACAATGGAATATTACTCAGCCATTAAAAAGAATGCATTTGAATCAGTTCTAATGAGGTAGATGAAACCGGAGCCTATTATACAGAGTGAAGTAAGTCAGAAAGAAAAACACCAATACAGTATACTAATACATATATATAGAATTTAGAAAGATGATAACAATGACCTTATATGCAAGACAGCAAAAGAGACACAGCTGTAAAGAACAGACTTTTGGACTCTGGAAGAAGGCGAGGATGGGATAATTTGAGAGAATAACATTGAAACATGTATATTATCATATGTGAAATGGATCGCCAGTCCAGGTTTGATGCATGAGACAGGGTGCTCAGGGCTGATGCACTGGGATGACCCTGAGGGATGGGATGGGGAGGGAGGAGGGAGGGGGCTTCAGGATGGGGGGCACATGTACACCCGTGGCAGATTCATGTCAATGTATGGCAAAACCAATACAATATTGTAAAGTAATTAGCCTCCAATTAAAATAAATTAAGTAATTAAGAAAAAAAAAAAAAAAAACCAAAGTTCATGGAACACCAGGGCCCAATGTCGCATAGATAGTTGGTGTCAGAGGAGAGATCAGGGCCTTGGTTGCCAGTGCAAGATATTAAATTGCATAAAATGCCTTGCACTCAGGAGTTACTCCTAGTAACTTCAGTTCTGAATTTGTTAACTTCTCTTTTCTGCATGCAGAACTTAAAAAGAAGTGGAAATATTAGTACTAGACCCTAAGAACATTAGTTAGAAAGCTGGTTCTTTTACATACTGGTATCATTTAGGCAAAGTACAGATTTGGGGCCTCAGTGTATTCATTCCAAGTTGAAAAATTAGTTTGGTAGGCCTTCCATAGATCTAACACTCATAATTTGAAGCATTTTCATTTTAAAATTAAAAATTATCTGCCTGCCTAATAAAAGAGGGATGAGAACACAAAAGAGGGGGGAAAAATGCTACAATATCATAAGTCTTTGTCACTTGGTAGCTTTGAAATAAGTTTGCTATTGTTAAATTTGCTGGTGCCATCTTAGCAAGGCAAACAGAAATATAATGTTTGTTAATTGAACTATAGAAGTAATAATGAACTTTGATGTAGAATGCAAAGTCCTCAGTAGTGAACTCTGGTTGTATAAGTGGAAGCAGTTATCAGAGGCCAAATCAGATTAGAAAGGAACCATTCCAGTTACACCTGGGTGGTGTTGAGAGTACACCAGTCACTGAGTGCCTTTTACACATGTAATGATATTTTCCTCAGATGCTGCAGGAAAACGGGACGAACGTGAGAACTCATTGCTGTGAGTAACCAGTGTCTGGGCAGAAAGCTGCTGCTGCTACTGCTATGTCACTTCAGTCATGTCCGAAAGCTAGAATCTCTTAATCAGCACCCTGGCCTGGGGAGGGGGGTGGTAGGTGGAGTAAAATGTTGAGATGCTATCCGAGAGATGCTCTTACCACATTCACAAGGTGAGATGCTCTTATTCCTGTAGTACTTGATTGAGTAGATCAAACTTTCCTCTAAGAAGCTATTTTGCCCCTAAAATTTGTACCAGCAACCCTATTTGGGGAGATGAAATCTACCTTCAGAATTCAGGGTGCTGGGGATGGAGTACACACAGTTCCCACAGGCTGGCTCGGCACAAAGGACAGTGAGGTACCTCTCAGACCAGCAAGGTCACCTAGGGGGAATGGACACTGCCTCACCACCTCTGATGCCTGCAGGACAGGTGGGACATCAGGTACTACGCTTTTTCTCCAGTCCTGAGAAGTGTTAAGATTGAGCTATGGAACAACAGGCCAATCGTGCCTCCAGAGAAATAGTGGCTGGGATCTCTCCATACTGTCTGCTCTGGCTCATGCCTATGGTATGCTTACTATCCCTGTCTCCCACCTCTACAATGAGCATCTCCTGGATATCATCTAAGATGTGTTTACTTGTTCTGTTTGTTTGTTTGCTTTTCTCTTGATTCCCCTGATTCACGCCTAACAAGTGATCAGGTTGAAAAAGGATGCTCAGTAGATGATTGCTGATTGGGGAGCTGATTGGGGACTTGATTGACTCATTTGGAATAACTTGTCCAAATCTAGCTTACCACAGATTCTCACAGAAACTTAAGAGAGAAGCTGTTTTATTATCTAGCCAAAGATATGTGTGAATTTTGTTAGGGATCTTTTTCAGAATATTTTCAATGAGTATTTTATTATACAACAAATTTTCTTTGGAGACCCCCTTCCTCCTACTTACAGCTCTCACTTGGCTTCTAATTTCAGCCCAAGCTGTGTCTCCACCAGTGATTTCATTCCCCATCTCTCTCTAGCCCTCTCCCCAACTAAATCATATCCATATTTTTTTCCAGAATGCAAAATATAGAAACAAGCATCTGTTTGGACAAAATCAGTTTTCACTTGTGAAAAGTGGATGCTTTGTAAAATCACAGGCAACAAGAAAAATGTCAGAGAGTGGAAGCAAATGTTGGAGGGATAATAAAAACCTTCAGCCTGCAGTTGGATGAGCTGAGGAAGAGGTTTGCTAAAAATTATATCGTCAGGACATATACTGACTTCATTTGGTCACTGAGTTTCAACACCTCACCTTAGTGAGGGGTGGACCTCACCTCCAGGCCCTGTGAGGCTTGATTTCTCACAGTAATAAAAGGATTAAAAAACTCCTGTCTCTCCTCTGTGTTATGAGCAGATACGTAGGAACAATCATTCAACTTAGGGGGAGTTAGTTTGTTTTCACACAGTGGTATTCCAAAAGCTGTTTTCTCTTACTGAGCAAAGTTGTCCAAAGTCTCACTTCCAAATAGTAATGCTTTGAAAAGTTCTGGAGCAATGCCTGTGCTTTGCTGGAGCAGCCGTGAAGAGATACCCCACGGCCAAGGTAAGAGAAACCCAAGAAAGACGGTAGGTGTTGCAAGAGGGCATCAGAGAGCAAACACACTGAAACCATACTCACAGAACACTAGTCAGTCTAATCACACTAGGACCACAGCCTTGTCTAACTCAATGAAACTAAGTCATGCCCGTGGGGCAACCCAAGACAGGTGGGTCATGGTGGAGAAGTCTGACAGAATGTGGTACACTGGAGAAGGGAATGGCAAACCACTTCAGTATTCTTGCCCTGAGAACCCCATGAACAGTATGAAAAGGCAAAATGATAGGATACTGAAAGAGAAACTCCCCAGGTCAGTAGGTGCCCAATATGCTACTGGAGATCAATGGAAAAATAACTCCAGAAAGAATGAAGGGATGGAGCCAAAGCAAAAAGAATACCCAGCTGTGGATGTGACTGGTGATAGAAGCAAGGTCAGATGCTGTAAAGAGCAATATTGCATAGGAACCTGGAATGTCAGGTCCATGAATCAAGGCAAATTGGAAGTGGTCAAACAAGAGATGGCAAGAGTGAATGTCGACATCCTAGGAATCAGTGAACTGAAATGGACTGGAATGGGTAGATTTAACTCAGATGACCATTATATCTACTACTGTGGGCAGGAATCCCTCAGAAGAAATGGAGTGGCCATCATGGTCAACAAAAGAGTCCGAAATGCAGTACTTGGATGCAATCTCAAAAACAACAGAATAATCTCTGTTCATTTCCAAGGCAAACCATTCAATATCACAGTAATCCAAGTTCATGCCCCAACCAGTAACGCTGAAGAAGCTGAAGTTGAACGGTTCTATGAAGACCTACAAGACCTTTTAGAACTAACACCTAAAAAAGATGTCCTTTTCATTATGGGGACTGGAATGCAAAAGTAGGAAGTCAAGAAACACCTGGAGTAACAGGCAAATTTGGCCTTGGAATACGGAATGAAGCAGGACAAAGACTAATAGAGTTTTGCCAAGAAAATGTACTGGTCATAAAAAACACCCTCTTCCAACAACACAAGAGAAAACTCTATACATGGACATCACCAGATGGTCAACACCGAAATCAGATTGATTATATTCTTTGCAGCCAAAGATGGAGAAGCTCTATACAGTCAGCAAAAACAAGACCAGGAGCTGACTGTGGCTCAGACCATGAACTCCTTATTGCCAAATTCAGACTTAAATTGAAGAAAGTAGGGAAAACCACTAGATCATTCAGGTATGACCTAAATCAAATCCCTTATGATTATACAGTGGAAGTGAGAAATAGATTTAAGGGCCTAGATCTGATAGATAGAGTGCCTGATGAACTATGGAATGAGGTTCGTGACATTGTACAGGAGACAGGGATCAAGACCATCCCCATAAAAAGAAATGAAAAAAAGCAAAATGGCTGTCTGGGGAGGCCTTACAAATAGCTGTGAAAAGAAGAGAGCGAAAAGCAAAGGAGAAAAGGAAAGATATAAACATCTGAATGCAGAGATCCAAAGAATAGCAAGAAGAGATGAGAATGCCTTCTTCAGCGATCAATGCAAAGAAATAGAGGAAAACAACAGAATGGGAGAGACTAGGGATCTCTTCAAGAAAATCAGAGATATCAAAGGAACATTTCATGCAAAGATGAGCTCAATAAAGGACAGAAATGGTATGAACCTAACAGAAGCAGAAGATATTAAGAAGAGGTGGCAAGAATACACAGAAGAACTGTACAAAAAAGATCTTCGTGACCCAGATAATCACAATGGTGTGATCACTGACCTAGAGCCAGACATCCTGGAATGTGAAGTCAAATGGGCCTTAGAAAGCATCACTATGAACAAAGCTAGTGGAGGTGAGGGAATTCCAGTTGAGCTATTCCAAATCCTGAAAGATGATGCTGTGAAAGTGCTGCATTCAATATGCCAGCAAATTTGGAAAACTCAGCAGTGGCCACAGGACTCAAAAAGGTCACTTTTCATTCCAATCCCAAAGAAAGGCAATGTCAAAGAGTGCTCAAACTAGTGCACAATTGCACTCATCTCACACACTAGTAAAGTAATGCTCAAAATTCTCCAAGCCAGGCTTCAGCAATATGTGAACTGTGAATTTCCTGATGTTCAAGCTGGTTTTAGAAAAGGCAGAGGAACCAGAGATCAAATTGCCAACATCCTCTGGATCATGGAAAAAGCCAGAGAGTTCCAGAAAAACATCTATTTCTGCTTTATTGACTATGCCAAAGCCTTTGACTGTGTGGATCACAATAAACTGTGGAAAATTCTGAAAGAGATGAGAAATCCAGACCATCTGATCTGCCTCTTGAGAAATTTGTATGCAGGTCAGGAAGCAAGAGTCATAACTGGAACAACAGTTATTATTATTGAACATGGAACAACAGCCTGGTTCCAAATAGGAAAAGGAGTACATCAAGGCTGTATATTGTCACCCTGTTTATTTAACTTATATGCAGAGTACATCATGAGAAACGCTGGACTGGAAGAAACACAAGATGGAATCAAGATTGCCGGGAGAAATATCAATAACCTCAGATATGCAGATGACACCACCCTTATGGCAGAAAGTGAAGAGGAACTCAAAAGCCTCTTGAAAGTGAAAGTGGAGAGTGAAAAAGTTGGCTTAAAGCTCAACATTCAGAAAACGAAGATCATGGCATCCGGTCCCATCACTTCAGGGGAAATAGATGGGGAAACAGTGGAAACAGTGTCAGACTTTATTTTTCTGGGCTCCAAAATCACTACAGATGGTGACTGCAGCCATGAAATTAAAAGACGCTTACTCCTTGGAAGGAAAGTTATGACCAACCTAGAAAGCATATTCAAAAGCAGAGACATTACTTTGCCAACAAAGATTCATCTAGTCAAGGCTATGGTTTTTCCTGTGGTCATGTATGGATGTGAGAGATGGAATGTGAAGAAGGCTGAGGGCCAAAGAATTGATGCTTTTGAACTGTGGTGTTGGAGAAGACTCTTGAGAGTCCCTTGGACTGCAAGGAGATCCAACCAGTCCATTCTGAAGGAGATCAGCCCTGGGATCTCTTTGGAAGGAATGATGCTAAAGCTGAAACTCCAGTACTTTGGCTACCTCATGTGAAGAGTTGACTCATTGGAAAAGACTCTGATGCTGGGAGGGATTGGGGGCAGGAGGAGAAGGGGACGACAGAGGATGAGATGGCTGGATGGCATCACTGACTCGATGGACGTTAGTCTGTGTGAATTCTGGGGGTTGATGATGGACGGGGAGGCCTGGTGTGCTGCGATTCATGGGGTCGTAAAGAGTTGGACACGACTGAGCGACTGATCTGATCTGATCTGAATCTATCTAATCTATAGAAAGAACGCTGTGTGAATACTTGGTGCTTTAGTACCCAGGTCTTTCCATCTATATAATGTATCTGCATGAATGTCTTAGGCAATTAATTTGTCTTGGAAAACCTAGAATTTATATTTGGCATGAAGTTTGAATTATCTTGCTGCTACTGCTGCTAAGTCGCTTCAGTCGTGTCCGACTCTGTGCGACCCCATGGACAGCAGCCTACCAGGCTCCTCCGTCCCTGGGATTTTCCAGGCAAGAGTACTGGAGTGGGATGCCATTGCCTTCTCCTTGAATTATCTTATCTCTTATTAACTGAAAGGATATGAAGTACAATGCCTGGTGCTTGACAGTTGAGTTCAACAAACTTTTATTGGTTATGAACTTTTTATGTGCCAGACTTCAGACAAAATGAAAAAGACAGTGACCTCATTGATGATCTGTAGTCTTTAAGGAAGGAAATTTCATATATTGCAATAACTGGTTAAAATTAATGATGTACAAGGGGCAGTTGGAATAAGAGCCTAGACTCTGCAGGTTCTAGAGACTTTCTAAAGTCTTTGTGGTATATCTTCACACTAGCCCAACATGCCCACATATTAGGATTTCAATACATGTTGAACAAATAATTTTTCAAAAGTTTAGGCACTTTTTGCCAAAGCTAATAATGATTTTACAAACTTTGTATTCACAAAACTAGATTCTGTGTCTTGAGAGAATGTCTTTGAAATGTCTCAAGAAATATTTAGCTTTCTTTGTAGAAGTAGTTTTAGGAATAAAGTGTGTTATAGTCTATCATGTATTCTATTGCTTCCATCATTCCTAAAGCAGAAATTGAATAATAGGAACTATACAATGATTAATTTAGAGCTTGTTTTTTTTTTTTTTTTTTTTTAGAGCTTGTTTTTTTTGGAGTTAGTAGAGTTATACCTCAATAAGTTTACCAGTATAAATGCAATGCCTCCTTCTTAAAAATTGCCTTTCCTCAGTTTAGGTCAACACAATTCTATTATGAACTCCAGCCTGTGCATTAAAAGAACAGAGATACAAACAAAGATTGACCCTAAGGAGTTTACATTTTAATAGTGCTTATAATGTACTGTAATACAGTTATGTGGTTAGGCATAACAGATAACATTATGAAAACATACATAATCAAACATGTAAGTGGAAGGTTTTGGAATTTATGTATAATTGCTGCATAAATTGAAGAAGATTTCCTGGAATAGGTGGAATGTGAGCTGAACTTTGAAACTCATTAGAATTGATATGAAAAACAATGAAAATGAAGGTGTGAATAGCATCAAAAAACAAAGGCAGGAATTGCAAATAAGCCTGATATTATAAGGTCAGATGGGCAGGCTGGAATTGAAGTATTCTTTGAAAAAGTGCCTCTTAATTGCACAGGATAAAGATAAAAGTTCTTAGCCAGGAATTCAAATACCTTCAAAATCTAGATCCATTCTGCCCTTCATGTTTTATTTCTTCACGTTCTTCGATGACTAAGTCAGCACGCAAGTGTGTGTGCTAAGTCGCTTCAGTCATGTCGAGTCTTTGCAACCCTATGGACAGTAGCCTGCCAGGCTCCTCTGTCCAAGGGATTCTCCAAGCAAGAATACTGGAGAGAGTTGCCATGCCCTCCTCCAGGGGATCTTCCTGACCTAGAGATAGAACCCAAGTCTGTAATTTCTCCTGCATTGGCAGGCGGGTTCTTTACCACCAGCACCACTTGGGAAGCCCCCTAAGTCAGCATAGGGTTTCCAGTCTCTATGTGCTTTTCTTACTTTTGCTTTCTCTTTGAATGGAAAACGAATCTCTACTTTTTGTTTCATTCCTCCCAATCAATAATAATTCACCTGTGATAACACTTGTCCTCCTCTGAGCTTAGTAATCATTTATTGCCTATATATTGATTTTTCTTCTTATCTACATTACTCTGATATTTTATTTTTTCAAAACCACTCCAAATTGGAATTGTAAACATACTGAGGCCAGTGAACTTCTTTTAATACTCCACATATTTGCCCACATATTTCTAGTATTGTTAGTGTTTAACAAACAGTCATGGTAATTTGTAAGCAAATAGTCATGATAATTAGTAAGCAAAGGGACATATGAAAGGTAGATATCCTTTCCAGTATCTCTGAAATCTTACCATGAAATTTCTCTTCTAACATTGTTTCAAGTACCACATTGGTTTGTGGTCCTGGTTCTACCACAATTTCACAATGGGACTTTGAATAATCACTAATGCTTTGGGGTCTCCAGAGTCTTTATTTTCACATAGTTAATAAGAATTACCTCGCTCAGTTTATGTCAAGGAAGAAGAGTCAAAAATAAAACTTAAGTGCTGCAAATACTGACCTATTTTTAAAGATTGTTTCTTTCAAATGTCCAAAGCTAACACTGTGAGCAAAATGGCACGGGTTCTTTTGATGCAAATTCAAGCAGACAAGAGGACTGAGAAAATGGACCTCAATAAGGGAGGAAGCAGTGGCAAGAAGAAGACAATTTTATCACATGAAACATTAAGTGACTCCAATATTGTTTCTCTTGGCAGTTGGATCTTGTTGCAACTGAATAATGCTGAAGTCTACTTAACTTAAAATAATTCATCCTCCAGAGCAGATGTGATCATCCAGAGCATATGTAATTTTTTTAGTTTCTTATGGATGAATTTGGGTATGACCCATCCCCTAGAACCCTAATTTCTTACTGCTATTATAAACTTTGGTTATTTTACTCTTAAGAGACCCAGAGTAAGAACCCTCACAGCTGAAAAAGTGGATGTGTGGCTGGTCCCAGGAGATAGCTAAGTTGAACTGAAGAAATCAAGTTTGCAGCCCATGACTAGGAGTCAGAACTTTATTTTGTGCTCACGGCTGATTGTGGACACCAGTGCCCCATGCCAAGACATCATTTAAATACCAAGGGATGAGATACATCACTGCACAGGCATGACGCCTGGCACCCACACTATCTCCAGATGGCTTGATGTGCAGAAATAGCCTTTGAGATCAAACTCAATGTGCAAAAGTCCAAACTCGTGATCTGTCCCTCGGGCCTTTCTGTAGTACAAGTGCCTTCTGCTGCTTAGAGGCAGAGCTCACAGTTTGTTAAGGTGCAGTTGAATATAGAAATGATCCTCTGCACCAACAGCACAAATATTGATTGAGGTCCTACTGTCTGCAGGTCACTGTACTGAGCATTTAGGATATAGAGGAATAGTCTGTGGCCCTTCCCCTCAAGAGCTTCCACTAGTAGGGGGTAAAGACATACAGAAATCCCTTCTTATCCACGGGGGATATATTTCAAGAATTCCAGTGGATTCCTGAAAGCACAGATAGTACCAGACCCCACATATACTATTACTTTCCTGTATACCTATCATAAAAGTTAACTTTGTAAATTAGGCACAGTATGATATTACTAGTAATAGCTAAAAATAAAATAGAACAATTATAAAATATACTATAATAAGAGATATATGAATGTAGTGTCTCTCTCTCTCCCAAAATATCAGTTCAGTTCAGTTCAGTTCAGTCATTTAGTTGTGTCTGACTCTTTGTGAGCCCATGGACTGCAGCATGTCAGGCTTCTCTGAACTTCACCATCTTTTGGAGCTTGCTCAAACTCATGTCCTTAGGTCAGTGATACCATCCAAGCATCTCATCCTCTGTCATCCCCTTCTCCTCCTGCCTTCAATCTTTTGCACCATCGGGATCTTTTCCAACGAATAAGTTCTTTGCATCAAGTGGACAAAGTATTGGAGCTGATGCCATGATGTACTCCTTTCCCAATATGGAACCAGTCCGTTGTTCCATGTCTGGTTCCAACTGTTGCTTCTTGACATGCAAACAGGTTTCTCAGGAGGCAGGTAAGGTGATCTGGTGTTCCCATCTCTTTAAGAAATTTCCACAGTTTGTGGTGATCCACACAGTCAAAGGCTTTAGTGTAGTCAGTGAAGCAGAAGTAGATGCTTTTTTAGAGTTCTCTTGCTTTTTCTATGGTCCAATAGATGTTGGCAATTTGATCTCTGGTTCCTCTGCCTTTTCTAAATCCAGCTTGAACATCTGGAATTTCTCAGTTCACGTACTGTTGAAACCTGGCTTGGACCATTTTGAGCATTACTTCCACTGAATGAGGTCAGTTTTTATTTCAGTCCCAAAGAAAGGCAGTGCCAAAGAATGATCAAACTACCACACAATGGCACTCATCTTACATGCTAGCAAAATAATCCTCGAGGCTGTATATTGTTACCTTGCTTATTTAACTTATATGCAGAGTACAACATGTGAAATGCCAACTGGATGGAACACAAGTCAGAATCAAGATTGCAGGGAGAATTATCAATAATCTCAGATATGCAGATGACACCACACTTATGGCAAAGCAAAGAGGAACTAAAGAGCCTCTTGATGAAAGTGAAAGAGGAGAGTGAAAAAGCCAGTTTAAAACTCAGCATTCAAGAAATGAATATCATAGCATCCAGTCCTATCACTTCATAGAAGATAGATAGGGTGAGCTATTTCAAATACTAAAAGATGATGCTGTGAAAGTGCCACACTCAATATGCCAGCAAATTTGGAAAACTCAGCAGTGGCCACAGGACTGGAAAAGGTCAGTTTTCATTCCAATCCCAAAGACAGACAATGCCAAAGAATGTTCAAACTACTGCACATTTGCACTCCCAAAATAATTATTTAAATGTAATGCCTTTTCCATTCTAACTAAGCAGTTATCACCCCCCATTGTGGCCACATTTGCAGTTTGAGTTCCCCAGCAAAATTAGTGCAAATTTCTTTTTCTTTCTTTACAGTTTCACAGGTAGAAGATTTGTTCTTACTGTAGATCTTAGCAAACTTAGTGTGTGATTTTCTTTCCTTTTCATGATAATTCAGAAAACTTTCACTTTTCACTTGGAGCACTTTAAGGCATCTCTTTGGCAGATCTCTTTCGCAGATCACTACTTCTGCAGATTGGGGCCATTGAGTAAAATAAGGATTAGTTGGTCACAAGCACTGCAATACCATGACTGCCAATCTGATTATTGAAAGGGCTACTAGTGACCAATGGGAGGACATGTTGGACAATGGACAGTTCATGCCCAGGAGGAAACAGAGCAGGATCATGTGAGATTTCATCACACTACATAGAACAGCATGTAACTTAAAACTTACAAATTTTTTATTTCTGAAATTTTTATTTAACATTTTCAGACCACAGTTGACCATAAGTAAATAAAACCACAAACAGCAAAACCACAAATAAGCAAGGAGTAATGTTTAAGTAAACATCAATATTTATATGAGTTTGCCTAGTAATGCCAAGTAATTCATGTACAGGAAGAGGATGTAGAATTTCATAGTAGAGAGCTACATATTGAATTCTGTAGCCAAACATCCCAAAGACAAACAAGCATCATTGGTATTAACACCAGAAGTTATCTTCTAAAGCAGTGCTGTCCAACAGAACTTTCTGTGATGATGAAAATATTTTGTCTTGAACTGTTCAACATGATAGCCATTAGTCACAGGTGGCTATAAGCTCTTGAAATGGGCTAATGTGATTGAAAATGTACATTTTAAATTATATTTAATATTAGTGTAGTTTAATTTACTTTTAATAGCTATAGGATGCTAGTGACTTTCACATTATTCAAAATAGTTCTTGAATATCTATGACTCATTGTGCACACAAAACATAGGCACAGAGATGTTGCATTGACCATGCCTAAGGGATAAATTATTTAGAAACTGTTCTAATTCCTAGCCCAGGAGGTCCTTGAGCTTATGTTGACTCTCATCAGGAAGAAAAGCACTATTCTCATTACACTGGATAGGTTTTCTCAGTCTCAAATTAATTTTGTGTTGCCTTCAGAAGAAACTGAGGGTCTCTGAATGGAAAAAGAACATTTTATACAAATAAATATATATTACTCAACCATAAAAAGGAATGAATCAATGTGATTTGCAACAACATGGATGGACCTAGATATTATCATACTAAGTGAAGTAAGTCCGTGAAAGACAAATATCATATGACATTGCTAATATGTGGAATCTAAGAAAATGATACAAATGAGTTCATTTACAAAACAGAAAGAAACTCACAGACATAAAAGACAAATTTACAATTACCAAAGGGGAAAGATGAGTGGGAGGCATAACTTAGGAGTTTCGAATTAACATATACAAACTACTGTGTATAATTATAGTATATATAACAGATACATCTAATGTATAGCACAGAAAACTATACTTAATAACTTGCAATAACCTGTAATGGAAAATAATCTGAAAAAGAATAGATTTATATATGTGTGAGACTGAATCATTCTGATGTATACCTGAAACTGATACAAGAGTATAAGTCAACTATACTTCAAATAAAATATAAATAAAGGGGGAAAAAAAAGACTGAGAGTCTCTAGACTGTGTGTTCCATGAGGTCAGGGACTTCATCGATATCCTTCACTCTCATAATCCCAGCATTTAGAAAAGTAAATAACACATAGTAAGTGATGGGAAAATGTGTAAATCAATGTGCAAACAGTATTGTAAATATCTTAACTGGGTGGACTATGCTAGCATTTGTGGTAAAATTCTGCTGTCTAGATGAGGAGCACTGTCTGTTTGTAGGATGGGTATAAATTAGGCTGATTCTAGCATGGGGTCTTACACATTTCACATGCTCAATCAATATTTATTGGATAAACATGCTGTATTTATTTCAATAATTTCTTCTCCAAGGTAACTATTTGGAACAGGAATTTTGTCCTTTTTTTTTTTTTTTACCCCATGGAATACCTAACACTGGAACCAGCATATTCAAGACTTGTCAAACGTTTTTGACTGGATTATCTAGAAAGGCATAAAGGCATTTTTGAGCAGTCACTACTCTTTTGGAGGGAACAATGTGAAAGGGACTAGAAATTCTTTACCCTTTTTTCATGTTTTTATTCTCCATGGAGGTTTAGCAGAGGTAGTGTTACAATATAAGAACATAAATATCCACATTGCACAGTGAAATATTGGGGAGTAACCTGTGTGAAGTCTTCATTTCTATTTTATAAATTGTAAAATGTTATATCTGCCTTACCCATCCTCCTGTGTTTCTATTAATTTTCTGTTAATTTAATAACTTCTACATATACCTTTTATATAGAGAAGTCAAAATGTATTTCCATGAAAATCAAGAAAAAGAAAAGCTTTTTGCTTCCCAGTGATATGAGCACACACTGATACACTTGATCTTTCCCAGTGGAATGGGCATGGGAATTAACCCACACACTGGCACATGAACTTCTTGTTTCTGCCAAACGTGTCAGCTGAGACAGGGTTGCTAATTTATTTATGGGGACATATGTCAATGTCACTCTGAGAAAATGGTTCCAGGACACATTAAAAAAAAAAAAAAACTGACTGCTGTCAGAGCTGACCTTATGTGTAGGTGGAATAGCCACCTGCTTGCTCACTTCTTGGTAATTCAGGAGATCCAGAGGGCCCTGCCTCACCTCAGTCTTTGCTCAGTCTTTCTAAGTGAACTTCATCAGGGTTTCCATCTGAGCAAAATCAGTGCCCCTATGAAAGAAATGTGCCCTATCCTCCTATAACTACTCTCCACTAAATGTAATCAGAGAAAAGATTTTGATAGGGATTGGAAGAGGGTATAAGATAAATAGATAATACTTAATGTCAGGCTCTAGGTGGAGGAATGGGCACGAAATAATGAGACTGGAGGCCGTAAAACATCACTGTCTCTAGAGATGCCTGCAGATACGTAATGAAATGTAAGCAATGCCAAAGGTACATCTATTTATGTCTTAAACTCAAGTCTTGGATGCACCAGTCAATATAAAAGTTAATTCTTTTGCAGCACTGACCACAGTCATTTCCACATCTCTGTCTTAGGCTCCAGAAGAGGCACCGTTTTCCTGTGAATATCTGAGATCCTTCTAACTTTCTTTAATGCGTAGTATCCAAAGCTGCTCACACTCAGCAGGCAATAAAAGAAATGCCTGTCCTAGGATCTTTGCTTGTCTTCGTGTCTCCTGTTCAATAGAATCATTGTCACTGTTTCTGTGATCACTGAGTTTATGGACCCTGACTGTTTGGGCTTTTGATATCTATTAGCCTAGCTGACTTCCCTGGAAAGTAGCCTCTGACCTGCCAACGTTCTGTATTTTCCAGCCCACACTTGTTTGATCTAGCCCTCAGCCCTGCCTCTTCCTGGTCTGCCTGAGACCATTGCTGTCCTCTCCTCAGCATGGCCCCCAGGGTTCTGCCTTAAATGACAAAGAGATATCAAAGCTTCAGTACCAGGCTGAGACAACTGTTAGAACTGCTATCTTTGTCGATAGTCTGGTGGCAGTGGTCCTTGTGAGAAAGGAAGTAGAAATCAAGTTCATATTAGAAACAGTGGCGGAGAGACAGAAGCTGGTCTCTGCTGCTGTCAACTGCATGACCTTGGGTGATAAACTCTCTGAGCTTCAGTTTCCCCATCTATAATTGGGTGATACTAATATCCACCTTGATGGCTCTTGGGAGAATTAAATGTTTGAAAGTGCCCAGGACAAGTCTTGGCACATAGTAGGTAATCAATATGCAGGGGATTCTTTTCTTCCTTCCTTAAAATAACTGAGCATGAGCCCAAGGTGAAAATTGAGATTAGCTAATATCAATTTACTCCTTTGTGCTAGGACCTCCTCTTTTTACACTTCAATTCTGTAGGCATTACCTTTCTATGTCAGAGGTTTCCCTTACACAATTTGGGCAGAGGATCCATAAAGTTCTTTGATGCTTGGCAACCCAAACATAGGATTCCCAGGACTTTTCCCACTGAATTCACAGGTGCATTCTTTGCTTAATAACTGGCTTTGCAATATCAGAGAAGAAGAGAAATATGATGAAAGGGAGACAAAATAATCATGAGGAAGACAAGACGTGGAGGGATATAATATGTCAAAAGCCTTGAAGATAAGGAAAATTATGGGGGAAAGAAGTATAAAAAGACAGAGAGCAGTGGAAGGAAAGAGGAAGAAGACATATAGTAGGAAGGAAAGGAGAAGGGGAAAATGCAGAAAACTCAGAGGAGATAGACTTTCCTAATATGATTGGGAGGTTACAGATGCTAGTCGTACAACTTTGAGGCCTCTTTCACTAAATAAGCTTTCCAATGGAAATGACAATTGAAAATAAGAATTTGAGAATCCAGATCAATTCTTACTCCTTTTAGGAACCCATTTTTCTCTTTTGGTTCATGGTCATTTATTTTTTGCTCACTCTTCAGCTTCCAAGCCAACAATAGAGCCTAGACCTGTATTGCATTAGGTTTCACATGCTTTAGCTTTCCTCCCTGTGTAAATATAAAACTATTCCATGTCAAAGATTAGGGACTACCTAATGCAGGTAGTCATTGTACTTTTCAAATGACCTAGATCAGTGCTTTCAATATAGTCAGGCTAAATAAAATAGGCAGGGTGTTGACTTTTCACCCAAGCATGCGTTTATCATCTGGGAGAGGGGGTGAGTGATTTCAGCAACATTCAGAGGCTTGTTTAAGTAGGGTAGCTTTGGGTGTACTGCACAGCTTTCTCTAAGACTGAGGAAGCCACGCAAAATGGAAAGGGGCTCTATGTAAATAGGATAAGGCCTGTCTAGACAGTTATCAAAAAATAATTTCAAAGGAGACTAGCCTTGGCACCACAGATGCTTCCCCCACAATTCTTACAACTTTGTGTCTGTTCACATATGTTTCTTGTTATTATTTTTGTTTTAAAAAAAAAATTATTCAGAAGCCTGTCTCCTAGGGAAGATGATCTTTAAGTCAGAAAAAAAAAATAGCTAGTGTCCTTTACAAGTAAAGTAGTCAGTAGATTAAAAAGTCTCAGGCTTCCTTGATGGCTTAGTGGGTAAGGAATCTGCTTTCACTGTAGAAGACACAGGTGATGTTGGTTCGATCCCTGGGTCAGGAAGATCCCCTGGAGAAGGAAATGGCAACCCACTCCAGTATTCTTGCCTGGGAAATCCCATGGACAGAGGAGCCTGGTGGGCTACAGTTCAAAGGGTTGCAAAGAGTCGGACACAACCAAGCAACTAAGCAGAACACATACACAGAATGGATAAACAACAAGGTCTCACTGTGTGGCACAGGGTACATATTCAATATCCTGTGATAAATCATAATGGAAAATAAAAAGTCTCTGGGGCTTCCCCTGGCAGTCCAATAGTGAAGACTCCATGCTTCTATTGCATGGGACACAGGTTCTGTACTGGGTTGGAGAGATAAGATACCCATGCCACAGGGCGTGGTCAAAGAAAGTCTGCCCCCCTATCTGCCACCTTGAAATTCCTGCACATTTCCTCTTCTGGAAAGTTCCCTGGCAATAGAACCATAAGTCCTGTACTGTAACTATAGGAATTTGAATTTGATTATCCCTGGTTTCCACCTCACTTGGAAAGAATCATATAGAAAGAATGGCATAAGCAAATTAAAGCAAATTAAAAGACCTATCTGTGTGAATTTGGATAAATTGGGTAACACTGTCAAAGCTTCAGGTTTCTTATCAGGAAGATAAGAATTTTATCATTTTATGAACTGACAAATATAAAATCACAGAACACAATACCAAGTTTATGATAAGAGCTCTGTGAATGCCTGTTTACACACTCTGAATTATTTTGTGTATGTATCTTTTATCTTGTGGGTGTTATTGGGACTGACTTGCAATCTGATTCTTATTTAGTCCAAGTTTCTTAGAAAACAATCAGCATCCCAGTTTGGTAGTGATGATGGTAGAGGAAATGGAGACACATGAAAAAAAAGCTCTAAGGACACAGAATAAGATTCTTCAATAAGCAGAATTTGTGCATCTCCTCATTCAGAAAAGAAACAAGAATTTCATTAAAATATTTGAGATAGAAAGTTTTCCATATCCAAAGTGACTGTATCGTTAACGCATATTCCCCTACGGCACTTCATTTTGTCTTAAGTTCTCCCAATTATTCTTAAGTGATAACAAAAGAAAACTGGACTTGGTTCAAAAGGTCTGTATTGTACTTGCATCTCTGTTGTTTACTAGCAAAGTGAACAAGGCCTGATAATTCGACAGACTGAGATTCCCCATGTGTAATATGAGGACCCTCAGCTACAGGGTCATGGTTAAAGATCAATGAGTTTAAATCCACCTGGTTACCTTGTATATAGATGTCATTAAAGAACTGTCTATGGAAGCCGACAGTGACCCCTAAACAGAGGAAAAGCAGGCAAGCAGGATTCTTTCCATTTTGAGATGAGGAAAATAATGATCAGTGAAGTCAGTTCTGAGAATTAATGACAGAAGCGTGATCGACACTTAGGATGCCTGATGCCTAACTTACTGCTGCCACCTCTAAACAGTAGTGGGCTGACAGTTTTGTAAGTAATATTGGAATTGTGCAGGTCCGGTGTCTAAATGATGGGGTAGACCTGGTCCTGGGTTATTAGATGCAGATTTTCAGTTTTTCCTCCCATTTCTACCAGTGTATCAGCCCCAGAGAGCACAGAAAAGTCATCTCCAATCCCACAGTTCACCCAAGAGTGACCGCCACTTGTTTGCTGTATTTGCTGGGCTCCTGCTTTCATGTCGTTTTATAATCCCTGCCTACAGATGCAATCATATTTCCATATATTCACAGACAACCAAAATGAATTTGTCTCATCATGTTTCACACCTCTGAGATCACAAAATAGCATCCTTTATTATCAGTCAGGTGGCTATTAGCTCACCTATCATCGCTTACAGAGTGAGTAACAGTAGTTTAAAAAAAAAAAAAAGAAACACCTCCTGGAGGCAATAGGAGAGCACCCTTTTAAGGAATGAGGATTCCACAATCCTCCTCATGGTACAGAAGACCATATGGTTTGCAAAAACATGAACATTGATATCCTAGTAGAGATGTAACTGAGAAAAGTCAGAGTTAGAAAAGGCTGAGGACCTCCAAAACCAGTGTGTCTTATTTAGGTTTTCACAAAAGAGTTTTCATAAAAATCTATGTTTAAAGTCATCTAAAAGAATTCTTTCAATTAAAATAAATTGAAAATAAGAAAACCATATCCAATTATTATTTACTTCTCTATTTTTCATTCATAAATAATTTTTCTTTTATATCTTACAATAAATGTCCTTCAAGGTAACACAAAGTATGATGTCTTCCACTAGCAAATCATTCAGATTTCCTGCTCCAGCACTTGCCTGAGTGCCCTTTTAAGCTTTGAGTTTGCCTACAAACCTGATGGCAGTGCCATCTGTGGTCTGGGGTAAAGGAGTCAGTTTCCACTTTTTTTTTTCCTCACACAGATATCTAATTATATCAGTCCTCTGTCCCAGGGTAGTGCAATTTGAATAGGTAAGCGAAACTGATTTTATAATCACTTCTTCAAATAAATTAAATTTAAAGTTATCATTGATGTAAAGAGAAAAAAATGTAGACTTTATAATTTTGGAGCTAATTTCCTTGGATTTCTCATCTGTAAAATAAGTTTTAGAATATTTTTATTCATGAGTATGCCCAAAAGAGTATATGGTATAATACACATGAATATACCTTTAAAAAGTGAAAAAAAAAATTCATTCAAAATTTACTGTTCACTTTCTTTCTTTTTCTTTATTATTTGTGTCTGAAGGTATTTTTGCTAAACGTTCTAACACCAAAATGAGGTCAGCAGACTTTAAAATCAGTTAAATCAAATAAAAAGTTAGTGAAGAACAGCTGGTGAAGGTGCCTTTGCTAAACTGGAAAGTTATGAGGAAAGTATAATGAGATTATAGGGAGAACACAGCCCCTCACCCCAGCTACACAGAGTCTCCATGTCTGAGTGACCACAATCTCATATAGATGGGAACCAACTCCATTTGAACTTGCAAGGACTAAGGAGAAAGGAAACTCAAAACCTCAGTCATGGACTGCCAAGATTTTGAAATATTGTTAGACCTTGGATCATAAATCTGAAGGCAAAAATGAATCAATCAATTCAATCTTTATGTGCAAATCACTCTGCTAAAACCAACAAAAAATATCTTGATCTTTATACACCAAGACAAATGATTGAGAGCTAATACGATTGGAAGTAGGCATAATAAAATCAATACCTTGTGTTCATGTAGCACTTTAAAATTTACAAAAGAATTTCACACTTTCTTATTTTGTCCTTACAACAATTTGTGAAAGCGGTATTATTCCTATGGCAGATGAGAGAGATTCATCATTTTCTCAAAGTCACTCAGGCTAGTTATGTGACAGAGATAGGGACTATGGACAATTCACCAGTACATCCCAAACACCTAGCTAATGCATCCCCAATACCTAGCTAGTGTGATACTGTACTTAATGTAACAAAAGAGGTTTTCAAAGAGTATCATAGTTCAGATAAGTAAAAGAACATATGAGGTTAGTTCTTTAGGATACACTTTATGGAAATCATGCAGGTTATGTAGGAACAGAGAGGGTGGGAAAAATATAAACATCCCTAGTAAGTGGCATATAGATATTCTAGGTGGAAGGAATCAAGAAAACAAAATGATAGAAGCAAGAAATTATGTGGACTATTCCAGGGGATTCATGATTAGCTTCATGGCTTGACCTACAGAGATCAAATTCAAGCATGTACCTTAACTAGCATAAGTTCAGAAGGAATCATATGACTTGACCAGGAAGCAGATGGTTCAATCTTGGGTCACAGGAGCAAGGATGAATTGGTGACATTGCCACTAGGGACACACTGTTGGATGTCTATGGTATAGCTACAGTGCCTCTGGGTGGAGGTGGAATTAATAGATGGGATGTAAAAACTAGTTAGTCTGTAAGAAAAAAAATAATGAAACCAGAGACCCTGAACATGCCAAACTAATGCAGGGCTGCAGGGCTTGGCACCTGCCTGCCCCTGCTGTACATATATAGCCATCAGCTTCACAGCTAATAAGCAAGCAGAGGGAATGACAGGCTTTACCTAATGAAAATGGCAGCTATCAGTCTGTGACTCGAAAGGTCTGGCTCCAATTCCTCTTACAGTTGATGACTTGATCCTTGTCGAATTAGTGGGGTTGTAACAAGGAGCAGCAGCAGCAGCAAGGAGGCTGTATGTGAAAGCTGCCAAGTGTTCTTTTAAATCCTCTCCAAATTTTCCTTTTTCATGCTTCCCACAGAAAACTGTGGCTACTTAGAAGAATGTGTGTTCTTTATTTTCTCTCCCAGAAGAGAGAAAGTAAAGTATTCTTTACTGAATACCTGTCACCAATAACAGATTAATAGCAGATTAGAAAACCTCAAAAATGTTTAAATGGGTAAACATTTGGCTCAAGAATGTAATTATTTTCACCAATTATCACATTTACCTTTATAAATTTTGTTCATCATCCAAATGCAAAGCCATAATACGTACTCATCATTTATGGTCTCTTGGTAGCCCACAAGTCTAATCTTGACTTGACTGATACTCAAACAAATAAAACTCAGATGGTTGCTTTTGATAACATATTACCACCCTCAACATGGCTTTTGGTGACATATTCTCACCCACAACAAGGTTTGGAGAGCAACGATGAACAGAGTCGCTTAGTTAATCCGACTTAGGACAGCACAGAGTTTAACTTGCAAATTTCTCATGTGCTCTGAAATATACAAACTGCACTGGCCACCTCAGACCCCTTCTCTTCCGTGTCAGAATCTTCCCTATTTTCTCACCTTTAGTTCTCACATTTGGAAATGTATCCTTTTAACATATGTTTCAGTATTTTAACAAATGCCTCAAAGTGTTCAGTAGAGGTAAACAGAACAGGGAATTTCATCTTATTTTGCAGACGACAAACCTGCGATTCTGTAAGGCCAAGGAGTTTGAGAAGTGTTTGGGGGCTAGATCCCTCCACCTCACTCTGAATCTAGTCCTCTATCACAAATATTCTCTCTCTGGTTCTTCTCTATAATCACAGGACTGAAAATCTGGTCAGAGAAAGCTCTAAAAGAAAGGAATATCAGTGATCATGTATAAATATAACTGGGCTCAGAGCAATTATGTAAGTTTGCCAAAGCCACATAACTACTAATCAAGGCAAAAGAAATATATCTCAGGACTTTCAAATTTAAGCACAATGAAGAGGCCTTTCTACTCAATGTAATGCCTCAATCAGAAACAGGAAACAATATAGGGAGCCTTAAATCATACCCCGTGCAGACTTTTGAGAGTATCCCAGCCGTAATCAGACAGCAAGCAGCGGAATGGTCAGCTTGTCCATTCTGGATTTCTGAACAACAGCTTCTGCTCAAAACAAGCAGCAGAAGCGTAAAGTGCTCACAAAGAAATCAAATCAAATCAAATCAGCATTTGACTCCTTAAGGAAATGTTCCCCGAGACAGCAGCCAGCATGGCTGTCATGCAGGGATGTGTGGCTTGCAGGCAGCCATCCATTCAGGCCACTGGCTACCAACAGCTGACTCTAGGAGTAGTATTTGAATCTACCCTGAGGGGGTCCGGAGCCCACAGACAGCTGGGCCATCTGTTCCGATAATACCACATTACTCTCTACACTCAGTAATGAAGGCTCCTGAGTAATCTTTCATCAGAATGACTTCACGGCATTAAAAATGTATTTCAATACATAGATTGTTTAAATATTTAACCCTCTTCGGCTTTGAGAGATTGATTCGGAGCTGCAGTGTTTATATGGGCAGGAAACATTGATTTTCATATGCATGCATGCATTAATTCAGGAAGACTTGGGCACACACCAAAGGTTTTGATAAATGGATCTTTAAATCTCGGACTTTAATGGAGAATATTGGTTTGCCGCCCAGATCCCATCCCTCTGCCAGTATTTAAATATTTTCAATTCTCATTTCCCGATGGTGAGCGGGAAAGTCAGTAGATGAACAGATTTTGGAGAATTATTTTGGGCAAAGTTTGTTTATCCAACACACACACACACAGAGAGATATTATTCATTTTGCTGGCCTGCAGTGGGAGCTATTTGGGCACAGTGCTGTCCAACTTTTATTAGATCTGTCTACAGCTCACCTTTTTTTGATAACTTGTCAATAAATTCAAAGACTGCAGTATGCAATCAGCACATGGAGGGCCCAGGGACAGAAAACATTTTTCTTCTAATTTTTTTTTTTTTTTTTCCTAATGTGGTCATCATTTAAACTCACTCTTGTACTCAGAATTGCCTTATTTAAACTCCACCCTCACCTTACTGAGTCTTCCATGCTGGGGGTTCTGGCTAACTCTGAACATCTTTGGAAATTTAAATACTTCACTGGGTTTGGAAGACCAACCTCACCATGCGAGAAGGACTGTAAGACTTATAAGATCTCTTTACCTCTGTATAGATAAGTACTCAATACCACCTCCTTCATCTTCTCTCCAGATATTAGCAACAGCCCCATGAGATGCTTGTGTGCATGCTTAGTCACTTCAGTCGTTTCTGACTCTTTGTGACCCTAAGGACTGTGGCCTGCCAGGATCCTCTGTCCAGGGGATTCTCCAGGCAAGAATACTGGAGTGGGTTGCCATGCCCTCCTCCAGGGGAATCTTCCTTACCCAGAATTGAACTTGTGTCTGGCTGCATTGGCAGGTGGGTTCTTTACCACTTGAGCCACCTGGGAAGCTCCAGGAGGTGCTTAACTAACAATCTGTCAACATCACTAAGTGAGGAAACAAGCCTCCAAGAGTGTAAACTTTTTCCAAGTGCATTCAGCTGATGAGTGGTAAACTGGAGGTCTGACTTGACTTTTTAAATTGTCCACCATTTTCTGTGGAGACACTTCAGTCTTCAAGAATACACATTCATGGATTGATTAGCAAAACTAAATCAAGATCTATGGGTCATATAAGTAATATCACACAATGTTTTGGCAATGATGAAACAATGATAAATAGGGTAGAGGTCTGCCTGTAAGGAAATTTGAGAAAGAGGTTTGGAGTAGAAAATTAGAAAGCGGAAAGTTAGTATAGGCAGGATGATAAAGATATTGTGGATGTAGTGGGAAGAAATACTTTTCAAGAGATAATCAAAGCAATTTTAGGGTTAACAAAGCCCAAGCACAGACTCTCACCACCTATTCAGCAAGAGAATTGTCTTAACAGCATAGCCCAAAATATCTGTTGACTATAATGAATTAACTTCTTTTCCATGTATCTATGATGGCACTAGTCAGGTACCATTCTTGGGAGAAGTGAGAAAATGGTAACTCATCATTTTCTGTGTTTTGTGATTGACTCTAGAGGAGAATAATGAGGTGGTCATGGAAAGTTTCATGGAAAAGAGAGAGAGAGAAAGAGAAAACAAGCACTGTTTTTCTAATTTAGGTTTAATGTCTATCTACATAATACATACACATAGTTTGAAAACACAAAGAGTTCTTAATGACAATCCTGTATCCCAATATACTTCTTATACAGTCACTCTTTGTGTCTTATTGTAATCCCCATATTTCTAAATACTATGCAAATATTTTAATTTATTTCAGGCAGTATTCCTTATACAACATCTGCTCTCATCTATCACATATATCCAAAATAGTAAGTCACTCAATTAGCTGAAATAATAGTTATGTTAATATTATAAAGTATACAAATACTTTTCACTTCTGAGACCAATAATATATCCTTACTGAGTTCCCTTTCTTTACAGCAGTTTGCTTACCATCAGTTTTTAAATTTTCTTTCTTTTTCTTGCTTGTTCTATCCAAAAAGCACAGACCTCACATTTTTCCTGAATGTTCTACCATATCAGATATTCTCTTATCTCCTTCTATTCTCTGAGGACTTTCCTACCAGACTTTTCTTCTTACTCCAGTCTAGCTTGAACTCTCACCTCTAAGATTTTTGTTTTTTCATTATGCTTAAGGAATTCTCTTAACTGCTCTCTTGGTATGATTACATTCTTCCCTGGCTATAAAATATTCATCTATCTTGGTCGACTAACTGCATATTTGTAGAGCACACCATTATGTTGCTCCTCAAAAAAGAGTGACTGGTAAGTAAATTTTTCTGAACTTATCTTTCTTTTGTCCTCAAATTCAGTTGATAGTTTGACTTGTCTCTGAATTCTAGGTTGAAAATAATGTTTACTCAGAGTTTTGAAAGTATTCATTTCTAGCATTTCTATTTTGCTGTTTTTAAAATAAATAAAACCATTTCTTTGCATGTGACTATTAATTCCATTAACACTCTCTGTTCTGAAATATCACGATAATTTGTCTTATATGGATATATTATATTTCACGATGCTAGGCACTAGATGAACATTTGTCTTTCAATGCAGAGTTCCACATCCTTAAATTTAAAAAGAAAAAACTGTTATTATCTCTCCAACATTGCTATTTCTTATGTTTGCTCTGGATTCTACAGCAGCAGTTTAGGTCTTGTGTTTATTATGTTTGTCTTTTATCTTTTTTATATAGTTTTAATTTCCACTGTTTTTAAAATTTGACTTTATGTTCTAATTTTTCTTGCTTCCTAAAAAATAATATTTTACTTTTCACAAGATTTTTTATTTTTAAAAGAAATATTAAATTTTAAATAACATTCTTTATCTTATATGTGGATTTTATTCTTGTTATAGTTAAAAATAATTATTAATTTTTGTTCCCTACATTATCTGCCTCCATCAGATAACTATCTTTTTTTTAAATCTTCCATTGAGTTGTTTTTATATATTTAGTGACCTGTTGGTCTCTAAAAAGAGTTAACTGTGAAGCATGTTAATTATAACAATTAGAAAATAGAATCTTCCAATAGAAATAATAGCATACGTTCATTTTTCAATGAATCCTTTGTCCCTTGAACATGTGGATGACTACTACAATGTTTTAAATAATAGCTGAATTTTAAAATAATGTAAATATCACTGTGATCCAGAAGTAGTCAAAACATACTATAATACATGGGGATAAAGTTCTGAGTTCTGAGTCTATGTGCCAGACAACAAGCCTTATGAGTAAAGGGAAGAAAAAAAAAAACTTCCATGTGAGTTGGGAGCTGGGCCCAAAGATAGTACCTTGAGTGGGCTCCCTTACTCATGAAAGAAATAAATTGAGAGAAGTTCTGCAAAGTATTTCTAAGTTTATAGCTTTGCCTCATGATCAAGAACTTAATAAATATTTTAGCTGACTCTGCATAGGTAGGTGATAGCTCTTCTCGGTGGGATGAGAAATCAAGACTGCCCTCCTAACCCTTTATACTTAACTAGAGCTCTTAGACTAATTAGATGCACCCGTGGGACCTCTACATTGGCTAAGATAACTGGAAAGGAAGGGAAAGAGAGAAAGAAAATGCAACAACAAAACTCACAATTTTTTGTTGTTTAGTCACCAAGTCATGTCTCATTCTTTGTGACCCCATGGACTGCAGCCTGCCAGGCTCCTCTGTCCATGGGATTTCCCAGGCAAGATTACTGGAGTGGGTTGCCATTTCCTCCCCTAGGGGATATTCCTGACCCGGAATTGAACCCGGGTCTCCTGCATTGCAGGTAGACTCTTTACCATCTTAGCTACCATGGAAGCCCCAACTATTGGATACTGGATTTTATTTCTAAATATATGATGATACATGTAAATACATACATGTATGTATCTAAATACAAGAGATAATGCCTTGTTAAGCCAAATACTGTAGCTTTTCTCCTGCTTCCCCTCTGTCTCTCTTTCCCCTTCCCTTCCTGTCTCTCTTTCTCCCACCTTCCCTCCCTTTTTCCCTCTTTCAGTTTCTGTCTCTCTCCCCCTCCTTCCATCCCTCCTTCTCTCTTCCTCCCTTTCCCCCTCTTTCTGTCTCTCTCTTCCCCTCCTTTTCTCTCTGCCTTGCTCCCTTTCTCCCTCTTTTTCTCCCCTTCCCTCCCTCATCCTTTCTCCCTCTCTCTTTTTCTCCCCTTCCCGCCCTCATTCTTTCTCTCTCTCTCCCTCCCTTTCTCCCTGCTTTCCTCCCCTTCTCTCTGTCTCTCTCTCTTCCCCCTCTATCTCTGTCTTTCTCTTTTCTCCCTCCATCCCTCTCTCTTTCTCCAGTTCCCTGCCTCCTTCCCTTTCTCTTTCTCTGTCTCTCTTTTTCTCCCTCATTCTCTTTATCTCTCTGTTTCTCTCTCCCTTGCTCCCTTCCTTTCCCTCTTTCTCTGTCTTTCTTTCTGTCTCACTGTCTGTCTCTCTCTTTCTCTCTGCCTCTCTCCAAAAAAAGAGAAAATATTGTAATATAGTTTAAAAAAATCCAGACTGAGAATGATAAAACCAGGATTTTAATTTGACTTCTGTCACTAAAACACCATGTGATACCTGTTACTATTTTTTTCTAAAAAAAAAAAGAAAGAAAACAGAGTAATACTTTCTTACGTTTTATAACTTTAATGTTAATTTTTATGAATAAAATATGTAATTTCAATGATGTGTGACAAACTAGAGTGAGTGATGCTTTGGTGGAGAGTAAGAAAGTTTTCTTCCCTGTTCTCTACAAGTGACACATGCAGGCAAATACCCTCTTGATATCCAGGTATGTTAGACCCTGTACTCAGAGGTGACCAGGCTGAGCATGAGTGGACTTCAAAAAGAAATCTTGAAAGGGAGGAATCTTGCCTGTCAAGGACACTACAAAATAAAACGAGCAAGCAAATATAAAATGTTGAGGAACGCTATGCTGATATGGGGGGCAGTATTCAAGATGGTTACTCTTAACAAAGACTCTAAAACCAAAATTAAACTCATGGACATTAAAGTAGACCCAGACTTTGTTACCGCAAAGCAGAGAGATTCCTCGCATTTGATAACCTGTTAGGAAAAGTTAAGTTTCCTGTTTGTGGCACTAACAGTGACACAACTATCACAAAAGTGCTAGTTCTTGGACCTAGGACTTGGCATTTGAATTAGCACAAAGGGCTTCCCTGTAGCTCAGCTGGTAAAGAATCTGCCTGAAATATAGGAGACCCCAGTCAGATTCCTGAGTGGGGAAGATCTCCTGGCAAAGGGATAGGCTACCCACTGCAGTATTATTGGGCTTCACTGATTGCTCAGATGATAAAGAATCTACCTGCAATGTGGGAAACCTGGGTTTGATCCCTGGGTTGGGAAGATCCCCTGGAGGAGGGCATGGCAACCCACTCCAGTATTCTTGCCTGGAGTATTCCCATGGACAGTGGAGCCTGGCAGGCTAAAGTCCATGTGGTCACAAAGTCAGACATGACTGAGGGACTAAGTACAGGGTTGTTATATAGATTGACTGTTAAAGCAAAGAAACTCAATCATTACAAACAGGGGAAGGAACGTAACAGGGCACATGCTAAATAGTTGAGGTGGGTAGGTCAATTGTAGTCATTCAACAGAGCAGGATGAATACAGTGTCCTAGAAGGATAGGTTCCAATCTTCAGTCACAATTTAAACAAGTAATGGACACTGTCCAGGCTGAAGTAAAGGAGATTCTCACCAGTGGATAGAGCACAGAAATGGTAGAAGATCCAAATTATGAAGAGCAATCAAGGACTACTTATTGGATTAGAGATTCAGTCTCTTAAGTTTTGGCTCATAGAAAAGCTCCACTGGATAGTATTTTGGCATACCATCCCAGAGCAGAGTTGCAGAAATGGTATTAGGATACTAAAGTAGAATTATCAAGTGTTTGCAATATCAGATGGAAAAGACAGCATGGGTTGTGAATATGCTAAGGATTAAGCTTATTTAAAGCAATCAGATGCCATTTGAAGATCTTGGTTTCTATCTTCCTTCACGATCTACTCTTTATGCATTTTGTTTTATACTTTACAGTTTGGAGATCATTCTCCTTGATAGATAAAATGGAAGTTAAATAAGAGATGAATGAATCATTCTGCCTTTGCTGTCATTTTTAACAGTACCTTATCTACCCTAAGCCATGTTCTTCTTCCTCTTCTGTACAGAGTAAAATTACCATTTACCTGAATCCCATATTTGTTCTTTCTTTTCACCTCCTTCTGGTTTTTTGCTTTCCAAGTAAGTTTCTTAAAGGTACAAGGGCTCTTTTCAGCATCTCTGCTTGTTTGCATGTTCTTCTTCCTATCTTTGGCACATGTCCTTTAGAACATGACTTCACCACTTAATTCCCATTTTAGTCACTCCGTTCCAGTAGAGGAGAGTTGAAAACATAGAGGGAAGTAAGAATATATGTAATCAGCTAGTATTTTTCTCTTTCAGAGAATGAATACACATATCAAGCATCAGAAAAAAAAACATATACAAATTACCCAATGATAGCTGCCATAAAGAATATGGGATCAGTATGGAACTGAGAAAAATAAAAGTAAATTTTTTTAAATCATTGCTCCCCCTATGAAGGCTTCTAGAAACATAACTGATAATGGACAGGAAGCACAGGGAAAGAGGCAAGAGTCTGAATACTGATGGAGTGAGGCAAAATCTACACAATAAGCTGCAGTGCCCATGTTGCTTGCTTACTGGTACCCTCACCAGACAGATCAGGGAGACTGGGTTAACTACTAAAGACTGTGTTTCTTTCTAGAAGCTATTTGTTCCAAGATGATGTGGTCATCTTTCTCCAAGTCGCCTGTCACCGTAACTCTCCTAATCAAGGTCTCCTGCTTATTACAGTCACTTATGGAAGCTTATTGTTTTCTCATCCTTGTGAAAGGCAAATTTATCAGCAAGGAGAGGCATGAAAATGCCATCCACTGCCTTTTTGAAAATATGAACTTTTTATAGATTTATTTATGTATTTATTTATGTATTCATTCAAGTATTCAACAATGGCATCTATGTGTTAAATTCCTTTAGTTACAGAAATGAAATATCATTGCCCTCACTTAGCTTACAGTTTAAGAAGAAAAATATTATTCAATTGTGATAAGAATTTGAGGAAAAGGTAATTATGCTATTAGTACATTTGATAAGAGGATTCAAGCTTCTTTGAGTGAAACTTTAGCTGACCCATTTGATGAATGAATAGAATTAGCTGAGAAAAGGTAAAGGAGACATAATAATAAGAAAGAATAGTCATAACGAGGTGCAGAAGCAGGAGGGAACACAGAATATTTTAGAACTGATAGAATTCATGCTGTCATAGAACAAGGATGAAATTGTCTAACAAGACGTGAGAAAGTCTCCAAGACTCAGAAGGTCTCATATGATTGAAGGTCTTTCAGCTTATGTGAAAGTGTTTGGAATTTAATAGAAATTGGAAGTTATCTAAGAATTTAAACAAGAAGGTGTCTTGAATGGATTTATTTCAAAAATATTTTATTTATTGCTCTGCACAAATGTGAGAGAGATCAACTAGGAAGCAATTGGAAGAAGTCAGAGGAGATGGAATGCTAGAATGTAGATAGGATGGTAGTAGTAAGGGAGTTATTTCTATTTTGACTGTGGGATTGCAGTGCTGATGGATAGCCTAGTTATTATTGGAATGTGACTAAGAAGGAGAAGTGAGAAGATCTTAGTACTGCTTAATTTTATTTACAATGGATCAACTAAAGGGCTTCCGGTAGAAGAAAACAGAATAGAACAAAAAGTGTGATTGAGCAGAGAACATAAATCAGGCAAAAGAGAAGAGAAAGTTTAAGAATGTATAAATAGAGAGATAAAAGATAGATGATGAGGTAAGTATGTACCATGTGTGTGACACACATTCTCACAAATCTCTCTCTCCCTTTCTCTCGCCCCCTTTCTTTCTCCCTCTCTCTCTCATGCATGCACATAACATATCCCATGAGCAAAAACAAAGATGTTAAAAATATGTGTTCACGTTTTTTGGTGGGGTTTTGAACAATTTTAATAAAGACTTAAGTTGATTAGATTTTTAAAATAAAACTTAATCTAATACTGAACTGTTTAGGCAACTCAGTTTTCTTCAGGTTACAGATAAGACTGAGTGACTGATTTGATTTGAATTTTGAGGAAAAGGAGATCATCAGGGGTAATACTCAGTTTTCTTACTTAAATAATTATCTTTTGCTGAGAAAAATAAGAAAATATTTGAAAAGCTTTCTGTCCTACATTTTAATTTCCTTGTGTGTTATTTTTGTGATCTGTATTAGAATAACTGTAACTATGTTTTTTGTCTAGTGATTTTGAATATAGTACCTTCTCACAATGATTTCACTTTGTGTTTTTTTTTATTTTTATTTAATCACCAAATTGCTTTTCACTACACTGTATCAGACAAATCTGAGGATTTCTGTTCAGAAATATAATAGTTTCTCTGATTGCATTGTTATTTCCTCATATCCTTTATTTAAACACCTTTTTTTTTTTTTCTTAAGACATAGTCTTCATTTGTTATCATCTAATCATTTGCCTGGCCTCAGCAAATTTCAGTGACAGTTTCATCACTGCATTTACATCATGCTTATGTCATATTTCAAACGCATTCTTTAGACAGTAAGAATTCAGTGTGTTGGTATAGATGACCACTCTTTTTTTATTTCTTTTTTCTTCTATTTCCTATGAGTTTATTTTTTTCTTTCTTTCAACAAAATTTAATGTTTTCTATGTACTAAATATTATCTAGTAACTAGTATTATGAAAATGGCCAAGGTTTCTTTTCATGCATTAGCATCCTAATCAGAAAAGAAGAGAGAAAATAAGCATGGAAAGAGTGGATGAAGATACATGCGATTCAGATGAATAAAATAGGTTGACATCATTGTGACTTGAAAGCTACTTTAGCTTTCCAGGGAGGTGGCATTTAAGATGATAATGGAATAAGAGGCCATATAAAACCTTGTGAAGGTCAGAAGGGGTAACATTCCAGACAGAGAAGATTGGCCTAAGGCAAGAATGAGTTTGGATTGTGTAAGGCAGAAGAAAAAGAACCAAAATGACTGAATCCTAATGGGAAGAGGACGAGAGATTAGAGATGAAGAGTCAGCACACTGAGAGCTTTGTGAGCCAGAGTCAGGGGTGAGTATTTGCCCAAATGAAATGGTACATCCTGGGAAGAGTCTGAGCAGGCAAGTGGTATAATCTGGATTGTACTTTTTAAAAGTCCATGCAATGGTCTTTTGGAAGATGAATTGACTATGGACATGTGAAGAAGCTGGAGGCCAGTAGATATTTATTCTGAGAGTTTTGGTAAAAGATTATTAATCCTTCAATTAAAATAATAGTGGATGTTTAGAGGAGTGAACCAACTTGAGAAGCACTTTGAAGGAGCAATCGATGAGACTCGTTAGAGAGGACATGGTAGGATGAGTAAAAGAGAAGCAACAAGGATGATACTTAGATTCTCTACTTGTACAACTGAGGAGATGGAGGGCTTTTCTTTTCTCTCTCTCTTTTTTTTTTTTCTGAAAAATCTTTCCCCCCCCCCCCCCATAAAAAATTAGGAATTGCCTTTTTCTGTTTTGGCCAGATTAATTTGGGGATAGCTGCTAACCATTCACATAGAATTTTAAAATATTAGTTGGATAATCTAAACTGGTGTTTAGGGAAAGCCTAGATAGAGATTAGGTATTTGCAAATTGCTATATGGACCCAAAGTAGAGCTATGAGAATAAGGAAGATCAACCAGATATGCTGGAAGAGTGAATGGAGATGAGGGACATGTCGGAGATAGATCCTAGAGTTTACCAACCTTAAATATCAAAAAGAGAAAAAAAAAATCAAAAAGAGGCACAGAAACATGGAGAAATAGATACTAAGGAAGTAAAAGAAAACCCTAATAAGAGCATAATGTGTCCCCATTGTGGAAGCTGAAGGAGAAGATGATATTTTAAAGAGGAAAGATCTTTTAATAGTAGATCCTTACTGATGGATAAATAATATACATCAGCACCTGCCCCATGGGACATGTTCTAAATAGACTAAAATCTTTATGGGAAAATTGTTCAGGATTTGCTCATCTATACTAATTTTTTTTTTTTTCAGGACTCTAGCTGTCTTCCATTGGTGGTTTAATTTTTTTTTTTTTTCCTTGTTCATCAAAATCAGGTATAAGATAATCCTCAGGACAGTAATTCTGCTCAGGGTAGTAAAGACTCTTCCCAGTTTCTCTCTCTCTCTCTTTTTTTTTTTTTTTTTTTTCTGATTTGTGCTCCTAGGCAAATCAGCAATGAAGAGCAGCTGGTAGGATTGGCAAATCAGCAGAGATTATAGGTATCTGCTTAGGCCTCATAGAGATCACAAGATTTGGAGTCAGAATTGGAATCGAGTCTCATTTCTGACACTTACTATGAGCCTTGGGGTCAAACTACCATACCTCTCTAAGTTAAGAATCTTAACTGTGAAGTAAGGTCAAAGAAACCTACCTCCTCGGGCACATGTGAAGATAAAACAAGATCATAAATGGTAAATGCTCAGCACAGTGCCTGGCACATGGTAAGCGCTTCATAAATGTCAACTACTACCAATAAAAATTATGGCTGCAATTTCAAAACTGATTCATGAAAGGAGAAGAGGACAGGAACTGGATAAGAGAAGCAGGAAGATTCTGTGGAAGGGGGAATGATGTGGGCAAACAAAGGGCAACAGGGTCGAATAA
This sequence comes from Bos indicus, assembly GCF_029378745.1. Classification (NCBI taxonomy): domain Eukaryota; kingdom Metazoa; phylum Chordata; class Mammalia; order Artiodactyla; family Bovidae; genus Bos; species Bos indicus. The sequence continues at coordinate 19,112,551 of NC_091783.1, forward strand.
TCTGTTTTGAATCAAACAGAGGTTACTCGAAGAGCCAACTAGAAATCTCATTTAGTTACATTTTCATTTCTCAGTGAAACCACACAAGAGGCATGGGTTTGCCTCCAAGATTTCAGAAGAAAACTCCTGGTAAAACTCATTTCTCGTGGGATTAAAGAGTGCTTACTGAGTAGCCAGCCCTCCTCGGGTTGTCTGTGCCCTATTTACAGGTCATCTGTGGCTGTCCACATTCTCTCACAACGTGTTCCATCCGCAGTTTTAATTTAATTCTCTTTCCTTTCTCCTCTTTTCCTCTCCACATTGTCTAAGTGCTAATAATAATAATTCAATTTAATAACATCCATCCTCAAAGAGTACTCAAGCCCATCCGGTCCTCAAGGACACCTAACCCTTCCCGAGCTCACCTCTCAGCTTCTTTATCACACTTGAAGCATGTCATAAACTACATCTTCCCCAGACCTTGTCATAAAGGGTGAGGCTAGCATTGCAGGAATGAAGTCAGGAAATATAACCTTGAACCGGTTTATCTCCTCTCCTCCCTGCCCTTCTCCTCCCCCCTGCCTTTCCTCTTCTCTTTGACCAGTACTTTCCCTTCACAGCCAGAAAGGAGAAAAACTTAAACTCCTGTTCCCAGTGGGGCTTCCTGGAATGACTCACTTTCTGTTTGGCAATTGAAGGCTGATCTAATGTGAAGGATGCTCGGCATTGATAGCTGCCTCGACAGTCATTAATTTGCTAATAGAAATTGCTTTTTGATGATGCAGGTCAGGATGATGGCCTCTAGTTTGTGGATAAAGAAATTGAAACATGAAATGTTAAATGTCTTCTGTGCAGTGACAGTGCTGAGAATAAGTGAGAGAAAGGACCCACTTATCTGGCATTCAGTTCCCTGAAAACTTTAGTTTTTGAAATATAGGAAAAGAAAAGGAAAAAGTGGGCATAACATTTATGAATAGCCAAAATAATTATAAAAATATGTGCTTAGAAGCACCTGTGCACTTTACTCACAGAATTGTGCTAGATTAATTTATTGTCAGTTGGCACACAATTTTAACAACATTGCACACTTTGCCTCCAAATATATTTTTTAAAAATTTAAAGCCAGAAATGACTTCAAATAATAATTGAACATTATAGGATGGACATTATTTTTATTAAATCTTTATTTTCATTAGTTGGATCATTCTTTTGGCCACATTATGGATGAGAAAACTAGGATTCTGAGACGTTATATCATGTAAATAAGGTCACAGAGAAGGTTGAAAAGAGAAAATGTAACTTCTATATATATAGCATCCTAATCCATCTGTCTGAAAATGAAAAATATATTATCTACTACATGAAATTGCTTTGAGTTCATGTGTAGCTGTATAATACAGAGTTATGGAAAGGTAAATAGAAAAGGTAAATAGTATTTTGCAGAAATTCCTAAGAAGGGGGCATAGGCCATCATCAGTATCTCAGTGAAGGTTAATTGACAGCCAGTGAGAGACTGGGCAGTGTGGGCAGGGAATCGGGCTAATACAGGCAGTGTTCCCAATCACCACAGGGCACTGAAGCCTCTGTTCTGAGACTACACATTTTCCTTATTTTCTTTCTTAGTGGACTCCAATCCACTAGACTGTAGACATTAGATTGTGTAATACTCAGTGTCACTCTGTCTTGGCATCCTTCTGCAGTAGGGCATGATGTTCTCAATCCGCTGATGAATACACTCTACTTAGCCTTCCAGGAATTTGGAAGAAGGGACATCACATGGGTGGCAAGTTGGCAACTAGCTCCTGGGGTCTTCAGCACTGTAACATTTTCTCCTCTCAATTGCACTGATCTCTCTATTCATGATTTCTACCTCTGGAGATCCTATGTTGCTTTGTTTCCTACTATAAAATGCTGTATGGGCAATGTACCTGGCAACTTTTGCTGGAAACTAATCTGTCCTCACTGAAAGGAAGCTGATCATAATTCATTTTTAGAACAAGGAGAAAATATATCTACGTATTTTGTAGTGAAGGCTATGCTACTATGGTAAGCAGTTCAGATCTCCTTGTCCCTTTAAAGGAAAAGCACTATTTCTCCCAGATTGTGGGAATGTTAGCAGCTGATAGCTCTCAGGTGAGTTCTTCTATGGGAATCTCCTTGACCTGAAGAGAGTCACCTTGACAAAGGTCACACTCTTTTATGAGAGCATCCCACATTCAGCAACCTGTTCACATGAAGATATAAACCAGTGAAAAAATGACTTCCTTGTCCCCATATGGAAGAACTCTGAAAGGCCGTCCCAGGTCAAGGGCTCTCATAGAACTGTCCTAATGCTTTTGTTATATAAGCAACAAAGTGTTCTTTTTATACCCAATTCTGCACCCTTTTGTCTCTCATAAGAGTGGTTTCTAGAATACTAGAATTAAAATATCTTCAGATATATGTTTGTTTTTCTTACCTGGCAGACCTGATTCATCATTTATATCTCAGCACTTGCTTCCCACATTGGTCTTAGTACAAGAATAAAGGACAGTATCCTGAAAAACTCTGCATTAGACCAAGGGGTCCTATTTAGAACAAAGAAGGTGTGGCAACATGTACATAACCGTGGATGAGATAGGTTGGGCCTATCATTTCCATGCCATCCAGATGATGCCACACTGCTAGAACAAGCCGCCACTAGGGCACCAGCTTGGTGATTTGCCCTGTGAGGAAGATGTTTCCATCTTCTAGGACACATAGAGGATTCCAGTAGTTTATGTCATGAGTCTGGAATTCAATATGAAGAGCTGGAAGGGAACCACTAACTATCAGTTTCAGTGCCTTGAGAAACGTGTGCTTCTCATCTTCAAAAATTGGAACTCTGCAAGGTTAGAGATCCTAGTTCCCAAAAAGCGGACTTTTCTAACAGAGAAAAAAGCATGAATGCTGCTAAAGTTTAGGCTACAGTTCCCACCCCATCCTTTCAGCTTCATTGACCATCAGGAAAGTAAGTCAGGGTTATGGATTCCAGTTATCAGAGACAGGGCTGCTGTTACTCTATGCAGAAAAGAATGGGTTGGATACACAGGTTATTCAGTTAGAAACTTCTTGATGTCACTAGGCTCAACTTTGATGAGTATCCATGGCAATTCAAGACCATCAATCATGGGAGCTCTAGCTCTTCCCACTCAACTATATTTTGCATTTCTTCAGGAAAAGAGGCCCATTGGAATCCCAGAGGGGCCCATTATACAAGGTGTATCTGAGTGTAACAAGGTACTAATTAGCAGAAATTATAGTGGATACTGTGGTGTGCTACCCCAGATCCTTATCCTTTAAGACGGAGACCCTCACTCTTCCAGCTTCTGGGAGTCTTGGCTGTTAACAATTCTCAGCATAGTAGCTCTCCTAAAATTCCCCACTGCTTAAGATCACCATCTCATGCAAGAGTACTTTTTTTTTTATATATACTCAGAGAGTTATCTAGTGACTGATTGATGTACATCCCACAACTTGTATCTTCTGAGAGCACACCCCAATACATTTGATGCTTGCCAATCATTGTCTCAGAGTTTATTTCCAGAGGATCCCAGCCTTAGCATATCTATAAATCTCTACCTATCCAGGGAAAGTTGAGTTAAAACCAAAGCAAACAAACAGAACGTAATACTTTTGCCCTCTAGAAAGATGTTTCAACACAGAAAGTGTTTCCAAGTATCTCTGCTTTCCCAGAGGGAGACATATTGGGGGAAGGGATTACTTTTAGGAGGTCATTAAATCATACTTATGCTTTGCTCTTCTAAGTGTAATCTAAACACTAGCAGCATCAGTGTCATCTGGGAGTTTGTCAGAAACACGGACTTCCTAACCCCATCGCAGACCTATGGAGTCTCAGTGTGCACTGTGTAAAATCCCCAGATACTTTGTGTATATATTCAAGTTTGAAAAGAACTGCTCTAGAATAGTAATCTTGAAATTTTTTGAATAACACATTCTTATAATTTAATAAATGAGCATGTACCTCTAATATTTATATTATGTAGAGCAAATGGCAACCCACTCCAGTGTTCTTGCTTGGAGAATCCCAGGGACGGGGGAGCCTGGTAGGCTGCCATCTATGGGGTCGCACAGAGTCAGATACGACTGAAGCAACTTAGCAGCAGCAGCAGCAGAGCAATATAACATTTTTATTGTTTATTATATGTATTTTATATGTGATAATATAAAACTATACAATATTTATCATTTATAATAATATTGTGTACAATTAGACTAATGTGTCATAAACATTAATAAAACATTCAAAAATACAGAGAATTAAAAGAACAAGGCACCTTCCTCCCAAGAGGGAGGGGACATATGTATACCTGTGGCTGATTCATGTTGATATATGGCAGAAACCAATAAAGCAATTATATTTCAATCAAAAATTTTAAAAATTAAGGAAAAAGGAATATGGAAAAAATATTAAGGGCCATTTTTGTACTTTTCTCCCACTCATTGATAGATTGTCACATTGTTCCACCATGGGTGTGTGTTTTCCATATTGACGATTTCTGCTCTCTATGCCGACACAATCCTGTGCGTAGGTAGGGTCTTAGGAGGGGGGTTAATGGCAATATCAAGATTAGGAAAATCCAGAGATTGTTTTCTCTGTGGACTGGCAATGGGAAGAAAATTAGAGTGGTTTGAATAATTTTAGCATAGAGTGGTTGGCACAGAGTGATGACAGCAACTAAACACGCTCCCATCTCAAGTAAACTAGCAGATTCTGGGGACAGAGAAACTGTCTCCTTTGTTTTTCATTCTGTGTGATTCCAGTCCAAGATGTTCCCAGGAACCTATCCATTTTTTTTTAACATGGGATGCTTGCTATTTGCAGGTATCTGATTGAATTTTCAGCAGCTGCTTAGCAGGTCATTTCATTTGTCAGGTAGGCGAAGGTAATGAGAATTTATCAACCCCCAGTTCAGATTCACAACTGATCTGTCACACACATTTCTATAAATATTGTTCTTACTTACCCTGGATGCATTTACAATTAGCAGAATATTATATACATATTTTATGCACATGTTTATATACCTGCATATATATATACACACATATATGCATGTTTTATACACACACATATAATACATATTCAGACCAAGGTTTATAGCTCTACTCCTCATTTTTCTGGCATGCCCAAATGGACCAATATTATAGTGAAGCTGCAAGTGAACTGACATCTTCAATAATAACTGCATTACTGCTGAGACTTAGGAGTTAGTATGGAACCTGTTCAGGACCCCTGGCATGGGAGCTGAGTTCCACTGTTCCACAAAGAAGAAGCACCCTATAATTTTCACTACAGGTGGAAGGGCAGCAAAATGAGCAAAATGAAGGGCAGCAAAAATATTCTAATATGAGAAAATTAGAAACTTCTCAAAGTAATAGCCATTGTGTCAGCTGCCCTGTCAGCCTCTCTGTCAGCAAATGGAATGTTGCACAGGAATGAAAGAAAGAAAAAAAAAAGTCTCTTTCCAAATGCAAAATAGTTAAATTATTTGAGTGAGGAACAGAAGGTCTCAGGAAGAAAAGCAAAAGGCTTTATTTTCCAACAAAGGAAGCAATGTAGGAACTGATAACCAGCAATAGTCAAGACAGTTGAATATTCTGTGTGGTGGCCAGAGCACGTAGTTCCAGAATGTTTGAACTGCATGGCTCATGAGCAGTCATTGATGAAACATGTTCTCAAACCAAGCTTTCATTCCAAACCCTGGTAGCAATGTGTGGAGGGAACACTGTATTTCCATTCATAACCACTGTTCAAGTTCACTCTATCAGTCCTTCTCAACTCCATACACACAGAAATGGTGAAGAACCTACAGAAAGAGAACCCATGAGAATAAAAGGCTATTAGCCCAAAGTCCTTTCAGACCTGTTGTTTATGGAGACAGAGACAAGCTGTGGAATCCAGGAATTGGCTATTATGGCATAAAAGGAAGTAGAGGGCTTCAGTCAGGATTGGGCGTGGGTCTTTCCTTTGTGCTGCGGTGGCATTTTTGTCTTTGCAGGGAAATTTAAAAATTAACTCCTAGATTACTTCATGTAATTATTATTTTGCTGAAAGCTATATGACTAGGAGGGCTTCCCTGGTACCTCAGCTGGTAAAGAATTGGCCTGCAATGCAGGAGACTCCAGTTTGATTCCTGAGTCAGAAAGATTCCCTGGAGAGTATTTTGGTCATCTGATGCAAACAGATGACTCATTGGAAAAGTCCCTGATGTTGGGAAAGATTGAAGGCAGAAGGAGAAGAGGACTTCAGAGGATAAGATGGCTGGACAGCATCACCAGTGCAATGATCATGAACTTGGGCAAACTCCGGGAGATGGTGAGGAACAGAGAGGCCTGGCATCCTACGGTCCATGGGGTCATGAAGAGCTGGACACAACTGGGCAACTGAACAACAACAGCATAGGATGAGGAAAATGGTAGAAAAAGCCATATGACACCAAACTGAATTGAGTTGATCTTGGAGTTAATCAGCAAGATGAGCAAAATCGATGTGGAGCAAAATCAAAACAAACCAAAACTTTCACTCTACACGAGCATACAAATCAAAATTCCAAAAAATGTTTTTAAACTCAAAGAGTAAATTTGCCAGGTAGCACAATTAATATTTCAAAATATTCATTACAGATTAAATGTATTTTACTATTTGACAGATACTTAAGTTTTTTAGTCTGCTGTTAGTCTTCATTTAGTATGCTAAAGATGATCAAAAGATAATGACAACATGCCATTTATTTGAAAAAATTATGGAAACACACTGAAAATGAAAATAAGATCAGAGGTAGAGGAAAAAACAGTTTGTAAGTTTGGAAGTAAAAAATATATAGTCTTTTAAATAAAAATGCAACAGATATGATAACTGTAAACTAGACTTAATAGAAAAAGTCAGTAGTTTGAAAAATAGTCTAAAGGCCAACATTCGCCAGGAGAGATAATTTCATAATTATATGAAAGAAGAGTTAAAAAGAAAATATTCATGATCTCATGGTAGGCAAAGTTTCTTCAACGTGATACCAAAATCATGTTCCATAACTAAATGTACAAAAATAGATTAAGTGAATTTCATTGCACTTAAAACTTTTGCTTTGAAACAAATAAGATAATGAGAAAGAAAATTAAAGACTAGGAGAAAATACCTGCAAATCTCATATGCAGAAAGGACTTGAAAATGGAATATATTATATGGAGAACTCTCAAAACTTTATAGGCAGAACCCAAACAACCCAAATAGAAACTGGGCAAAAGTCTTGAGCATACACTTTACCAAGGAGTATATACAAAAGGTATGTACAAAAGGTTGATATCTTTCCATGTTGACATGGAAAGATGTCAACATCAATGGCTCATCAAGAGACAAGCAAAGTAACACCATCATGAGACACTGCTGCTGCTGCTGCTAAGTCGCTTCAGTGGTGTCCGACTCTGTGAGACCCCATAGACAGCAGCCCACCAGGCTCCCCCATCTCTGGGATTCTCCAGGCAAGAACACTGGAGTGGATTCATGAGACACTACTGTACATCAATTAGGAAAGTTTAAACAAAAATTACTAATAATAACAAGAGCTAGAGAAGATGTTAAGAAACTGGCAGCCATCATATGTTGCTGATGGGAATGTACAATAGAACATGACTCTAGAAAATCATTCATCAGTGTCTTTAAAGATATCTTTACCATATGATCCAGCTATCCACTCCAGAGTATACCCCTAGAGATAGGAGAAAACAATGCATGAATGTTTATAACAGTGTTATGCATAATCATCAAAAACATGGAAACAACTCAAGCTTTCTTCAGTAAGTTAATGGATGAGTCAACTGTAGTATGTCACTAAAAATTATTGTCAATATATTACACAAACTATAGATGTATTTAACAGCTTGGACACGTCTCAAAGGCATCATATGGAATAAGTCAATCTCAAAAGATTGCATACTATATACTTCCATTTGTACAACATTCTGAGAGAGGAAAGACTTCAGTGACAGAGAACAAAGAAATGGCAACCTGGAATTAAAGATTTGGAGAAGATGTGACTATACAGGTATAATAGCATGAGGAATTTTAGGACATTGTATAACTATTATGTATCCTGATTGTGGTGATATATGAACATGAATCTATACACCATATAAAATTACAGAATTAAAAACCAAAAATAATCAAATCTATGTTAATTTGAAAACTTAAGTTCAAAAAGTCAGCAAACAATGTAACAGATATGTATGTTGCATGTTTCTGCAAGTGGTAGGTAAAGCATATATATAAGCCTTGGAACCACCCACTAGTCAAAAAACAAGGCTAAATTATAAAGAATCAGTGACATGCAAGTTGCATCCTCTCTCCAAAAGGCAACTTAAGTCAAAATAAACAAAAAGTTCACTTTGGACAAATCATGTTTTTGGATATTTGGAAATTAACTCCTTTTATTTTATGGAATAAAAAGAAAATGAAAATTACAAAATGCTTAAAAATGAAGGACAATGTAAGTTTAATATATCTTCTAAAATGAGTGAGTGTCAGAAAATCCCTTAAACATTTAACAAGAATAGTAAGAGGGCAAACCAAAGTAAGCTAGAGAGAAAAGAACTAAATAGAAATCTAAGAACCAAGAGAGCATATCAGTTAAATCTAAAGGTCTTACTTTGGAATTTTGGGGGTATACAGCCAATATTTTGTAGTAACTGTAAATGGAGAGTAATCAATAAATCTTGTATAAATATAAAAAAACTAAAATTAATTTTAAAATTCCAAAACAAATAAAAACCCCAAACTTTAAATAAGAATAATGAAATGGGAAAAAAGGACAGCAAATGTATACATACACAATATTGATATAAATAAATGGGATATGATTGCATAATTGCATAGAACACAGAACATCTTAAAATATTAGAGATTATGAGAAACATGCACCTGGATTTAAAAACTTAATGGAATGAAAGATATTCTGAAAACACATGAATAAGCCAAATCGAATGAAGAAGAAATAGAAAGTCTTGATAGATTAGTAATAGTTATTGAATTTAAGTGCAACAATATGTTTTACCCCCAAAGTTAACAACTCCAGATATTTTATAGCAAATTTAGTAAGAAACTATGTAATTTGATAAATTCAATGTTTTGGAACACAGGAATATATTATGTTATTCTGTAATTTTATTTGAAATATTTAAAATTAAAGAAAATTAAAAATAAATGAAGACACTGAGATTGAAGTGGAAGACATGCCTTCAGTTTCTGCCTCTGTCACTTTCTCAGAATGATGTAAGACATCTAACATGACTGAGGCCCAATTTTCTTTTTCTTATGAAGTTAATATAAGGTTATCTATATGAATGTGCCTAGGACATGCATGACTTATGTTCTATAAGTATTTCTGAATCTGATCTGATCTGATCATCTCAACTCTAAAAGCTTAGACTCTAGTAATGGGTCTTATTATAAGGCATCAACACAGAGACAACAGTACTGTAAGACTGGACCAAATAAAGGCTGCCTTGAGTCTGTAGGATTACCAGTTGAGGTCTGTTTGTGGAAGATGAATAAGGCAAGATGAGAAGTAGTTAATTATTACTAGATATGAGCAAATACATTCTGAAACTGCGAAACCCACACATCAAAATTTGTTAACTATGTGAGCATTAACAGAAGTGGAATGTCTAGAAAGGGTCTGGGGTTGGGGGGAAGGGAGGGAATATGCCCTGATCTGAATGCCTCTGGATATATGGAGCTAACTCCCTCATGCCACACTCAGAAGAATAACAAAAACAAGTTCAGATTGACTGGGGAGCCCAAGATGCCAGGAAGCTAAACAACTTTTATTGCAATGACACAAAGAAAGATCCAGGAAGCCCCAGGAGGGAAATGAACTCTGTCCTGTTCAGTCGCTAAATCATGTCCAGCTCTTTGCGACCCATTGACTGCGGCATGCCAGACTTTCCTGTCCTTCACCATCTCATACTCATGTCCCTTGAGTCGGTGATGCCATTCAGTCATCTCATCCTCTGTCATCCCCTTCTCCTCCTGCCTTCATTCTTTCCCAGCTTCAGGGTCTTTTCTAATGAGTCAGTTCTTTGCATCAGGTGGCCAAAATATTGGAGCTCCAGCTTTATCATCAGTTCTTATAGTGAACATTCAGGGTTGATTTCCTTTAGGATTGACTGGTTTGATCTCCTTACTGTCCAAGGGACTCTCAAGAGTTTCCAGCACCACTGTTTCAAAGCATCAATTCTTTGGTGCTCAGACTTCTTTATGGTCCATCCAACTCTAACATCTGTACATGACTACTGAAAAAAACATAGCTTTGACTATGCAGACCTTTGTCAGTAAAGTGATGTCTCTGCTTTTTAATACACTGTCTAGGTTTGCTATAGCTTTTCTTCCAAGGAGCAAGTGTCTTTTAATTTCATGGCTATAGTCACTGCAGTGATTTTGGAGCCCAAGAAAACACAGCCTGTCACTATTTCCATTTTTCCCCATCTATTTGCCATGAAATGTTGGGACCAGATGCCATGGTCTTAGCTTCTTTACTGTTGAGTTTTAAGCCAACTTTTTCACTCTCCTCTTTCACCCTCATCAAGAGGCTCTTTCATCAGAATGGTATCATCTGCAATTATGAGGTTATTGATATTTCTTCTAGCAATCTTGATTCCAGCTGGTGATTCATCCAGCCTGACATTTCACATGATGTATAGTATGAAAAGGGACATGAATGGATAGCTTCAAATGTGTGAAGACAAGAGAGGTGAAAGGGGGAGGGCCAGAATCTGTGTGCTGCATTGTGAGGGGATGGCATTGTGTCACTTTAAGTCGCTACCAGAACTGTCCTATGCCGTGCCCTGCCTTTCCATATCGCGAAGTTTTCACGAGCAGGCCTGATGATCTCGCAAGAGTAATGCGTATGCGGATAAGGACCAGATGAGCCTCGATGCTCTGCCCAAACCTGGCAGTGTATTTAAACAGTTGATTATAATCCCTCCATCATGATAGGAAAATAAATTTGATCTTTTTACTCCTCTGATGACGGATCCAAAATAGAATTGCCTGTGAATATGAGTCTAAAATGGTGTTTAAATATTTCAGAAACTTATAGAAAATGTTGTGAAGTTGGGACTTTGTGTCTTGTGATAGTGAGTCTTGGAGGTAGGCTCTACAATAGCGGTAGAATGAGCCTGGTTTCTCCTGTGTAACAACAGCTTCGTCTACTACCATCATCAGTTGTACAGCTGCCATCTGCAGGGTGTGGTGCTAATTTGCTATGTACATTATCTTAATCTTCCCAGTGTTTTTATAGATCAGATGACTTTTTAAAAATTTACATTTAGCAGATACGAAATGCATCTAATTTGGCAAATGTCATTTATTGTACAGTCACATAGCCCATAATTTCAATTCAGAGGAGTGAATCTATACTGCACCTTCTATTACTCTGTGTCCAAAAGTGAGAGTGGAATAACAATCACAAACCAATTCTGTTCCTCTTCTGTGTGAATTCTGTGCCTTATCTTTCTATGTCAGTAGATTTATCTTGCTACTTAGATTTCATTCTGGGACAATCCTAAAATCATCTGCCTGGTGGTCAATGACAAGGTAGGTACTGGTTTAGCATCATCCTAGGATAAAAGAGATACTCAGTGAAGGCTACAATTCTTAAAGCCTACATAAGTGAGAAGCTGTTATCTGACAAGTCTCACCATGTGTTGGAAACAGTATTGCACTTAAGAACCAAAGACCCGAAACTCAGTGAGCCCTATGATTTTCTCTAAGGCTGCCTCCAAGTGTTCAAAGATCCACAAGCAGGGTCCATTCTCTCATGTCCACAGCTGAATGTTCTTCTCATACTTGTAGTTCCCCTTCTGGTTTAGAACTTCTTATTTCCCTCTCTAGCCTTGATTAGAGTGTATAAATTTATGTCACCATGCACAGCATTTCTGCCCTACCCACCACTGTTTTGTAATTTGAAAAGAAGTTGCTGAGGAAAGAACACAGCCTTTGCAAATGGCGGGAATATGGGTGAATTGCACTTCTGACTCTTACTACCCATTAACTGTAGAATATCATACACTATGGACTCAGAGAGATCCAATTCAAATCTCAGATCTTCTCCTTTGTTGTAGAGTCTTGGGGAAATGATGTATCTAAACCTCACTTTCTTCCCTTTCACATGGGGATAATACTACTGGCATTAATTATACCATGGGACCAAATAGAAATACCACACCTGTAGAGTAGCTAGCATGCTCTGACTGTTCAATAAATGATAGCTTTTACTGTTTAACTTTATGTAACCCAACACCTAGGGAATGTCATGTCAGCTTTATTCCTTTTCCATCTTCTTTAGCATATCTTGAGTATATTCTTCACATGTGGACTACAACTTTAATCTGGACACTGTGATTGCTACTCTACTGGGCATGGACAGCCCTGGACTAGGTCATCATTTTCAGTCTTCATCCTGCCCCAGTATTTTTCTAGCTCCATCTCCCATGGTAAACTAGCAACTTAAAGGCATAGCTCACTGAATCCTAATATTTGAACCACAAGGAATCACACAAGACTCTTTTCTATGCATTAATTATCAGCTTTTCTTGGTGGTGGTTGTTGAGAGGTCATGAAAGTTCTACATATAAATAAATGATTAATCTTCCTGCAGGTCCTATTAGTTTCCTAGGGCTTCTAGGAAACAAATTCACATGAGCTTGGTGGCTCAAAGCAACATAGATTTATGATTTTATTGTTTTGGAAACCAGAAGTCTGAAGTCAAGGTGTTGGCAGGGCCATGCTCCCGCTGAAGTTTCTAGGGGAGGCTCCTTCCTTGTCTCTTCAATTGTCTAGTTTCTCCCAGAAACTCTTAACTTCCTTGGCTACTTCACTCTTATCTACAACCCTGGTCACATTGCTTCCTCCTGTTTGTGTGTCTCCATGTCTTCTTTACCTTATGTATCTCGTAAGGGTACCTTTTAATGTACTTAAGGTACATGCGGAGAAGGCAATGGCACCCCACTCCAGTACTCTTACCTGGGAAATCCCATGGACAGAGGAGCCTGGTAGGCTGCAGTCCAAGGGATCACAAAGACTCGGACATGACTTCACTTTCACTTTTCACTTTCATGTATTGGAGAAGGAAATGGCAGCCCACTCCAGTGTTCTTGCCTGGAGAATCCCAGGGACGGCGGTGCCTGGTGGGCTGCCATCTATGGGGTCACACAGAGTCGGACACAACCGAAGTGACTTAGAAGCAGCAAGGTACATGCAACTTATCCAGAATAACCTCCTCATCTCAAACTCCTTAATTTAATTACTCAGGCAAATAACCTTTTCTAATTAAGTTCACATTCACAGGCTCTGGGATTTAGGAAAAGGATGAAAGTCACTAATCTATTCACTGTACTAGAGAGAGGAGAAAAAAATGGAGAATAAATGGATGTATGTCCGCCCCAGGGGAGATTTGTACATAGCCTAAAGGAGAATTAGACCCCCAAAACACAGGCCACCAGGAAACACTTCCCTTTCTCATGCTTCAGGTTCGGTTCTAATGGAAGAATCGGCCTGTGGAGGTACCATTTAAAGAGCTGCATAAAATCACCTCTCAGACAAAACAATCAAGGTCTTAATTGACCTCTCTGTTGAACTTGTTTCTTCTAAGAATACTTCACACAAGTGCTTGTTTTTCTGGTTTAAGGCCATCGATCCTAATTTGCCCACACTCTGATCACTTGAAATAATTCCTTTCCTTACTCCTTACCTATTTCTAGCATTTATGTTCAGTTATCCTACCCCCCACCCACTGTCATCATTGCTGTAGGCTGGATATATGAAGTTCTTTGAATAATCTTTCTCTGTAGGTCATATCCTCTAATCCTTTTTATCGTGTTTGGATCCTCTCCAATTTATCAATGTCTCCTTCTAAAACAAGCAGCCAAAATGCTACCAGAAGTGTTGTGCATCTTATTTTTAAACAGAGAGATAACAGATATTCACAAAGAAGTCAGGGGATTTTCAGAAACACATTCTGGAATTAAATCACACGTATTAAGTCAGCCTTTCCCAGTGCTTTATGCTCTTCTTCACTCCTTCAGAAACTGCATTAATTTCTCCAACCAACAGGGAAAAGGGATAAAACAGACAGTTATGGGTGGATCAGTTATGTCTAAAAATAATAGTAGCTGCCATTTATCCAATGTTCACCATGTGCCATCATGTGTGATTTGCATGTAGTTATTACCTCATATGATCCTGTCTTTTTTCAGGTGCACAGGTGAGAAAACCTAGGCTGAGAGAACATAAGGACTTTGTGGATATATATACAGTGTTAGGTGACTTCCCCGTGGCTAAGTGGTAAAGAATCCGCCTGCAATTCAGGAGCTGCAGGAGATGCGGGTTCAATCCCAGGGTCAGGAAGATCCCCTGGAGGAGGGCATGGCAACCCACTCTAGTATCCATGCCTAAAGATGGACGGAGGGGACTGACAGGCTGTAGTCCTTGAGGTCCCAGAGTCAGGCATGACTGAAGAGACTTAGCAGGCATGCATAGACACAGTGTTAAATCTTGATGCAGGGATTCACTCCCAGGTTTGCTTCCAGAGTCTGTTATCCATAATACTTCAACTCAGTAAAACACTAGATCACATTTTAAACCACTAAGGAAACACTAAGAATACTACTTCATTTAAAGGATAGTTCATTAAATATTCAGTTTGCTGGCTGCATTAAGCTATTTTACTCTCTCCAAAATGATTTGCTTGTCTAGATTTGGCCTTTGAATCAAGACTAACCTTTCTAAAGGGTCATTACCTTAAAAGGTCATTTAATCTATACCCATGCCTTGGGGGTGCCATTCAGGAAGGTAATTCCTCAATGTCAATAAAGCATTCTCTTTGCAACTTTAACTCTGTTTCTTTTCAAAACTCTTTTACACAAGTTTCAAGTGAATCTGCTAACAATGGGTTTCAATAAAGTCAATACATACATATCAATCAACTATTCTGCCCAATCCTGATCTGGGTTCTACAAGTTTTACAAGGAAAAAATCGTGTGTGTATACACACACACACACACACACACACACACACACACACACACACATATATATATATATATAACTTTTGTTAAGGAAGTAGGACTTACAGAAGATAAGGCTCAAGAAATTATTAATGGGAAATTCTCAAGATGGTCCATGAATCAGGGTGACACTTTATGGCATAGACTGGGGATTTGTATACCTGTTTAACAAGAAATACTTAGAGGCTTAAAAATTGCATTACACAAGCCCATCCCAGCCCAGTTGCATCATATTCTGGGACCTGGTAGTTAAAAAAAATGTTTCAGATACTTATTATTATCAGTCAGATTTGTGACTATAGACTATTGGCAGAATATAAATTCAAAGAAAGGATACTAATATTGGTAATAAGAAGATTGATATCTTACTGCTATTTAGTGTTTTCCAGTTTTCAAAGTAATTTTCCACCAACTTTTTCATTTGACCTTTGCAATTAACCAAAATGTTGTTTTATAGATTAGAGTCAAGTAGCATATGATAACACTGCAGCTCAAGGTACTAAATCTCTATTCAGGCCTTACCCTAAGTCACAAGGGTATTAACTGACCATGCTGGGCTGTAGCCCAGGCCTCTAAATAGCTAGCCTAGTCCTTCCTAGTCAGAGAAGATGGTAGCCTTAATCAAGGAAAGATGAAGCCAGTATGCAAAGAATCTTATTTGGGAAGAAATAAAGAAAACTGAATAGACTCTAGTCATGCTTCTCACTTGCTACATGTTCTTTAACAACTCATCTTATCTTTCCAGGCCTTACAGTTAATGAACATAGGCTCTAGATTCGCATCACCCTTGGCCAAACACTGGTTCTACCACAATATTTGAGATACCTTAGACAAGTTACTTAATTTTCCTGTGCCTTAAAGATCTCACCTGAACAATAGGTTATTGTGAACATTAAATGTGCAGATATATGTTATATATATATACGTATATGTGTGTATATATATATATATACACACACACATACATACACACAGAGCTATATATATACATATGGAGAGAGAAAGAAAGAAAGGGATCAGGGGAAGGGAGAGGGAGAACACTAGAACAGGGCCTATGAAGTACTGAATATCTCATTAAGTATTTAGTCCAGTTCATTTGCTCAGTTGTGTCCAATTCTTTGTAACCCCATAGACTAAAGCACGCCAGGCTTCCCTGTCCATCACCAGCTCCCAAAGCTTATGCAAACTCATGTCCGTCAAGTTGGTGATGCCATTCGGCCATCTCATCCTCTGTTGCCCCCTTCTCCTCCTGCCTTCAATCTTTCCCAGCTTCAGGGTCTTTTCCAATGAGTCAGTTCTTCACATCTGGTGGCCAAAGTATTGGAGTGTCAGCTTCACCATCAGTCCTTCAAAAGAATATCAGGACTGATATCCTTGAGGATTCACTGGTTGGATCTCCTTGCTGTCCAAGGGACTCTCAAGCATCTTCTCCAACACCACAGTTCAAAAGCATCAATTCTTTGGCACTCAGCTTTCTTTATAGTCCATCTCTCAAATCTATATGACTACTAGCCAAACCAAAGCTTTGACTTGATGGACCTTTGTTGATAAAGTAATGTTTCTGCTTTTTAATAGCTGTCTAGGATGGTCATAGCTTTTCTTCCAAGGATCAGGCATCTTTTAATTTCATGGCTGCAGTCACCATCTGCAGTGATTTTGGAACTGCCCAAAATAAAATCTCTCACTGTTTCCATTGTTTCTCCATCTATTTGCCATGAAGTGATGGGACTGGATGCCATGATTTTAGTTTTCTGAATGTTGAATTTTAAGCCAACATTTTCACTCTCCTCTTTCACTTTCATCAAGAGGCTCTTTAGTTCCTCTTTGCTTTCTGCCATAAGGGTGGTGTCATCTGCATATCTGAGGTTATTGATATTTTTCCTGGTAAACTTGATTCCAGCTTGTGCTTCCTCCAGCCCAGCATTTTGCATGATCTACTCTGCATAGAAGTTAAATAAGTAGAGTGACAATATATAGCCTTGATATACTCCTTTCAATTTGAAACCAGACTGTTGTTCCATGTTCAGTTCTAACTATTGCTTCTTGACCTGCATACAGATTTCTCAAGAGGTAGATCAGGTGGTCTGGTATTCCCAACTCTTGAAGAACTTTCCACAGTTTGTTGTTATCCACACAGTCAAAGGCTTTGGCATAGTCAATAAAGCAAAAGTAGATATTTTTCTGGAGCTCTCTTGCTCTTTTGATGATCCAGTGGAATTTGGCAATTTGATCTCTCGTTCCTCTGCCTTTTCTAAATCCAACTTGTAAATCTGGATGCTCACGGTTCACCAACTGTTGAAGCCTGGCTTGGAGAATGTTGAGCATTATTTTGCTATCATGTGAAATGAGTGCAATTGTACAGTAATTTGAACATTCTTTGGCATTGAGTATTAATTTAGGAAAATTAATCAGGTAAGTGAATAGTTTCGATTAGTCATAGACGTTTTAACACTGACTCTAAGAAGAAAATGCTAGACAATAAAATCATATATATTGAATACATTCTAAATAAGAATTTCTAAAAAAAAAAGAATTTCTGATATAATCATTATTTCCAAATTTTTTCAGAAAAGTGTACTCATTTAGCATGTAGAGGCTACATAGCATGTGCCAGACACCATGCTAAATACCTCACGTGCGTTACTCCCCTTAATCCTCAACACCATCCCATGACCTGTGAACACTCTTTCATCTTCATTTTACAGATAAGAAAACAGAAGCTTAGAGAAGCTAAGTAAATTGCCCAGAGTCACAGAACTGGTGAGCAGAGCTGGTCAGGGATTAGTTCACAGGTCATCTGTATCCAGGCCCCGCTCTCTAAACCAGCCCCTAACTGCTTGTGTATGTGCAGCACATGCTCACTGTCCAAACAGAAGAAGCTTATCCTTCATACTTGCCTCTTCTTTCTGATTCCTTCTCATCATCTCCTTTGCTTGCCATTCCCTCTCAAATTCCACCTGCACCCCCAGCCACCATCAGTCTTTAGTAGTGTCCTTTAGCTACACAAACTCTATCATATCAACCCCCTTCTCAGACCAGCCCTTAATAGAATTGATCCATATGCTGAAAATTACTTCCTGCTTCACAATGAAATTGTCATTTTCTGTTCTTAGCTAGGTAATGAATGCAGAGATATCTGACTATGTAAGTCACAGCGAGGAATGCTTCATAATAGAAAGATAATCTTTACATTTCTGGAGAAATTTGTTTTCTAAAAAAGCTTTGGTTAACTGAACTGCATCTTTACTTAGAAGAGTGTTAGACTATGAAATGGGGAAATGGAGGATTTGGCCTGGATTACGGAGATATTCTGAGGTAAACAGCCCTACAGAGCCTTCACAGAACCCTCCAGATACCTGTTTAAAAAGGAGGTCACAGCCATATTCCAAGAATTCACACATTTGAAAGTGAAAGAGTGAATGTGCCCAAGTAACACTGGTGTTTGGAGGACTACAACTCATCATTTTATTAAAGAAGCCACAAAGTGATGGCAGATTGCATGTCCTTTCTCTGGAGCAGCCCAGCCCCCTTCCCATTTTATTAAATCCAGGAGAGAAGCATTGTCTTTTGGTTGACAGTAAACTGCCATACGACATTGTCTCTGTCTCCTTCGAAAGCCAGTGCTAAGGTGTTCTCTATAGTATGGTATTTACAGACTAAAGAAGGATGACATTTCAAGGATAAAGACAGCCAGCTCCATGGTGGGATCAGCTGCCTGGAAATTCACTTTCGTTAGAAATGACTGTTTCTCTAGTTGCCCCATCACCTGTTTTTCTGCATAAAAGATTTTCCATTTTGGAGAAATCTACAGATTCATTTTAAAGTGCCCTGTACCACACATGCAAAGCAAGACTGGCAGGGAGCCTGAGAAGAAGGGGAGAGGTTCTTCTAGTCACAATATCCTGGAGGGGTTCAGAAAGGAGATGGAACCCTGGATCTTCTTCTTCATACTGACTGGCTGTCTTTCAGAAACATCATTGAGAATCTCCTTTGTGAAACCAAGGTGTCTCTGATCTCAAGAAGCTGACTCCTAGAAGTAAACACAAAGAAAAATAGCCAGCAATACAGAAGTCAGGTAGAATAGAATATTGAATATAGATGATAGTATTATCAATAATAATACTACATTGATTGTTCTATTAATATCTGGTAAATAATATATATTTGCATGTGAGTGTGTATGTGGAATATGCATACAGTTTATACATATATGTGACTGTGTTGTATAAATATATAACATGTTCATACTTAATCTCCTTAACGCAATATTGTTTCTTATCAACACCTGAGGACATGAAGATTGGCGGGGGCTTTCCCAAGGGTGATAACTAGGTCAGACTCCAGGGCACATGTTTTTAATTCCTGTAATACCACCTTCTAATAGTAGAGTAAATGCATCAAGAGTTTAAAGAAAAAAATAATCACTAGAGGTTGCAATGATGTATGGAAATCAAGAGGTTTTATTGGACAAGTTCTTGACAAATGGATAGGTCAAGATGGAAGGGTAACTGAAAGTCTGGCATAGGATGGATTGAATAGAGTGAACTAATATGCCCAGACAATGGTCGGGGCAGGGGGCGGGGGGCGGGGAGTGAGAAGATTTTGATTAGAAGGTGATCTTGGGGTTGAGATTTCATCCTGGGGGCACTGCAGACTCACAGAATATTCTCAAATAAGACACATGGCACAATATCCTTCCCTAACAGGAAATTGTTTCCTGAAGGCTTCTTTTAAATGTGGTCATCCATTGTGGTTGTGTTAAAAATAAACATGTGGTGAAAGAGTCCTTATATTTTAGAGACATATTGAAATGTTTAAGGATGAAATGGTAGGATGTTTAAAGTGTTTGCTTTAAAAATGCACCATGTGCACTGGAGGAAAACGTGTAGGCATAAGAACAAACTTGGTCTCCTGTTGGAAATTACCGAAATTGATCCATGGGTTCATGAAAGTTTGTAATACTCTTCTACTTTTGCATGTCCTAAAATTTTTCCATAAAAATAAATTAAATAAAAATCATTAGAAACTTAAGTACTGCTTTAAATGGTAAGTATAAAGTAAAATAGAAAATAATAAAGCTACCTGTGAATTTTTGCTACTCTGAAATAAAACATCAATGAGTTTTCCTGGGGAAAAAAGTGATCATGATTTCAGGATCAGCTCTCAAGTCATTTCCCATTATGTTATTAACTTAGAAAAGTACAAGTGGTAATACCAATAACTTACACATATAATCCTTTGCTCCAAAGTATTTCACATGTATCATTTTATATGATCTTCATATGATTCCTAAAAGTAGCTGGACTCCCAGCATGAAGTTTGTCCTACTTGGCATCTAGTGAGAGGATTCTGGTGGAAACTTAAATATCTTACTTTGACCTTTGAATTCCTCGTGGCAATTTAACAGAGATAGTAATTCTCATGAAAACTTAGCAGAGATAGTAAATAACAAAATGATGGTGACTGTCATTGCTCTCGAAGAAGATAAAAGATGCAAACACATTAGCAAAAGTCTGAAAATAATAATCACATCCTCTACTTTATACACAGAAGGCTCTCAATGTATATTGCTTATGAGTGAATGACTGATTTTCATATTGACACATGGTGCAGAGGGTTGCAAAGAGTCTGACACAAATTAGTAACTGAACGACAACAACAAATACGGTTAAAAGAGCCACCTACAGCAGTCTAAAATTCAGTCCCATCAATATATTTTCACACACATTTATTAAAACACTAATTGCTTGCACGCTACATCTCTTCGGTTGTGTCTGACTCTTTGCAAGCCCATGGCCTGTGTAGCCCACCAGGCTCCTCTGTCTATTGGATTATCTAGGTGAGAATATTGGAGTAGGTTGCCATTTCCTCCTCCAAGAGATCTTCACAACCTAAGGATCAAACCTATGTCTCCTTAATTGCAGATGGATTTGTCACAGCTTGAGTCACCAAGGAAGCCCCACTCTAATTGCTTATAATGGATAATTCAAACTTTCTTATAATTTAAAAAAGTTTACTGTTTTGTTTTTATCTTGCCTTGCCCATTTCGGTCTTATATGAGAAAGGACCTGTGGAGCAGATCAGGTAATAAGCCCACCCAGCTTAGTAAGTCTAGAAAGAGTCTGAGAATTACTGAGTTGAAAACTTATCTTGTTCTTATACATGTTCAACCAGTTTATTCTTATTTCCCTTTTCTTGTTCCAGACTCATTTTCCTATGGGTACTTAGAGTTAATAAGAGGTAGGATAATATACTAAAAAGAACAAGAATTTCAATTCATTCAACAATATTGATGCCAACAACTTTGTCCTTGGGAAAGTGTCTTTAGGTTTTGTTTTCCTAATTTCATTATTCAGCAAAAACTTTGGCCAATTCTTATGAGGTATTAGTTGCCACAACACCTCTTAAATGATGAGTTAACATATCAAATGTTTGTTATGTATGAAGCTGGTATAGATCTAAAAAGCTATCATCAAGTAGCAAAGAAGCAAAGCTCAGATGGTAGAACTGGAAACACCACATTTGAGAGTCTAGGCCAAGGTAACCTATCAGGTGCCCTTCTATTCATCTCCCCATATGTTATAATCTGTTATGCTCAGTTACAGTACTTATACACTAGCATAAGAAATGAGAAGTCATAACTATTAATAAAATTAAGCTGGGCTTTCCTGATAGCTCAGCTGGTAAAGAATCTGCCCGCAATGTGTGAGACCTGGGTTTGATCCCTGGGTTGGGAAGATCCCCTGGAGAAGGAAAAGGCTACCCACTTCAGTATTTTGGCCTGGAGAATCCCATGGAGAGTCCATGGGGTCGCAAAGAGTCAGACACAACTGAGTGACTTTCACTTTCACTTTTCACTTTCAGTCATTAAGCTATCTTATTGGCAAACTTGTTAGCCTCTTACCAGGCATTGCCAAACATTATTTTGGTATTTCAGAGGTTTGGCCATTAGGCCATTAAACGCTTTGAACTCCATTTTCCTCCTCTATAAAAACAGTATGACACTGATGACTAGTGGGCTGTTTTATTTATGTCAGCATGAATAAGGTAGTAAAAGTAATAACAATCATATAATGGTCATATTTTATATGGTAGTTACTTACCATGATGTAATTAACGCATTCCATCTTCATTACTTGATATGGGCCTCCTGCCTTGTTTCATGTAGACAGCTGTTTATGTGGGCACCCAGATGCTGACAGCATTTTGTCTGCCATAGCCAAAGAGAGAGGTGAAGAAGGAAGCCTTTCAGCTAATATATCCCGAATGATTTCTCTTCCTCCCACAGTTGGTTTCTAGGACTCTGTGCTTTGGAATAGGGCTGGCCATAGACTCCGCAACAACAGATTCTGTGAAATATGATTGATAGTCCATGACAACTGTGGACATGCCAGGTACATTCCCACATTACTTGTGGAATGTGTGCTGTTCAGTTCCCTATTTTACAATAAATATCTTCAGGCTCGCCCAAAGACACAGAAACAGGAGACAGCAGAACAAATACTGGGTCAGACCCACTCCACACCTGAGCCCTTCTCAAACTCTACTATTTCCCTTGGTCATGAACATGCCTTGGTGGGAGACCAGGTGAGAGAAACTGGTTTCATAACTAAATCATGGTTCATCAGTACACTCGAAACTTTGAATTAGCATTTTATTGAGCAAAATTCAAAGAAAGGTGATAAAAAATATACAGAAATATTGAGAAGTTTGCTTAAAATAGCAGGTGGCTGTCTGGGAAACTGAATCCAAACATTTATGTGGATGCTCAGAGCAGATTTGGATTCCCTCTGCTGAAGCTCCATATCTGATGGTGGACAGTCCATTGTCCCTGCTAATAAGGGGCTTATCTCTCCTTTGAAAATGGTGAGCTGCTGCCTTGATGGATCCTACCCAACCCTGATCCCAACCTGCTTTTTGCCTTCCATGTACTGTGTGCATAATCACTTGAGTAAGATGACCTACTAACATAATATCCTGCTCAGAGTGTAGCACAAGAAAAATATTGGGCTATTTGTTTTAGAACTTCCTTTCTGTTTCCATTTTTGATTAAGCTCTAGCTTTAAGTAGCAAAAGTGATGTAATTTCCTTGGTAGCAGATTTGTATAGCAGCTGGTAATGAGGATACCACAGTGAGTTTTCTTTCTGGGGAGATGTGTGGGAATAAGCAAGTCTTCCACTACTCCCCAAGTGAAAGCTTTGCCCAAATCTGTCCTTTTAGCGCTCTCCTTTAGAGATTTATAGAATAATAACTGTTCGACCAGTGAGCTTTCACTGTTGAGTATCTTGGGAGAGGATCTCAGTTATGGAGAAAAGCTGTTGAGACTAATCAAGTCAGGGGCTCAGAGAGACCCACTGAGCTATGTACAAGATCAGGAACACTTCAAATCAAAGGTGACTTGCTAAACATCAGTATTCTTTGGACCTTCACCCACACTCAGGCTTCTACCCTCTGTATGTATGTGTGTGGATGGCAAGAATAAGGCTAATGGCCAGGTGGATAATGATGGTAGGAGAGACAAAGCCCATTATTGGGAATGTCTATTCCTTTAAGTGAATGCCAAGTTGTTGCAGAGAGGGTGGTAATTAGAGGTACAATAGGCAAGGTTGTTAGTTCTAATAAATAAAAGCTAGCTTCTATAGTTTAACACATATAGTAAAGAATATTGGCTAGCTCTGAATCTTCAGGCTAGGCAGTCCAAGAGCGTGTCCAAAGCCACACCATAGAACTAGCCACATGAAGACAACTGGGAACCTCTGCCAGGTGCATACACCATGGAGAGCCACAGCTTTAGCCACCACTGCCCCTGGAAACTGGATATATCCTACCACTACCATTTCCTAGAAGGATCCCACATGAGGTCTACTTTTAAATTACTATCTTCCAATTCACAGTCCATCCCTTGTTCCTCATTGAAAGATATGAGTGGCCCACAGCTGCAAAACGACTGGATAATTGGGTACCTGGCAGAATTGGGAACCTGAAAAGGTAAGAAGTAAAGTACCTCAACCTAAAAAGAATGTTCAAAATTAACATGTATCTGTTTAATAGGAATCTATGCAAGAGAAATTGCAAGCAGAAATGGGGCTAGATAACATATAAATCCTTGTTGTTGCTCAGTCACTAAGTTGTGCTCGACTCTGCAACCCCATGGACTGCAGCAAGCCAGGCTTCCCTGTCCTACACTATCTCCAAGAGCTGGCTCAAACTCATGTCCATTGAGTCAGTGATGCCATACAACCATCTGTTGCCCCCTTCTCCACCTGCTTTCAATCTTTCCTAGAACCAAAGTCTTTTCTAATGAATCAGCTCTCCTCTTCAGGTGGCCAAAGTATTGGAGCTTCAACTTCAGCATCAGTCCTTCGAATGATATTCAGGGTTGATATCCTTTAGAATTAACTGATTTGATCTCCTGAAGTCCAAGAGACTCTCAAGAGTCTTCTCCAAGAACACAGTTCACGGTTCAAAGTAATGAATTCTTCAGTGCTCAGCCTTCTGTATGGTACAACTCTCACATTCAAAAATGACTACTGGAAAAAAGATAGTTTTGAATATATGGACATTTGTTGGCAAAGTAATGTCTCTGCTTTTTAATATGTTACCTAGGTTGGTCATTGAGCTACCCTAATAGCTCAGTTGGTAAAGAATCTGCTTGAAATGCAGGAGACCCCAGTTCAATTCATGGGTCAGGAAGATCCACTGGGGAAGGGATAGGCTATTCACTCCAGAATTCTTGGGCTTCTCTTGTAGCTCAACTGTTAAAGAATCCACCTGCAATATGGTAGATCTGGGTTCGATCCCTGGGTTGGGAAGATCCCTTGGAGAAGGGAAAGGCTACCCACTGTAGTGTTCTGGCCTGGAGAATTCCATGAACTGTATAGTCCATGGGGTCACAAAGAGGCAGACACAACTGAGTTATTTTCACTTCACAGGTTTGCCATAGCTTTTTTTCCAAGGAGCAAGCCCTTTATAATTTCATGGCTGCAGTCACCATCTGCAGTGATTTTGGAGACCAAGAAAATAAGTCTGTCACTGTTTCCATTGTTTCCTCAGCATCTATTTGCCATCAAGTGATGGGACTATATGCCATGATAGTCACTCTTTGAAAGTTGAGGTTTAAGCCAGCTTTTAACTCTCCTTTTTCACTTTCATCGCCAGGCTCTTTAGTTTTTCTTTGCTTTCAGCCATAAAGATGATGTCATCTGCATATCTGAGGTTATTGATATTTCTCCTGGCAACCTTGACTCCAACTTGGGCTTCATCCAGCCCAACATTTTGCATGATGTACTCTGCATATGAGGGTGACAATATACAGCCTTGACACACTCCATTCCCAATTTTGAACCAATCCATTGTTCCATGTCCAATTCTAACTGTTGCTTCTTGACATGCATAAAGGCTTCTTGAGAGAGAGGTCAGGTGGTCTAGTATTCTCATCTCTTGAAGTATTTCCCACAGTTTGTTGTGATCCACACAGTCAAAGGCTTAGCATAGTAAATGAAGCATAAGTAGATGTTTCTTCTGGAATTTTCTTGCTTTTTCTATGATCCAAATGGATGTTGGCAATTTGATCTCTCATTCCTCTTCCTTTTCCAAATCCAGCTTGTACATCTGGAACTTCTCAGTTCAGACAGCATTGAAGTCTAGCTTGGAGGATGTTGAGCATTACTTTGCTAGCATGTTAAACTAGTGGAATTGTGCAGTAGTTTGAACTTTCTTTGGCATCGCCTTTTTTGGGGTTTGAGATGAAAACTGACCTTTGCTGTCCTGTGGCCACAGCTGCATTTTCCAAATTTGTTGGCATATTGAGTGCACCACTTTAACATAATCATCTTTTAGGATTTGAAACAGCGCAAGTGGAATTCCATCACCTCCATTAGTTTTGTTTGTAGTTATGCTTCCTAAGGACGAAAGGTATCTCCTCATGGCCACCCCTCCAAGGTAAGGAGCAATGGCTGCGCTTTGCTGGAGCAGCTTTGAAGAGATACCCCATGTGCTAGGTAAGAGAAACCCAAGTAAGATGGTAGGTGCTGCAAGAGGGCATCAGAGTGCAGACATGCTGAAACCATAAATCACAGAAAACTAGTCAATCTGATCACATGTATCACAGCCTTGTCTAACGCAATGAAACTAAGCCATGCTGTGTGGGGCCACCCAAGATGGACAGGTCATGGTGGAGAGGTCCAACAGAATGTGGTCCACTGGAGAAGGGAATGGCAAACCACTTCAGTATTCTTGCCTTGAGAACCCCATGAACAGTAGGAAAAGGCAAAATGACAGGATACTGAAAGAGAAACTCCCCAGGTCAGTAGGTGCCCAATATGCTACTGGAGATCAGTGGAGAAATAACTCCAAAAAGAATGAAGGGATGGAGCCAAAGCAAAAACAATACCCAGTTGTGGATGTGACTGCTGATAGAAGCAAAGTCCGATGCTGTAAGAGCAATATTGCATAGGAACCTGGAATGTTAGGTCCATGAATCAAGACAAATTGGAAGTGGTCAAACAGGAGATGGCAAGAGTAAACGTCAACATTCTAGGAATCAGAGAAATAAAATGGACTGGAATGGGTTAATTTAACTCAGATGACCATTATATCTACTACTGTGGGCAGGAATCCCTTAGAAGAAATGGAGTACCATCATGGTGAACAAAGGGGTCCAAAAGGCAGTACTTGGATGCAATCTCAAAAATGACAGAATGATCTCTGTTCATTTCCAAGGCAAACCATTCAATATCACAGTAATCCAAGATGATGCCTCAACCAGTAATGCTGAAGAAGCTGAAGTTGAACAGTTCTATGAAGACCTACAAGACCTTTTAGAACTAACACCCAAAAAAGATGTCCTTTTCATTATAGGGGACTGGAATTTAAAAGCAGGAAGTCAAGAAACACCTGGGGTAACAGGTAAATTTGGCTTTGGAATACAGAATGAAGTAGGTCAAAGGCTAATAGAATTTTGCCAACAGAACCCACTGGTCATAGCAAACACCCTCTTCCAACAACACAAGACAAGACTCTACACATGGACATCACCAGATGGTCCACACTGAAATCAGATTGATTATATTCTTTGCAGCCAAAGATGGAGAAGCTCTATACAGTCAGCAAATACAAGACCAGGAGCTGACTGTGGCTCAGGTCATGAACTCCTTATTGCCAAATTCAGACTTAAATTGAAGAAAGTAGGAGAAACCACTAGATCATTCAGGTATGACCTATATCAAATCCCTTATGATTATACAGTGGAAGTGAGAAATAGATTTAAGGGCCTAGATCTGATAGATAGAGTGCCTGATGAACTATGGAATGAGGTTTGTGACATTGTACAGGATACAGGAATCAAGATCATCCTCATGGAAAAGAAATACAAAAAATCAAAATGGCTGTCTGGGGAGGCCTTACAAATAACTGTGAAAAGAAGAGAACCAAAAAGCAAAGGAGAAAAGGAAAGATATAAGCATCTGAATGCAGAGTTCCAAAGAATAGCAAGGAGACATAAGAAAGCCTTCTTCAGCGACCAATGCAAAGAAATAGAGGAAAACAACAGAATGGGAAAAACTAGAGATCTCTTCAAGAAAATCAGAGATACCAAGGGAACATTTCATGCAAAGATGGGCTCAATAAAGGACAAAAGGGTATGAACCTAAAGAAGTAGAAGATAATAAGAAGAGGGGGCAAGAATACACAGAAGAACTGTACAAAAAAGATCTTCATGACCAAGATAATCACAATGGTGTGATCACTGACCTAGAGCCAGACATCCTGGAATGTGAAGTCAAGTGGTCCTTAGATAGCATCACTATGAACAAAGCTAGTGGAGGTGATGGAATTCCAGTTGAGCTATTTCAAATCCTAAAAGATGATGCTGTGAAAGTGCTACACTCAATATGCCAGCAAATTTGGGAAACTCAGCAGTGGCCACAGGACTCGAAAAGGTCAGTTCTCATTCCAATCCCAAAGAAAGGCAATGCCAAAGAATGCTCAAACTACCACACAATTGCACTCATCTCACATGCTAGTAAAGTAATGCTCAAAATTCTCCAAGCCAGGCTTCAGCAGTAGGTGAACCATGAACTTCCTGATGTTCAAGCTGGTTTTACAAAAGGCAGAGGAACCAGAGATCAAATTGCCAACATCTGCTGGATCATTGAAAAAGCAATAGAGTTTCAGAAAAACATCTATTTCTGCTTTATTGACTATGCCAAAGCCTTTGACTGTGTGGACCACAATAAACTGTGGAAAATTCTTCAAGAGATGGGGATACCAGACCACCTGACCTGCTTCTTGAGAAACCTGTATGCAGGTCAGGAAGCAACAGTTAGAACTGGACATGGAACAACAGACTGGTTCCAAATAGGAAAAGGAGTACGTCAAGGCTGTATATTGTCACCCTGCTTATTTAACTATGTGCAGAGTACATCATGAGAAACGCTGGGCTGGAAGAGGCACAAGCTGGAATCAAGATTGCCGGGAGAAATATCAATAACCTCAGATATGCAGATGACACCACCCTTATGGCAGAAAGTGAAGAGGAACTAAAAAGCCTCTTTTTTAAAAAATTTTATATTATTTTTAAACTTTACAAATTGTATTAGTTTTGTCAAATATCAAAATGAATCCGCCACAGGTACACAAGTGTTCCCCATCCTGAACCCTCCTCCTTCCTCCCTCCCCATACCATCCCTCTGGGTCGTCCCAGTGCACTAGCCCCAAGCATCCAGTATCGTGCATCGAACCTGGACTGGCAACTCATTTCATACATGATATTATACATGTTTCAATGCCATTCTCCCAAATCTTCCCACCCTCTCCCTCTGCAACAGAGTCCACAAGACTGTTCTATACATCAGTGTCTCTCTTGATGAAAGTGAAAGAGGAGAGTGAAAGGGTTGGCTTAAAGCTCAACATTCAGAAAACGAAGATCATGGCATCTGGTCCCATCACTTCATGGGGAATAGATGGGGAAACAGTGGAAACAGTGTCAGAATTTTTATGGGGGGGGGGGGCTCCAAAATCACTGCAGATGGTGATTGCAGCCATGAAATTAAAAGACACTTGCATCTTGGAAGGAAAGTTATGACCAACCTAGATAGCATATTCAAAAGCAGAGACATTACTTTGCCAACAAAGATTCGTCTAGTCAAGGCTTTGGTTTTTCCAGTGGTCATGATGTGAGAGTTGGGCTGTAAAGAAGGCTGAGCGCCTAAGAATTGATGCCTTTGAACTGTGGTATTGGAGAAGACTCTTGAGAGTCCCTTGGACTGTAAGGAAATCCAACCAGTCCATCCTAAAGGAGATCAGTCCTGGGTGTTCATTGGAAGGACTGATGCTGAAACTGAAACTCCAATATTTTTGCCTCCTCATGTGAAGAGTTGACTCATTGGAAATGACTCTGATGCTGGGAGGGGTTGGGGGCAGGAGGAGAAGGGGATGACAGAGGATGAGTTGGCTGGATGGCATCACCGACTCAATGGACATGAATGAGTTTGAGTGTAACCTGGCAGTTGGTGATGGACAGGGAGGCCTGGCGTGCTGCAGTTCATGTGGTCACAAAGAGTCGGACACGACTGAGCGACTGAACTGGACTGAATGCTTCCTAAGACCCCCTCGGCTTTGCATTCCAAGATGTCTGGCTCTAGGTGAGTGGTCACACCATTGTGGTGATCTGGGTCATTAAGATCATTTTTGCTTAGCTCCTCTGCATATACTTATGACCTCTTCTTAACACCTTCTGCTTCTGTTAGGTCCATACCATTTCTGTCCTTTATTAAACTCATCTTTGCATGGAACTTTCCCTTGGTATCTCTAATTTTCTTGAAGAGATCGCTAGTCTTAACCATTCTATTGTTTTCATCTATTTCTTTGCATTGCTCACTTAGGAAGGCTTTCTTTTCTCTCCTTGCTATTCTTTGGAACTCTGCATTAAGATGAGTATGTCTTTCCTTTTCTCCTCTGCCTTTTGGTTCTCTTCTTTTCTCCACCATTTGTAAGACCTCCTCAGAAAACCATTTTGGCTTGTTGCATTTATTTTTCTTGGGGATGATTTTGATCACCACCTCCTGTACAATGTTATGAAAACACCACTCACAGCTCTTCAGGCACTCTATCAGATCTAATCCCTTAAATCTATTTTTCACTTCCACTGTATAATTGTAAAAGATTTATTTAGGTCATACCTGAATGACCTAGTGGTTTTCCCTACTTTCTTCAATTTAAGTCTGAGTTCTGCAACAAGGAGTTCATGATCTGAGCCACAGTGAGGTCCCAGTGTTGTTTTTGCTGACTGTATAGAGCTTTTCCATCCCCAGCTTTATATAGAACCAAAGACCAAAAGAGCAACTAGCTTCTAAACACCATTGACAGGAGAATGTTGGATCCCACCAAAAAAAAGATACCCCACATTTAAGGGCAAAGGAGAAGGCACCTCCAGATGATAGGAGGGGTGCAGTCACATTGAAAGTCAAATCTCATAGCTTCCAGAGATGCTTGGAGGGTACAAACAAAGCTTTGTGCCAACCAAGACCCAGGAAAGCAGCAGACCTCCACGAGATACTGAGCCAAACCTACCTTTGAGTGTTTGAGTGTCTCTTGCATAGGCACATGTCAGCAGTGGCCTGCCACGTGGACAGGGGGTCCTGCTGCAGCAGTCCTGGGAGGCTCAGCCTGTGGTATAAGTCTTCTTGGAGGAGGCTGCAGTTAGCCCCACAACAGAGCCACCAAGCAGGTGACCCACAAACTGGAGAACAATTACAGCAAAGAAGTTCTCACACTGTTGCAAAAATTCTAAGGCCCACAACAGATTTCTCAACCTGGGGATCCAGCAAAGGGACTGAGAACCCCCAGGGAATTTTACTTTGAGGACCAGTAGGATTTCACGACAGAATTTCCACAGGACTGGGGAAGCAGAGACTCTTGGAGGGCACAAAGAATTTAAAAGAGAACACTTTTAAAAAGTGTGCACACCAGGAACCAGGAGACAGGAGCTGCAACCCCAGAAGAGATTGACTCAGACTTGCTTGTGTGTGTCCAGGATCCCCAGTGGAGGCATGGGTCAACTGTCGCCTGCCGTGGGGTCTGGTGCACTGACTACAACAGTTCTGGGAGGCACCGCGTGCTGGAATAAATCCTTCTGAAGGAGATAACCATTATTGCAATTACCATTACCACAGTTTGGCCTGATGCCAAACTAGGGAACACAGCCCCACCCATCAGCAGAAAATTCCATTATAGATTTACTGAGCATGGCCTTGCTCACCAGAGTAAGACCCAGTTTCCCCCACAGCCAGTCCGTCCCATTAGGAAGCTTCTACAAGCCTCTTATCCTCATCCATTAGAGGGCAGACAGAATGAAAACCACAATCACAAAAAAAACTAATCAAACTGATCATGTGGAACACAGTCTTGTGCAACTCAATGAAACTATGAGCCATGCTGTGTAGGGCCATCCAGGACATGGTGGAGAGTTCTGACAAAACGTGGTCCACTAGAGAAGAGAATGGTGAACCACTTCAGCATTCCTGACTTGAGAACCCCCTGAACAGTATAAAAAGGCAAAAAGTAAACCCTTAAAAAATGGCATGGACCTAACGAAGCATAAAATATTAAGAAGAGATGGCAAGAATACACAGAAGAACTATGTAAAAGACACCTTCATAACCCAGATAACCACGATGGTGTGATCACTCACCTAGAGCCAGACATCCTGGCATGTGAAGTCAAGTGGGCCTTAGGAAACATCACAATGAACAAAGCTAGTGGAGATGATAGAAGTCCAGTTGAGCTATTTCAAATCCTAAAAGATGATGCTGTGAAAGTGCTACACTCAACATGCCAGAAAATTTGGGAAACTCAGCAGTGGCCACAGGATTGGAAAAGGTCAGTTTTCATTTCAATCCCAAAGAAAGGCAATGCCAAAAATGTTCAAACCACCGCAAAATTGCATTCATCTTATACACTAGCAAAGTAATGCTCAAAATTTTCCAAGCCAGACTTCACAGTATGTGAACCAAGAACTTCCAGATGTTCAAGTGGGATTTTGAAAGGAACCAGAGATCAAATTGCCAACATCCACTGAATCACATAAAAAGCAAGAGAGTTCCAGAAAGATATCTACTTTTGCTTTATTGATTACTCCAAAGCCTTTGACTGTGTAGATCACAATAAACTGTGGAAAATTCTTCAAGAGACAGGAATACCATACCACCTGACGTGCCTCCTGAGAAATCTGTATGCAGGTCAAGAAGCAACAGTTAGAAGTGGACGTGGAACAACAGACTGGTTCCAAATCAGGAAAGGAATACGTCAAGGCTATATATTGTTCCTCTGCTTACTTAACTTATATGCAGATAACATCATGCTAAACGCCGGGCTGGATGAAGCACAAGCTGGAATAAAGATTGCCAGAAGAAATGTCAATAACCTCAGATACACAGATGACACCACCCTTATGGCAGAAGCAAAGAGGAATTAAGGAGCCTCTTGATAAAGTTGAGAGAGGAGAGTGAAAAAGCTTGCTTAAAACTCAACATTCAGAAAACTAAGATCATAGCAGCTGGTCCCATCACTTCATGGCAAAAAGATGGGGAAACAATGGAAACAGTGACAGACTTTATTTTCTTGGGCTCCAAAATCACTGTAGATGGTGACCGAAGCCATGAAATTAAAAGATGTTTTCTCCTTGGAAGAAAAGCTATGACCAACCTAGATAGCCTATTAAAAAGCAGAGACATTACCTTGCCAACAAAGGTCCGTCTAGTCAAAGCTATGGTTTTTCCATTAATCATATATGGATGTGAGAGTTGGACTATAAAGAAAGCTAAGTGCCAAAGAATTGATGCTTTTGAACTATGGTGTTGCAGAAGATTCTTGAGAGTCCCTTGGACTGCAAGGAGATCCAACAAGTCTATCCAAAGGAAATCAGTCCTGAATATTCATTGGAAGGATTGATGCTGAAGCTGAAACCCCAATACTTTGGCCACCTGATGAGAAGAATTGACTCACTAGAAAAGACTCTGATGCTGGGAAAGATTGAAGGAGGGAGGAGAGGAGATGACAGAGGATGAGATGGTTGGGTGGTATCACTGACTCAATGGACATGAGTTTGAGTAAACTCCAGGAGTTGGTGGTGAACAGGGAAGCCTGGTTTGCTGCAAAATCCATGCGGTAGCAAAGAGTCGGAGATGACTGAGGAACTGAACCGAACTGAAACCCTTGAGGACTGAAATAAAATAAAAGGAAGCTAGAGGGGCACCAGGGATTATGATTAGAAGTCAAGTCAACAAGTTGATGGCTCATTTTGGAGATCAGGGATGCAGCTGGGTCATGTTAAAACAAGTGTTCAGAGGTGCTATGAAATATACTAGGAACAGCTAACTAATTAAGATCCTGCTCTATTGAATATTAAATCCCTAGTCTATGCCCTTTTTGATTTAGGAACAAAGTGGATCTGGTTTTTGTTTTTCTTTGGTTTTGTTATGTCTTGCTTTGGTATTCATAGGGACCAAAAGGTACTGACAAATTCTATGTTCATTTATTCAACAAAATCATTAGGCATATGCAAAATGCTTCTTTTGGTCCTAGGTACTATGCTCTAGGTACTAGAGATACAGAGAGGAGAAACATACCATTCCCATCATCAGTGTATTTACAATCTGTGGAGAGCAGATGCAAAACAGTGGGATGGGTCAAGATGGACCAACAGAAGCAATTGTTATTCTTTCATCTGATCTTTCTTTCTGTCATAGATTTTTTTTTATCCCATTGGGAACTTATATATTCATTTAATTGTTTATTTGTTCAAAGATCTCTATCACTCTACATTCTCTGACGAGTGTAAAGTAAATACCAATAAACATGTATTTTAAAAATGAACTAGTGGAGAACAGTGTGGAGATTCCTTTAAAAATGGAAATAGAACTGCCATACAACCCAGCAATCCCACTGTTGGGCATACACACCTAGGAAACCAGAATTGAAAGAGACACATGTACCCCAATGTTCATCACAGCACTGTTTACAATAGCCAGGACATGGAAGCAACCTAGATGTCCATCAGCAGATGAATGGATAAGAAAGCTGTGGTACATATACACAATGGAGTATTACTCAGCCATTAAAAAGAATACATTTGAATCAGTTCTAATGAAGTGGATGAAACTGGAGCCTATTATACAGAGTGAAGTAAGCCAGAAAGAAAAACACCAACACAGTATACTAACACATATATATGAAATTTAGAAAGAAGGTAATGATAACCCTGTATGCGAGACAGCAAAAAAGCTACAGATGTACAGAACAGTCTTTTGGATGCTGTGGGAGACGGCGAGGGCAGGATGATATGGAAGAATGGCATTGAAACATGTATATTATCATATGTGAAATGGATCGCCAGTCCAGGTTTGATGCATGATACAGGGTGCTCGGGGCTGGTGCACGGGACGACCCAGAGCGATGGGATGGGGAAGGAGGTGGGATGGGGTTTTAGAATGGGGAACACATGTACACTCGTGGTGGATTCTAGTCAATGTATGGTATGGCAAAACCAATACAATATTGTAAAGTAAAATAAATAAATTAATTTAAAAAATTACAAGCTAAAGCAATAACAACAAAGACTCCGTTTGCTCTTTGTAGACAAATAAACTTAATATTTTTATTAATAGTTTATTAATAACTTAATAAACATTCATTTTATAAGGTGGGAGCGGGGTTCAGGATGGGGAACACATGTACACCCATGTAGATTCATGTCAATGTATGGCAAAACCAACACAATATTGTAAAGTAATTAGCGTCCAATTAAAATAAATAAATTTTTACTAAAAAAAATAAATTGAATAAAGAATAAAAATGCACTAGTGGATAATGATAAACAGTGAACTGAGCCTAAACAAGTGAGTATTTCTAGGTAGATGTTAGATGATAGGAAGATGGAGAAAATTAGAGTATGGGAATAAAAAGTCTAGGTAAAGGTCAGGATCTATAAATCACTTGGTACTACTGAAATATAAATGTTGAAGCTAGTTAAGATAACTAAAGTCTGGAAGTCAACAGAGGTCAGATATAAAAGGGCTTTGCTTTAGTTTCCTAATTCTTTGCATTCCATTTGTATGTGCTCATAGCTTCCATGTTACAGGAATCTGGGCATGGCTTAGTCGGTACCTCTACTCAAGGTCTCCTAAGTCTGCAATCAAGGGGCTGATTTGAGAGTCCCAGCTGAGCATTGGAATCCTCTTTCTAGAACATGTGTTTGATAGGCAAAATTCACCTTCCTGCCAGCAGTAAAGCTCACGATGGCTTTCTTCTTCAAAGCCAGCAGAAGAGCCAGCACCCCTTTAAAAAAAAAAACAAAAAACTTTCACCTGATTAATTCAGGCCCACCCTCAGGCAATTTCCTACCGGCATGTAGTATAACTTAATCATAAGAGTGACATCTGTAATATTGATAGGTCAAGGGAAGGAGATTATGCAGGCCAAAACTTAGCAGTTTAGGGCCCCTCTTAGAAATCTGCCTACCACAACATTGCACATTGTGTAAAGGAGCCTGTTGTCTCTCCTGAGTAATGGAGAGTCACTGAAAGGTTATGAGAAATGAAATAGTAAAAGCATATAGTTTTATCTGTGAATCAGTGATGTGGATGACAGATTTTAGGGGCATGTAGTTTGGCCAAGATCTAAGTGAAAGATGGTGATGGGGCAGTGGGAGTGAAGGGTACCACTGTCCACCTGTAATTCATATCAGAAACCTAGGCTTCACCCCTGATTTATCTATTTGCTTTATTTTCCACATCCCAGCCATCAGCAAGCTGTATCAACTATAACTTTCTAATAGTGAGAGAACATGTAACTTTTCTCTATAGCTATCACCTAGCCTAAGTCATCATTATCAACATCATTCATTCTCTATATCTTTTAAAATATAGCTTAGATTTATGTTACTACCCTTCTCGGACCCTTCAGTGGTTTTTCATTGCATTTAAAATAAACTAAAACTCTTCATCGTATCTCACTGGATTCTTTCCTCTGCTTATCTTTTAGACGTAATGATAGGCTCTGAAACCACCATGTTTCAGCTAAAGGCCCTTTGTTTGTATAAGCTAACTGTTCATCACTCTAAGGCCTTTGCTGCTGCTGTTCATTCAGCTTAGACTTCTCTTCCTCCAGATATTTGTAGCTGGCTCCTTCATATCATCCAGGTCTCAGGTTAAATGTCATTTGATAAAGGGATAAGCCAGTCATTCTCAGTCATAGTACCTTATTTTATTATCTTCCTAAGGGATCCACATACAGATTAATTTATTTGTTTATAATTTGCCTCTCCTACTAAAAGGAAGTTTCAAGATGCCATCCTTTTCACTCATTATCTCTAATGTACAGACACATAGCTAATACATAACAGACTGTTTAACAGGTATTTATTAAACCAGTTACATACATTTGAAGAAAATTTGAACTCATTTGGACTTAATGATTAATTGAATATGATTGACAATGGAAATGAAACATGAATGGATCTTAGCTTTTTCATTTGAGCCACTGAAATTAAAAAAAAAAAAATACAGAAAAAGGAGTAGAATTTGGACAGAAGATAGTATATCATCTAAACAGAAAGACAATAAATGAGACATGTAAGAAAACCTTGTAAATAGATTTACAAAGTTTTAGGAAGGAAATGGGTCAACAATATTCAGTAATCAGAATATTACAACACAGCTATTCCATTCAATGTGAAGAACCTGCTGGTGACTTTAGGGAGAGGAATTTCTTTGTCTTCTGCAGGATTAAGTGAAAAACTGGGGAAATGCCAAGTATCTCAAATACCAGTCATTTAAATAAGTAATCACTGAGGTATAGGAGTTAGTGTCAGAGAGACACACATCTGTCTGTAAGGACAAACATGTTTAAACCATTCTCCTTGGTTTAACGAAAGAGCGATTCTAACTATTCAATGATTGAGGAGTGATTTTTGTTCTTGCTGAGGGTGGGTAGATATTTTATCTGAATTTTTCATGCCCAGCATGTTTTCCTCCAAATGTTTTTCTTGCCTTTTTGAAAGGCCATGTTTATTTAAAGGAAAAACTAATCTGTCTGTGCCTGATGCTTTTCCATTTAGCTCAGCCAATTTTTTTTTTTTTCCTTAAGAATTGCATTCTGATCAAGTCATGTCATTGATTGTCAAAAGTGAAAGTCACACTTACCTAGTAAAAAATCTCCTGACCCTACCAAAAGGCATGTACTCACTTTGAGATGGCCACCCCAGGGAGTCTGCCTGAGGTTATGGGCTTGGGAGAAGTGAGACAGAGTGCTGTGTTCTTTTACTAGAGGCCAGCAACTGAACATGAGACAGCCCTGGAGATTAACCCTCTGCCAGGGCTCTGTGTTATCCCCTAGTCCATCACTCATTTGGCAGCTTGTTCCTGAAAGTTTGTGTGTTTCAGCTTTTCTTCCTAAGCACCACTGATCTAGTGACATCATGGGATATTGAGACACAAAACAAAAACGAGGAAGAGAAATTAGTGAAGTGTTTGAATCAGATCAAAGTCACTCGCCACTCCTCCATGTGAATTTGCACCCCTGCACATTAAGGAAAATCCTGTGCAGAGGACAATGAGGCTGCTGAGTCCTGGTTTATACAGAAACTAGGATAGTGGATTGTGGATTTGGATTAAGTCTTGTTGCTGTTGGTTTATTCTTGTTTTCCATCTTGATTCCTCACTAAGATTCATTTTATTCAGGGAAAATGGTGACTAAGCCCTTAGGTTGCCTCCTTGAGCTTCAGCAGAAAATGAGGGATGTTTAAGTCCTGCCCTACCTTCTCCAGGGTGACTCTTCCTCCAGTGGGTTCTTCGGTGACATTCAACTCTGTGCACTGGAGCCCCCTGCACAGCTTCCATCTATTTGTTTCATTCTGGAGCTCACAATATCAGAATGAGTTCAAGGCATCACACCTTTCCTCACTCTCCGAATCGATTGATTTGAAGATCACGTTGTTTTGTTTATTCATTAAGCCATGCCTGACTCTTTTTTGACCCCATGAAATGTAGCCTGCCAGGCTTCTCTGTTCCTAGGATTTCCCAGGCAAAAATACTGGAATGGGTTGCCATTTTCTTCCCCAGGGAATCTTCCCAACCCAAGGATCAAACTCACATCTCTTGCACTGGCAAGCTGACTCTTTACTACTGAACAACCTGTGAAGCCCGAAGATAGTGTAAGCATGAATTAATAGGACAAGAAGATGCTCTGCGGATTATTTTACTCAGTGTCATTTTGAGTGTTGCATATTTATTTATAGTTGGTAAGCACCTGTTTTACATTTAAATAAGAAAGAATTAAGATTATCCTTTTAATACCTTCACACTTTTCTTGGACTCCAACATGTTTGTTGAGTGGGGAAGAATTGACTGAGCTTTAGCCAGTGCTAGGAATGAGAAGTAAACATAAGATTTTTTATTCCACTGGTCATGTGTCACACTAGTCCTAGCTTTAAAGAAAATGATGGATACCCAATGAATTCCAACCACTCTCTGGGGAGAGCCTGGGTCCCCTGGCTGCCAGTGTTTAGCTCTGTTCACTATAGCATGGATGCTCAGATGGCAATAAGGGTGTGGGATTGTGCTTGCCCAATGTACATGCATAGGAGGAGAAGGGGACAACAGAGGATGAGATGGTTGGATGGCATCACGACTCAATGGACAATGGGTTTGGGTGAACTCCGGGAGTTGGTGATAGACAGGGAGGCCTGGTGTGCTGCGGTTCATGGGGTCTCAAAGAGTTGGACAAGACTGAGCAACTGAACTGAACTGAATGTGCATCAGGAAAATTAAATTATACTCATAGGAGATAACTTCTCTCAACTCTCGTATCCTCTAATTCCCCACTACTGGCCATGTGCCTGCAAGTTAATATGTGAGTTCTGAGCGGTGAACAGATGGACTTGGAAGCAATTCCCTTTCTCCGTTTTAGGGCTTACCAGGTGGCGCTAGTGGTAAAGAACTTGTCTGCCAATGCAGGAGACCTAAGATCCAGAAGATCCCCTGGAAGAGAGCACACCAAGCCACTCCAAAATTCTTTCCTGGAGAATCCCAAGGACAGAGAAGCCTAAGCATCCATGACACTGTCCTCACCTTTGCTCTCCACTCTATCGAGAACTAAAGAAACTTTGCAACCTCAATTCTTGCCCAGAAGGAAATTTTTGTTTTCTCCTGAACCTACTGTAAATTGTTTCACTTTCAACATAGTAAAGACTAGGCATGACCTGTGTGCCAGCAAATTTGGAAAACTCAGCAGTGGCCACAGGACTGGAAAAGGTCAGTTTTCATTCCAATCCCAAAGAAAGGCAATGCTAAAGAATGCTCAAATTATCGCACAATTGCATTCATCTCACACGCTAGTAAAGTAATGCTCAAAATTCTCCAAGCCAGGCTTCAGCAGTACGTGAACCATGAACTTCCAGATGTTCAAGCTGGTTTTAGAAAAGGCAGAGGAACCAGAGATCAAATTGCCAACATCTTCTGGATCATCGAAAAAGCAAGAGAGTTCCAGAAAAACATCTATTTCTGCTTTATTGACTATGCCAAAGCCTTTGACTGTGTGGATCACAATAAACTGTGGAAAATTCTGAAAGAGATGGGAATACCAGACCACCTGATCTGCCTCTTGAGAAACCTATATGCAGGTCAGGAAGCAACCGTTAGAACTGGACATGGAACAACTGACTGGTTCCAAATAGGAAAAGGAGTATGTCAAGGCTGTATATTGTCACTCTGCTTTATTTAACTTATATGCAGAGTACATCATGAGAAATGCTGGGCTGGAAGAGGCACAAGCTGGAATCAAGACTGCCAGGAGAAATATCAATAACCTCAGATATGCAGATGACACCACCCTTATGGCAGAAAGTGAAGAGGAACTAAAAAGCCTCTTGATGAAAGTGAAAGAGGAGAGTGAAAGGGTTGGCTTAAAGCTCAACATTCAGAAAACGAAGATCATGGCATCTGGTCCCATCACTTCATGGCAAATAGATGGGAAAAGAGTGGAAACAGTGTCAGACTTTGCTTTTTGGGGGCTCCAAAATCATTGCAGATGGTGATTGCAGCCATGAAATTAAAAGACGCTTGCATCTTCGAAGGAAAGTTATGACCAACCTAGATAGCATATTCAAAAGCAGAGACATTACTTTGCCAATAAAGGTTCGTCTAGTCAAGGCTATGGTTTTTCCAGTGGTCATGAAGTGAGAGTTGGACTGTGAAGAAAGCTGAGCACCGAATAATTGATGCTTTCAAACTGTGGTGTTGGAGAAGACTCTTGAGAGTCCCTTGGACTGCAAGAAGATCCAACCAGTCCATCCTAAAGGAGATCGGTCCTGGGTGTTCTTTGTAAGGACTGATGCTGAAGCTGAAACTCCAATACTTTGGCCACTTGATGCAGAGAGCTGACTCATTGAAAAAGACCCTGATACTGGGAGGGATTGGGAGCAGGAGGAGAAGGAGATGACAGAGGATGAGATGGCTGGATGGCATCACCGACTCGATGCACATGAAGGTGAAGGTGAAGTCACTCAGTTGTGTCTGACTCTTTGCAACCCCGTGGACTGTAGCCTACCAGGCTTTTCGTCCATTGGATTCTCCAGGCAAGAATACTGGAGTTGCTTACCATTTCCTTCTCCAGGGGATCTTCCCGACCCAGGGATCGAACCCGGGTCTCCAGCATTGGAGGCAGACGCTTTAACCTCTGAGGGTGAACTCTGGGAGTTGGTGATGGTCAGGGAGGCCTGGCGTGCTGCGATTCATGGGGTCGCAAAGAGTCAGACAAGACTGAGCAACTGAATTGAATTGAAATAACAAAATGGAAGTCTAGACCTACAATAGACTATATCAGACAGCTAAATGCTAAGGATCATGGAGCTAGGACTTTTCAGGCCCATCCACAGGATCTACCTCTATGTGTCAGGAATAACTGCCCCAAATGGCCTGGAGCACTCTGACTGTAACAGGGAAGAAAATCTGACTGCTTACTAGATTTGTTTCTCTTTTTTTAATACAAATTTATTTATTTTAATTGGAGGTTAATTAGTTTACAGTATTGTATTGGTTTTGCCATACATCAACATGAATCCACCATGAGTGTACATGTGTTCCCCATCCTGAACCCCCTCCCACCTCCCTCCCTGTACCATCCCTCTGGGTCATCCCAGTGCACCAAACCTGGACTGGCAATTCATTTCATATATGATATTATAAAAGTTTCAATGCCATTCTCCCAAATCATCCCACCCTCTCCCTCTCCCTCTCCCACAGAGTCCAAAAGACTGTTCTATACATCTGTGTCTCTTTTGCTGTCTCGCATACAGGGTAATTGTTACCATCTTTCTAAATTCCATATATATGGGTTAGTATACTGTATTGGTATTTTTCTTTCTGGCTTACTCCACTCTGTATAATAGGCTCCAGTTTCATCCACCTCATTAGAACTGATTCAAATGTATTATTTTTAATGGCTGCATAATACTCCATTATGTATATGTACCACAGCTTTCTTATCCATTCATCTGCTGATGGACATCTAGGTTGCTTCCATGTCCTGGCTATTATAAACAGTGCTGTGATGAACACTGGGGTACACATGTCTCTTTCAATTCTGGTTTCTTCAGTGTGTATGCCCAGTTTCTTTTATATTAACCTTTTTTATTCTATTGCTTTTGTTTCCAGTTAAGAATGTTGCCTATAGACTGAAATATATTGAATAGCCCACTCTCAAGGGTCTAACCTTAAAGGTTATAACACTTTTCCACTCATATAAAGATAAAAAGTTGCAGAACAGAGAACAACATTTGTCTTGTTGGAGATTACAGGAACACTATGACCTGGCCTGTATGTACAACTGCAAGAACAAAAGATTCCAACACCAAGAAGTTTGTAACGACCAAGCACATCCCTACCTCCTATTAGTATAAAAGAAGCCTGAATTCTGACTTGGTTAAGATACTTTTCTAGGACATTAGTCTCCCATCTACTTGGACTTGCAGCTTTCCAAATAAGGTTAATGTTCCTTGCTCCATCAGCGTGTATCCTGATTTATTGACTTGTTGTATGGTGAACAATATAAGCTTGAACTCAGAAACATGAACACCACTGCTGCCAAGTCCAGACCTAATTGCCTGGAGACAGAAAAAAAAGTTCTGCTTTCTCTCTGGTCTTAATGCCTGCTTCTCCATCCCTCATTCCGTAATTCAAGATAGGCCTTATATCAGGTTGTGTGCATGCATGAGTGCTAAGTCACTTCAGTCGGGTTGGACTCTTTGCAAAACTGATGGTGGAAACACAGCCATTCACTGTGGGGTATTCTCCTTCCACCCACAAGGGCATGATCTTACACAGTGGCCTCCACTGTGGTAGTTTAATCAAAATGTCATAGTTTCAGATTGGTGTCTCCTGAATTATAAGTTCAAAAATACCATTCATTCATTTCATAAACCAATGTTTGTTGAGTACCTAATATGTATAACTTGTTACTGTGGCTGGCAAATAGTAGATGCTCTATACATGAATATATCTGTTCACCGAACGAATGGATGAGTCTGGTACTTTCACTTAGTTAGGTTGATGGCTTGTTACAACTCTCTCTGTAATCACTCCTAATCTGAATTCAAGTGAAAGTTGTATCCTTTTATTAGTAACCATCAGCAGTGAAAGTGAAAGTCATTCAGTTGTGTCTGACTCTTTGCAACCCCATGGACTATACAGTCCATGGAATTCTCCAGGCCAAAATACTGGAGTAGGTAGCCTGTTCCCTTCTCCAGGGGATCTTCCCAACCCAGGGATCGAACCCAAGTCTCCTGCATTTAGGTGGATTCTTTACAGGCTGAGCCACCAGGGAAGCCCAAGAATACTGGCGATCTTCCTGACCCAGGAATAGAAGCAAGGTCTCCTGCTTTGCAAGTAAATCCTTTACTAGCTGAGCTAACAGGGAAGCCCAGCAACCATGGCAAGTTACCTAATTTCTCTAAACCAGAACTGCATGACTGGTAGAGAAGACGCTGTCAATAATGACGGTGATGATGATGATAAAACAATAATGTCTCTCTTATTGGCTTGTTATCAAACATTTCAGTTATGGAAAATAATATTAGGATATGAGAGGACTCAGTTTAATCATGAATGAGATCTGTAATTAATCTTGTGAATCTGAGTCTCATGTACCTAATGAATTGTAGTTAATCCATAAAATCCATGAGGTTTACCTCTGCCAAATTTCTTGTCTCAGTTTCTGAGGTACTGTTCTGGATGTCTGTGTGATAACAGTCTCTGAACGGGGTCTCTCTTAATTGGGACCCTGAAAACCTGTGTAACTCTTTTCAGGTTTCTCACTTAGACAAGAGAACTCGTGTGTCTCGGTTTCTGCTTGAAGTTCCATCTTGACCAGACTTACTGTCTGGAATTCTGACAAAGGGCA
This sequence comes from Bos indicus, assembly GCF_029378745.1. NCBI lineage: Eukaryota > Metazoa > Chordata > Mammalia > Artiodactyla > Bovidae > Bos > Bos indicus. The sequence continues at coordinate 19,156,082 of NC_091783.1, forward strand.
TGCTTACTCTCCAGTGTTACCTTCCTCCATGTTTACCAAACAGAATAAATCCCTCTGATTATTGACACTGAGCAAGCCTGGCCTCACCTGCACCCTTGATAGTTGTTACTTTTTAGGAATAAAACTAAAATCTATATCAGAGGCTTATCTCAAAGATTACAAGAGAAAAGGAAAAAAAAATGTGAAAACAGCACAGTAACTCAGCTGAAAGTATTCAGTGAATGATAACCTTTATAATAATGATGTGCTGTCATTGCTCACTTCCTTTTCTCATTTATCTCTGCCTTATCTTTTTTTGGAGAAGGAAACTGCAACCCACTCCAGTATTTATGCCTGGGAAATCCCATGGACCGAGGAGCCTGGTGGGCTACAATCCATGGGGTCGCAAAGAGTCAGACATAACTGAGCAACTTCTGTGTGTGTGTGTGTGTATCTTTTTTTACTTATCATTTAATGATATAAATTAGCTTAAGCTGTATGGGTTGACTAGTAAATATAGCCCTCATTTTCTACAATTCCAAAAAACCAAAGGACATCTGGCACTATAGCCCTGATGATGCTGGGATACAATTCATGCCCACAGTTTCCTCTGGGCTAATTTATTTTGCTTTTTCTTATTTTTAATGTAAAACTCATAGAATCATAAAGGTCTCCCACTATTCCAGGAAATGCTTGCCTATAAATTTAAATTTCTTCCTAGAATCTATCAGGTATCAACATTTTAATATTTTATATACTGCAATCATACCTTCAGGACACACTACTTGTTTATATAGCAAATGAGCAATTGTGATTTCCTTTCAGGAAAACTTTTTATTCTTTGAATAATTCTAACAATGGTTGAGTTTCTAGAAAAATCTACATGATGTTTTGTATTATTCATGGAAGAAACTATGCTTCCCAATTTACTGAATTCCCAGACATATTTCAAGTAAACTCACAGTAAAAAAGTCTTGAAACATTGGTATAAAAAATGTGGCCACAACGTGGCCTTTTGTAAAGCAGCTAAATATTTTTTATACTAATTTGGTTTATCCAGGTTTTACTATTATAACGGCCAATATCTAGCAGATAAAATTAATGTAAGAGAAACAAAGTCTTTGGTCTGTTGTCTTCTGGAAAAGAAGTACATTTATGAATTATTCTCAGCATATTTAGACCACAGGGGAAGTGATGAGCTCCACCTATTTGCCTTCTTTCCAGATGCTCATCTCATCCTGCATTACATGCTATTGGAACAACGGGCTTCCATCCATTCTTATACACTTCGAAGTACTCAGTCCAGTGACTTTTATAATACTGGAGTCAAAAGAGTTTGAAATAATACATGAGTCATAAATAAGAGCATGAGAGTCTGTTTGCTTTTTTAAATATTGAAATAACAGGAAGCAAGTGAGAGAATAACATTGAAACATGTATATTATCATATGTGAAATAGATCACCAGTCCAGGTTCAATGCATGAGTCAGGGTGCTCAGGGTTGGTGTACTGGTATGACCCTGAGGGATGGGATGGGGAGGGGCTGGGAGGGGGTTTCAGGATGGGGAAAACATGTACACTCATGGCTGATTCATGTTAATGTATGGCAAAAACCACAACAATATTGTAAAGTAATTAGTCTCCAATTAAAATACATAAATTAATTTAAAAAAAAATAATAAAAGGATCATGGAAATAATATCAGAAGTATAGGAGGATACTTCCTATTTTTGCACTCCAGTCCCCTATAATGAAAAGGACATCTTTTTTGGGTGTTAGTTCTAAAAGGTCTTGTAGGTCTTCATAGAACTGTTCAACTTCAGCTTCTTCAGCATTACTGGTTGGGGCATAGACTTGGATTACTGTGATATTGAATGGTTTGCCTTGGAAATGAAAAGAGATCATTCTGTAGTTTTTGAGATTGCATCCAAGTATTGCATTTCGGACTCTTTTGTTGACCATGATGGCTACTCCACTTCTTCTGAGGGCAAGAAACACCTGGAGTAACAGGCAAATTTGGCCTTGGAATACGGAATGAAGCAGGACAAAGACTAAGAGAGTTTTGCCAAGAAAATGCACTGGTCATAATAAACACCCTCTTCCAACAACACAAGAGAAGACTCTATACATGGACATCACCAGATGGTCAACACCGAAATCAGATTGATTATATTCTTTGCAGCCAAAGATGGAGAAGCTCTATACAGTCATCAAAAACAAAACCAGGAGTTGACTGTGGCTCAGACCATGAACTCCTTATTGCCAAATTCAGACTTAAATTGAAGAAAGTAGGGAAAACCACTAGAACATTCAGGTATGACCTAAATCAAATTCCTTATGATTATACATGGGAAGTGAGAAATAGATTTAAGGGCCTAGATCTGATAGATAGAGTGCCTGATGAACTATGGAATGAGGTTCATGACATTGTACAGGAGACAGGGATCAAGACCATCCCCACGGAAAAGAAAAGCAAAAAATCAAAATGGCTGTCTGGGGAGGCCTTACAAATAGCTGTGAAAAGAAGAGAAGTGAAAAGCAAAGGAGAAAAGGAAAGATATAAACATCTGAATGCAGAGTTCCAAAGAATACCAAGAAGAGATAAGAAAGCCTTCCTCAGCGATCAATGCAAATAAATAGAGGAAAACAACAGAATGGGAAAGACTAGAGATCTCTTCAAGAAAACTAGAGATACCAAGGGAATATTTCATGCAAAGATGGGCTCGATAAAGGACAGAAATGGTATGGACCTAACAGAAGCAGAAGATATTAAGAAGAGATGGCAAGAATACACAGAGATCAGATCAGATAAGTGGCTCAGTCATGTCCGACTCTTTGAGACCCCATGAATTGCAGCATGCCAGGCCTCCCCGTCCATCACCAACTCCCGGAGTTCACTGAGACTCACGTCCATCGAGTCAGTGATGCCATCCAGCCATCTCATCCTCTGAACTGTACAAAAAAAGATCTTCATGACCCAGATAATCACAATGATGTGATCAGTGACCTAGAGCCAGACATCCTGGAATGTGAAGTCAAGTGGGCCTTAGAAAGCATCACTATGAATAAAGCTAGTGGAGGTGATGGAATTCCAGTTGAGCTATTCCAAATCCTGAAAAATGATGCTGTGAAAGTGCTGCACTCAATATACCAGCAAATTTGGAAAACTCAGCAATGGCCACAGGACTCGAAAAGGTCAGTTTTCATTCCAATCCCAGAGAAAGGCAATGCCAAAGAATGCTCAAACTACCACACAATTGCACTCATCTCACATGCTAGTAAAGTAATGCTCAAAATTCTCCAAGCCAGGCTTCAGCAATACGTGAACCATGAACTTCCTAATGTTCAAGTTGGTTTTAGAAAAGGCAGAGGAACCAGAAATCAAATTGCCAACATCTGCTGGATCATGGAAAAAGCAAGAGAGCTCCAGAAAAACATCTATTTCTGCTTTATTGACTATGCCAAAGCCTTTGACTGTGTGGATCACAATAAACTGTGGAAAATTCTGAAAGAGATGGGAATACCAGACCACCTGATTTGCCTCTTGAGAAATTTGTATGCAGGTCAGGAAGCAACAGTTAGAACTGGACATGGAACAACAGCCTGGTTCCAAATAGGAAAAGGAGTATGTCAAGGCTGTATATTGTTACCCTGTTTATTTTACTTCTATGCAGAGTACATCATGAGAAACGCTGGACTGGAAGAAGCAGGAGCTGGAATCAAGATTGCCGGGAGAAATATCAATAACCTCAGATATGCAGATGACACCACCCTTATGGCAGAAAGTGAAGAGGAACTCAAAAGCCTCTTGATGAAAGTGAAAGTGGAGAGTGAAAAAGTTGGCTTAAAGCTCAACATTCAGAAAACGAAGATCATGGCATCTGGTCCCATCTCTTCATAGGAAATAGATGGGGAAACAGTGGAAACAGTCTCAGACTTTATTTTGGGGGGCTCCAAAATCACTGCAGATGGTGACTGCAGCCATGAAATTAAAAGATGCTTACTCCTTGGAAGGAAAGTTATGACCAACCTAGATAGCATATTCAAAAGCAGAGACATTACTTTGCCAACAAAAGTTCGTCTAGTCAAGGCTATGGTTTTTCCTGTGGTCATGTATGGATGTGAGAGTTGGACTGTGAAGAAGGCTGAGGGCTGAAGAATGGATACTTTTGAACTGTGGTGTTGGAGAAGACTCTTGAGAGTCCCTTGGACTGCAAGGAGATCCAACCAGTCCATTCTGAAGGAGATCAGCCCTGGGATTTCTTTGGAAGGAATGATGCTAAAGCTGAAACTCCAGTACTTTGGCCACCTCACGTGAAGAGTGACTCATTGGAAAAGACCCTGATGCTGGGAGGGATTGGGGGCAGGAGGAGAAGAGGACGACAGAGGATGAGATGGCTGGATGGCATCACTGACTCGGTGGACGTGAGTCTGAGTGAACTCCAGGAGTTGGTGATGGACAGGGAGGCCTGGCGTGCTGCAAATCATTGGGTCGCAAAGAGTAGGACACAACAAAGCCACTGAACTCAGAACTTATAGGAGAATACTACTACTTTTTGCTAGAAAAGACTAAATCTAGTAAATCGTGGTTATCATCCTCACATTCCATTTTTTATTTGATAAATATTTAAATGTGTAACTTGTCTGTAGAGTTAGGAGTGTCCTTTTCTATTTTTAACCTATGTTCTACTTAGCCTCCTTCTACCCCATGCTTAGCTTTCAGAGAAATGCTGGTATTATTGTTGTAGCTGTTATTCAGTTGCTGAGCTCTGTCCAACTCTTTGTAGCCTCATAGACTGTAGCATGACAGGTTTCTCTGTCCTCCACTATCTCCTAGAGTTTGCTCAAATTTATGTCCATTGAGTCAGTGATGCTATGTAACCATCTCCTCCTCTACCACTTCCTTTTCATTTTGCCTTCAATCTTCCCCAGAATCAGAGTCTTTACCAATGAGTTGACTCTTTGAATCAGGTGGTCAAAGTATTGGAGATTCAGCATCAGTCCTTCCAATGAATATTCATGGTTGATTTCCTATAAGATTAACTGGTTTGATCTCCTTGCAGTCCAAGGGATTGTTAAGAGTCTTCTCTGGCAACACAATTTGAAAGCATCAGTTCTTCAGCCTTCTTCATAGTCCAGCTCTCACATCCATACTTGATCACTGCAAAAAAAAAAAAACTTTGACAATACAGACATTTGTCTACAAAGTGATGTCTTTGCTTTTTAATATAATATCTAAGTTTGTCACAGTTTTCCTTCCAATGAGCAAGCATCTTTTAATTTCATGGTTGCCATCACTGCCCAGAGTGATTTTGGAGGCCAAGAAAAGAAAAATCTGTCACTACTTCCTTTTTCCCCTTCTATTTGCCATGAAGTGATGGAACTGGATGCCATGATCTTAGTTTTTTGAATGTTGAGTTTTAAGCCAACTTTTTCACTCTCCTCTTTCACTTTCATTAAGAAGGTCTTCAGTTCCTTTCCACTTTCTACCACTAGAGTGATATTACCTGTGTATGTGGCTTGCAGATATTTATCCTGGAAAACTTGATTCCAACTTATGATTCATCCAGCCTGGCATTTTGCATAATGTACTTTTCATATAAGTTAAATAAGCAGGGTGACAACATATAGCCTCATCATACTCCTTTCCCAATTTTGAACCAATCAGTTGTTCCATGACGAATTCAAAGTGTTGCTTCTTGACCTGTATACAGGTTTCTCAGGAGACAGGTAAGGTGGTTTGGTATTTTTCCACAGTTTGTTATGATCCACAACTGTCAAAGACTTCTTTAGTCAATGAAGCAGAAGTAAATGTTTCTATGAAACTAGCTTACTTTCTCCATGATCCAACGAATGTTGGCAATTTGACCTCTGGTTCTGCTTCCTTTTCTAAGCCCAGTTTGTACATCTGGAAGCTCTTGGTTCACATCCTGCTGAGGCTTAGCTTGAAGGACTTTGAGCATAACCTTGCTAATATGTGATATGCTGAGTCTTTGTGTGTTGGTCACTTGGTTTTGTCTGACTCTTTGTGGCCCTTGAACTGTAGCTCGACAGGCTCCTCTGTCCATGGAATTCTCCAGGTGAGAATACTGGAGTGGGTTGCTATTCCCTTCTCTAGATGATCTTCCCAACCCAGGATCCAACCCAGGTCCCTCGCATTGTAGGCAGATTCTTTACTGTCTCAGCCACCAGGGAAGCCCAAAATGCTCTAATACTATCTAATTATTTTTGTTTAGACTTAGACTCCTGCCAAAAATCCCCCACCTGATTTCCTTCCACACCAAGCTGGAGTAGGCACAGAAACAATCTCAATGACCCTGTAATGCCTTTAACTGAAAATGCAACTTCATTCTAACTAGAGAGGCCTATACTCTTTTGGAGACTAATCTGCTGTTTTAAACATATCAAAGTAAAGCAATTGTCCAAAATGAGGACACTTCCAGACCCATATGCCTACCCAAAATGCTGCACAGATGAATATAGGTCTCGTCCCATCTCATTCTTTCTCTCTGAGACTTGTTCCCACTTCTGAGACTGCTAAAAGTATGTCTTTATCATAATTATCACCTCAAGAGTATGTCAGATTTGTACTGATTTTTCATTCTTTCAGCAAAGGTTATTCTTTAAAAGTGACTCTATTGTAGGTACTAGGGGTCTAAAAGGGCCCTTTCCTAATGAGTTTAAAGTAAGAGGAGGAGATGAGGTTTTGCATGGAGATAACATATTCTTTCCCTTAAGTACTTGCAAAAATCTAGAAGAATAAAGAATAAGGTGGCAATTTTTTTTTAAATGCATATCAAAAATCTGACATTTTAAAACTTATTCTATTAATTTTTATATGGGTCACATCAATGTAATAACTCATAACTTACATTTTCTACCATTATATAAACACTGAATTTTGCAAAATGTTTACACTTGCAAGATGTGATGAACAAAATATATTCAATTAGATTTTCTATTCTACTCTATTTATTTCAATAACAAAAGTGAATCCTTACCACCAAATTGATTTTCAAACCCATTAATGGATCCTGACCCATAGCTGAAAATCCTTGTCTCAAAAACTCACACTCTATGAACTTATATCTTACAAACAAGTTTTAATAACTTTGATGATTAATCCCAGCATACAAAAACTGAAAACAGCCAATTGTACAGTTAAACAAGATTGATACTGAATAGAAATAAGAAAGAAAGCAAAGAAATGAACCCTTCCAGCAAGACATGTGAAGAATCAGAAACATTTTTTGGAGTACTCAAATGGGGACCATTTAGAAAAAACTTATGGACACTGTGGGGGAAGGAAAGGATGGGATGAATAGAGAGAGTAGCATTGAAATATATACATTACCATCTGTAAAACTAGATAGCCAGTGGAAATTTACTGTATGATGCAGGGAGCTCAAATCAAGTGCTCTGTGACATCTTAGAGGAGTGGGATTGAGTGAGAGGTGGGAGGGTGACTCAGGAGGAAGGGTATATATGTATACCTATGGCTGATTCATGTTGGTATATGAAAGAAATCAACACAATATTGTAAAGCAATTATCCTCCAATTAAATGACCCATCTCCTAGAGTAATGGAAATAAAAACAAAAATAAGCAAGTGGGACCTAATTAAACTTAAAAGCTTTTGCACAGCAAAAGAAACCTTAAACAAGGTGAAAAGACAACCCTCAGAATGGGAGAAAATAATAGCAAATGAAACAATTGACAAAGGATTGATTTCCAAAATATACAAGAAGCTCATTCAAAAAATACCAGAAAAACAAACAATCCAATCAATAAGTAGGCAGAAGTCCTAAACAGACATTTCTCCAAAGAAAACATACAGATAGCTAATAAACACATAAAAATGTGCTCAATATCACTCATTATTAGAGAAAGAGATCTTTCTCAAAACTACTATGACATATCACTTTACACCAGTCTGAATGGCCATCATTAAAAAATTTACAAACAATAAATGCTGGAGAGAGTATGGAGAAAGTGAAACCCTCTCGAACCATGGATGGAAACGTAAATTGGTAAAGCACTATGAAGACAGTATGGAGATTGCTTTAAAAACTAGGAATAAAATTACCATATGACTCAACAATCACACTACTGTGCATCTACACAGAGAAAATCATTGAAAAAAACACATGTACTTCAATGTTCATTGCAGCACTATTTACAATAGCTAGGACATGGAAGCAACCTAGATGCCCATCAACAGATGAATAGATAAAGAAACTGTGGTACACATGTACAATGGAATATAACTCAGCCATTAAAAGGAACATATTGAGTCAGTTCTAATGAGGTGGATGAGCCTGGAGCCTATTATACAGAGTGAAATAAGTCGGAAAGAGAAAAACAAGTGTTGTATATTAATGCTTTATATGGCATCTAGAAAGATAGTACTGATAAATCTACTCGAAGTAGGCAATGGCACCCCACTCCAGTACTCTTGGCCTGGAAAATCCCATGGACGGGTCGCTCAGGGTCGGACACTACTGAGAAACTTCACTTTCACTTTTCACTTTCATGCATTGGAGAAGGAAATGGCAACCCACTCTAGTGTTCTTGCCTGGAGAATCCCAGGGATGGGGGAGCCTGGTGGGCTGCCGTCTATGGGGTCTCACAGAGTCGGACACGACTGAAGCAACTTAGCAGCAGCAGCAGCAGCAGCAGATGAACCTACGTGCAAGGCAGCAGTTGAGACGGACACATAGAGAACAAACTTGAGGACATGGAGCAGGGTTGGGGGTGGGAAGGAGAGGACGGGAAGAATGGAGAGAGGAGCGTGGAAATATATGTTGTTGTTGTTGTTGAGTCACTCAGTCATGTCCAACTGTTTGTGAACCCATGGACTGCAGTACACCAGGCTTCCCTGTCCCTCACCGTTTCCCGGGGCTTGCTCAAACTCATGTCCATTGAGCTGATGATTGCCATCAAATCATCTCACCCTCTGTCACCCCCTTCTCCTCCTACCTTCTATCTTTCCCAGCATCAGGGGCTTTTCCAGTGAGTTGGCTCTTTCCCCCTCCAAACATCATCCCAGGTAACAGAGTTCCTCTGTACACCATGTGGTTTAATAGCCTAAAAACTGGATCTGTGGGAAATACTAGTTTTATTATTTTTAATCACTCCAAACTGACAGAAATAAGTCTATACTTCTGATAGAGAGGCTAATACTGAACTTGACCTCTTAACTCTCTTAGCGAGCCTCCCCTGTCAACTCTGCTCCACCCTCACCTCTCTGGACAAGCCTCTACTTTTCCCTCATCTCAGCACAGGCACCAGAAACTCTGCTCAGTCATCTCAGCTTTTTGTGAAATACTGTGGATTTTTCTCTGACAACTCAGTCTCCAATCCTTTTCCCTTATAGGATTTCTTATGTTATTTCTTCTACCCAAGTTTAAGTACTCTCTCTTACCTGAGTAATGCATATATCATCTTTATTTTCCTATTTTTGATTATAGAGTCTTACTAATTCTGTACAAAGTAGCTAAAGACAGAAAAGGGTGAAAAGTCAGAGGATGGAGAAAACTACACCTTTTTTTTGACACAGGACTTTGGAGTTCAATGCAATCTATGGACTACTAAGGGTACCAAAAGTAATCCTCAGTTATCTGCAATATCAACTTGTGCAGAACAATTTCTTCCTAAAGGATGATATAAATGTACTTCACTTGCTTTTATGCCAAAAACATTCCATATTGCTTTGCTAATGGAATTTTAGGTTGTCTGGTGAAATGTATAATAGTCCTGACAACTTGATAGAATGCATCAGTCTAGGTATGACTGAAGAGCAGGGGCTTCATGAAGACTTTCTAAGCTCCAGAGTGCTTAGTCTTAGTGTTTCAGGAAATGTTATGACCCCCAAAAATTATATGTCTTCAATCAAGGCCCTAATAAGTTGTTCTGTGTATATTGACAACTGATTCTAAAGCTAATATGGAAAGGCAAAAGTCCTACAAGAGCCACCATAATAATGAAGAAGAACAAAGTTAGGGAACTGATACTACCCAATGTCAAGACTTACTGTAAGCTATGGCAGAGTGGTACTTGTGAAGGTAAAGAAAAATAAACCAGTGAAACAGATTAGAAATCAAAGGAATAGACCCACATCAATAGTGATCGGTCAAAGTCAACTGATCTTTGATGAAGGAAAGGTTATTTGATGGAGAAATGATTGTCTTTTCAAACACACAAATATGATGCTGTAAAAACTGAACATCCCCCTAAAAAAAAAGTAATAATAAAAGAATATAGACACAGACCTTTCACAAAAACTAACTTGAAATGTATCGTAGAATTAAATGTCAAAGGCAAAACAATAAAACTTATGGAAGATAACTTAGGAATAAATGTCTATAACCTTGGTTATGGCAATAACATTTTAGACAGAACACAAAAAGCACTGGGCTTCCCAGATGGCTCAGTGGTAAAAAATCTACCAGCCAATGCAGGAGCTACAGGAGATTTGAGTCTGATTCCTGGTCAGAGAGATCCCCTGGAGAAGGAAATGGAAACCCACTCCAGAATTCTTGCCAGATTAATCCTGTGGATAGGGGACCCTGGTGGGCTAGAGTTCATGGCATCACAAAGAGTCAGACTTGATTGAGCAATTAAGCATGCATGCACACAGCACTGCTTTTGTTAAATATCACAAGTTTGATACAAAGTATTTACTTATCTTCTCAGTTTTAACATATTTATGCCTTCTATGGTAATTTGTTTTTTGAGCCATAGGTTATTTAGAGGCATATTTTTATTTTCAACCAAAATTATTTTTAGGTTAACATTTCAGTTATTGCAGATCAAATTTGATTATGATAAGTGCACTGCAGTCTTTTGAAATTTGTTGACAACTCTGTGCGGTAGTTTGAGCATTCTTTGGCATTGCCTTTCTTTGGGATTGGAATGAAAACTGACCTTTTTCAGTCCTGTGGCCACTGCTGAGTTTTCCAAATTTGCTGGCATATTGAGTGCAGCACTTTCACAGCATCATCTTTCAGGATTTGAAATAGCTCAACTGGAATTCCATCACCTCCACTAGCTTTGTTCATAGTGATGATCCTGCCTCCTGAGAAACCTATATGGAGGTCAGGAAGCAACAGTTATAACTGGACATGGAACAACAGACTAGTTCCAAATAGGAAAAGGAGTATGTCAAGGCTGTGTATTGTCACCCTGCTTATTTAACTTACATGCAGAGTACATCAAGAGAAACACTGGGCTGGAGGAAACACAATCTGGAATCAAGATTGCCGGGAGAAATATCAATAACCTCAGATATGCAGATGACACCAACCATATGGCAGAAAGTGAAAAACTAAAGAGCCTCTTAGTAAAAGTGAAAGGGGAGAGTTAAAAAGTTGGCTTAAAGTTCCACATTCAGAAAACGAAGATCATGGCATCTGTTCCCATCACTTCATGGCAAATAGATGGGGAAACAGTGGAAACAGTGGCTGACTTTATTTTGGGGGGCTCCAAAATCACTGCAGATGTTGACTGCAGCCATGAAATTAAAAGAAAAGAAGAAAAGTTCTGGCCTGGAGAATTCCATGGACTGTACAGTCCAGGGGGTCACAAAGAGTCAGACATGACTGAGCTACTTTCACTTCACTTCACTTCTAGAAGATTTTGATGGATTTACTGCTATCAAATGACAAGGAATTCCAGATAGACATTCTAGATTCAGACATTTCTTCACAAATCTTCATTTCTTTCAACAAGAGATAGTATTTCAAGACCACAATTTGAACTCCAGAATGCTTACTACTGAGCTAGAAATATCTCTTAAAATAATTCCCCCTTATAACTGCATCTGTGTATTTTTTTTATACTTCTTAATCATTTTGGTTGCCTGAATCTTGATTTCTAGTAAATTCCTTAGGAAAGAACAGTATCCTCTGAGCTTTTGTATGCTGATAACTTCTTAAATGTGATTTTATATTTAAAATTCAACTTTACTGAATATAAAATCGTGTTTCTTTCCCTTAAACATTTTAAATATGTTAATAGCTTTTTGACATAAAACATTACTACAAGAAGTCCAATAGTAAACTAATTTTATTTTCCTTATAATTCATATGTCCTTTTTCCCTTAGATATTCAAAGTATTTTTTATTATTTTTCTTTAAAGACCAATAGTATGAATAGAATACATCTTGTTTCTGGTCATTCTGGACCAATATTATCAAGTGCCTGCTATTTTCTTCAATGGGTATTTTCTAAACATCATTACAGAAACTTATCTTGAACGATAGATTTTGACATTTGTTCTCTTTTCTTGCCTTGGCTTCCTTTTTAGGACCTCTTATTATAAATTGTATCTTCTGTGCTTGTCTTTGATCTCTCACTTCCTTCAACAAGTTTTTCTTTAATCTTACCTTTAATTTTTCCACAGGTATTATTTGTCATTTTCATTCACTTTGTATTTCATTTACTTTAGCCTTAATTTCTAAGTGAATGGTTATTTAGATTTTGAATTCTTGAATTCTGTCATCTAGTTCTGCATTTTTATCATTCTGATATATGTACTCTCCTGTCTTACTATGGATGTGAGAATTGGACCATAAAGAAGGCTGACTGTTGTAGAGTTGATCCTTTCAAACTGTGGTGTTGGAGAATACTCTTGAGAGTCCCTTGGATTGCAAGGAGATCAAACCAGTCAGTCCTAAAAATAAATCAACCTTAAGTATTCATTGGAAGGACCAAAGCTGAAGTTGAAGCTCCAAAACTGTGGCCACCTGATGTGAAGAGACAACTCACTGGAAAAGACCTGATGTTGGGAAAGACTGATGGCAGGAGAAGGGGATGACAAAGGATGAGATGGTTGACTGGCATCACCAACTCAATGAACTTGAGTTTGAGCAAGCTCTGAGAGATGGTGAAGGACAGAGAAGCCTGGTGTGCTGCAGTCCATGGAGTCACAAAGAATCAGACACTACTGAGCAACTGAACAACAAATGACTTCTTTAATTTTATTAATATATTTTAAACATAGTACTTATAGTTGTCATATGATCTCTTTTACTTTATATAGTAACTTTGTATGAGGCTCTATAGTTCCTGTAGCTGTTGGTGGTTTGTTCCTACAGGCTTGTAACTTAAAGTATATGAGCAAACCTGTTATCTAACTTTCATCTTAAGTTTATCTGTGATTTTTGTTTTTCATTTTCATATGTAAAACTATTTATAAAATGGAAACAGACTCACAGATTTAAATGAATGGAATAATATAATATTATAGCTCCAAAATCATGAGTTATAGAAAACCATGTATAAATATTATGAAATATGTGAAAGAGCTGTATGCTGGAACCATAAGCCACTTGTGAAAAAATTAAAGATTTATGGAGCAAACTTATAGTTAAAAAGGGGAAAAGTCAAGGGAGGGATAAATTGGGAAGTTGGGATTATCATATACATAACCCTCCATTGAAATGAGGAGAAGGCAATGGCACCCCACTCCAGTACTCTTGGCCTGGAAAATCCCATGGGCAGAGGAGCCTGGTAGGCTCCAGTCCATGGGGTCGCTAGAGTCGGACACGACTGAGCGACTTCACTTTCACTTTTCACCTTCATCCATTGGAGAAGGAAATGGCAACCCACTCCAGTGTTCTTGCCTGGAGAATCCCAGGGACGGGGGAGCCTGGTGGGCTGCAGTCTATGTGGTCACACAGAGTCGGACACAACTGAAGCGACTTAGCAGCAGCAATACTATTTATAAAATAGATAACAACGTCTTCCTACATAGCACAGGTAACTTCACTCAATATTCTGCAATAATCTATAAGGAAAATAATCTGAAAATTAATTATCTACAAGTTTTTGCTTTTGAAAGCACAGAAAATATGGTAGTTTTACCCTGAAAATCAAGATTCAAAGGAAAATGGAGTGATGAGTTTCATCAAATTTCTTTCTACTTTTTTCATATTTTCTAGTTTCTCTTTCTATATGTCAGAGGTCAGAAAATATTTATTATTAAAGGTCAGACAGTAAATAGTTTCATATTTACAGTCTATATGGTCTTTGTCAAAACTACTCAATTCTTCCTTCATAGCAAAAAAAGCATGATTGAATTCCAATAAAACTTTATTTGAAAAACCAGATAGTTGTCAGATTTGGCCTACAACTCACAGTTTGCAAACCTCTGCTGTATATATCCCACTGAGAGTGATGGAGCCATCCATAATCCATGAATGCCAATGGAAACAGATGAAAAGATCTTGCAGAAAAGCCTATTTTCTCCAATCAAAGAATGAGAAAGAAGAATGTTCCCATCCCATCCCATTGGTGCTTCAGGGACCCTGAGTCAGAACCCTGTTTATAATTCCCAGTACACTAAGGCCAACAGAAATATCTCCCCTTTCCCTCTCCAAATGGGGAGGAAAAGCCACACTGTCTATCTTTGCTTAAAATTAAGCAAATATCAATCTTGTGTGCTTTCATTGACTATCCCATCTGTTTACATCGATAGAGTGTGTGGACTGGATTATGGTGAGGAGGAACTAATGAAAAGGATTCTTTAAATTTGTGTATAAAATTTTAAGCAAAAACCTGGACATTTCATGGTGAAACAAGCTAGAATCAACACAGCAAAAGTTGTGAGATTTCAACCATAGTATGGAACACTGCCTGGTTTCAGACTAGCATCTGGGATCATACAAACTAGACAGAGTAGAAACTGTAGGATTTTGAAAACTCAATTGACAATTGAACCATTTTCAACAAAACTACAACAAGATATGTATTCTAAACCTAAATACACTTATTGCTTGCTTAGATATTATATTAAAATAAAAACTAAACATAATACTGAAAACATCCAGAATAAAAGCAAAGTTTACTTGCCATATCAAAAACCAGGAAAATCCCACCTCAAATGGGAAAGACAATCAACATATGTCAATACAGAGATGAGAGAGATGTTGGAATTATTTACAAGATTTTAAAACAGCTGCCCACTTTCGCCATTACTATTCAACATAGTTTTGGAAGTTTTGGCCACAGCAATCAGAGCAGAAAAAGAAACAAAAGGAATCCAAATTGGAAAAGAAGAAGTAAAACTCTCACTATTTGCAGATGACATGATCCTCTACATAGAAAACCCTAAAGATTCCACCAGAAAATTACTAGAAATAATCAATGACTATAGTAAAGTTGCAGGATATAAAATCAACACACAGAAATCCCTTGCATTCCTATACACTAATAATGAGAAAACAGAGAGAGAAATTAAGGAAACAATTCCATTCACCATTGCAACGGAAAGAATAAAATACTTAGGAATATATCTACCTAAAGAAACTAAAGACCTATATATAGAAAACTATAAAACACTGGTGAAAGAAATCAAAGAGGACACTAATAGATGGAGAAATATACCATGTTCATGGATTGGAAGAATCAATATAGTGAAAATGAGTATACTACCCAAAGCAATTTATAGATTCAACGCAATCCCTATCAAGCTACCAACAGTATTCTTCACAGAGCTAGAACAAATAATTTCACAATTTGTATGGAAAAACAAAAAACCTCGAATAGCCAAAGCAATCTTGAGAAAGAAGAATGGAACTGGAGGAATCAACCTACCTGACTTCAGGCTCTACTACAAAGCCACAGTTATCAAGACAGTATGGTACTGGCACAAAGACAGAAATACAGATCAATGGAACAAAATAGAAAGCCCAGAGATAAATCCACGCACATATGGACACCTTATCTTTGACAAAGGAGGCAAGAATATACAATGGATTAAAGACAATCTCTTTAACAAGTGGTGCTGGGAAATCTGGTCAACCACTTGTAAAAGAATGAAACTAGACCACTTTCTAACACCATACACAAAAATAAACTCAAAATGGATTAAAGATCTAAACGTAAGACCAGAAACTATAAAACTCCTAGAGGAGAACATAGGCAAAACACTCTCTGACATACATCACAGCAGGATCCTCTATGACCCACCTCCCAGAATATTGGAAATAAGAGCAAAAATAAACAAATGGGACCTAATTAACCTTAAAAGCTTCTGCACATCAAAGGAAACTATTAGCAAGGTGAAAAGACAGCCTTCAGAATGGGAGAAAATAATAGCAAATGAAGCAACCAACAAACAACTAACCTCAAAAATATACAAGCAACTCCTCCAGCTCAACTCCAGAAAAATAAATGACCCAATCAAAAAATGGGCCAAAGATCTAAATAGACATTTCTCCAAAGAAGACATACAGATGGCTAACAAACACATGAAAAGATGCTCAACATCACTCATTATCAGAGAAATGCAAATCAAAACCACTATGAGATACCATTTCACACCAGTCAGAATGGCTGCGATCCAAAAGTCTACAAATAATAAATGCTGGAGAGGGTGTGGAGAAAAGGGAACCCTCTTACACTGTTGGTGGGAATGCAAACTAGTACAGCCACTATGGAGAACAGTGTGGAGATTCCTTAAAAAACTGGAAATAGAACTGCCTTATGATCCAGCAATCCCACTGCTGGGCATACACACTGAGGAAACCAGAAGGGAAAGAGACACGTGTACCCCAATGTTCATCGCTGCACTGTTTATAATAGCCAGGACATGGAAGCAACCTAGATGTCCATCAGCAGATGAATGGCTAAGAAAGCTGTGGTACATATACACAATGGAGTATTACTCAGCCATTAAAAAGAATACATTTGAATCAGTTCTAATGAGGTGGATGAAACTGGAGCCTATTATACAGAGTGAAGTAAGCCAGAAGGAAAAACATAAATACAGTATACTAATGCATATATATGGAATTTAGAAAGATGGTAACAATAATCTGGTGTACGAGATAGCAAAAGAGACACTGATATATGGAACAGTCTTATGGACTCTGTGGGAGAGGGAGAGGGTGGGAAGATTTGGGAGAGTGACATTGAAACATGTAGAATATCATGTAAGAAACGAGTTGCCAGTCCAGGTTCGATGCACGATACTGGATGCCTGGGGCTGGTGCACTGGGACCAGAAGGATGGTGTGGGGAGGGAGGAGGGAGGAGGGTTCAGGATGGGGAACACATGTATGCCTGTGGTGGATTCATTTTGATATTTGGCAAAACTAATACAATTATGTAAAGTTTAAAAATAAAATAAAATTTAAAAGAAAAAAAAAAAAAGAATGTCACCACAAAAAAATAAATAAATAAATAAAACAGCTATCAAAATGCTCTATGTAATTATAAACATGCTTGAAAATTAGCATATCTTAGCAAAGAATTAGAAGCTATAAAAAAGGAATTTTAGAATTAAAAAAAAAAAAAAAAAAACCAGCTACTGGAAAAAACTCTAAATGGGCTCAACATAATAATAAAATTGACAGAGGAAAGAATCAGTGAACTTGAAGGTAGATCAATAGAAATAATTCAATCAAAACAGGAAAAAAAGAAAGAAACCCTAAAACCTCAAAAATTAATAAAAAAGTCAAATGCTCAGGTGTCTATCATCCATGGGGTCACAAAGAGTTAGAAACAACTTAGCAACTAAACTACCACTCAGGTAGTCAAAATCCAATAAGGAAAGGAAAAGTGTTTTGAGCCCAATAAAATATTTGAAGAAATAGTACCTTGAAAACTTCCTAAATTTGAGAAATAAATGAAGGTAACCTAAGGAGCTCAATGACTCCAAAAGAGTTTACACAAAAAACAAATCCATGCCAAACATAAGGTCAAATTTCTGATAACTAAAAATAACAGAAATTATATTGAAAATAACCAGAAAGAAATGATGCATTACCATAAGGGAATAACTACATAAATAGCTACAGATTTATAGGTTCAACACAATCCATAACAAAATTTGAGCAGGTATTTTTGGAGAAATTGACAAGTTCATACTGATGCTAAAATCTATAAAATGCAAGAAAAACAAAAAAAAATCCTTGAAATAAAAGAAAGAATTAGGAGAACTTTCTCGATTTTAAAATTAACTATAAAACAAATCGACATAGGAATAAACATAAAGATAAATGGAAGAGTTAAGAGTACATGAATGTATGGTCAATTGATTTTTGACAAAGATACAGAGGAAGTTCAATGAAGAAAAAGATTATTTGTTGCCTGAGCCTAGATTTGAGGATTGAGATTGATGGGAGTGGCATATGAAGATTATTTGAGAGTGGTAGAAATGTTCTAAAACTAAATTGTTATCATTGCTGGAAAACTCTGTAAATTTACTCAACATCATTGAACTTCAAACAGGTGAATTATACAGTTTTTAAATTACATTACAATAAAGCTATTCTTAAAAGAGATAGATAAGAAACAAACATGAAAAGGAGATCAATCTGAGGATTCACTATTTAATTATTTTGAGTTTTAGAATCAGAAAATAGAAAAATGGAAAGCAAAATTATACTAAAGAAACAATTTTAAACAATTTCCCCAAACTGAAAGATAATATAATAAATAACATCTAAAAATAAATAAATCCTGTACCTAACATCATACTTAAAGGTGAAAGACTGAACTCTTGTCAAGCATAATCAGAAGACAAAATATAAACTCTTACTGAAATCACACTCATTATTATCACTCATCTTATAATATTATCTTATTATTATCACACTTATTATTGTTAGAAAAGACTCTGATGCTGGGAAAGAGTGAAGGCAGGAGGAGAAGGGGATATCAGGGGATGGGATGGTTGAATGGCATCACTGGCTCAAGCTCTGGGAGAAGGACAGGGAAGCCTGGGGTGCTGCAGTCCATGGGGTCACAAAAAGTCAGACATGACTAAGTGACTGAACAACAAATTGTTATCACTGTTATTCAACATCCTACTTGAGACTCTAGCCAGTGTTATAGGGCAGAAAAGAAACAACAGTTATACAGACTGGAAAGAACAAAATAAAACATATTCATTTTGAGACTTAAAAATCACAGAAGATGACTAAAAGCTGATAGAACTGAAAAGTGATTTTAGTAAGGGCATAGGATACAAAGTAAATATGCAAGAGTCTATTTAAGTTCTATACAGTAGCAGTGACCAATTAAAGATTAAAATGAATGGAATAATTTATTATAGCTCCAAAATCATGAGTTATAGAAAACCATGTATAAATATTATGAAATATATGAAAGAGCTGTGTGCTGGAACCATAAGCCACTGGTGAAAAAAATCTAAGACCTAAAAAGTTATTGACATATACCATATTTATGGAGCTTTCCAGGTGTCTCAGTGGGTAAAGAATCTGTCTGCAATGCAGGAGATGTGGGTTTGATCTCTAGGTTGGGAAGAGCCCCTAAAGGAGGGCATGGCAACACACCTTTGCCTAGAGAACCCCATGGACAGAGGAGCCCAGCAGGCTACAGTCTACAAGGTCACAAAGAGTCAGACAGAACTGAAGAAACTGAATGTGCACCGTATTTATAAATTAGAAAACCTAATGTGTTCAAGATGTCAGTTTCTTCCTGACTAACCTATTTAATGCAATCCTAATCAAAATCTCATTAAGATTTTTGCAGAAATTTACAAGATGCTTCTAAAATATGTATGAAAACACAGGACAATATTTCCTCAAAATCAGTCATAAAAGAAAGGAATACTTGGGATCTTGGCATCAAAAAGAAATATGAAGAAAAATTCCCTCGAGTAACAGTGACAGAGATCTCATGAAAATAACTGTGAAGTTGCACCAGCAAACAAAGATTTCAGATAGTAGCTATCGAACACAAAATTCCAGAGGGAAGTCTCCAAGGAAAATATGTCAGTGCTATTTTGTAAAACAAGTTCATCTTAATGAGACAGAAGTTAAGTATGTTTTACATCTCTGACATAGAGTTCAGATTAATGATACTCAGAAAAAAATAAGATGAAAAAACAATCATATATTCAAAGGAGAGAATATGATACAAAAGAAATGAAATTGTGTGAATGTGTGTGATGGTGGTAATATACACATTAAATCTTTTTTCATAGAGTAGTAAGTCTAGAGAGAAAAATTTTAAAAGTCAGGAAACAGAAGTGTAAATTTGTCATTTAGGAAAACAGCTTTAAATAAATGAAGAAACAACTAAAAAACATAAAACTGGAATTGAAGTGGGGAAGTAAGAAACTGCTATTGAATACAATAGGTATATTGTAATATGTACACCTCATAAAAATTTTCAATTAAATATTTATTAAAATTTTATAAAATGTAGCACACACATAATGCATATATTACTAGTGTACAGTTTAATAATTTTCATAAGTGTTCTTAAGTTTCAAAGCCCAGGTAAAGTCTGACAACCTCCATGAATTCCCTTATTTCTTTGTTGTTCGTTTGCTAAGTCCTGTTCAACGTTTCCTAAACCTATGGACTGCAGCAAGCCAGGCTTCTGTGTCCTTCACTGTCTCTCAGAGTTTGTTCAAACTCATTTCAGTTGTGTTGATGATGCCATCCAACCATCTCATCCTCTGTCACCCCCTTCTCCTCCTGTCTTTAATCTTTCGCAGCATCAGAGTCTTTTCCAATAAGTCAGCTCTTCACATTAGGTGGCAAAGTACTGGAGTTTCAGCTTTAGCATCAGTCCTTCCAATGAATATTCAGATGTGATTTCCTTTAGAATTCACTGGTTTGATCTCCTTGCAGTCCAAGGGACTTTCAAGACTCTTCTCCAGCATCACAATTCAAAAGCATCTATTCTTCAGCACCCAGCCTTCTTTATGATCCAATTATCACACTCATACATGATTACTGGAAAATGATAGCTTTGACCATATGGAATTTTGTCAGCAAAGTGATGTCTTTTCTTTTTTTATAGAGTCGTATCATCTGGATATCTAAGGTTGCTGATATTTCTCCCAGCAATCTTGATTCCAGCTTGTGATTTATTCAGCCTGGCATTTCGCATGATGTACTCTGCATGTAAATTATATACGCAAGTTAACATTATATAACCTTCTTGTAATCCTTTCCCAATTTGGAACCAGTCTGTTGTTCCATGTCTGATTCTAACTGTTGCTTCTTGACCTGCATACAGATTCCTCTGAAGACAAATAAGGCAGTCTGATATTCTCATCTCTTGAAGAATTTTTCACAGTTTATTCTGATCCAGACAGTCAAAGGATTTAGTGTAGTCAGTGAAGCAGAAGCAAAATTTTTTTTCTGGAATTCCCTTGCTTTCTCTATGATCCAACAAATCCTGGCAATTTGATCTCAGGTTCTTTTGCTTACTTGAAATCTAGCTTGTACATCCAGCAGTTCTTGGTTCATGAACAGCTGAAACCAAGCCCATTATATTTTGAGCATAATCTTACTGCCAGTAGCTTGAACATTCCTTGGCATTGCCCTTTTTTGGGAATGGAATGAAAATTGACCTTTTCCAGTTCTGTGGCCACAGCTGAGTTTTCCAAATTTGCTGACATATGGAGTTCAGCACTATAACAGCATCATCTTTCATCATCTTGTAGTATTTGAAGTAGCTCAGGTGGATTTCCATCACCTTCGCTAGCTTTATTGGTAGTAATGCTTCCTAAGGCCCACTTGACTTCACACTCTAGGATGTCTGGCCCTAAATGAGTGACCACACCATCGTGGTTGTATGGGTCATTAAGACTTTTTTTATATAGTACTTCTGTGTTCTTGCCACCTGTTCTTAATCTCTTCTGCTTCAGTTAGGTCCATTTCATTCCTGTCCTTTATTGTTCCTATCTTTGCATGAAATGTTCACTTGATATCACCAATTTTCTTGAAGAGATCTCTAGTTTTTTTCCATTCTATTGTTTCTCTCTTTGCACTGTTGTTTTAAGAAGCCCTTCGTATCTCCCCTTGCTCTTCTCTGGAACTCTGCATCCAGTTTGTTGTGTCGTTCCCTTTTTCTCTTGATTTTCACTTTTCTTTTTTCAGCTGTTTGCAAAACCTCCTCAAACAGCCATTTTGCCTTCTTCCATTTCTTTTTCTTTGGGATGGTTTTGTTCACTGTGTCCTGTACAATGTTAAGAACCTCTGTCCATAGATCCTAAGGCACTTTGTCTGCCAGATCTAATCACTTGAATCTATTTGTCACCTCCACTGTATAATTATAGGAGATTTGATTTAGATCTTACCTGAATGGCTTAGTGGTTTCCCCTACTTTCTTCAACTTAAGCCTGAATTTTGCAATAAGGAGCTCATGATCTGAGCCAGTCAACTCCAGTTTTTGTTTTTGCTGATGGTGATACAGCTTCTCCATCTTCAGCTACAAAGAATACAATCAATCTTTGTATCACCAAGCATCAACCACTTGGTGATGTCCATTGTGTAGAATCAACTCTTGGGTTATTGGAAAAGGGGATTTGCTATGACCAATGTGTTCTCTTGACAAAACTCTTTTAGCCATCACCCTGCTTCATTCTGTACTCCAAGGCCAAACTTGCTTATTACTCCAAGTATCTCTTGAGTTCATAGCTTTGTATTCCAATCGCCTATGATGAAAAGACTGATTTTTGTTTTGTGGGGGTGGGGGGAGGGGGTTGCTTTCAGTTCTAGAAGATCTTGTAGGTCTTCATAGAGCCAGTTAACTTCAGCTTCTTCAGCATTTGTGTTTGTGACATAGACATGGATTACAGTGATGATGTATTGTCTGCCTTGGAAATGAACCAAGGTCATTCTATTGTTTTGAGGTTGCACACAAGTACTGCACTTCTGACTCTTCCCTTGAATATGAGGGCTACTCCATTTTCTAAGGGATTCTTGCTCACAGTAGTAGATATGATGGTCATCTGAATTAAATTCACCTATTCCCAGCCATTTTAGTTCACTGATTCCTAGATGTCAATGTCTACTTTCGCTACCTTTTGTTAACCACATCTAATTTACCTTGATTTATGAACCTAACAGAAGCAGAAACTAACAGAAGCAGAAAATATTAAGAAGAGATGGCAAGAATACATAGAAGAGCTATACAAAAAAGATTTTCATGGACCAGATAACCACGATGGTGTGATCACTCACCTAGAGCCAGGAATCCTGGAATGTGAAGTCAAGTGGGCCTTAGGAAGCATCACTATGAACAAAGCTAGTGAGATGATGGAATTCCAGTTGTGCTATATCAAAAAGATGATCCTGTGTTAGTACTGCACTTAGTATACTAGCAAATTGGAAAACTCAGCAGTGGCCACAGGACTAGAAAAGTTCAGTTTTCATTCCAATCCCAAAGAAGCACAATGCCAAGGAATATTGAAACTACTGTACAATCGTACTCATCTCACACGCTAGTAAAGTAAGCTCAGAATTCTCCAAGCCAGGCTTCAAGAGTATGTGAACTATGAACTTCCAGATGTTCAAGCTGGATTTAGAAAAGGAGGAGGAAACAGAGATCAAATTGCCAACATCTGTTGGATCATAGAAAAAGCAAGAGAGTTCCAGAAGAAACATGTACTTCAGCTTTATTGATTACACCAAAGCCTTTGACTGTGTCAATCACAACAAAGTTCTTCAAGAGATGAGACTATCAGACCAACTTACCTGCCTATTGATAAATCTGAACGAAGGTCAACAAGCAATAGTTAGAACTGGGCATGGAAACAATGGACTGTTTCCAAATTGGGAAAGGCGTATATAAAGGGTGTATATTGTCACCCTGCTTATTGAACTTCTATACAGAGTACATCATGCAAAATGCTGGGCTGTATGAAGCACAAACTGGAATACAGATTGTCAAAAGAAATATCAATAACCTCAGATATGCAGATGACAACACCTTTACGGCAAAAAGTGAAGAGGAACTGAAGAGCCTTTTAATGAAACTGAAAGAGGAGAGTGAAAAAGTTGGCTTAAAACTCAACATTCAAAAAACTAAGGTCATGGCATCTGGTCCTATCACTTCATGGCAACTAGATGGGAAACAATGGAAACAGTGACAGACTTTATTTTCTTGGGCTCCACAATCACTGCAGATGATGATTGCAGCCATGAAATTAAATGACACGTGTTCCTTGGAAGAAAAGCTATGACCAATCTAGAAAGCATATTAAAAAGCAGAGACATTACTTTGTCAACAAAGGTCTGTCTAGTCAAACCTATGGTTTTTCCAGTAGTCATGTATGGATGTGAGAGTTGGACCATAAAGAAAGCTGAGCGGGGAAGAATTGATGCTTTTGAACTGTGGTATTCGAGAGGACTCTCAAGAGTCCCTTGGACTGCAAGGAGATCAAACCAGTGAATCCTAAAGGACATAAGTTTAATAATCATTGGAAGGACTGATGCTGAAGCTGAAATTCCAATACTTTGGCCACCTGACACACAGAACTGACTCATTGGGAAAGACCTTGATGCTGGGAAAGATTGAAGGCAAGAGGAGAAGGAGATGACAGAGAACAAGATGATTGGATGGCATTACTGACTTAATGGACATGAGTTTGAGCAAGCTCTGGGAGTTGGTGATGGACATGAAAGCCTGGCGTGTGCAGTCCATGGGGTCACAAAGAGGCAGACATGACTGAGCTTCTGAACTGAACTGATGAATCTAACATTCCAGGTTTCTATGCAATATTGTTCTTTCGTCATTGGATTTTACCTTCATCACCAAACACATCCACCAAAGAGCGCCATTTCCGCCTTGGCCCAGCCCCTTCATTCTTTAAGGAGCTATTAGTAATTGCCCTCTCCTATTCCCCAGTAGTATATTGGGCACCTTCTGATCTGATGGCCTCATCTTTCAATGTCACATCTTTTGTCTTTTTATACTGTTCATGGGGTTCTTGTGGCAATAACACTGGAGTGGTTTGCTGTCCCCTCCTCCTGTGGACCATGTTTTGTCAGAACTCTTCACTATACCCGACTGTCTTGGGTGGCCTTGCACAGCATGGGTCACAGCTCACTGAGTTAAGAAAGCCCCTTTGCCACAGCAAGGTTATGATCCATGAAGTATTACCTACTGGCAAATTCTGTTTACTGAGTACAAACAAAATCTGCATCCTAAATATAATGTCTTTCACATACTTAAATACATTTAGTTGGTAGGGTTACATAAGTTTGAAGAAAGAAGTCATGGAAAACCTAGTTATTTCACACAAATTAGGGATAATCACATGGAGGTTTTGGTTCTAAAAACTTCTGGAAAGAGGACTACAGTTGACCTCATTTCTGTACAAGTAAGAAATGAAACAGGCAAAATAACAAATCTAACTTTATTTTCCAGTGAAATGCCATTTAATTCCCTTTCTTTATTTCCCTAATGAAATCTTCAGTAAATTCCCCAACATTCACTAATTTCCTTTTGGAAATAAAAATTTACTTTGGAAAGCACAAATGGAAAGATAAGAGGATATGAGCATAAGAGCTACAAACCTGAGAAAAGAAGCAAACAGTCTTTCAACACATAAAAAGTCAGCTTGTTTCTATGACCACTAAATATAGAACACATATCTTAAATCACAGGCTATCAGGGGAATAAAATTATTAGACTCAAAGGGTACTACATGCCTCTATTTGACCCTGAAGTTTTCTGCTCAACAAAATTCATTCTGAAGTCTTCTTTTTCTCCAAAACATTTATTATATTTTTTACTTTGGGTAAATAATTAAACTAATTGACCCCAAACTTTTCTAAGTTTAGCGGTGGAAGTACTGCTTCTATGAAATCTCCTTGTCACCTTAGAACTTCAGGATCACCTGGCTCCTCCTCAGTGCTAGAGTTTTAATAGGTAACTGTTAACTGAATTAAAGAAATGTAGGTATGAGATGATATGAAGGAATCTATGCTCCTTCAGGTCTGGGGTCAGCTCAGTTTGAAAGATGGAAGGGATCTCTTGATACACTCTTTCAGGAAGCTACATAAAAACACACCACCAGATTATAGACAGGAAATTTGCTGTCACACTTGCTGCTTTATCCTGCCTTTCTGGCTCTCTCTGAATTCTGTCTTAAATGCAGCATCCTTGTATTCTTGAGAAAACCTGAACTTAAGTGACAGGACATAAATAGCTGGAGAGAAAAATCTAGTTCAATATAGGCCAGAGAAAATCCAAACCCCCACAAATCCCACCCTAAGTCCCCAAGCTGGAAAAGTTAGGAGCATTACATCACCAGTGATTGCTCCCATTGGCTGATTGTACCCGAAGGATCAGAACACCTGCTCCTTGTACTAACTCTGTCTTTCTCTCGCAAAGCATCGGAAACCTAGGTAGCATAGACTGTGACAAAGATCTTGGGCAAGAACAGCTTATCAGAGGGGCCTACATTTCCAGTTCACTGCTTTAACATGCAAGATGGGGTGAGCATGTCTGTGGACAGGACACAGTGAGCCCAGGAAAGAACTCTCCTCCTTGGGAAGCCTAAGATGCTAGCTTGACTAGGAGTTGAAAGAGATCCCCAGTGAGCTAAATGTGCTTGCTTTCTTCTCCCAGTGGTGCTATCAGGAAAGATTCTCATTCTAATAAGTTTTGACAAAAGCAGGCAAGGAGAGCAGGTGCCAATGAACCCAACTAGTTGGAGGCATTAGAGACACCATGGGCACCAGAGGATGGAGGTGTTGCCATGGGAACCGAGTGAAAGGTGTTTGGTGTTAGCTGGTTAGGAGGTTTGTTTTCTTAAGACAGAGCTGAACAGCTGCAAGTCATGCTCTCTGTTTTCTACTTTAGCATCAGTGGGTAAATTCCCCTGCTCTCCATCCCTCCCATTCCCAGCCTTAAATAGGATTTGAGGAATTTAATTTCTCTGCTAACATGAATAATACTTAAATATGAGACACACCAAAATCCTTTGAAAAAGGTATTTGCAGCAAATCAGGACAGTTCTAATCACAGAACTCTTTATGTTGGAGAGAAAATTGTTGCTTCAGGGTTAGAGTGGTGTTTTTTTCAGCGGGATTTGAAGACATCATTTTGAGCTGCAAAGCTCTCACCCTAGCTTGCATAAACATCTTTCCATCACGTGTTCTTTGGCATTCATACTCCAATTTTTAGAACTTGTATATCTTGGAAAGGACTCTAAAACACAGGACTGCCTAAGAAAGTGAGAGGATCTCTGATTTTGCAGATATTTTTTAAAGTCTTTTAAAGACAAAGAAGGAAGAGGAATGTTGAGTTTTAAAATATTAATTATCCAGTAGCAAGTATTATCAGAGAAGGTGATGGCACCCCACTCCAGTACTCTTGCCTGGAAAATCTCATGGGTGGAGGAGCCTGGTGGCCTGCAGTCCATGGGGTCTCGAAGAGTCGGACACAACTGAGCGACTTCACTTTCACTTTTCACTTTCATGCATTGGAGAAGGAAATGGCAACCCACTCCAGTGTTCTTGCATGGAGAATCCCAGGGACGGGGGAGCCTGGTGGGCTGACGTCTATGGGGTCGCACAGAGTTGGACACGACTGAAGTGACTTAGCAGCAGCAGCAGCAGCAAGTATTATAATTGGGGTTACCATAAATTTAGTCCTCTCCTAAGAGTTGAGGAAGACATGAAGAGGATCAAAATTAGGATTCTGGTGACCTGCCAGACTGAGGGAGCAATGGCATCTTCTAGACTTGACAGATGAATGAATAATGGAGGGGATCTGGGAGGTGTGAGCTACAGGAAACTGGAGGAGCAGGTTACAGTGGTAAGATGTTCATATCCTGATAAAGAGGGAAAGGCATATGCTGTTTCAAGCAAGACTAAGAAGGGTAACCAACAGATGCTGTAAGTGGGGTCATGGCAGTATGTAACAAGCAGAAACAGTATAACAAACATGGAAGAACAGTATCACTGAGCTTCTAAAACAGGAGTCCAGGTGCTGAAGTTAGAATTCAAAGTGCAAACTTAGTTATAGAATCAGAAGCAGGACTAGCTGAGAGTATCCATGCATAGGATTAAAACAGGGCTAGCAACCAGCAAGTTGTAATCCTACGTCACTGGGGCATCAACTTAGCATTTTTTAAATTGATTCCCAGGGTTATCGCTATACCTATAGGATGTAGTTAATGGTGGAGATTATGAGATTATTAGAGACACAAGAGAAGTAGTCCTCATTTCAGGGATACCTCAGATTACCTGTAATCAAATAGTTTGTAATTCTGCCATAAAAAATAAGCCTTTGAATTCACAGGTTTCAGTAGAACACAATTATGTACCAACCACATATACAAATCCTCAATGCAACAGAGAGAGCATAAAATAGAGATTGCATGAACTGGAATAAGTGGTGGGACTTGGAGAAGTATATCTCTGTTTCTATTTTTGTAAATGCTGCATGTATGCTTGATACATATATATATAATCTAAGAATTAAGTGCAAAAATAAAATGCATGTATTGTGTGTGCATGGATATGTAGGATTAGCTAGATAGAGAGACAATAGACAGACATAAAGACAAGGATAGTTTTATTCAGTGTGGTATCTATAAAATCATACTTTATTCTATCATTTAATATTCTTAATACATATGTTTTCTTCCTAATTGTTCTAGTTTCTAAGAGACATATGTTAAATTCATTGTGGTTCCAGTTTAATGATGATTTCTTTAAAGTTTTATCAGTCTTTGCTCTGTTTGCTTTATATAAATTGAAGCTTACTTTTAGGATTCCTGATAAATTATTTTATTATCATGTAATGATACACAAAAAGCTTATTGCTTTAAAAATCTCTACCCAGCTTTTATGTCTTTATCTCTCTTTGCTGCATCCTGAGTAATTTTCTTGGTTTCAAATTCCAGTTCACAAATTCTCTCTGTATTAAATCAGCATTTTAACCCATCTATTACATTTTTCATTTCACTGGTAGTTGATATTTTACTGTCTCCTGTCTCAGGATTACAAATGAGAAGCCCAATGTTTATCAGATTTATTTTTCCTTTGTAAATAACATATTCTTCTGCCTATGAGGTTATAAGGTTTTTGGCATTGGCATAGATGAAAAATTTTATACTGTATGACTAAATGTTTTACTGTTTTTTATTTGGTTCTTTTTTTTAATCGTTGCTCGAAATTGAAATTCTATGAGCAAATTCAAGGCATAACATTCTTAAACTCAGGAAAATTTTCTTCTACTATTTCTTTAAATCTTTTTTTTTTTTTTTTAATTTTATTTTATTTTTAAACTTTACATAATTGTATTAGTTTTGCCAAATATCAAAATGAATCCACCACAGGTATACATGTGTTCCCCATCCTGAACCCTCCTCCCTCCTCCCTCCCCATACCATCCCTCTGGGTCGTCCCAGTGCACTAGCCCCAAGCATCCAGTATCGTGCATCGAACCTGGACTGGCAACTCGTTTCTTACATGATATTTTACATGTTACAATGTCATTCTCCCAAATCTTCCCACCCTCTCCCTCTCCCACCGAGTCCATAAGACTGTTCTATACATCAGTGTCTCTTTTGCTGTCTCGTACACAGGGTTATTGTTACCATCTTTCTAAATTCCATATATATGCGTTAGAATACTGTATTTATGTTTTTCCTTCTGGCTTACTTCACTCTGTATAATAGGCTCCAGTTTCATCCACCTCATTAGAACTGATTCAAATGTATTCTTTTTAATGGCTGAGTAATACTCCATTGTGTATATTTCTTTAAATCTTGATCCTTCCCCAAAACTTTTTGTTTCTCTCTTTAAAACTTCTACCGTTTGAAAAATACGCCTTGTCTCTTTGACTATTCTGTTATAATAGCTGTCTCCATTTTTTCTCTGATTTGATTAATTTCTTACAGTTTTCTAGGTCATAAATATGGATCTTAATAATGATCATCCCAACTTTCAAGTCACATAGAAAATTATCTACTTGAAAATCATATGTTAACTTTGAAAACATATTTGTGCTACACCGTCAATCTAGGGTAATAAAACAATTCAAGGTTTTACTTAATCCCAGGCATCCAAAGTTACCAGTGACTGTTGGCTCAACAAAAACAAGTTATTTGGAGTTGGGACAGATGAGAAGGAATCTGTGTTGAGGGTAGCATTTCTCAGAGTGCTCAGCTTTCAAATCCTTGAGAATATCCTCTCTAAATCTCCCTTGCTTTTTCAAAAAGTTAATAGCAAGTATCATCAAGGATATGGAGAAATTGGAACCCTCATATATTGCTGATTGATATGTAAAATCATACAGCCATTTTGGAAAACTGTGTGATGGTTCCTCAAAAGGATAAAGAAAAGTTTTGATTTTACTCATCAATTACACTTCTATGTATATATGGGAAATTAAAACACACATGAACTCAAAACGTGTATGCAGTTGTTCAGGTAGCATTTCTCATAACAGTTTAAAGGTGTAAATAATTCAAATGTTCAAGTTATTAATGATAAGTAAAATGTGGTATGAATATTATTTAACAATAAATAAATAAACTAATAAATAAATAATAAACAACTGATGCTTGCTACAACATGGATAATCTTGTAATATGATAAGTGAAAGAATTCAACCACAAAAGACCACATATTGTATGGTTCCACCTATTTGAAATGTCCCCAATAGGCAAAACTATATAGTCAGACAATAGATAATTGGTTAATTAGGACTGTTGAAGGAATAAGAAAAATGGGAGGAAGAATGATTGTTAAAGGGTACAGCATTTTGGTGGGGGTTATTAAGAGAAATTGAAAATTGGTTGTAATAATGGTTATATAACACACTGAAAGTACAGAAAAAAAATGTACAGAATAAACGGATGAACTGGATAGTATATGATCTACATCTCAGTAAAACTGTTAATGAAAAGACTATAGATAAAACTACTTCCCTGGTAACTCACGTAAAGAATTCAACTGCCAATGCAGGAAACACAGGTTTGATCTCTGGGTTGGGAAGGTCTGCTGGAAAAGGAAATGGCAAACACATTCTAGTATTCCTGCCTGGGAAATCCCATAGACAGAGGAGCCTCATGGGCTTTAGCCATGGGATCACAAAAGAGTTGGATATGACTTGGCAACTAACCATCAACAACAGGTAAAACTAATTGGTTATAAAATGTCTGTTGTTGTTATTCAGTTGCTAAGTCACATCTGACTCTTTGCAACCCCATGGACTTGAAGCACTCCAGGCTCCCCTGTCCTCTACTATCACCCAGAATTTACTCAAATTCATGTCCATTGAGTCAGTGATGCTATCTAACCATCTAATCCTCTGTTGCCTCCTTCTCCTTTTGACTTCTATCTTTCCCAGCATCAGGGACTTTCCCAACGAGTTGGCTCTTCACATTAGGTGACCAGAGTATTAGAGTTTCAGCTTCAGCTTCAGTCATTCCAATGAATATTCAGAGTTGATTTCCTTTAAGATGGACAGGTTTGGTCTCCTTAAAGTCCAAGGAACTCTCAAGGGTCTTTTCTAGCACCACAGTTTGAAAACATCAATTCTTCAACACTCAGCCTTCTTTATGGTCCAACTCTCACATCCATATGTGACTATTGGAAAAACCATAGCTTTGACTATATGGATCTCTGTCCTCAAAGTGATGTCTCTGCTTTTTAATATGATGTCTAGGTTTGTCATAGCTTTCCTTCCAAGGACCAAGTATCTTTTAATTTCATGGCTGCAGTCACCATCTGCAGTGATTTTGGAGCCCAAGAAAAGAATAGACCCTTCTATTTGCCATGAAGTGATTGGACTGAATACCATGATCTTAGTTTTATTAATGTTGAATTTCAAGCTAGCTTTTTCACTCTCCACTTTCACCTTCATCAAGAGGCTCTTTAGTTCCTCCTTACTTTCTGCCATTAGAGTGGTATCATCTGCATATCTGAGATTGTTGATATTTCTCCCAGCAATTTTGATTCCAGCTTGTGATTCATCCAGCCCTGTATTTCACACGATGTATTCTGTGTATAAGTTAAATTAGCAGAGTGACAATAGACAACATTTTCAAACTCCTTTTCCAATTTGGAACTAGTCAGTTGTTCCATGACTGGTTCTAACTGTTAGGATAAAATAATTGCTGATTGGCCAGCAAGATGGTGGAATAGAAGGAAGGTGAACTCAAACTTTTTACAAAAACACCAAAATCACAGCTTACTGTTGAACTATCAACCACCCCGCCCACCCCCCCCCCACCCCGCACCAGCCCCCAAAAAAGAAAAAATCCTGGAACTTACCAAAAAAGATACCCTACACCCTAAAACAGAGAAAAAGCCACAACAAGATTGTGGGGAAAGGGCAATCATGGTAAAATCAAATTGTATCATGCCAAGTGAGCACCCATAATCTGGAAAATAATTAATCACAAAAGTTTTCCCACAAAAGTGAAAATCCTAAACCCCACATCAGGCTTCCAGCCTAGGGGTCCTGGGGGTCCAGGAACAGGAGAAGCCCGCTGAGAATCTGATTTTGAAAGCAAGCAAAGTTTGATTGTAGGAAATCCGCAGGACTAGGGAAAATATAAATTTCACTCTTGGAGGGTGCACATAATGTCTAGTGTGCACTAGGACTCAGGGGAAAAAGCAATGACCTCATTATAGACTGGGTTGTATCGACATGCTATTATTGGAGGGTCATCCATGGATTTGGGGGGCAACTGATGCTCATGATGGGGACAAAGACACTGGCAGTGGCAACTCTGGCAAGTATTCATTGGTGTGAGTCCTCATGGAAGCTGCTATTTTTCTCACAAGACTTGCCATATACCAAAGCCTGTAGACTCCTTTACTGGGATATCTCAGGCCCAACAACCAACAGGGCGGCAACTCAGCCCCCTCATCAGCAGAAAGGATGCTTAAAGTCTTCCTGAGCATGGGCCTGCCCACCAGAGAGACAATATCTAGCCCCACCCACCAATAGACAGGAAGTAGTTCTTCTCACCAGAAAGTCTGCACAAGCCTCTTGGACATACTCCTTCACCAAGGGGTGTCTACAAGAAGAAGTATGACCCTGCAGCTTGTGGAACAGAAACTGAAACCACAGAAAGTTAGATAAGATAAAACAGTAGAGAAATATGTCCCATAGAGGGAACGAGATAAAACCCCAAAAGAACAAATAAGCGACGTGGAAATATGCAATCTACAGGGAAAAAGAATGATAGTGAAGATAATCAAAGATCTCAGATAAAGAATGAAGGTACACATTAAGAAGATATAAGATATGTTTAATAAAGACCTAGAAGAACTAAAAAGCAATACAATAAGTGAGATGAAAAATAAACTGGGAGGAATGGGTAGCAGAGTAACTGAAGCAGAATAGGTAAGTAACCTGGAAGACAGAATGATGAAACTCTTTACCAAAGAATAGAATAAAGAAAAAAGAATGAAAAGAAATGAAAATAGTAAATAAAAAATACCTAAAGACAAATGAAAATGAAAGTATCGTGATTCAAAACCTATGGGACTCAGCAAAAGCAGTTCTTAGAGGGAAGTTTATAGCAATACAATCTTACTTCAGAGAACAAGAAAAATCATAAATAAACAACCTAACCTTTTGCGCCTAAAGCAACCAAAGAAATAAGAACAGCAACAACAGCAAAAAAAGAACCTCAAAATTAGTAAAAGGAATTAAGTCATAAGGATCAGAGCAGAAATAAATGAAACAGAGAAGAAGAAAGAAACAGAAACAGAAGAAAATGATAATGAAGATCAGTGAAACTAAAAGCTGGTTCTTTGAGAAAATGAACAAAATTGATGTGTTTAGCCATACTGATAAAGACAAAAGAGAGAGGGAACAAATCAATAAAATTGGAAATGAAAGATGAGAAGTTATAACTGACACCACAGGAACCCAAAGGACAACAAGAGACTACTACAAGCAATATGTAGTACTACAAGCCAACAAAACGAACAATTTATAAGAAATGGACAAATTCTTAGAAAGATACAATCTCCTAACACTGAACTAGGAAGAAATAGAAAATATGAATACACCAATTGCAAATAATGAAATTGAAACTGATTCAAAAAACTTGCAATAAACAAAAGTTTTCAGGACCTGATGGTATATCACAGGCAAATTCTATCATATATTTAGATAGGAGTTAATGCCCATCTTTCTGAAACTATTCCAAAAAAAAAATTGCAGAAGAAAATATTGCAAACTCATTTATGAGGCCATCATCACCCTGATACCAAAACCACACAAGATATCACAAAAAAGAAAATTACAGGCCAATATTACAGGTGAATCTAGATGTAAGAACCCTCAAAAAATTACTAGCAATCTGAATCCAACAATACATTAAAAGGATCGTACACCATGATCAAATGGGATTTAAGGTATTTTCAATTTCTGCAATCAAAAAGTGTGAAATGTCACATCACCAAATTAATGAATAAAGACTACATGATTATCTCAATAGATCCAGAAAAGGGTTTCACAAAAGTTCAACATCTACTTAAGATTAAAACTCTCCAGAACCGGAGCATAGAGGGAACCTTCATCAAAACAGTATGGTGCTGGTACAAAAATAGAAATATAAATCAATGGAACAGGATAGAAAACCCAGAAATAAACCAACACACCTATGATCAATTAATCTACGACAAAGGAGGCAAGACTACAATGGGGGAGAGATAGTATCTTCAGTAAATGTAGCTTTGAAAATTGGACAGCTTTATGTAAAATTAGAATATTCTTTAGTACCATAAAAAGTAAACTCAAAATGAATCAAAAGCCTAAATGTAAGGTCAGATACAACAAAACTCTTTTAAAAAAACATGCAGAACACCCTTTGACATAAATCACACCAATACCTTTTCCAACGTGCCTTCTGGATTGATGCAAATAAAAAGAAAAATAAACAAATAGGACCTAATTAAACTCAAAAGCTATTGTATACCAAAGGGAATCATAGGCAAAATGAAAAGACAACCCACAGAATGGGAATAAAAATTGTCAAATGATGGGACCAACGAGGGATTTGTCTCTAAAAATTGCAAACAGACCATGCAGCACATTATCAAAATAAAAAAAATAACAAAATCAAAAAATGGGCAGATGACCTAAATACTTTTCTCCAAAGAAGACAGATTGATGGCCAAGAGGCACATGAAAAGATACACATCATCACTAATTATTACAGAAATACAAATCAAAATAACAATGGGCTATCACCTCACACAAGTCAGAATAGCCATTGTCCAAAAATCTACTAACAATAGATGCTGGAGAGGGTGTCGAGAAAGGAGAATTCTCCGGCAGTGTTGTGGGAATATAAATTGGTATAGCCACTATAAAGCGTATGAAAATTCTTTGAAAAGATAAAAATAGAGCTACAATTTGATCTGACAACCCCACACCTGGACATATACCTGGAGAAAAACATGGTTTGAAAGGATACAAGCACCCCGATGTTCACTGCAGCACAGTTTACAGTAGCCAAGACATGGAAGCCACATAAATATCCACCAACAGAGGAATGGATACAGAAGAAATGGCACACATATACAATGGAATATTACTCAATCATTGAAAAGAATGAAATAATTTCATTTGCAACACCATAGAAGGAACTGGAGATTATCATACTAAGTGAAGCAACTCAAACAGAGAAAGACAAATAGCATAAGATATTGCTTCTATATGGAACCAAAAAATGATTTAAAAAATATAAAGAATGATACAAATGAAAGTATTTAGAAAATAGAAACAGATTCACAGCCTTAGAGAACAAACTTATGGTTACTGGGGAAAGGGAGAGGGAAGGGACTGATTGGAGTTTGGGTTGATGTATACGTTACTCTATTTAAAATAGATAACCAGCAAGGACCTATTGTATAGCATAGGAAATTCTGCTCAATATTCTGTAATAATATAAATGTGAAAATAATTGAAATTAACACATTGTTGTTAATCACCTATGCTCTGATATAAAATTTTCAAAAATGCTGATTGTAATAGTAATAGTTTAATTTTTCCTACAGTATACCATTTCATTTACATATATGCTATAATTTATATATTTATTTTATTGTTGATAAATATTTAACCTCTTAATACAGGGCTACTCTGGACATTTTTATGCAGATATCTGTTTACATATGTGCAACATTTTTGTAGGGTAGAAACTTAGGAATGAAATTAGTACATACTAGGTTATATGCTCTGGAGAAGAAAATGGCAACCCACTCCAGTATTCTTGCCTGGGAAATATCATGAACAAAGGAGCCTGAAGGCCCACAGTCCAGAGGGCCACAAAAGAGTCACACATGACTGAGCGACTGAGCACAAGCACAGATTACATGCATCTTTAATTTTACCAGGCATGACACCAATACCTTCTGCAATGTTGTATTTGAAGTCATATGAAAATAACTGCATTGAAACCATTTTTACTATACTCCTGGAACATTTTTTAGTCCCTGAGTTTGCACCTATGATATGAATAAGACATAAAAACCTAGCATAACAGTGAACACTGAGAACTGCTGCAAACACTGGGATAGTGAAAAGTGTATTATTGTTGACTATAAATGTATGCTTAGTTATTTCCACAAAGTGGGGAGAGCAAGAGTGAAATTCCAAGGTAACCAATGGCAAGAAACACCTGGAGTAACAGGCAAATTTGGCCTTGGAGTACAGACTGAAGCAGGGCAAAGGCTAATAGAGTTTTGCCATGAGAATGCACTAGTCATACCAACACCCACTTAAAACCACACAAGAGAAGACTCTACACATGGACGTCACCAGATGGCCAACACCAAAATCGAGTTGATTATATTCTTTGCAACCAAAGATGGAGAACCTCTATACAGTCAGCAAAAACAAGACTGGGACCTGACTGTGGCTCAGATTATGAACGCCTTATTGCCAAATTCAGGCTTAAATTCAAGAAAGTAGAGAAAACCATTGGACCATTCAGGTATGACCTAATTCAAATCCCTTATGATTATACAGTGGAAGTGACAAACAGATTGAAGGAACTAGATCTGATAGACAGAGTCCCTGATGAACTATGGATGGAGGTTTGTGACATTGTATAGGAGACAGGGATCCAGACCATCCCCAAGAAAAAGAAATGCAAAAAAACAAAGTGGCTGTCTGAGGAGGCCTTACACATAGCTATGAAAAGAAGAGAAGCAAAAAAAAAAAAAAAAGGAGAAAATGAAAGATATACCCATCTGAATGCAGAGTTCCAAAGAATAGCAAAGAGAGATAAGAAAGCCTTCCTCAGTGATCAGTGCAAAGAAATAGAGAAAAACAACAGAATGGGAAAGACTAGAGATCTCTTCAAGAAAACTAGAGATACCAACAGAAATTTTTACACAAAGATATGCTTAATAAAAGACAGAAATGGTATGGACCTAACAGAAGCAGAAGATATTAAGAAGAGGTGGTAAGAATATACAGAAGAACTGTACATAAAAGATCATCATGACCCAGATAATCACGATGGTGTGATCACTCACCTAGAGCCAGACATCCTGGAATGTGAAGTCAAGTGGGCCTTAAGAAGCATCACTGTGAACAAAGCTAGTGGAGGTGACGGAATTCCAGTTGAGCTATTTCAAATCCTAAAAGATGACACTGTGAAAGTGCTGCACTCAATAAGCCAGCAAATTTGGAAAATTCAGCAATGGCCACAGGACTGGAAAAGGTCAGTTTTCATTTCAATCCCAAAGAAAGGCAATGCCAAAGAATGCTAAAACTACTGCACAATTGCACTCATCTCACACACTAGTAAAGTAATGCTCAAAATTCTTCACGCCAAGCTTCAGTAATACGTGAACCATGAACTACCAGATGTTCAAGCTGGTTTTAGAAAAGGCAGAGGAACCAGAGATCAAATTGCCAACATCCGCTGGACTATCGAAAAAGTAAGAGAGTTCCAGAAAAACGTCTATGTCTGCTTTATTGACTATGCCAAAGCCTTTGACTGTGTGGATCACAAGAAACTATGGAAAATTCTTCAAGAGATGGGAATACCAGACCACCTGATCTGCCTCTTGAGAAATCTGTAAGCAGATCAGGAAGCAACAGTTAGAACTGGACATGGAACAACAGACTGGTTCCAAATAGGAAAAGGAGTACGTCAAGGCTGTATATCGTCACCTTACTTTTTTAACTTATATGCAGAGTAAATCATGAGAAACCCTGAGCTGGATGAAGCACAACTGGAATCTAGACTGCCAGGAGAAATATCAATAAGCTCAGATATGCAGATGACACCACCCTTATGGCAAAGATTGAAGAAGAACTAAAGAGCCTCTTGATGAAAGTGAAAGAGGACAGTGAAAAAATTGGCTTAAAACTCAACATTCAGAAAACTAAGATCATTGATCCAGTCCCATCACTTCATGGGAAATAGATAGGGAAAGAGTGGAAACAGTAGCAGACTTTATTTTTCTGGGCTCCAAAATCACTACAGATGGTGACTGCAGCCATGAAATTAAAAGACGTTTACTCCTTGGAAGGAAAGTTATGACCAACCTAGATAGCATATTCAAAAGAAGAGACATTACTTTGCCAAGAAAGGTCCGTCTAGTCAAGGCTATGGTTTTTCCTGTGGTCATGAATGGATGTGAGAGTTGGACTGTGAAGAAGGCTAAGCACTGAAGAATTGATGCTTTTGAACTGTGGTGTTGGAGAAGACTCTTGAGAGTCCCTTGGACTGCAAGGAGATCCAACCAGTCCATTCTGAAGGAGATCAGCCCTGGGATTTCTTTGGAGGGAATGATGCTAAAGCTGAAACTCTAGTACTTTGGCCACCTCATGCGAAGAGTTGACTCATTGGAAAAGACTCTGATGCTGGGAGGGATTGGGGGCAGGAGGAGAAGGGGACGACAGAGGATGAGATGGCTGGATGGCATTACTGACCTGATGGACGTGAGTCTGAGTGAACTCTGGGATTTGGGGTATCTCTTCACTGCTGCTTTATTTTTCTGGGCTCCAAAATCACTGCAGATGGTGACTGCAGCCATGAAATTAAAAGATGCTTACTCCTTGGAAGGAAAGTTATGACCAACCTAGATAGCATATTAAAAAGCAGAGACATTACTTTGCCAACAAAGGTCCATCTAGTCAAGGCTATGGTTTTTCCAGTAGTCATGTATGGATGTAAGAATTGGACTATAAAGAAAGCTGAGCACTGAAGAATTGAGGCTTTTGAACTGTGGTGTTGGAGAAGACTCGTGAGAGTCCCTTGGACTCCAAAGAGATCCAACCAGTCCATCCTAAAGGACAGTCTTGAGTGTTCATTGGAAGGACTGATGCTGAAGCTGAAACTCCAAAACTTTGGCCACCTGATGCAAAGAACTCATTTGAAAAGTCCCTGATGCTGGGAAAGATTGAAGGTAGGAGAAGAAGGGGACGACAGAGGATGAGATGGTTGGATGGCATCACTGACTCAATGGACATGAATTTAGCAAACTCCTGGAGTTGGTGATAGACAGGGAGGCCTGGTGTGCTGTGGTCCATGGGGTCACAAAGAGTCAGACATGACTGAGTGACTGAACTGAACTGATGAAAAAAAAAATTTAGAATTTACATTATAAACAGAAATAAAGAGTAAACAGTATTATGTGCAGCAAAAAGTGTCAGTTTT
This sequence comes from Bos indicus, assembly GCF_029378745.1. Classification (NCBI taxonomy): domain Eukaryota; kingdom Metazoa; phylum Chordata; class Mammalia; order Artiodactyla; family Bovidae; genus Bos; species Bos indicus. The sequence goes on from NC_091783.1 coordinate 19,195,442, forward strand.
TTTTTCATGTATGCTATATAAGTTTGCATAACCAAGGGAAAGAAGAAATGGAGAGTGAAATATATTAAGTATGGAAAAGAATTATTAACAAAATGAAGTTCCAGAGAAACTCCCAGATAATAAGAACAAGAGTACAGGTAAAGGGGAAGCTGTTGAAATGATGAGTAGGGGCATGCGGTCTTCCAAAATGACAGCTAAAAAGGAGGTGAGGAAAAGTGAAGAGATATTGAGATGGAAGGTGGGATTTACATGTATTAGGTACACTAGTCTACACCTACACAGAAAAGCTCTAGTAACAAACTTGTAGAATATTGGAATTAAGACTCTTTTAAAGGTTTTTCTCAGCTGATCTCATTTATTTTAATAGACTATCTTCTGGTGCAACTCAGGATCCACTTCTTCTCTGGAGGTTTTGTTCTACCAGTACAGCCTACATGAAAAGAGAATTTTAAAATTATAGTTTATGTTTAGTTCATTAGTTGCTGTTTTACTGTCTTGGACAAGAGTCTTAACTTCTCTGATGAGAAAGGTAGTAATATCTTACTGAAATCTTAGTAGAGTTGATTGATGAGGTAACATGAAAGCATATTGTAAATGCTATAGCACGAAGCATATATGAAGTCATTTTTTTTATGGCCTACCGTCTGACCCTCTCTTCATCCTTTTTAATGAGATGTTGCATTGTTATCCAAGTGTTTTACTTATATAAACATAGTCCTCCGAACAAGAGGAGCCTCTTATAGGTTAGCAATTCAAGTGAAACTGTTTGACTGATTGACTTGATAACCATGGCAAAGATGGAGCTGAAAGTGTGAAAGCACAGATTGTCACATAATATCCAGGCATCCTGTACTCTACAATGATCCACACTGGTACACCGAGAATAATCAGGTCTTAAAAATACATTGAGATGTCACATTACCAAATGATACAAGTCGCATTCAAAAGGACCATGCATTTTAATTAGACACAAAACACACGCAGATGTAAACTTTTTTTTAAATTCAAGAACCACATAATAAAGAAATTGGTATAGGAAATGGAACAAAGCTATCATTTTGTGCTGAATTTGAGATGAGTTCTAAAGCAGTGGTTCTTCAAATTTTATTTAGATTGCATTCCTATTTTCCAAACCTAAACAGACCATCTCTCACTGAAGTACAGGATTGTATCTCAGTGTTCAGGGCTTCACCTCCTTCTTCCAACTCCTTCTCCCCATTCATAGCAATCTAACAGAAGACTTTGAGACACCTCTGAAGAAGCTGGTGGTTCCACTGAGAGAATTGGAAAGACTGAATTACGAGGAAAAGAGGAGAAAGCTAAGAGAGTTTCAGTATTTGAGAAGTAGACAATAGGGGGAAAACAGTGCAGTGACACTGAGCATTCCTGCTTCCTTGGAGCTGGGGATTGATAAGGTACCTGTTGTAGACAATGGGAGTAAATAGCCTGGAGATCCATGGAAGAGTTCAGCTATGGATTGTTTTTAATCTTATGTGTAAGAATTCTGCTAATTAAAAATCCCCAATAAATAGATCAATAGACTTCATTGTATGATCTATATTTGTCCCTACAGAATGCCTGATGCAATGTCTTCTTGTTTTCTTTAATTAATGTTCTGTGATTCACCACATATTTCTGAGGAGACAGTCTCACATAGATAATTGATCCATGCGTGACTCACAGACGTCACTGCCAGAAAACTAGCTCTCTCGTCCCAAACACAAGCATGGTGAGATGTCAGTGATTCAGAGCTATAAAAAGTAGCTCCTCATTGCAAAGGTTTGGAGTCTCCTTCCTTAAGCAATGTTTCTTGAATCTGGAAATAATAGTGAAAAAGTAAAAACTGAGCTTTTCTGGAAGGTGAGAGGTAGGAGAGCAAGAAGAAATCCTTTATACTCTGTGAGCGGGTATCTGTGTATGTTTTTATAAGTGTTTGCACGTTTGTGTATGTCTGTGGTTTAAGTTTTAAAGGAGGCAAAATGGTGGATATGCTGCATGGACGTTCATCCTCCCAGCTTAGCAAGATAATTCACTCAAAGTAAAGAGAAATAAATAGGATAATTTGGGAAGCTTATTTCCCTTCAACTGTGAGAAGATTGAGTTACTTATGATGTCATGTCAGATCATCACAAGATTTTTTGAGGTTATGGAGGAGCTGATGCAATGTCTTCAAGCACCTTTTCTGTTCTTTAATTTTAGCTGGCTCTGGTGAAAATTTAGCTCATAGGGACTAAGGGTGTGTGAATATATAAATTTATACACACACTTAGGCACACATACATGCCAAAGCAAATGCACAGTCTCACTCAGATTACTACACATGAGGCTGTTGATTTGTAGATTTCTTAGTAATGGCCGTGCATTTGTCCCAATACTAGTGGAGAAGAAAACTAAACCAACCCACACTGGAAAATAAATGAACTTTACTGAAAATGATATACAATTTCAGCAGAATAAACATTATATACCTACACACAAGGAAAAAAGAAAGTGAAGCAAAGAGCTCAGTATTTCTCAGTCCTGTGATTTAAAAAGAAAATTCTGGAATTCTCAGTATAAAACCCCTCATGGGGGTTTCCCCCCTGGAATAAAACAAATGGTAATAGCCTGCATTATTTCTGTCCTTGGAAGATGGAAGTGAGGAAAATCTTAATGAGTTTTAATTGTGGGTGGTGATGGTAAGAGGTGAGTAGCAGAGACCTTGCATGCGAAGTCATTCCTCCAGCTAGAAAACCTATGTGTGAGAGCTAAAATAGAAGAGAATATTTTTGTTTATTCTCAACAGTTAATTAGAAAAGAAAGTGAATCTCATTTAAAAAATAATCATTTTTTTTCTCTAATTAGTAGGAGGAAAGGAAGATCATACTAGATAAGGTGAATAGATGGTCATCAGTGTCTTTCAATTCCAAAAGAAGAGGTCAAAGTCTTCCAGTGTTCCTTTGAAATGTCAAAATTCAACCTTAATAATACTGGCCTCAGGAAGGCAGCTCTGCATACGAAAAGAAGCTAGAAAACTGCCAGTCAGGTTTACTTCTGTCTGACTGAGTCAATGTGCACAAGGGCAGGCAAAGCTTCTTTGTTGAGAGTAGGAGATTGAATTTACAATATCTTCACTTATTCAAACTAAAAGAAGAGGGGCAGTCGTGGGAATTAGTGATTAGTGTAAATTATTGAACACTCTTGAAAATTTCATTCCAGAATGTCTATCCATACTAAGAGTTAGAGGAACACTAAAAGACATGCTATTTTATGAAATAGGTTCATGGACTAACTGGAGATATGTTTTTTTAAAAATGTGTTTTATTGCATTAAAGTATTGGGGCATGAGTCAATCCAGCAAATGACTGACTGTTGGAAACTTAGTTTATAAATGATTAGATAATAGTTATTGTCTGAGCATTTATCAGTTGAATGTGTGTTGACTGGAGCAAATCATAAGCTTTTCTAGATAAAAATGCACGTTTCAAATCTTGAGTGTTTTGTACATGACGTGTGCTGAACTGTGCCCCTTCCCAAAATTCACATGTTGAAGTTCTATCTCTCAGGATTTCAGAATGTTACTATATTTGGAGATAAGATCTTCAAAGAGGTACTTAGGTTAAAATTAGGTCTTTAACATCAGCCTTAATCCTATGACTAATTCCATATGAAAAGTGTCTTCATAAGAAAAAGAAATTCCACACGGACACGTTTAGAGGGTGACTCCATGCAAAGATACTGAGAGAAGACAGTTATCTACAAACCAAGACAGAGGCCTCAGAAGAAACCAGCCACGCAGGCACCTTGATCTGAGACTTCCAGCCTCTAAAAACTGTGGGGAAATAAATTTCTGCTAAGTCACCCAGTCTCTGGTACTTTTCAATGGCAGCCTATTACGGACTGAATGTTTATGTCCCACACACTACATATTGAAGCCCAAGCTCTAGTGTGACTATACTTGCTGATGGTCCCTCTAAAGAAGTAATTAAGGGTAAATGAGTTCATAAAGGTGGAGCCTTGATCTGACAGTATTAGTGTCATTTTAAAAAGAGACATCAAGAGAGTTCTCTCATGCTTTCTCTGAGCACTTAACAACAACAGCAAAATAGAGGGCATGGGGGCACACACTAAAGTGGCAGCCACCTACAAACCAAGAGTCAGAATGAAACCTACTTTGCCAGTACTTTGTTCTTGCACTTCCCAGCCTTCGAAATGTAAGAAAACATTTCTGTTATTTAACCATCCAGTCCATAGTATATTGTAATGGCAGTCTGAACAGACTAATATACAGCTTAACAAATTAATACATGCTATGCAAAAGTTATGTTTCTATCTTATGTTTACCATGAAGGTCTGGAAATGGGAATTATAGTCATATATATCCTATGACACTGAGATCCAAAAAATTTTGCTGTAATGTCCTTACTCTCAAGGAGATTTTAGAGTAGAACTGAAAATTGACCATAAATTTTTAATAATTCACAATAATTTCAATTGTTTATATATATTTAACTATACTTCACATTTATAATTATTAACATTAATCCATATTACAATACATTTACATTTTTATTGACTTTTCAAGACATTTGTATAAGTTAGTTATCTCAATCACATCTCTCAGAAACCTGGGACAAAGATGCAGAGCACAACATTTGCATTGTACCTATGGAAACCTAAATTTGGAGAGGCTAACTAACCTGCCCAAAAGGTTATATAGGTAAGAAGGATATCCATCCACTAGCAACAGTAGTTACATAAAAGGGAAATGAGAACCTTGTAGAGAGGACTTTGGTTATGCCCATAAGGTTTAGAATCTTTTCAGGGTGATCTTGTTTAATTATCACTTATGTAACTATAAGAATTTTTAAAAAAAAAAAAGTTATTCAAGACAACAACGTAACCAGAAAGTTCAGTTCCCTTCAGTCACTCAGTCATGTCTGGCTCTTTGTGACCCCAAAGACTGAAGCACACCAGGCTATCTTGTCCATCACCAACTCCTGGAGTTTGCTCAAACTCATATCCATCAAGTCGCTGAGCCTATCTAACCATCTCATGCTCTGTCATCCCCTTCTCCTCCTGCCTTCCATCTTTCCCAGCACCAGGGTCTTTTCCAGTGAGTCAATTCTTCACATCAGGTGGCCAAACTATTGGAGCTTCAACTTCACTGTCAGCCCTTCCAGTGAATATTCAGGACTGATTTCCTTTGACCTCCTTGCAGTCCAAGGGGCTCTCAAGAGTCTTCTCCAACACCACAGTTCAAAAGCATCAATTCTTCAGTGTTCAGCTTTCTTTATAGTCCAACTCTCACATCCATACATGACTAATGAAAAAACCATAGCTTTGACTAGACAGATCTTTGTCGGCTAAGTAATGTCTTTGCTTTTCAATGTGCTATCTAGGTTTATCATAGCTTTTCTTCCAAGGAGCAAGCGTCTTTTAATTTCATGGCTGCAGTCACCATATGCAGTGATTTTGGAGACCAAGAAAATGAAATCTCTCACTGTTTCCATTGTTTATCCATCTATTTGCCATGAAGTGATGGGACTGGATGACATGACCTTAGTTTTCTAAATGTTGAGTTTTAAGCCAGCTTTTTCACTTTCCTCTTTCACTTTCATCAAGAGGCTCTTCAGTTCCTCCTTGCTTTCTGCCTTAAGGGTGGTGTTATCTGCATATCTGAGGTTATTGATATTTCTCCTGTCAACCTTGATTCCAGCTTGTGCTTCATCCAGAACAGCATTCACATGATGTAGTCTGCATAAAGATTAAATAAGCAGGGTGATAATATATAGCCTTGATGTACTCCTCTCCCAACTTGGAAACAGTCCATTTCTCAATGTTTTCATGGCCAGTTCTAACTGTTGCTTCTTGACCTGAATGCAGATTTATCAGGAGTCAGGAAAGGTGGTTTGGTATTCCCATCTCTTTCAGAATTTTCCACAGTTTGTTATGATCCACACTGTCAAAGACTTTGGCATAGTCAATAAAGCAGCAGTAGATATTTTTCCAGACCTCTCTTGCTTTTTTGATGATCCAATGGATGCTGGAAATTTGATCTCTGGCTCGTCTGCCTTTTCTAAAACCAGCTTGAACATCTGGAATTTCACAGTTCACGTACTTTTGAAGCCTGGTTTAAGAATTTTGAGCATTAGTTTGCTAGCGTGTGAGATGAGTTCAATTGTGCAATAGTTTGAACATTTTTTGGCATTGCCTTTCTTTGGGATTGGAATGAAAACTGACCTTTTCCAGTCCTGTGGCCACTGCTGAGTTTTCCAAATTTATTGGCATATTGAGCACAGCACTTTAACAGCATCATCTTTTAGGACATGAAATAGCTCAACTGAAATTCCATCATCTCCACTAGCTTTGCTCGTACTGATGCTTCCCAAGGACCGCTTGATTTCAAACTCTAGGATGTCTGGCTCTAGGTGAGTGATCATACCAGAAAAGTGAGTATTAAAACAGGGAATAGATCCAGCTTTTGAACCCTGGATCAATCTTATATTAATACATTTAACAGGTCAATTTGAGTCCCATTTGCTTTCTTCAAAATGACATTGTCAACATTTTTAACTTGACTCTGAACATGGAAGAACATTCCTTCCAATCCCTCTCTATATGTTCAACTTGTGGAAAATGTTGACTCTTAATTCAGCCATGGATACAAATATTGCCTTGGGGATTAGAGTAAGAAGGAGAATAAAATAACTGTGTTACTGTCTGTTCTGGTTACTCTTTGTTCTGTAGCATTGAGACAGAGGAGAAGATCTACACCATGCATTTCCACACAAACTTTCTGAATTCCAAGTAATTCACGCTCTTCAATATTAACACATCATCAAAGACAATTCTCAGTCCAAGTCTAAGAAACATTCAACACATGCCTAAGAAAAGTGTAGATGTTCACTGGACTTGGACTTTCAGCATTTAGTGAACTATCAACAGCAATCCACATGAGAAGGAAAAAAGAAAGTAGGCAATTATTCTCAAGTGAAGGTTAGCACCTGAGATTTTTAACTGTGCTGTACATTAGAGGATTTAGAATTGGTTCTCAAATCTAGCTGAAATTAAAATCGAAAGAGGGGCTTTAAAGAAATTCAGATTCCAAAATTCTGGACAAGATAAAAGCATTTTAGACCCAGATACAATATTATCCCAGTGATACCATGCATGAAGAAATGCTTAAAAAAAAGCGACCAAATAAAAATAAATCAAGACAAAATCTCAAGATAAGGGAAAACAAAAGTCTCAATGTAAGAATAAATATTGAGCAATGTATAATAAATCAAACTGAATATCAATAGTATAAAAGAAAATCGTAATAGAAGTTCTCAGCAAGAATTACTGAAGCAGCTCAAGATATAGTGTAAAACTAAAAATTCTAAACCATCAAAACAAAATCCGAGCAAAGAGTTAAGAAACCAAAATGTGCTTTGGATGTCTTCTTCACAGCGATGGTGAATAAAGGTACAGAAAAGTAAAAATAGAGATTCCATAGTCCAACTACACATCTAATGCAAACTGTCTTGCAAAAGAATCCAGAAATCTGAGTTTTTGTTCAACTTGCCTGTGATTCTGATGAAGTATTGTCAGGCAGGCTTTTGGGAACCACTGATTTAGAGGATAGTTTCTGAAGCCAGAAGTAAACATGCATGCTATCCGTGCTTTGGCTCCTACTGTCTACATTTCTAGACAACTGTAGGCAAAACCACTTCCTCTGCCTTAATTCCAATTCTTTTAGGTGGAACTTATATAACACAATGAAAAAGACTGCTGAGAGACTGATCCTGGAGATGCTGTGTACTTGACTTTGATTTTTTTGGAAAAATATGAATTGTATTAGATAAACTATAACATCAGTTCAGTTCAGTCGCTCAGTCGTGTCCGACTCTTTGTGACCCCATGAATCACAGCACACCAGGCCTCCCTGTCCATCACCAACTCCAGGAGTTCACCCAGACTCACGTCCATAGAGTCAGTGATGCCATCCAGCCATCTCATCCTCTGTTGTCCCCTTCTCCTCCTGCCCCCAATCCCTCCCAGCATCAGAGTCTTTTCCAATGAGTCAACTCTTTTCATGAGGTGGCCAAAGTACTGGAGTTTCAGCTTATAGAGCTTCAAATTTAAATGAATTTATAAGGAATCATGTTATATTTAGGAATGATATTTAGGGGAAACTGTAGAATTTTGTTCAGGAAACAATCAGAAACTCATCATCTGGATAATTTGGCAATAGATATTTGGATTGGAGGCAGGAAACATGACATTATTTCTCCAAGTTTCTCCTGATCCTATAATGCTTTCTTCATCCTAGACACATAATAAGCACATGTATTTTTAAATAAGGGAGTGAGTCAATGAAAACAAAGTTCCTTGGGTGTATCTTGGGAAATGCAAGATGAAATCAAATCAGAAATGAAATAGTTTATTGCTACTATTGTCTGGTAACCACTGACTGAGAGGTCAAATCTTAAATTTGAATGTCTAGAATAAATGAATCTAAACGGGTTTCTCAGAAGGCTTACTGAAAACAAAATATAAAAGAAACAGTGACAAGGGGAACAGAGGGCAGAATGAATAAAAAGTGGAGGGGAAGTTTTATGGTAATTTTATAGTCATAAAGTCATCAAATTTCAGGTTTGACAGGAACCCTAAAGGTTATTCCTGCCAATCACACATCTCATACTAGAAAATCCTAATTTTTTTCCCCTCCAGTGAGCTGACTCAATACCTCTGAAGATTCTACTTTTCCTCCTTGGAAAGTTCTAACTGTAAAATGTTTCCTTTTTAGAACTTTATCTTATCTCTTTGACATTTCCTCTCCTAGCATCTATTTTTCACATGGACTTTTGATGGCATAGTTTTATCTCTTGTCTACATGTCAGATTTACACATATACACATGTCCACAGAATCTTCTAGTGTTCTATTTAAATCTATAAAAGAGATTTCTAATTTTCTCAGAAGTTTTTCAAATCAGGGTTCTTAACTCCTGATTTCCTTCTTCTAAACTTCAAATTTGGGTAATCAGAATTGTTTGGTGACCTTAGAAGAGAGGTAGTTTAACATTATCCTTGTTTCTAATGTTTTTCTTGGATGATTATTTCCCAGAACCAGTGTGGATCTTCTTTTGGTAGATTCTATCATGACTTCTGCTTCCTTGATGGCTCAACAGTAAAGAATCCTCCTGCAAAATCAAGAGACACGGGAGTTATGTGCTTGATCCCTGGATCAAGAAGGTCCCCAGGAGTAGGAAATGGAAATCCATTTCAAGTATTCTTGCCAGGGAAATCCCATGGACAGGGGAGCCTGGAGGGCTACAGTCCTTGGGATTGCAAAAGAGTCAGACATGATTTAGCGACTAAACAACACACAAAACAACAAACAAAATTATGACAAGTATACTGTGCAGTCAATATGCATGCCATAAATATTTTTTCAGCTAATATCTAAAATTTTCATGCAAAAAATATTCTATATCTTAGTATAAGCCATTCATGTAATTATCCAGGGTAGAACCTTGGGTCAGACCATTAACAACTTTCTCCAAAATTTGCATTAATCCACTTATCAGTATTTATTTATGATTTTATAATCCATTACTTATCTAAGTAATAAGCTATGTAACTATTTCATTTTTTATTATTCACAAAAGAGACTTTGCCAAATGCCCTGTTAAAAGACAGGTATTTCAAAGCTACCTGATTCACCCCATATAACAGACCAGTAGCAGAGAAAAATTATGCCTTGATTTTTTTTTTTCTCCTTGGTAAATTCATATTGGGTTCCATTGTTTTGAATTTTTCTATTGCTATGTACTCTCAAGTCATCTTTTTACTATCCTTTTATAAAACTTGCTGAAGGTTGATAAAAAGTTCATGAGTAGTTGAAGAAATTACCCTCTTCTTCCTTTGGAAAACAGTCATTTGAGCAGAGATCCACCTGCAATGCAGGAAACTCAGGAGACATGGGTTCAATCCCTGGGTAGGAAAGATCCCCTGGAGAAGGAAATGGCAACCCACTCCCCTGTTCTTGCCTGGGAAATCCCATGGACAAAGGAGTCTGGTGGGCTACAGTCCAATGGGGTCACAAAGAGTTGGACACAACTGAGTGACTAAGCACATTCTCTATTATATCCTTTATTCTCCAAAGTCCCTCAAAGAACACTGAGCACCTTGTTTGAAACTTTATTTAAGATCCTAAAATATATTAGTCTAAGTTGCCAGTCTTAAGTTTATATAAGAAAGCAAGATGTTTTACAAAATTCCTTCAGCAACTATGTAGGCATCGGTCATTCTTATTGCACCCTCCCATGTCAAAGACAATTGTCTTCAATGCAAAATGTAAAATCTAATAGAAGTTGCTAATTTCTACTTTGTTTCCAGTATCCATCCATATGAAAAATATATATACATTACAGCTTAGTTCTCATCAGTACATATGTACTCCTGGATAGCATGATGGTCTTTGAACTTTTACTTCAAACAGATTTTGCAGAGTTTGATTAATTTTAGTCTTTATGGGAATATTATCTCAAGGACGAGTGAAATAACCACACAGTTGCTTTTTTGACTAGGATCCTTATGAGATAAATTCAGGTCAGCATCTTATTAATCACTCCACCACCCTGACAGAAAGACACCAATGGTTTACTTGGTCCCTGGGGATTTCAGTTAGTTCAAAACAAGTGCCTCCATACACCCAAAGGGTCTGGCGGTTTCTCTTTCCCCACTGCCTATTTGTTAAAGGTTTCTTGGGAAAAGTTAAGATTAAAGTATAACACTTCTCAACTGACATATTACCTCAGAAACTCAGGAAACTCATATCAGTAAATATGCCCTTCCTTCCTATGTCTAGTACTTTTTTGTTTAATGAAATAAATTAGCAAAACCAGCATTTACTTTGTGATCAAGATATCTCCTCTCAAGTTTGATGCTGCAGTTGGCCATCGTGGGTCGTGCTGGGATCTGTTCCTAGTTAACATGTCTGAATCATTGGAAGTATGATGGGAGATCTAAAGGGAAATGGCAACCCCAGGCAAAATAACTAATGAGACAATGTAGTTATGGAACCTGATATATTAGAAAGGAAAAAAGAGGCTGATTTCTGACTCTGCTGGCAGTGCGAACTCAATGGTATTTGAGGGTTTGGTAATACGTCATATAACTTATTCCAAACAGTCCTCTTCCAAAATCTATATTTAAACTTTCAAGGAAAATATGTAGAAAATATGACAAGAATCGGAACTCAAATTTGAATGTAATTTAGCAACCCAAAATATTGTTTATATATTATTTCAGGTATGTCAGCAAAAATATCAGGCAACAACCCAGAAGAAACAAATTCGCTTATTTTTTAGGATAATGATAACAATGCTAATTCTCCAATTTATTTCAGTTCTTCTGATTTCTTTTTTTTTTTAATTAAGGTAAATTTATTATTTTTTTCAGCAAAACTGAGATTATAATTGGGGTTTTATTAAACAAATAGATTAATTTTAGAAGAATTTATATGTAAGTCATTTCAATCTGTTAAACCATATACACAGTTACTCTTATGTTTATTTAGGTCTTAGTTTTCCTCTGTAGTGTTTTATAGTTTTCATCATATAAATATTGTGCATCCTTAATTAGGTCATGTTTTTAATCCTATTATAAGTAGTACTATCTAAATATTTTATTTCTAATTATTTACTGACAAGAAAGAGAAGAGAAATTCTGTAAATATATGCACAGACACACATACTGTCTCACATATAACCTTCTTAAACCTGCTTATTAGTCCTAGTAGCTTTTTTGTAAAAACTTGAAGATTACCTCTATAGACAATAAAGTCTGCAAATAAAATTTATTTTATTTATTTTTAAATTAAGTTACCTTTTGTTTCTTTACCTTGCCTATTGAACTAACTAGAACCTCCACAATTTAAATTGGAAAGTTGTAAGCAGACATTCTTATTCTTCATTAAAAAAAAAAAAAAGATTGTCTTTCTACATTAAATGTGAAGTGAGCAACAGATTATTTTTGGATATGCCTTGAGAATATTACCTTTTTAAAAATTAATTAATTTGCTTTAATTGGAGGCTAATTTCTTAACAATACTGTGGTGGTTTTTGCCATATATCAACCTAAATCAGCCATGGGTGCACATGTGTCCCCCATCCTGAACCCCTGTCCCACCTCCCTCCCACCCATCCCTCTGGGTTGTCCCAGAGCACCAGCTTTGAGTGCCCTGCTTCATGCATTGATATTGCCCTGGTCATCTATTTTACATATGGCAATATACATGTTTCAATGATATTCTCTCAAATTGTCCCACTCTTGCCTTCTCTCACATAGTCCAAAAGTCTGTTCTTTACATCTGTGTCTCTTTTGTTGTCTTGCATATAGGCTCAACATTATCATCTTTCTAAATTCTATATATATGCATTAATGTACTGTACTGGTGTTTCTCTCTGATTTACTTCATTCTGTATAATAGGCTCCAGTTTCATCCACCTTATTAGAACTGACTCAAATGTGTTCTTTTTTATAGCTGAGTAATATTCCATTGTGTATATGTACCATAGCTTTCTTATCCATTCATCTGCCAATGGACATCTAGGTTACTTCCATGTCCTAGATATTGTAAACAGTGCTGCAATGAATACTGGGGTGCATGTGTCTCTTTCAGTTCTGGTTTCCTCAGTGTGTATGCCCAGCAGTGGGATTGCTGGGTGGTATGGCAGTTCTATTTTCAGTTTTTTAAGGAATCTCCACACTGTTCTCCATAGTGGCTGTGCTAGTTTGCATTCCCACCAACAGTGTAAGAGGGTTCCCTTTTCTCCACACCCTCTCCAGCGTTTATTGTTTGTAGACTTTTTGATGGCAGTGATCCTGACCAACATGAGATGGTACCTCATTGTGGTTTTGATTTGCATTTCTCTGATAATGAATGATGTTGAGCATCTTTTCATGTATGTCTTCATTGGAGAAATGTCTGCTTAGTTCTTTGGCCCATGTTTTGATTGGGGCATTTACTTTTCTGGAATTGAGCTGCATGACCTGCTGGATACTTTGGAGATAATTCTTTGTCAATTGTTTCACTTGCTATTATTTTCTCCCATTCTGAAGGCTCCCTTTTCACCTTGCTTATAGTTTCCTTTGTTGCACAAAAGCTTTTAAGTTTAATTAGGTCCCATTTGTTTATTTTTGTTTTTATTTCCATTACTCTGGGAGGTGGATCATAGAGGATCTTGCTGTGATTTACATCAGAGAGTGTTCTGCCTATGTTTTCCTCTAAGAGTTTTATAGCTTCTGGTCTTACATTTAATTCCTAGTTTGTTGATATTATTTTATTTTAAGTATTATGCTTGCAAAATGTATTTTTATGTCTCTGAGATGATTCTTGGAAGGAAAGTTACGATCAACCTAGATAGAATATTCAAAAGCAGAGACATTACTTTGCCAACAAAGGTTCGTCTAGTCAAGGCTATGGTTTTTCCTGTGGTCATGTATGGATGTGAGAGTTGGACTGTGAAGAAGGCTGAGAGCCAAAGAATTGATGCTTTTGAACTGTGGTGTTGGAGAAGACTCTTGAGAGTCCCTTGGACTGCAAGGAGATCCAACCAGTCCATTCTGAAGGAGATCAGCCCTGGGATTTCTTTGGAAGGAATGATGCTAAAGCTGAAACTCCAGTACTTTGGCCACCTTATGCGAAGAGTTGACTCATTGGAAAAGACTCTGATGCTGGGAGGGATTGGGGGCAGGAGGAGAAGCGGACGACAGAGGATGAGATGGCTGGATGGCATCACTGACTCGATGGATGTGAGTCTGAGTGAACTCCGGGAGTTGGTGATGGACAGAGAGGCCTGGCGTGCTGCGATTCATGGGGTCGCAAAGAGTCAGACACGACTGAGTGACTGAACTAACTGAACTGATGATTCTATTTGTTTTTATATGTGTTTTCCATGTATATACCAATGATATGAAAAATAATGTTGATTAAATTTTTCAAATTTTGGTCTAACATTACATTTCCATGTGAATAGAAACAGTTGATTATGATATAGTATCATTTTTATATATTACTAGACTTTATTTGCTAATTAATATTTCACTGACAATTTAAACTATCTTATAAATTTTGTTTTCTTGAAGTATTTTTGACATCAGAGAAAGGCAAACATCATAAACATTGAGAATCCCTTCTTTTAAATTTTCCAGAAGAATTTGTATAGAATGGATTCCCTCTTTTCCTTAAATGCTTTGTAAAATTTCTAAGTAAAGCTACATAAGCTTCACGTTTTTCTTTGTTAGCTGCTTTAATATAAATTCAATTTTTAGATAGGTATAGGAATATAAATTCTTCTTTTTGTGTGTGTGTGTGTATTTTAACTCATTTAATTTTGTTTTTTTTTAATTAAATTTATTTATTTTAATTAGAGGCTATTTACTTTACAATATTGTATTGGTTTTGCCATACATCAACATGAATCTTCCACGGGTGTACACATGTTCCCCATCCTGAACCCCCCTCCCACCTCCCTCCCTATACATCCCTCTGGGTCATCCCAGTGCACCAGCCCCAAGCTTCCTGTATCCTGCATTGAACCTGGACTGGCGATTCGTTTCTTATATGATATTATACATGTTTCAATGCCATTCTCCCAAATCATCCCCCCCTGCCTTGCCACAGAGTACAAAAGACTTTTCTATACATCTGTGTCTCTTTTGCTGTCTTGCATACAGAGTTATTGTTACCATCTTTCTAAATTCCTTATATATGTGTTAGTATACTGTATTGGTGTTTTTCTTTCTGGCTTACTTCACTCTGTATAATAGGCTCCAGTTTCATCCTCCTCATTAGAACTGATTCAAATGTATTCTTTTTAATGGCTGAGTAATATCCCATTGTGTATATGTAAATTCTTCTTGATTGAACTTAGTAGTTTGTTTATTTCTAGGAATATGTTTCAATTATCAAATGCATTGGCTTAAAAATGATAATATTTCCTTTTAAATTGGCATCATCTCTAACAGCTCTTCATTTATTGCTGGTGTTGGTAGCTTGCATCTTCTCTCCTTTTTCCTGATTATTCTATAAACAAATTTACAAATTTAGTTGATTTTTGAAAACCATATTTTGGGTTTATTTCCTTTTATCTCCTTTCTTTCTTCTCTTCTTATTTTCTGTCCTTCTTTTATGGCATTAAATTTTGAATATTATTATATTTACCTCCTCCACTTACTTTTGCTTATTTTTTTATTTTTGCTTTTTTTAATACTTAAAACATTAATTTGAGAACTTGACTATATAATTCACTGTTATAAATGTTTACTGCTCTAAATGTTTCTGAGAGCCCTATTTTAGCCACACTACACACATTTTTATACTTTTAGATTCGATGTATAGGCAGCTAAAATATTTTCTAGAATTCTAGTACTGGATCAGAAGAAATTCTAAAATTCAATTGTTTTCCTCACTGAATACAACTACAAAAAAACACATAAGTAGTTTGTTGAGCCTACTAGAATAAAGAGCTGCAAGACTGAGAAAGAAGATAAGAATTTAAAATATTATAGAACTGGTGATAAGTTTAGTATATTTTATTCCTCCAGCATGCCTATTGTGAAGGGATATGCTTTTCCCTCAGAGTGATAGCCACTATCATCTTCTGTTAAGGCCTCTACATCTTGTGCTGCCTCCATGATGTTATTTTTCATATAGGTTACAAAAAATATAGAGGAAAAACTAAACAGAATTTTTTTTCATATTCTGAGCATTCAGAATTACCTTTATAACTTTTTTTAAATTTTATTTTATTTTTAAACTTTACATAATTGTATTAGTTTTGCCAAATATCAAAATGAATCTGCCACAGGTATACATGTGTTCCCCATCCTGAACCCACCTCCCTCCTCCCTCCCCCTACCATCCCTCTGGGTCGTCCCAGTGCACTAGCCCCAAGCATCCAGTATCGTGTATCGAACCTGGACTGGCAACTCGTGTCTTACATGATATTTTACATGTTTCCATGTCATTCTCCCAAATCTTCCCACCCTCTCCCTCTCCCACAGAGTCCATAAGACTGTTCTATACATCAGTGTCTCTTTTGCTGTCTCGTAAATGGATTAAAGATCTAAATGTAAGACCAGAAACTATAAAACTCCTAGAGGAGAACATAGGCAAAACACTCTCTGACATACATCACAGCAGGATCCTCTATGACCCACCTCCCAGAATATTGGAAATAAAAGGAAAAATAAACAAATGGGACCTAATTAACCTTAAAAGCTTCTGCACATCAAAGGAAACTATTAGCAAGGTGAAAAGACAGCCTTCAGAATGGGAGAAAATAATAGCAAATGAAGCAACTGACAAACAACTAATCTCAAAAATATACAAGCAACTCCTACAGCCCAACTCCAGAAAAATAAACGACCCAATCAAAAAATGGGCCAAAGAACTAAATAGACATTTCTCCAAAGAAGACATACAGATGGCTAACAAACACATGAAAAGATGCTCAACATCACTCATTATCAGAGAAATGCAAATCAAAACCACTATGAGGTACCATTTCACGCCAGTCAGAATGGCTGCGATCCAAAAGTCTACAAATAATAAATCCTGGAGAGGGTGTGGAGAAAAGGGAACCCTCTTACACTGTTGGTGGGAATGCAAACTAGTACAGCCACTATGGAGAACAGTGTGGAGATTCCTTAAAAAAATGGAAATAGAACTGCCTATGATCCAGCAATCCCACTGCTGGGCATACACACTGAGGAAACCAGAAGGGAAAGAGACACGTGTACCCCAATGTTCATCGCAGCACTGTTTATAATAGCCAGGACATGGAAGCAACCTAGATGTCCATCAGCAGATGAATGGCTAAGAAAGCTGTGGTACATATACACAATGGAGTATTACTCAGCCATTAAAAAGAATACATTTGAATCAGTTCTAATGAGGTGGATGAAACTGGAGCCTATTATACAGAGTGAAGTAAGCCAGAAGGAAAAACATAAATACAGTATACTACCTTTATAACTTTCTTTAGCCAGTACTAGCAGACTTGCCCCAGAGCACTATCCATCTGTGCTGATATGCACTTCTGAGTTTCAGACTGTATTGGATTCAGGCTAAGGAATATAATTAACGTTGTTTTCTGTGTGTGCATATATATTGCTCCTTTGTGCAACAGGAGATGTTGACAGCTTAATCACTGTGATCTTAAAACTCTCTCTGTTCATTGCAATATGGGAGTCATCTCTGAGTCTGGTTTGGTTGGTTGTTTGCCTCTTGACAGTGAGTTTAATGGTCAGTTTTTCCCCCTGACTTTCTGTTTATCACTATCATGACACTAAAGATAAAATAATTACTAAGAGATAACAATTACTAGATAAAAGATTACTAGAGATAAAAATAATTACTAAGAGAAATTAGATGCTTATCCCTTTATCATGCTGCTAATATGGGCAGTTGAGTAAATCTAGTCAGGAGTTGACAGGAGCATAAGATTGTTGTTGCTATAGCTACTTTCAGTGGGCCAAAAGATTCAAATATCACTTCCAGAGGACTAGTGCATACTATTTGTTCTGGGATATGATCATGTGAGGGAGGAATTCTCTGTTGTTTTGGTTCAGCTTCCATCTTAGGGCAGTCCTAGGCACTAGAGGCTTAGGGTGAGGCTTTTTCAGAGTTACAAACTTTTTTCCCTGTCATAACTCAAAACTGCCTTGTATCTGAATTAGTCTTTATTAACATTTTCTTATTCTTCTCCCAGAAGTAGGAGGCTTCTACTAGGTGTTACAAGGGGATAAGATTATCAGCACCTAGAAACCAGTTTTGAATGAATGTAGATTTCCTGTCATTTTCTCCTGAGGTGGCATTTTTCTTTCACCTTCCGGTCCTTGTGGGCCATAGTCATTGTGGCTTTCAACTTTGGCTTTATAGGAAAGAAGAGTCTGGAAAAAAATAGGCATATTTTGTTTATTCCTGCACAAATGAATAGCTGATGGTCTTTGTATGCCTTTGCCAATAAAAAGAGTCTCTGATTTCCTCAAAGAGGAAACCGTTAGAACCGGACATGGAACAACTGACTGGTTCAAAATTGGGAAAGATTACAATCATCACCTTGCTTATTTAACTTCTATGCAGAGTACATCTTGTGAAATGCCAGGCTAAATGAATCATAAGCTGGAATCAAGATTGCCAGGAAAATATCAACAACCTCAGTTATGCAGATGATACCCCTTTAATGGCAGAAAGTGAAGAGGAACTAAAGAGTCTCTTGATGAGAATGAAAGAGCAGAGTGAAAAAACTGGCTTGGAACTCAACATTAAAAAACACTAAGATCATGGCATCTGGTCCCATCACTTAATGGCAGGTAGAAGAGGAAAACTGGAAGCAGTGAAAAATTTTATTTTCTTGGTATCCAAAATCCCTGTGGATGCAGCTGCAGCCATGAAATTAAAAGTCTCTTGCTCCTTGAAAGAAAAGCTATAATAAACCTTGACAGTGTATTAAAAAGCAGAGATGTCACTCTGCCGACAAAGCTCTGTATAGTGAAAGCTATGGTTTTTCCAGTAGTCATGTACAGATGTGACAGGTGGACCATAAAGAAGGTTGATAATCAAAGAATCGATGCTTTCAAATTGTGGTGTTAGAGAAGACTCTTGAGAGTCCCTTGGACTGCAAGGAGATCAAACCAGTCAATCCTAAAGGAAATCAACCCTTAATATTCATTGGAAGGACTGATGCTGAAGTTGAAGCTTCAATATTTGGCTACCTGATGTGAAGAGGAAAGGTTGAAAGCAAAAGGAAAAGGAGGTGGCAGAGGATGAAATGGTTAGATAGCATCACTGACTCAATGGATATGAATTTGAGCAAACTCTGGGAGATAGTGGAGGATACAGAAACCTGGTGTGCTGCAGCCCATGGAATCACAAAGAGTAGGACATGATTTAGCAACTGAACAATAGCTACCCATGTTCTAGGTGAGGGGTTTGGGCTATGGCTGGAAACAGAGGACCAATCTCTCTCTATGCTAACATCTTATGGCATAGGTTAGGGCTCTATCAGTAACTTGGCCAGAAGTCAGTTTCTGTACATGTTTATGGGATTCCGGTACTCACAGGTTAAGGACACCTATGTCAGCAGTCATCTGTGGTTGAGGTTGCTACCTGACTCTTTTGGGAACCCACCAAAAAGAGCAAATCAGGGATTGATCCTGTGATTTATGAAACTTGCTGACCCAAAGCTCTAACCAAATGAACAGAGGTCCCCAATAAGATTACCAGAATACAATATGTCAATGCAGAGAATACAGCAGCATGCTAACAGCTGAAGGCCAAGTAGGTTCCCCAAATAAGCCTTTCAACTGAAGAATGCTTTTAGCTTTATACCATCAAATTGCTGTCAATTAAAAATGAAAAGATCTGTGCATTTATAGTTTGACTCTTCATAAGTTGTATGTATGTATGAAAGAGAAAGACAGGGAGAGAGAAGAACCTGGAAAAAATTACAGTAAATTAACAATCTTGTTTTTATTTATTTCTCAGATTAAAACTTCAATTAGTAAATCAAAAATTGTCTTAGGGTGATTCCAGGAAAGATTAATGCAAAAGTGATGAATCTTACCTTTTATCTCAATTGTGTGACAGAAGTCTTGCAAAGTTGAAAAGCTGCTAATTTAGTAGTCAACAGTGTCAAATAAAATTTCTAAACTGTATGTCTATAAAAAAACATCTTAGCAATAAGGCACAGCAAATATGCTTCAAAACAGTGCAGTCAGCAAATCTGTTTCAGGTTTTGAAATATCTAGCAATGACATTTATTAGAAAGAAACTATAATATATCAGTGATATAAAAAGCTGTCTCTTCATCAGCATTGCTTTATTATAGGCACTAATTTTGTGCAAAATCCTTCAGATTCTTTGCAAAACACCTGCTGAACTTAAAGAAATATGGTGAGTGCTTGCACAGAGCCAGATGTAGCTTAATCACATAATACTGAATTTGACTTTGTGGTGCTTAACAATAAACGAACTGAGCACACCAGTACAGAAGGCTTAAATCTTCCTCAAATTTGTATAAAGTTTTCAATGAATATACTGTTTGTGTTGATCCTTTCTTCATCAAGTTTGAGAATATAAACAAATAGCAATTATAAGAATCCTATTAAGATTGAGTTTTTAAATTAAATTGAATCCCATTGAAGACTATGGTCTGAAATTGCACTCCCTACTCTCACCCCCAACCCTCCCACCTATATCAATTGTCCTAACTGGTTGCTTTCTGACTACTTGTCTCTTTGTACTTTCTACCTATGCATTCATCCATTCATCATGCCCTGTTTATTCTATCCGATTACTTGAAAATTTTCATGTTATAGACGAATCTGCTTCAAGGTCAGATATGACGGTATTATGGCTCAGTAAAAGATGAAAATAGAATAAGAAAGACCATTTTCTCATTCTCTCTTCTGCTGCACACGATTAGTTTTATATGTTGATTGATTTTCGGGAGTAGGTTAAGTCGATTTCAATGAATTTCACTCACCGAGTGTTGACCAGATTAAGTTTCAAAATTGTTTACCCATATCTTTTTCTCTCCTCTTTTTCCAATCTTTCTAATTTATATGTTCAGAGATGTTGTATTTGTACATATATGATGTAGTCTCCACGTGGGCCTACATGTATTCACATTCCCTATTGAATTAACTATTCTTTCTTCATTGATTCTTATTTGCATTGTAATGTTAAATAATGGTACTTTAATTTTACTTCTTCAGATAAGCTGTGTGCTTGAGAAAACCATAAAACAATGAAACCTCATGAATATTTATATCAATGACTACACAGAATTATAGTCATAATCTCTGGAACTAGTTCTCACCAGTTCAGAATTAATTATCAAGTTCAGTTTTAATTGCATTCTTCTAAATTACAAACCCTTCCCTCCCCCCCCCAAAAAAAAGACTATAATGAATTATCTGGTAAGTACTTTACTGGGACTAATGCATCTAGGAGAGCTTCCGAAAATCCTATTCTTAATGTCTAATAACCAAACGAAGACATATGATCCCAAACCAGCATTCTAATCCTTGTTATCCAATGTATTAGACATTTGAGGCTGCTTCTTGGGGTTTAATATATTTCATTTTCAGTCAAGATTCAGTAAGAATTTAATTGAGTTTGGGGAACTTTTTTATTAAAAATTAAACCCTAAACACTCATTGTTTTGCTTCCTTATAGTTATGGGTCTGAAATAGCATACAGAGAGGAGTATTTAAAAGGGTAACCTCGGGAGAACAGCTGACCCTTTATTTAAAAAAATTAAAAGACATGTTTAACACTAAGATATTAAGATGTTAAGGAGTCAGAATATTAGGGGCATATATTATTTGAAGTAAATGAGATCTACGTAAAAATTTTCCAACCAGAATGCTAAAACTATAGGAAAAATAATAAAGAAGAGCTGTAATATTCTCGGAAAATTACTTGAAATAAAATTTTAAAAATAAAGGCGTGTTAAAGTACAAGTGAACCTTCAGATGCATGTTTATTTATTTTTTTATGTTTTATTATTATTATTTATTTAGCTTTGACTGCACTGGATCTTCATTGCTTTGTGCAGGCTTTCTCCAAATGTGGTGAGTGCAAGGACCTGCTCTTCGTTGCAATGCGTGGGCTTCTCGTCGCAGTGGTTTCTCCTGTTGCAGAGCACAGGCTCTAGGCATGCAGGCTTCAGTAGTTGCCGCTGTAGAGCGTGGTCTCCATCCTTGTGGTGCACCAGCTTAGCTGCTCTGTAGCATGTGGATCTTCCTGGACCAAGGATCGAACCCATGTCGTCTGCACTGGCGGGCAGATTCTTATACACTGCACCACCAGGGAAGTCTTATTAAGGTACTCTTAAAGGTATCATTGGTACAGTTTTTTTTCTCTTTTACTCATTTGTAAATGAAAGTATCTGAAGGCTAGCCCTGCATTTTTGTGGGATGGAAAGACAACAGATGAAGTTAAACAGGTAATAATTTGACGGCATTTATTCCCAGAACTTTCCCTCATGCTCAGTGATTATAATTCTAGTTGACAAAGCAAGGGAAAAATGATGAGAAATACGATGTCAGTTGGAAACTTATTCCTAGGTAGATAGCACTGAAGGAGCCCCAGTGTTCACCCAGTAGGATTCTTTGATTCACTTGAAGTTTGAGTCAAGTTTTAATAAATATTTGCTCTTAACCATGTCCAAGTTTGAAACTAAGGAATGTCAGAAATAAAGATGGGCAAATAAGAAATTATCACGATAGTGGTGAAATGGGATAACAGGAAGAAAGAATACAATTATCTGCTCCCCCATCAAAACAATTTGAGAACAAACAAAATAGGCAGTCATGTAAGGGTCAATATCAGTGAATCAATGTAGAGGCTGGAATTCAATCTATTGGAAGCCCTATGAAAAGGATTCAATTGAAAAAAATCATCTTCTGCTTTAAGCAAAGGCTCAGTGACCTAAAAATGTTATAATGTATTTATAAATATATTAAAACACAAATAGATTTCCATATTTATATGAAAGAAACATCTCAGTCTTGAGGGCCATATTCTAGAAATTAAGACATTTTCTGGAATGAAGAATTTTGGTTGGAAATGCTGCTAGGTCACTGGTGACTTTCCAGGGCTTAATACAATTCCCAAGACAAAGAAGGCACTGCCTACATATTTGATGAATGAATGAAGAAATGAAATTTTGAGAGTTGTTCCAAATCAGAAGATGCAATTGTCTAGAAATCAGACAGAAGATGAATATTGTCATAAAAGTGTATTTAATTCCATCTATCTTTTATAGCTGGTTTGTTCCTAAAAATGTTCATCTTGTTTCAACATCTTATGAAGAATTTAATAAATTCACTGACAGTGACACCTATCATCCCTTGGTTTAATGATCTTCCCGCATGACTTTCTTATGCGAGTTCTGCCCAATCTGGGTAGTCCAGGAATTCATGTAGACGGCTACACCAATAGGCCAGGTTCTTCCCTTGACATTATTTATGTGGCAGCAATTTATACTCACAGATTAGATCTTTTAAGAAAACCTTTTTCTTGCTCTCTGGTCAGCAAATGGTGACACTAGCCTATGTGATCAATGTAACTCCATTTGAAGTCAGTTTAAGCAGAGTGAACTAAAATGGCAGAGGATCAGATTAACATTTTTTATTCAGCCTCTTTTTCTAAAGGGAGAAAATATCCCAACTGTGTGATTTTCATCATCTGCTTCTTGAATTCCATTGCTGCCCAAATCAGGCACAAACAGCAGCATCTGAGCTGTATGATCTGCCTCTTTTAAAATAAAGTTTTAGATCATACCATTGGTTTTTGACACATTTATTCCATAATATATTAGACACAGTGCAGCTTCAGTCATTATTAAACATTTTTAAATGTCCAATTAGGAATACATAGCATATAACATATGACACAGCGTATGTTTTTATCACACTGCATTAAAATCATTACTAAAGGGACAAGGAGGATGTGGCATGCTGTTTTTATAGCATGATGAAAATGTGACAATAATCACTGCAATAAAAATGACCTAACTGTAAATACAGATTGTCTTCTATGGACCTTAAAATAGACAACTTATATTTAAAAACATTTTTATGATGAGTCCCCTTTTCAATACCTATTACCATAATCCAAATTCCATATCGTCCATATGTGGAAGCATTTAATGAAAAAATTGCCACACCTATTTATTTTTGAATGATTAATTGAACATTGTCACAATTATAGAGTAATTCTGAACCTCTCAGAAATTATGGAAATAGCAATTTCTGAAAAGTGGTGTTTAAATGCAGAATTAAAATTAAATGAAGTGCAAAAGAATTTGAAACATACCTTAAAAATAGAAGAGTGAAAAAGAAAAAGAGCAAGAAAATGAAACATATAGCTTCGTAGGCAGTGATTTATTGTATGGCTGAATTTTAAGTGAAAATTTTTCATGTATTTGAAAATTCTCATGTGCTTTTTTCTCTCAAGAATGTTGGAAAGCTATCTTATTTTAAAATTTATATGCTTTTTATTTGTTTGTATGAATTTACACATAGTAAGCAGTGTTCATTTATTTTTGTCTACAATTCTGTATTTTAACATATGCATTGACTCTTACAATCACCACCCCAAAAAGATATAGAACGGTTCCAACACCCTACAGAATTTCTCTTTGCTGAATTTTTGCAGTCAACCCAAATCCCCCACAAACACTTAACAAAATAGTATAGCCACTCAGAAAACAATCTGGCAGTTTCTCACATTTTAATTTGACTCATAAATTATTACCATATTTACAGAATTGTCTGGGGTGAAAATGTGACTTTAACATATTAGATATTGATTTACCATAGAGAACACCACAGAAAGAGCCCCAAAAGTGGAAAAGTTAACATTTTTCATACTGATGAAGACTGGGGTCTATAAAGAAAACCGTCCCACAGGTTATCCACTGTTGACACATACCTATGAGAAAATGAATGATGAAAAAACTGGAGCTCAGAAGTCCATGAAATCATCTTCTTTATATATTCTCTTATAGGGGCTATCTCTCATAACCAGGTGTCTTTAGCTTGAGTTCAATCCACATGTCACCTTACGTGGATATATGATTCCCCCAGCTCTGTGTAATGCTCTTTTCCTGATGCACACCAGAGCAATCACTCAGGATGAGTAAACTAGGCATTGATTTGGGGATAATAAACTCCCCTACCCTTTGCACACTCCATAGCTGTCCTCTTGGCTCCAGTCACCAATCCAAATTCATTTACTTTTTTCTACAATCCTTCCTGTTTCTTTACTCTTCTTGAGTTTAAGAAGAATCTTAAAATTTATTAAACTTTAAGAATCTTAAACTTTATTCTTCTTCTTGGACATTTTTCAAATAGAATTGGAAGCTAACTACTTGAAGTGTAAGAACCACACATGGTCTGTTTCCTTGTCATTGAAAATTAAGTTTCCAGAAGCTAGAGCATCTCACTTTGGTTATAGCCACCAGGTTAGAAGTGAATGGAGAAAAACATTTTAAGACAGTTGTGACTACAAAAGAAAGTTTCTTCCATTAAATGAGAGGTTAGACCGCATGACCTCTAAGGTATTTTCCAAGTCTTAATAATCATTCCTGGAACACCATAATCTGTGCTAGGATATGTTAATTTACTGACTAAGCTATGCTATGTCACCTCCTCACATCATTTGGCCTATGTAGACTGAACTCCATTGGGTTTAACAAGCGTTTAACTGCTTGTTAAATTCAAGCT
Organism: Bos indicus; assembly: GCF_029378745.1. Classification (NCBI taxonomy): domain Eukaryota; kingdom Metazoa; phylum Chordata; class Mammalia; order Artiodactyla; family Bovidae; genus Bos; species Bos indicus. The sequence goes on from NC_091783.1 coordinate 19,220,721, forward strand.
TCTGGAACTTTAATTAATGATTGACTTGTCAGTAGTTTTATTTTACTTGCAACTCTGACTTTTCATTTGAGGGCAAATTATGTTCATCATTTGTCAAAAACCTCAGCTGTGGTTATCTGATGGCAGTCTTTTAAGTTGCACATTTTTTATCCATGTCACATCGACATGATGTTCCCTTCTCCATGGCCTTGTACCCTTAGACCTTAGTGATTTTACTTTTCACTGGATTCCTCCTACTTGATGTAAGCTGTATGGTAATATAGGAACATAAAAATTAAGAGGGAAATAAAATATGTATAATTATGTTTAAATATGTAAATATGGATTTAAGAGTGAGGTGAACACATGAAGGAAGAGGGAAAATATTCTCATATGACTTGTCATAGGGGGACCCGCACACATGTTGCCATTCAAAAACAAGACAAACACACATATTCATGAACAAACGCACACATACAAGACATACTTTATAATAAATAAGGAATGGATTAAGTACTTCTTCTAAAATAAAAAATATGCCTGCTTATAACTACTTCTATTCAATATTATTGCAGAATTAATTAACACAGAAATATAAGCAGTAAACTATGAGCTTTACAAAGGAGCAAACAAACCTAGAATTGTTTGAACACAATAATTGTATATATAGGAAACAAAAAATTACAATAAACTAATGAATTCATAAGAAAATTTCTTATGTACATCATTCAAAATGCTGGGCTGGATGAATCACAGGCTGGAATCAAGATTACAGGGAAAAATATCAATAACCTCAGATATGCAATAGACACCACCCTAGGCAGAAAGCAAAGAGGACCTAAAGAGCCTCTTGATGAAAGTGAAAGAGGAGAGTGAAAAGACTGGGTTAAAACTCAACATTCTAAAAACTAAGATCATGGCGTGTAGTCCCATTACTTCATGGCAAATAGATGGGGAAGAAATGGAAATAGTGGCAGATTTTATTTTCTTGGTCTCCAGAATCACTGTGGAGAGTGACTGTAGCCATTATATTAAAAGATGCTTATTCCTTGGGAAAAAAGCTATGACAAACCTAGACAACATATTAAAAAGCAGGGACATCACTTTGCTAGTAACAAAGGTTCATTATAGTCAAAGCTATGGTTTTTTCCAATAGTCATGTATGGATGTGAGAGTTGGACCATAAAGCAGAGTGAGTGCTGAAAAATTGATGCTTTCAAACTGTGGTGCTGGATAAAACTTTTGAGAGACCCTTGTACAGCAAAGAGATCAAACCAGTCAATCCTAAAGGAAATCAACCTTAAATATCATTGGAAAGACTGATGCTGAAGCTCTAATACTTTGGCCACCTGATTGGAAGAGTCAACTCATTTGAAAAGACCCTGATGCTGGGAAAGATTGAAGGCAGGAATGGAAGAAGGCGACAGAGGATGCCATGGTTGGATGGCATCACCGACTCAATGGACATGCATCTAAGCAAACTCTGGAAGATTCTGAAGGACAGGGAAACCTGGTGTGCTACAGTCCATGGGATTGCAGAGTCAGACATGCGGAGTGACTGAACAACAACAGCAAGAAAATTTATAAACATTGCTAGAATCATAATTAATATTCTATAATTGGCTGAATTTCTACATGACAGCCACAAGCACTTGGAAAATTTATAATGAAAGTGTTATTTGTCAAACTAAATAACAAACTCTATGCACCTCATCCTGAAAGTTTACATTTTTTTTAACTTTGTAGAAAGACATGAAAAAGAGTCTAAATTGGAAGACACTTTCCCCATGAATGCAATGTGCATTTGCATTCTAAAACAGAAAAACACTCTTCCTAAAAACCTGATTTCTAAAATCTACTAAATTAACAACAATATATTCAGTCTCAAGAGAAGGAACAAATATTCAGACAAAAAACAAAGATCTTAAAATGTGCAAATAAATAAAAATCTCCAGTGCTAAAAATATAAAGAGCTAAAATGGAGAGACATACAATATTCATGGATTAGAGTTTTAATATTTTGGTCGTTGACCCACATTGATGTATACATGCATAAGGTCAGTGTAAGTTATTGATATTTTTTTGATTTGGTACCAATCAAACTCTGAATAGTACCTTGCATAGAGTTAGACACACTGTTTTTAAAATTTACATGAAAAATCAAGTTCAAGAACAGCTTAATTATTCTGAAAGAATAGAAGGTAGAAACATATGCTTTTCTAAATATCAAGTTTTAAAGATATGGTAATTATGACTATGATAGTATCAAGATAAATATTTCAGTACAAATTGAAAGAGACAGAAATTCAGCAAAGTGGAAAATAAGGAAATAACAAATCATTAATTATCCCTATGGAAAATAAAATTTCTTAGCAACAATCCCAAAAACCCATTTTCTCTGGATTAGAGTCATAACGATAAAAGTCAAAACTGTAAATCAATTAGAATACAACATGAGAATGCCTTTCAGATCATTGAATAAGAAATAATTTTGAATGCAAGACATAAAAATATTAACCAAAAAGGAAAACATTAATATATCCAATTGCAAGTAAGAATTTCCATTAGAAAATAAGGTATCTTGAAGACAATGAAAAACAGTTTAAGTATTGGAAGAATTAAGGTTTAACACATATAAACTGGACAAGGTTTACCATCTAGGACATAGTCCTACAATTCATAAAAAACAAATATTAAGATGGGACAAAAAGATAAGCTCTATGTTAAAGAAAAATAAGTATATAAATATAGACTTACAGTTATTAGTTCAATTTGCATCATCTGATGCCATTTAATACCTATCATGTGAGCAACAATTTTGTCTAAAAACATCAAGCATTTGTAAAGGTATAGAGCAACTGAATCAATGTGTTCAGCTCTCTATACAATGCTATACTCTAATACAGTGTAGTACTGCAGAGGATGAACTATAGCTACAGATATAACCATAGATAAATCTTATAACAGTGAATTTACAAAAAAAAATTAAAGTTAAATATGGAAATGTTTTCCATTAAGCATGTTTTAAATTTTAAGGGTTATAGACAAATGTGTGCGTGTGTGTGCACTTTGAAATAAGTTTTGCAGAAAACTGACAGGGATCACACCGGAATTCTCTTCTGAAATTGTTATAGTTCAATAGCCCACTATGCATGTCACTCATATCTATTGATATGGTTAAGGCAAAAGTAAATTTGTTTACAAGCATATGATCTTGGAAAAGATGTTGAAATGTAAGTAACATATACTCTAATATGAACTTTAGTTTTTAGTTATCTTCAGAGTATTCATATTTTGAATCTTATTTCCAAATATCAGGTGTTTTGTAGTTTTCACACATACATTTTCTCAATTGCTCATTACAACTTTCCTTTGAAGTAAGTACTATCACCCTGATACAGAACATAGGAAACTGAGGGTCATAAATATGACATAACATTAAGAGCACACAGCTAAGATGTATGATAATAGGAAAATCTCAAATACTACTGAATTACATTTCCAAATTCTTAAACACCAAATTCTCTTTTCCCATGATAGCTATCCATATAATTATTATTCATTCATTTTCTATCCATGAGTAAGCTAGTAAGGACACCTGCATTTTCAAAGCACGCATAGTCCAAAGCCACTTTATGGTCCACTTTCAATTTTACAATGACCTATTTGAGGCACCTGATTCGTCAGTGTCACAGAGTAAGTAGCAACAATGACTAAGTTCCTGCTCTCCTGAGTGTCATATCAATAATTCTTCATAATAATACTTCGCTAAAAGTTTTAGACAGACTTATTCACAAAGTTTAGTGCACGTATTTTTTTTCAAAATGATGGTCAACTCTAAACAGCATGGATGATTGTTTCAAGCATCACCATACGTGATTGATTAGGAGATTCCTTTTGAGTTGAAGGATAGAAATCAACCCAAATTGAATACTGTCTCTCTTGACTGTAACACAGTAGAATTTGTTCTCACAAAGTTTTATTGTAGAGTTTTAGATAAGGTAATACTTTCCAGCAGACAGATTAACTCACAGTAGTAGCTACAATTTTCTTAATGATAAAAGCCTCTGTGGGCTAATTTTATGCATCATCTGGTTTCAACATTGGAGTCCTTCCGAACACTCCAAAAGTGTGCTCATAATAACACAACACCTGAAGCAATGTCTTGCACATATCTGGTATTCAACAAGAGGATCATTGTATTGAATTAAATGCAAGCTGCAGCCATACAAATTGGGAAAGCAAGCAACAAACATTTATTAAGTATGGCTTGAATGTTCAGACCATATGTTTGTAAAAAATTGAAGAAGAAAATATAACTCTTAGGTGTAGTTAGAAAAAATGACCATGAAGAAATGTTTTGAGTTCTAGAGTTCTCAAAACAGATGACTACACTGCAGGGACATGGCCAAGGGAGAGTGTGAACTGAAGTGACTACAATGAGGAAATGAACTCGAAAGTGGCCCTTGAATGAACGATTCAGTAAATGGGAAATGAAGGGGCAGGGAACCAACTGTATTAGGGAGGGCATTGTGAGCATGCATGCTGAGGTAAGGTGGCCCTAAATTACTTAATCCATTGCTACTAGCTTTACTGAACATCTCCTATAATCAAGAATAAAATAATTAGGACAATTTCTATCTTTAAGAATCTCTTTCCCTTAATAAAGAGATAAAAACAGAAATAATTATTCAAAGTTTAAAAATACAGGATAGGAATAGTGGTTTTACTGGCTGAGATCACAATCACTAAAGACTTATTAATAAAACTAGATACCTGGGACTCACCTAGGAGTTTCTAATTCAGAGTCACTGGCACTGACCCAGGGTGTAGTTAGAAGGCCAGCTACATATATATTCAGCTATTATAGGAAGAAAAGCTACACTGTGAGGCAGTAAAATGAAGGGCAATCAAAAGGCAGATATGAAAAGTAGGAAGGGAGAACTGGAGAGGGCTCTAGGTTTGATAGAAATCCCCAAAAGCCAATGTCATTATTTCATTTCCTAAGAGCAAGAATAGCAATGATGCAGTTATTAGTCAATTAAGAGGTAGAGCTGTATCCAGAGGGGCAGGGCAATGAAAGATGTATTCAGACATGTTGCAATTTGAGGAAACTAAATTTCCAGGGTAATCATCATGTGACTTAACCACTCAGTATCTTTGTGGACACAGCATTAGAAAAGAAGAGGGAAAGAGTCGATACTAAGCTTGAGAGGAAGAGAATGAGCAGAAAGAAAAAAAAAAGAATTCTTGCTAAAGTTGGATGGACACTCTGAAATAAGTTTAGTCCAAGCAGGAATCAATAAAGGCAATCAAGCACAATCAACACTTATGTGGATTTAAGTCATGTGATTCAAGAGCTTAAAATAGAGTTGAATTAGACCAGATGGCAGCTTTCAGAGCAACAGCCTAGGTGCAAGAATGCTTTACTTTAAGGAGATTTCACTGAGGTGTTACTGACAGAGTATTTTACAAGTGAGACAGGATTCAGAGTAAATCACAGCTGAAGGTAGAAGTGGGTATAATGTAAGCATGGCTTTATGGAGAGGTATAAGTGCTTTCTACTTATATATATGCAGCATTGAAGAGACCAAAAAAAATTGCTTCAAGTTTTTCTATCAGGCTGGGGTTCCTCTTTCCCATTCACAGACAATTCACTTTGAGTTGAATCTTGAAAAGAACATCTTGTTATCTAGCAAAGGGGTTAACCGTTTAGGAAGCTTTTCAATATTTATACCTCAGAACACTTTGTAAGTTTTTCCCTTTCAGGATAGATTCTGTGTGTGTACCTAGGGGCTTTTTATAACACTGTCCTGACTGGAATCTGCATGTAGTTTTGTAGATTTGCTTCTTTGTTGTTAGGGAAATCTCTCTTGGCTTTGCCCCCAGGTCAAGTGTGGAGACAAACTAACAGACTTGACTGGACTTTCTTTGAATAGTTACATCAGTTTGGGAAGAATTAACAACTCAATTTTGAGTCTTCTGATCGAAGAATATAGTGAAACTTCCTATTTATTTGTGTGTTTTAAATTTTCCTCTTAGAAATGGTTTATAGTTTTCAATGCATAGGTTCTACAAACATTTTGTCACTCATTATTTCAGATATGATGCTATTGTAAACAGTACTTTCTATTTTAATTTATGACTGTGCATTGCTAATATATGGACTTAGAATTGAGCTCTATAAATTGATCTTGTGTACTACAAATTTCCTAAAATCAATTTTCACTAACTTTTTTTGTAGAATCCACAGGATTTTCAGTTCAGTTCAGTTCAGTCGTGTCCGACTCTATGACCCCAAAAACCGCAACACGCCAGGCTTCCCTGTTCATCACCAACTCCCGGAGTCCACCCAAACCCATGTCCATTGAGTCAGTGATGCCATCCAACCATCTCATCCTCTGTCGTCCCCTTCTCGTCCTGCCCTCAATCTTTCCCAGCATTAAGGTCTTTTCCAGTGAGTCAGCTCTTGGCATCAGGTGGCCAAAGTATTGGAGTTTCAGCTTCAACATCAGTCCTTCCAATGAATACCCAGGACTGATCTCCTTTAGGATAGACTGGTTGGATCTCCTTGCAGTCCAAGGGACTCTCAAGAGTCTTCTCAATATGACAATTCAAAAGCATCAATGCTTCTGCACTCAGCTTTCTTTATAGTCCAACTCCCACATCCATACATGACCACTGGAAAACACATAGCCTTGACTAGACGGACCTTTGTTGGCAAAGTAATGTCTCTGCTTTTTAATATGCTGTCTAGGTTGGTCATAACTTTCCTTCCAAGGAGTAAGTGTCTTTTAATTTTATGGCTGCAGTCACCATCTGTAGTGATTTTGGAGCCCAGAAAAATAAAGTCTGCCACTGTTTCCATTGTTTCCCCATCTATTTGCCACGAAGCAATGGGACCGGATGCCATGATCTTCATTTTCTGAATGTTGAGCTTTAAGCCAACTTTTTCACTCTCCTCTTTCACTTTCATCAAGAGGCTTTTGAGTTCTTCTTCACTTTCTGCCATAAGGGTGGTGTCATCTGCATATCTGAGGTGATTGATATTTCTCCCTGCAGTCTTCACTCCAGCTTGTGCTTCTTCCAGCCCAGCATTTCTCATGATGTACTCTGCATATAGATTAAATAAGCAGGGTGACAATATACAGCCTTGACGTACTCATTTTCCTATTTGGAACCAGTCTGTTGTTCCATGTCCAGTTCTAACTGTTGCTCCTGACGTGCATACAGATTTCTCAAGAAGCAGGTCAGGTGGTCTGGTATTCCCACCTCTTGAAGAATTTTCCACAGTTTATTGTGATCCACACAGTTAAAGGCTTTGGCATAGTCAATAAAGCAGAAATAGATATTTTTTTCTGGAACTCTCTTGCTTTTTCGATGATCCAGCGGGTGTTGGCAATTTGATCTCTGGTTCCTCTGCCTTTTCGAAAACCAGCTTGAATATCTGGAAGTTCACGGTTCACATACTGCTGAAGCCTGGCTTTGAGAATTTTAAGCATTATTTTACTAGTGTGTGAGATAAGTGCAATTGTGCGGTAGTTTGAGCATTCTTTGGCATTGCCTCTCTTTGGGATTTTCTACATAGGTAAATATGACATCTGCAAATTTAGAGGAGTTTTCTTCTTTTTCCTTTTGGATTTCAATTGCTAATTGCAGTGGCTAAAATATTAAATACCATACTGAATGAAAGTGATTAAAGTGGGCATCCTTGTCTTGTTGCTGTTCTTAACAGGAAAACATTCCAATTTCCATGATTATGTATGAAGTTAGTTGTAGAATTTTCACAGATGCACTATCTCAAGTTGAGAAAGTTCCCTTTCATGATAATTGTTGAAAGCTTTTTTTTTTTTTTAGTGAAAAATGGATAGTGAATTTTGCCTAGGTTTTTTTGTGCATTTATTAATTTTTTATTTATTTGGTGCGTGATGAGCTCGATAAAGGACAGAAATGGTATGGACCTAACAGAAGCAGAAGATATTAAGAAGAGATGGCAAGAATACACAGAAGAACTGTACAAAAAAGATCTTCATGACCAAGATAATCACAATGGTGTGATCATTGACCTAGAGCCAGACATCCTGGAATGTGAAGTCAAGTGGGCCTAGAAAGCATCACTACGAACAAAGCTAGTGGAGGTGATGGAATTCCAGTTGAGCTATTCCAAATCCTGAAAGATGATGCTGTGAAAGTGCTGCACTCAATATGCCAGCAAATTTGGAGAGCTCAGCAGTGGCCACAGGACTGGAAAAGGTCAGTTTTCATTCCAATCCCAAAGAAAGGCAATGCCAAAGAATGCTCAAACTACCACACAATTGCACTCATCTCACACGCTAGTAAAGTAATGCTCAAAATTCTCCAAGCCAGGCTTCAGCATTATGTGAACCATGAACTTCCTGATGTTCAAGCTGGTTTTAGAAAAGGCAGAAAACCAGAGATCAAATTGCCAACACCCTCTGGATCATCGAAAAAGCAAGAGAGTTCCAGAAAAACATCTATTTCTGCTTTATTGACTGTGCCAAAGACTTTGACTGTGTGGATCACAATAAACTGTGGAAAATTCTGCAAGAGATGGGAATACCAGACCACCTGATCTGCCTCTTGAGAAATTTGTATGCAGGTCAGGAAGCAACAGTTAGAACTGGACATGGAACAACAGACTGGTTCCAAATAGTAAAAGGAGTTCGTCAAGGCTGTATATTGTCACCCTGTTTATTTAACTTATATGCAGAGTACATCATGAGAAATGCTGGACTGGAAGAAACACAAGCTGGAATCAAGATTGCCAGGAGAAATATCAAGAACCTCAGATATACAGATGACACCACCCTTATGGCAGAAAGTGAAGAGGAACTCAAAAACCTCTTGATGAAAGTGAAAGAGGAGAGTGAAAAAGTTGGCTTAAAGCTCAACATTCAGAAAACAAAGATCATGGCATCCGGTCCCACCACTTCATGGGAAATAGATGGGGAAACAGTGGAAACAGTGTCAGACTTTATTTTTCTGGGCTCCAAAATCACTACAGATGGTGACTGCAGCCATGAAATTAAAAGATGCTTACTCCTTGGAAGGAAAATTATGACCAACCTAGATAGCATATTCAAAAGCAGAGACATTACTTTGCCAACAAAGGTCCATCTAGTCAAGGCTATGGTTTTTCCTGTGGTCATGTATGGATGTGAGAGTTGGACTGTGAAGAAGGCTGAGCGCCGAAGAATTGATGCTTTTGAACTGTGGTGTTGGAGAAGACTCTTGAGAGTCCCTTGGACTGCAAGGAGATCCAACCAGGCCATTCTGAAGGAGATCAGCCCTGGGATTTCTTTGGAAGGAATGATGCTAAAGCTGAAACTCCAGTACTTTGGCCACCTCATGCGAAGAGTTGACTCATTGGAAAAAACTCGGATGCTGGGAAGGATTGGGGGCAGGAGCAGAAGGGGATGACAGATGGCATCAGTGATGAATGGCATCACTGACTCGATGGACATGAGTCTGAGTGAACTCCCGGAGTTGGTGAGGGACAGGGAGGCCTGGCGTGCTGCGATTCATGGGGTTGCAAAGAGTCGGACACGACTGAGTGACTGATCTGATCTGGCTGGCTAATATGGTAAAACACATTGATTTATTTTTAAAGTACAAATTCCTTGTATAAGTGCCATTTTGTCAAGATGTAATATGCTTCTTATGTTATGGATTCAATTTATTAAATATTTGTAGATTATTTTTGCATCTATATTTAAAAACATATTGGCCAGTGGTTTTCTTTTCTACTGATGTCATTGATTTTGGTATGGCCCCAAAGAATTAGCTGGAAAGTATTCCCTCTTTTTCAATTTTTACAAGTTTGTGTAGCATTTGTATAATTGCTTACTTAAGAGTTTGGTATAATTCACAATAAAGCCTTCTGAGCTTGGAGTTTTTCTTTGTCAAAGTGTTTTTAACTAAAACAAAAATAATATATAAAAGCTATTGATATTATATATTTCTTCTTTAGAAAATGTTTTGTCATTTGTGCTTTATAGCCAGTTTGACCATTTCTCCTAAATTGTAGAATTTGACATAAAATTGTTAATAATGCTGTCATTTCTGATATTAATTAAATAATTTGCCTCTCCCTTTTTTCATGATTAATGTGACTAAAAGTTTGTCATTGTATTGATCTTTCATTAGAACCAGATTTTGTTTACACTTTATCTTTTTTCTGTTTTCAATTTAATTGATTTCAGCTCTAATCTTTATTATTTTTCTTATAATTCCCAGCTATACCTTCTTTGGCTTTAACCTGCTGTTATTTTTCAATTTCCTTTGGGTGGAAGGTAAAGTCATTGATTTGACACCTTTTTAAATAAATATATTTTATGATATATACTTCCTTTTAGGTACTGTTTTAGCTGAACTTAAAAATCAATATGCTTTCTTTCAGCTTAAAATACCTTATAATTTTAGATATGTTTTATATTTTCTAAATATTTAATTATTTTTCAGATATTTCTTTTATTAATTACAAATTTCATTCCATTTTGTTGAATTCTGTAAATCTTTAAATATATTAAAACTTCTTTTATACCCATAACATAGGCTACTTTGGTAAATGTGTGTTTGAAAAGGATGTAATTCTTGTTAGATGGAATGTTCTATGAATATCAATTTTATTGATGTGATTGATGTGAGATATATAAATATATATGCCACTCAGTTTTGCTCTGAAATTCACTCCTACTCTTAATTTTTTTTCTCTTTTTATCTCTATATTTCATTTTGGAAAATTTCTATTGTGATGTCATTAAATTCACTAATCTTTTCTCCTACAGTGTCTAATTTGCTATTAATACCATCCAATGTATTTTGAACTTCATGCATCACAGTTTTCCTTTAAAGAAATTTGATTTGGGTCATTTTTTATAGCACACATATCTGCTAATAGGATCAATCATTCCTCTTTGTTCTACCTTCTTGAACATAACAGATAGAGGTATAAAATTATAAATAACTGTCTACAAATTCCGTCATCTCTGTCACTTCTGTACCTGTTTGTATTGACTGATTTTTCCTCTTTATGTATTATATTATTCAATTTCTTCCATACTTGGTAGTTTTTTTGTTTTTTTTTTTTTGCCAGAGGTGTGCATTTTATTTTGGGGGGCATTAATATTTTTTTCTCCTATAAACATTGCTAAAAGTTTTTCTGGGATGTAACTAAGTTACTCCTTTCATATTCCACTTTTAAGCTACATTAGGCAGGATGAGGGCAACATTATCCCCAGAACTAATTTTGTCTCACTATTGAAACAAAATTTTATTGAGAACTCAATCTCTTTCCCTGAAAAATATGAAGTTTTCTCTCTTGCTGGAAATAACAAAACCTATTCACAGTTCTGCATGGAATTCAGGACCTGTTCTCTCCAATATTTTTCAGTAGTGATTTTCCTGGCCTTAGATTTCTTCACATATATGAGCTGAACTGGACTCACTTGAAGACTCCAGTGGAATGGAGCTCTCTTTGTACAATTTTAACATCTCTAATATGGTGCCTTATGAACTTGTCCTTCCTGAAATGTCAACTCTATCAACTCAACTCAGGGGGTTCACCAGACTCTGCCTGAATCTCCTCTCCCTTTTTGTGCCCTGTAAATTTTCTCCTGACAAAATGCTGACTTACCATACACTCCACCGTATTCATTTCCCATTACACAGGCATCACTGTTCTTTGTTGTCTGGCTCTAAATGACTTGAGATCTGTTATCCTATATATTATATTTACTTTTTTTAAATTAAGTTTATTTATTTTAATTAGAGGCTAATTACTTTATGATAAACTTAATTTGGAGAGGATAAATCTTATCTTTGTTGTATCATCTTGGCTAGAAAGCCTCATCTATAGTATCTATGTTTTTAAAAATGATTACTAATTTGATTGAAGTCATACTCTTCATTTTATAGTTTAGTATTCAATATTATCTTTAAGAGATATTTGTGCACCTAATGTGCCTTATATAGTCCTTTAAAAGTTTTATAGTTTGGGCTTTTATATTTAAATCTATAATAAAGATGAGATAGAAATTTGTTGGTATCTTACCCTATTTCCAATTTTTAAATGTGTTTCCTTATTCATTTATATTTCATCTACTATTGTCATAAATTTTACATAACATAAAATTTATCATTTTACACATTTTTAAGTGCACAATCCAGTGATATCAAGTATATATAGAATATTGTATAACCACCAGCACAATCTATTTTGAGATGTTTTTCATCATCCCCAACAGAAACTCTGTAAACAATAAATAATAACTCACGATTGCCTCATACCCTAGGTTCATGGTAACCTTCAATCTAGCTTAAATCTCTGTGAATTTCCTTATTATATCAACAAACATGAAATCATATGTGTTTTTCTTGAATTAATTTTAGTAGTTTATATATTTCTAGGAATCTGTCTATTTATTCTAGATTATCCAATTTGTTGGTTTATAATTATTCCTGCTACTGTCTTCCAAAGCTTTATATTTATGTAAGGTCAGTTGCTGCTGCTGCTAAGTCGCTTCAGTCGTGTCCGACTCTGTGCGACCCCATCCACGGCAGCCCAACAGGCTCCCCTGTCCCTGGGATTCTCCAGGCAAGAACACTGGAGTGGGTTGCCATTTCCTTCTCCAATGCATGAAAGATTAAAGTGAAAGTGAAGTCACTCAGTCGAGTCTGACTCTTAGCGACCCCATGGACTGCAGCCTACCAAGGCTCCTCCATCCATGGGATTTTCCAGGCAAGAGTACTGGAGTGGGGTGCCATTGCCTCCTCCAATGTAAGGTCAGTAGTAATGTCTATTCTTCTCAACTTGAAGTGAAAGTGAAAGTCACTCAGTTGTGTCTGATTCTTTGCAAACCCATGGACTATAGAGTCCATGGAATTCTCTGGGCCAGAATACTGAAGTGAGTAGCCTTTCCCTTCTCCAGGGGATCTTCCCAACCCAGGGATTGAACCCAGGTCTCCCACATTGCAGGCAGATTCTTTACCAGCTGAGCCACAAAAGAAGCTCAAGAATACTGGAGTGGGTAGCCTATCCCTTCTCCAGTGGATCTTCCTGACCCAGGAATCAAACCAGGGATTCCCGCATTGCAGGTGGATTCTTTACCAACTGAGCTATCAGGGAAGTCCACTTCTCAAGTTAGTAATTTGGATTTTGTTTATTTTTTAGTGAATCTAGCAAAAAGTTTGTCAGGATTGTTGATCTTTTAAAAGAAACAAATTTTGGTCACAGTCAGTTCAGTTCAGGTCAGTAGCTCAGTCGTGTCCAACTCTGCGACTCCATGGACTGCAGCACACCAGGCCTTCCTGTCCATTACCAACTCCCAGAATTTACTCAAACTCATGTCCATTGAATCAGTGATGCTATCCAATGATCTCATCCTCTGTTGTCCCCTTCTCCTCCTACCTTCAATCCTTTCCAGGATCAAGGTCTTTTCAAATGAGTCAGTTCTTCACATGAGGTGGCCAAAGTATTGGAGTTTCAGCTTCTGCATTGGTCCTTCCAATGAATATCCATGACTCATTTCCTTTAGGACAGACTGGTTGGATCTCTTTGCTGTCCAAGGGACTCTCAAGAGTCTTCTCCAACACCACAGTTCAAAAGCATTAATTCTTTGGCACTCAACTTTCTTTATAGTCCAACTCCCACATCCACACATGACTACGAGAAAAACCATAGCTTTGACTAGATAGACCTCTGTTGGCCAAGTAATGTCTCTGCTTTTTAATATGCTGTCTAGGTTTGTCATACTACATCTTTATACTTTGTGCACTCATAGGTTTATAATTACTGTAATGTGCATTTACCTTTTAAATCATATAGAAAAGAAGTTATAATCAAAAGTACACTAATATTGACTTTTCTTCTGCTTATTGTTAACTTTACTAGTGTCCCTTATTTCTTCAGATGGCTCACATTACTGTTTAATGCTATTTTCATTTCATTGTAAAGGACTTTTTTTGATAACTGTTGTAAAATCCTGCATAATTTCTTCAAATTTGCTGAATTTTTCTTCTACCTGCCCAAATCTGCTGTTGAACTGATATAGTGAATTTTTTTAACAGCAGTATCTCACTTTTATTTTTTAAAGTCTAAATGCATAAAAACGCTAATTTATTGTATGCGTCACCTTCAGAATTTCTATTTGATTTCTTTTTATAATCTCTACCTTTTATTGATAGTCTCATTTTGTTCATCCATCATTTATTTATTATTGTTGTAGGTTTTTAAATTTTTATTCATTTTATCAATTTTCTTTCTATTGCTAATTTTCTAAAAGATTTCATTTTATTTTTAATCACAATTGACTGTTAGATGCTAACACTTTCTCTGATAATTAAGATAATCAGTTGTATTTGTTAATATAGTGGATTGCAACATCAAGTGATGTTTTAATGTTGATTAATTCAGTATCCTTGGGATAAAGCAACGTTGATCATATGTACTATACATACCTACACATACACACATTTGGATATATTTTCACAGATATATTACTAAATTATTTTCAATAAATTATTTACACTTACACAATGTAGAATTTAAGCTCCTTGAGTGTGGATTATTTTGCCTATTTGATTTACTATTACATTTTTAACACTAAGAACCAACAAAGCTTGGCACTTAATAAAATGTTCCATACATTTATTTTAAAAACAGAATGAAATGAATAAATGAGCTTGATACAAATTTTATTTATTCCACTTTCCATGTCATATTTGGTGCCAGTGTTACAGCTGACAAAGAAAGAATTAATGAATTTGAAGACTGGTCAATAGAAATTATAAAAATTGAATGTCAAAATTAAAATATAGAACAAAAATTATAAAAGAATATACACAATTTTCATGAAAGCATTCAATAGACTAAAGTGTCAGTCAGTCAATTCAATCTCTCAGTCATGTCTGACTCTTTTCGACCTCGTGGACAGCAGCACGCCAGGCTTCCCTGTCTATCACCAACTCCTGGAGTTTACTCAAACTCATGTCTGTTGAGTCAGTGATGCCATCCATCTCATCCTCTGTCATCCCCTTCCCCTCCCAACTAAAGTGTATGCAATTACAATCCCAAAAGAAGGAAAAGAAAAGAATGAGAAAAACCAAATATGAAATAACGGTCATACTGAGTGGAATAAGTCAGAGAAGGCAAAGTATCATATGGCATCCCTTATATCTTTAACCTACAAAGAAATGATACAAATGAACTTATTTACAAAACAGAAACAGACTCACAGATTTAGAGAATGAATTTATGGTTGCCTAAGGGGTGGTGGTGGGGGGATAGTTATGGAGTTTGGAATCGACATGTGCACACTACTATACTTAAACGACAACCAACAGTTCCTACTGTACAGCATAGGCAACTCCACTCAGTGTTATGTGGTAGACTGGATGTGATGTTACCACATAACATACCAATGTTATGTGGTAGAGGGGAGTTAGAGGGAGAATGGATGCATCCTCATGTATGGCTGAGTTCCTTTGTTGTCCACCTGAAACTATTACAACATTGTTAAGTGGCTATACTCCAATACAAAATAAAAAGTTTAAAAAAATCTGTTGCATTTCTATACATTAACAAATAACTACCAAAGAGAGAAATTAAGGAAATAATCCTATTACCATTGAATCAAAAAGAATAAAATATCTAAGAATCTATATACCTAAGGAGGTAAAAGACTGATAATCAAAAACTATTAATATTTGACACTGATAAAAGAAATTGGATATGACACACAGATGGAAATATATACTGTATTTTTGGATTGGAAGTATTTATATTGTTAAAATGACCATATTATTCAAGGCAATCTCCAGACTCAATGCAATCTCTATCCAAATATCAATGGCATTTTTCACAGAACTAGAGCAAATAATATAAAAATTTGTATGGAAACAGAAAGGACTCTGAATAGCCAAAACAATCTTGAGAAACAAATTCACAAATTTGAAGCCAGACTTAAAAACAGAGTTCACAAAATAACCAACATTAGGAAATGAAAAATAAAAGAGTAATTAATATTAAACCTAGAGACATTTATAACAATTAAATAGTTTGTTATAAATATAGAAAATATTGGTAGAATCAGTAGAGAGATAAATACAAAACACTGAAGACTAATTAGAGAAAATCTAAATAAACTGTATAATATAGCATTCATGTAGCTGTAATTCATAGACCAATATACACAATTGCTAAGATGTTAGTTCTCTCCTACTTGATTTATATATTCAATATAATCCCAGTCAAAGTCTCAGCAATTTTTTTTTAGATATGGAAAAGCAAATTTAAAAATGTGTATATAATAGCAAAGGAATTTGAGCAGCCAAACAATTTTGAAAAGGAGGAGCAAGGTTTAAGTATGCTCATAACCTGATTTTAAGACATATACAAAGTTGTATTAATAATGAACACAAAATCATGCCAAACAAGATCAATAAAAATTCTGAAATCCACACCTTTAAATATAAAATAGAAGCCTCCAAAAGAGACTGTCTCAAAAACAGCCAGTGGAAAAGGGTAGAGAACATTGAAAGCAATGATAATTAAACTGCTGCTGCTGCTGCTGCTAACTCGTTACAGTCGTGTCCGATTCTGTGCGACCCAATAGACGGCAGCCCACCGGGCTCCTCTGTCCTTGGGATTATCCAGGCAAGAATACTGGAGTGGGTTGCCATTTCCTTCTCCAGATAATTAAACTAAGAGTTGTTTTGTTTTGTTTTTAAGGAAAACAATTGAATTTAGTAGACTTTGGGAAATTTCTTTTCAGTTTATTGAGGAGAATATAGCTGTCAACCAAGAATATATGTGAAATTAAACTATGTTTTAAGCACCAGGGAGAAATTAGGACACTTAGCTTAGCTGGTAAAGAATTCACCTGCAATGCAGGAGACCCCAGTTTTATTCCTGGGTTGGGAAGATCCCCTAGAGAAGGACAAGGCAACCCACTCCAGTATTCTTGCCTGGAGAATTGTCATGGACAGAGAAATCTGGAGGGCTACAGTCCATGGGGTCGCAAAGAGTCAGACACAACTGAGTTACTAAGCACAGCACAGCACCCATACAAACAAAATTTAAAAAAGAAATTCTAAAGGACATACTTTGTGCTGAAAGGAACAAATTGTGCATGGAAAGTCATGAGTTAAAAAAGAAACGATCAGAAAAAGTAATTAATTAAATACAGGTATGTTTGAAACAAACATTGGCCAAGCTAAAATAATAATGAACCCATACAGAATAAAATTTTACATATTTAATTATAGTACTTAGGTTACATATGTGTTGAGAGTGCAGTGATATGTGCTAAAGACCTTGTATTTCTAAAGAAGATATTTGTAAGTTTTAGATTTTAAGTTAAAGAACTTTTCAATTTTCTACCACCAACATTTAATAAATATAGCGCATAGCTTTCAAAATTTTTAAGCTAAAGAATCAGTCTAAAAAATTTTTAAAAAGCACTAGTGGTTAGAAAAAGTAATATAGTAATATAGAAATTTTGGAATAAATGAATACAAATAAATGGCTTTAAATAGTCTTTTTCAAAATAGACTGAATGTTTTACAGTTTGAAATGCAATGAGTATCAACTTAAATGCAATTTTAAAAATACATTCACAAATTATCAATGGAAAGAGAGAGAGAAAGTTAAAAGAGGGGGGGAAAGTGCAGCAATACTATCAGCTAATATTCACACATAGGCAAAGAAGTAAAACAATTCATACATAATGGAAATATCACCAATTTACCAAGTAAGAAAAATTTTCTAGACATCTATGACTGTAGTAACTGAGAGTCAAAACATATTAATAGAAGAATTAGAAGAAATTTTAAAAGTCTACCATAATGGCAGGAGATTTTGACACAGTACTCACAGTAGTTAATAGATCAATGAGAAAGGATGTAGAGGATTTGAACTACACATTAGCAAGATTGATCTAATGGGCAGATATAGACCAGCACACCCAGTAAGCACAGAAAACACACACTTCTTAAGTATATATGGAACATTTATACACAATAACTACAAACTTGGTTGTGAAGTAAGTTTCAACAAATTTAAAATAACTGATGTAATAAGAATCATGTTCATTGCCACAATGCACTTAGAAAAAGGTGCTAAACAGAAAAATCACATATATTTAGAAAATTGGAAAGTGAGGGAAGTCGCTCAGCTATGTCCAACTCTTTGCAACCCCATGGTCTGTAGCCTACCAGGCTCTTCCATCCATGGAATTTTCCAGGCAAGAGTACTGGAGTGGGTTGCCATTTCCTTCTCCAGGGGATCTTCCCAATCCAGGGATCGAATCCAGGTCTCCCGCACTGTAGGCAGACACTTTACCGTCTGAGCCACAAATATGTTAGAAAAAACTTAATGATCAAGAAAAGAATAATAATGAAGATAGCAAAATGTTTACAACCTGCATTTATCCTAAAATTGTAGAATAGAATTACTATACAAATTACTACATATGTGGCAATACACATCACTAAATGTTTATTCTTAAATTAGGTTAAAACAATAATACAAGTATGAATGTTAAAAGAAAGAAACAGAACTCTCAAGAGAGTGTAAAGCAAATATAATTTTTTTTAAAAAGAAGCTAATTAAATGGAAAACAATGTTACAGACACCAAACAGTTAAATACTCCTCTATATGTGTGTGTTTTAAAATATAACGAAATAGACACTTCTGATGAAACTGAACAACCACAATGCAAACACATAAATAATAGGCACTAGTAGAATTTAAAAAGGAATGAAATAGTATAATAAATAGTACTAGTCCAATAAACTTGAAACCAAACACATTTTCAGACAAAAATGTCAAAACTGACTCAAAAGAAAACCAATAGAAACAGTCATCCAATAACCACTGAATAAAACAAATCAACAGATATAAATCTTTCTATAAAGAAACATCACCCAAGATGAGCTTCTAAAAGAAAAACATTTCAGAGTAGGGAAAACATTTACAAATTTATTATATTTATTTTTATCTTGAAATAATTTTAGATTTACAGATTTGCAAAGATAGTACACAAAGTTCCCATAACCTCTCCCCTCAGTTTCCACAAATATTAACATCTTACCTAACCAATATGTGAGCTTCCCTGATGGCTCATTGGTAAAGAATTCGCCTGCCAATGCAGGAGACACAGGTTCGACCCCTGGGTCCAGAATATTCGCTGGAGAAGGAAATGACAACCCACTCTAATACTTTTGCCTGGGAAATCCCATAGACAGAGGAATCTGGTGAGCTATAATTCATAGGGTCACAAAAGAGTTAGACATGACTTAGTGACTAAACAACAGCAATAAAATCAATATACATGTGTTAAAAATCTAAGAAGTTAAAATTTATAAAGTGTGCTAACTAACACAGACTTATTCAGATTTTACAAGTTTTTATGCTAATATCCTTTTTTCTGGTTTAGGATCTCACAGAGAATACCACTTTGCATTTAATGATTATGTCTACTTAGTAACCTCTAATTTGATAATTTCTTATTTTTTCTTTGCTTTTCATGATGTTGATACATACAGATTATCTCTCACTTTTAGTCTATATGATGTTTCTCATGGATATTAAAGAAGACTACCACAGAAGTGAAATGCTTTCCTTTTAATATCGAGGAAATATGATATTAACATGGCATTATTCAGGATGTTAAATGTGATCACTTGATTAAGGTGATGTCTGCCACTGTGGCCACTTCATGGATCGCAGCCTTGTAATGGCAAAGGGACTTGTGTAACTCAATGAAGCTATGAGCCACACCCTGCAGGGCCACCCAAGATGGATGGGTCATAGTGAAGAATTCTGAAACATGTGGTCCACTGGAGAAGGAAATGGCACCTGTTCCAGTATTCTTGCCTGGAGAACCCCATGAACAATATGAAAAGGCAAAAAGATATGACACCAGAAGATGAGTCCCTATATTATTTGGAAGGTGAAAAATATGCTACTGGGAAGAGAGGAAGGCAATTACTAATAACTCCAGAAAGATGAAAGCCTGGACCAAAGTGGAAATGATGCTCAGTTATGGATGTGTCTGGTGGTGAAAGTAAAGTCTGATAGTGAAAGTAAAGTCTGAAAGCAAAGGTTGTAAAGAACAATATTGCATAGAAAACTGGAATATTAAGTTCATCAATTAAGGTAAATTGGATGTAGGCAAACAGGAGATGACAAGACTGAACATCAATATCATAGAAATTAGTGATCTTAAATATGCGGGGATGGGTGAATTTACATCAGATTGACTATATATCTACTACTGTGGGTAAAATTCCCTTAGAAGAAATGGAGTACCCCACATGGTTAACAAAAGAGTCTGAAATACAGGACTTAGGTGCAGCCTCAAAAATGACAGAATGATCTAAGTTTGTTCCCAAGGCAAAAATTACTGTAATAATTTAGCATCACAGTAATTCAAGTCTATGCCCTAACCACTGATGCTGAGGAAGCTGAAGTTGACCAGTTGTATGAAGACCTACAACATTTCCTAGAACTCACAACCAGAAAGAGTTCTTTTTCATCATAGGGGATTACAATGCAAAAGTAGGAAGTCAAGAGATACAGGGAATAACAAGCAAGTTTGGTCTTGCAATACCAAATGAAGGAGGGCAAAGGCTAACAGAGTTTTGGCAAAAGACGTCACTGGTCATAGCGAACATCCTTTTCCAACAACCCAAGAGAAGACTTTACAAATAGATAACACCAGTTGGTCAATACCAAAATCAGATTGATTGTTTTCCTTGCAGGCAAAGATGGAGAGGCTCTATATCATCAGCAAAAATAAGACCTGGGGCTAATTGTGGCTCAGATCACGAACACTTTATTGCAAAATTCAGGCTTAAATTGAAGAAAGTAGGAAAAACTAGGCCATTTAGGTGTGACCTAAATTAAATCCCTTATGAGTATGCAGTGGAAGTGACAAATAGATTCAAGGTATTAGATCTGGTAGACAGAGTGCCAGAACTATGAAAAGACTTTCCTAACATTGCACAGGAGGCAGCAACACAAACTATCCCAAAGAAAAATAAATGCAAGAAGGCAAAGTGGTTGTCTGAGGAGGCTTTACAAAGAGCAGGGGAAGAAGAGATGTGAAAAGTGTAGAGAAAGGAAAGATATACCCAACTGAATGCAGAGTTCCAGAGAATAGCAAAAAGAGAGAAAATGGCTCTCTTAAATGAAAAATACAAAGAAACAGAGGAAAAAGGAAAGACTAGAGATCTCATCCAGAAAATTGGAGTTATCAAAGGAATATTTTATGCAAGGATGGACATGATAAAGAACAGAAATGGAAAGGATCTAACAAGCAGAAGAGATTAAGAAGAGGTAATAAGAATATACAGTTGAGTTCAGTTCAGTTCAGTTGCTCAGTCATGTCCAACTCTTTATGACCCCATGGACTGCAGCACGCCAGGCTTCCCTGTCCATCACCAACTCCTGGAGCCTACTCAAACTCATGTCCATCACCTTGGTGATGTCATCCAACATCTCATCCTCTGTTATCCCCTTCTCCTCCTGCCTTCCATCTTTCCCAGCATCAGGGTCTTTTCCAATGAGTCAGTTCTTCACATCGGGTGGCCAAAGTATTGGAGTTTCAGCATCAGTCCTTCCAATGAATATTCAGGACTGATTTCCTTTAGGATTGACAGGTTGGATCTCCTTGCAGTCCAAGGGACTCTCAAGAGTCTTCTCTAACACCAGAGAACAATATTTTTAAAAAGGTCTTAATGACCAGGATAATCATGATGGTGTTGTCACTCACCTAGAACTGGACATCCTGGAGTGCGAAGTCAAGTGGACCTTGCTGCTGCTGCTGCTAAGTCGCTTCAGTCGTGTCCGACTCTGTGCGACCCCATAGACGGCAGCCCACCAGGCTCCATCATCCCTGGGATTCTCTAGGCAAGATCACTGGAATGGGTTGCCATTTCCTTCTCCAATGCATGAAACTGAAAAGTGAAAGTGAAGTTGCTCAGTTGTGTCCGACCCTCAGCAACGCCATGGACTGCAGCCCACCAGGCTCCTCCATCCATGAGGTTTTCCAGGCAAGAGTACTGGAGTGGGGTGCTATCGCCTTCTCCGAAGTGGACCTTAGGAAGCCTGATTATGAACAAAGGTAGTGGAGATGAATTAATTTCAGCAGAGCTATTTCAAATACTAAATGATGATGCTGTTAAAGTGCCGCACTCAACATGCCAGCAAATTCGGAAAACTCAGCTGTGGCCACAGGACTGGAAAAGGTCAGTTTTCATTCCAATCCCAAATTTATCCATTATTTTTGGCAGTTGATTTTTTCTCTGCAATTATTGTGGTATTCAAATGGTGATTTTCTATTTCTATAAGGATTTTCCTAAGGACTATTTATTCATTCCATTCCCTGTATGTATGTTTCTGATTTTACATATACATATATATGCTCTAATGATTTCTGCTTAGGCTTTGGCATGTTTTTCAGTTTGGTTACTGTGTCCGTTTGACATGCTTTCATCTTTTCTTTTTTCTTATTTATCTTCTATTATTTCAAGATTCCAGCCATATCTGAACTTTCCCTAATCTCCACAGCTCTCTCCAAGGAGAAAGCTTTTAGAAACCAATAAAAGGATGCTAATGTTGCTTGATGCTAGTGTGTCAAGTATGTGTGTATACATATACACACACACATACAAACCTCTAATATCTCCAACTCTGATTCAGCAGATTAGAGTTCATTCTGATCTTCTCCCTTGCTTATTTTGTAGCTTCTGACTCTGGCAGTGGGACACTTGGTCCTCATTATCTGCACTATAGTTATTTGTTCATAGGATCCATGTAAAGCCGTTTAAGAATTGTTAAGCCATATCTCCCATGAGAAGTAGAGTTACCAACTACAGTACAGGGTCTACATACAGTTTTTTGTTTAGCCTTACAGTATTTAGAAAATCACTGCTTTTCAAAGTTACTTAGATCAGTTCTCCACCTACTTTCTTCATTTGTGTTATGCTTAAACATTTGTAATACATTTACATTACTGGTCACAGTGTACATTTCATTATGGGATCACTAGTCAGATATTTTGCCCAATTTTGATTGCATTGTTTATACTTTGGAGTTCCAAGAGTTCTTTACATGTTCTTGATTCAAGTACCTTTGCATAAATATGTTTTAAAATGCCATCTGACAATCTATGGCTTGTCTTTTTAATCTCTCAACAGTATATTTCTCAAAACAACATTTTTAATTAAAAAGTTTTGATATCATATCTATAAATTCATCACCAAACCTAAGGTTACATAAATTCTCCTGTTTTTATTTAGAATTATTAGGGATTTATAACTTACACTATACTCTGATCTATTGGATTTGTGGGTGCAAGTGTGTATGTCTGTTTGTATAAGAAATGTGATAAGGTGCCTTTATCTTTCCTGTGAACGTGCAGTTGTTATAACACCATTTATTGAAAGGACTATATTTTCTCCACTGAAATACCTTTGAACATTCATCAAAAATGGTCTTTTTATGACTTTTTATTCTGTTTTATTGATCTGTGTCTATCCTTTCAATGAAACTGCAATGTCTTAATAATTTGGCTTTTAGCTATGCTCTGGTCAACTATAGCCTTACTGACTTTTTACTTACTGGTGTATGAGTTACTGAGAGAAAAGTTCTGGAGCTTCAAACTAAAATTGTGGGTTTGTTTATCCTCAGATCTCTCAATCGGACATGATTGAAGCAACTTACACATACAAACACATCTAATGTTGACTTCTTGTGAACAGTGAATAGCCTATCATTGACTCTTTTTATCCAGTCTGAAAATCTGCATCGTATCTGGTGTTTTTAAAATATGTTTAAAGTGTTATTGATATGGTTGAATTAAATTATGTCATGTTTTGTTATTTTCTGTTTTCAAAGTTATTTTCTGTTTTCAAAGTTAATAATTATTTTTCTCTGGGTTTAAGACCTGTAATTTAGTATCTGTCATTAATTTTGGAAATTTTTCAACCATAATTTCTTCAAATAGTTTCTGTCCTCTAGTTTCTTCTCTGAATGGATTCAAATTTTGTTTAATTTAAATGGATTAATTTTGTCTCACGAATCTTGGATATTCTCTTTTTAAGTTGCTTGTCTTACTGCAATTAAATTTTTATAATTTCTCTTGATATATTTTCAAGTTTACTGAATCTTTTTTCAACTTTGTGTAATGTCCAGGTAAGCTCATCAAAAATACTCTTCATACTTTTATTCTTTAATATCTAGCATTTTAAAAAAGTGTTACAACTTGCATCTATTTTGCTGAAAATACCTATTTTAACTTTTATATTTTGTACCTTTTCCATTAGAGCTTTTGACATACTAACTTATCAGCTATCTTAAGTTTCTTATCTGATAATTCAAACACCTGTGTAATATCTGAGTCTGGTTCTCGTGATTGCTTTGTCTCTTCAGACTGTGCTTATTATTTACTTTCTCTAAGTCTCCTAATCTCTTATTGTTAATTGAACATATTTTATAGAACAATGGATACTGAATTATTTTTAATGCTTGAAGATGAACTTCCCTTCTACCTGGCCTCTTCATGTTAATGTAGCAAGGAATTAGCTGGGGTTTGCTGTTAGCTATTGCTATGGTTACACACAGTTCTCCAGAGATTTCAGATTCTCTAGGGATACCTCATTTTTATGATGTTGGCTAAAATGTCTGTTCTTTTTTTTTTCATGTTTAATTATTATTTGTCTTAGGATATTCTTACTTACCTTTAGTTCTTCCCTTTTCACTTCTCATAGAATTTCATTCCCTTGCCTCTCTCCCTGTTGAAATTCTACTATTTTTATTTAGCATTTCTTAATATTTTCATTTCCAGAAATTCCATTTTTTAAAAAAAATCTGTTATTTTTTTATAATATTTTTACCTCTATTAATTTTTCCAAAATTTCACTTACTTAGGTAATTATATTATTCTCATTTTCTATTGGGTATAATTATAACACCTGAAATCTTTGAGCATCTTAGTCTGATGTGTGTTTTTTCTTCTCTTGCTCATGATGTCATCTTTTCTTATTTTTGTTTTGTATTGCCATTTCATATTAGTCTGAGATATGAGATTTCCTTGAGACCTGGGTTGATATTGGGTCCCTCTAGGTGGAATTTTTTTTTTTCATTCTCTTGAGAACCTGGAGATTCTACCAAATCAGAATGTTTTATGTTCTTAGCCCTTTAGGTTTTATTTACCTGCTTATTCCACAGTAACAAAGGTGTTTTGCATTTGGATGGAAAACTTTCATGAAGATCAGATTTCGGTCAATTTTTCTCCTAAAAATAATTACCCAACTCAATGGTAATTTTAGACTGACAATATTCTTTTCATGAAATGTATCAGTTAAATTCCCAGTCATATAAATTTTGACACTTCCCAATTTTATACATTTTATTCTATTTGTTTTTCTGATGCTTTTATAAATTTGTTGACTTCAAATATGATATTGAATAGAAGCTTTCCTTTCCTTGTTCTTTAATTTAAAGTCTGAAATGAAACTTTAAAACTTATAATCTCCTATTTCAAGGAGATACTTCCATCTGATTATAAAGATGTATTTCGTTTCTACTTTACTTGGTCTTTTATTAAGTAAATATTCTTTTTTTTTTTTTTTTTTTACTGAATTTTTGCTGTTCCATTTCTTATTTTGTGTGTTTGTTTTTAGAAGTAAAAAATATTTTATTCAGTAACTTGGCCAAATAAGCAAGATTTTATCATAAATCTTTTACTGTGGTTTTATTTTTTTAAATATGATTTGGAGTATAGTTGGTTTACACTGTTGTTAGTTTCTGCTGTACATCCAAGTTAATCAGCTATATGTACACATATATTCCCCCTTTTTAGGTTTCCTTCCCATTTAGGTCACCACAGAATATTGAGGAGAATACCCTGTGCTATACAGTAGGTTCTCATTAGTTAACTATTTTATACATAGTGTAAATAGTGTATCTATATATATCAATCCCAATCTCCCAATTCATCTCACCCTCCTCTTTCCCCATTAGTATCCATACATTTGTTCTCTATATCTGTCACTACTGCCATACAGAGTGAAGTAATTCAGAAAAAGAAAACAGATTTTATATATTAACATATATATTTGGAATCTGAAAAAAAATGGTATAAACAATCTTATTGACAATCTTATTTGCTGTTCCATTTCTGATAACAATGTCATTAAGCTCAAAATGAGCAACATAGATTTTCTTAATTTTTAAATTTCTGACTACTTATGTATTGGCAGCAATTATTTCCTCCTTCAAGGTTGATATCTCTAAATGCTTTTATTTTATTCACTTTTCTTGAGTTACTTTTATTTTCCAGAAAAGTATATATTTCATCTAGGTTTCTATATAAAAATGATTAAAAGTTGGTCATCTGCATATCCTTAAGTGTGTTCTATTTTGATATTTAAAATCATTTCTATTTTTTTTATTAATTTTATTGGAGTAGAGTGGATTTACAATGTTGTGTCAGTGTCAGTTGTACAGCATAGTGATTCAAATATATTCATTTTCTTTCAGATTCTTATTTATTTATGGCCTTTCCATGATTTAATTTTTAGTCTTGAGAAGGGTACTTTTATATACTCTTTCTCAAAACAGGATTTTTTTTTATGTCAAAATTTTTATTTTGCAGTTTATTTGCATTGTTTGCATTAGAATATAAAGTTTAATGAAGAGAAAAGCATTGTATTATTTTTTAAATTTATTCATTTTAATTGGAGGCTAATTAGTTTACAATATTGTAGTGGTTTTTGCCATACATTGACATGAATCAGCCATGGGTGTACATATGTCCCCCATCCTGAACCCCCCTCCCACCTCCCTCTCCATCCCATCCCTCTGGGTCATCCCAGTGCACCAGCCCCAGCACCCTGTCTCATGCATCGAACCTGGACTGGCGATCTGTTTCCCATAAGATAATATACATGCTGCTGCTGCTGCTAAGTCGCTTCAGTCGTGTCAGACTCTGTGCAACCCCATAGATGACAGCCCACCAGGCTCCCCTGTCCCTGGGATTCTCCAAGCAAGAACACTGGAGTGGGTTGCCATTTCCTTCTCCAATGCATGAAAGTGAAAAGTGAAAGTGAAGTCGCTCAGTCGTGTCTGACTCTTAGCTACCCCTTGGACTGCAGCCCACCAGGCTCCTCCATCCATGGGATTTTCCAGGCAAGAGTACTGGAGTGGGGTGCCATTGCCTTCTCCAATAATATACATGTTTCAGTGCTATTCTCTCAAATCATCCCACTCTTGCCTTCTCCCACAGAGTCCAAAAGTCTGTTCTTTACATGTGTCTCTTTTGCTGTCTCACATATAGGGTAATCGTTACCATCTTTCTCAATTCCATATATATGTGTTAATATACTGTATTGGTGTTTTTCTTTCTGACTTACTTCACTCTGTATAATAGGCTCCAGTGATTTTTTTTAATTGATAACTCTATTTTTTAAAACCATTTTAGGTTTACAAAAAAATTGATCCAAAAATACAAAGTGTTTTCCATCTCCTCTCATACACATTTGTTACAACTGATTAACAAATGTTGATATATTATATAGTATTATCATCTAATACAAGCTGGAATCAAGATTTCCAGGAGAAATATCAATAACCTCAGATATGCAGATGACACCACCCTTATGGCAGAAAGTGAAAGGAACTAAAAAGCCTCTTGATGAAAGTGAAAGAGGAGAGTAGAAAAGTTGGCTTAAAGCTCAACATTCAGAAAACGAAGATCATGGCATCCGGTCCCACCACTTCATGGGAAATAGATGGGGAAACAGTGGAAACAGTGCCAGACTTTATTTTTTTGGGCTCCAAAATCACTACAGATGGTGACTGCAGCCATGAAATTAAAAGACACTTACTCCTTGGAAGGAAAATTATGACCAACCTAGACAGCATATTCAAAAGCAAAGACATTACTTTGCCAACAAAGGTTCATCTAGTCAAGGCTATGGTTTTTCCTGTGGTCATGTATGGATGTGAGAGTTGGACTGTGAAGAAGGCTTGAGCACTGAAGAATTGATTCTTTTGAACTGTGGTGTTGGAGAAGACTCTTGAGAGTCCCTTGGACTGCAAGGAGATCCAACCAGTCCATTTTGAAGGAGATCAGCCCTGGGATTTCTTTGGAAGGAATGATGTTGAAGCTGAAACTCCAATACTTTGGCCACCTCATTGGAAGAGTTGACTCATTGGAAAAGACTCTGATGCTGGGAGGGATTGAGGGCAAGAGGAGAAGGGGACGACAGAGGATGAGATGGCTGGATGGCATCACTGACTCGATGGACGTGAGTCTCAGTGAACTCCGGGAGTTGGTGATGGACAGGGAGGCCTGGCGTGCTGCGATTCATGGGGTCGCAAAGAGTCAGACATGACTGAGCAACTGATCTGATCTGATCTGATCTGATCTGAATGTCCATAGGTCCACTTTCACTCATTGTACAATTCTGAGTTTTGACCAATATTTAATGTCAATATATGCCAGTGTATATGCATTATATCAGTATGTGTGACCGTTATAATATCATATCCATCATTGCAGTATCATACAGAATAATTTCACTGCCACCAAAATCCCTTGAACTCTTCCTACTTATTCTTCCTTCTCATAACCATGTGGCCGCTGATATTTTTACTGTCTCTGTTGATTTTTCCTTAGCATCATATATCTGCAATCATACATGTAGCTTTTCAGCTGGCTTATTTAACTTAACTATATGCATTTAAGTTTTCTCAATGTCATTTTGTATCTTGATAACTCATTTCTTTTTGTCACTGAATAATATTCCATATTATAGATGTACTGTAGCTGCTTCTAGTAGATGTGTAGTTGTATCTCACTTTAGTAGCTGTGTACTTATATCTCGTTTATCTAACCTGTAGTTCACTAATAACATATGATGTTGAACATTTTAATTTCATATGCTTATTTGTCAAGACAACACTCTTTGTCTTGCTTATTGCTGTAAATTTCTTGTTTTTCATGTAAATGATTTTGGTTCATTTAATTGATTTTTTATATTTTTGGCATTTTTTTTCATCTATGCTTCTTTACCTCTTAGTTTCTGAAGTTGACCCTTTACCTTATTTAGTTCATATTTAATTTGTTTAATGATTAAATTTATTTAAATTTCCAATAGTTTTATAGTGAAGCTTTAGCTGACTTCCAGACAAATTTGATGGAGAGTTGTCAGAGGAGTCAGAATGGATGTACTTGGTAGAGGCACTTAAAGAATATCATAAGTATTATGGTGTGTTGAGTATATGTATTTACCCAGTAGAGAGAATCAGAAAATTGTAGTAAAGTGAAGCACAAAGTGAAACACAGGTCTTAGCTATCTTAGCTAAATATCTAACAACACCTTAAATTGAGATCAGAGGAAAGAAATATATAGGATAGCTCATACAAAGATATTAATAGAGAATATTTTATGTGTCATAAAATAGACAATTTATTTTCACTACAAATAAGTTCTTAATTCATTGGCATATGGTTTTTGAAATCTATAGTGAATATTACCTCATCCTTAAAATTTGCTTTTAACATAAAGCTAGAAGAACAAGGTATCTTAGACAAAACAGAAAAGGCTAGAGGCAACATGATGACTGTCTTTCAAAAAAAAAAAAAACAAAACATTAAAAAGGAAGAAGAATCAAGTTTTATTTTTTCTGTATGAACTGGAATTAATTGAAGTCATAAAGAAAAAGTTTATAGAACTATATTTTTTTATTAATTTTTATTGGCGTATAGTTGCATTATAATGTTGTATTGCTTTCTACTGTACAACAAAGTGAATAGGCTATCTGTATACATATATTCCCCTCTTTTTTGGATTTCCTTCCCATTTAGGTTGCCACAGAGCACTGAGTAGAGTTTCTTGAACTGTGCAGTCGGTTCTCATTAGTTATCTATTTCATATATAGTGTATATGAATCCATCTCATCTCCCCATTCATCCCACATCTCCATTCTCCCCTCAATGTCCATATGTTTGTTATCTAAGTCTATATCAACTTCTGTTTTGCATATGGGATCAGGTATACCATTTTTATAGATTCCACATACGTTCGTTAATATACGACTTTTGCTTTCCTCTTTCTGACTTAATTCACTCTGTACGACAGTCTCTAGGTCCACTTATGTCTTTATAAATGATCCTACTGAGTCCCATTCATATGGCTGAGTCATATTCCACTGTAAATATGTACCATTCTTCTTTATCCATTCCTCTGTTGATGGACACAGGTTGTTTCTATGCCCTGATTCGGAGAAGGCAATGGCACCCCACTCCAGTACTCTTGCCTGGAAAATCCCATGGACAGAGGAGCCTGGTGGGCTGGGGTTGCTAAGAGTTGGACACGACTGACCAACTTCACTTTCAATTTTCACATTCATGCATTGGAGAAGGAAATGGCAACCCACTCCAGTGTTCTTGCCTGGAGAATCCCAGGGATGGGGGAGCCTGGTGGGCTGCCATCTTTGGGGTCACACAGAGTCGGACACGACTGGAGCAACTTAGCAGCAGCAGCAGCAGCATGCCCTGATTATTGTAAATAGGATGACAATAAACATTGGGGTGCATGTGTGTTTTTGAACTATGGTTTTCTCTGGGTATATGCCCAATTGTGGGGTTGGTTGGCCATATGGTAGTTCTATTTTTAGGTTTTTAAGGAACCTCCATACTATTCTCCAAAGTGCCTGTATCAATTTACATCCCTACCAACAATGCAAGAGGGTTCCCTTGTCTCCACACCCTTTCCAGCATTTAATATTAGTAGATTTTCTAATTATGGCCATTCTGATGGGTGTGAGGTGATACCTCATTGTAGTTTTGACTTGAATTTTTCTAGTAATTAGTGATGCTAAGCATCTTTTCATGTACTTGTTGGCCATCTGTATGTCTTCTTTGGAGAAATGTCTCTTTAGGTCTTCTGCCTAGAATTTTGTAACAATTTCATTTTCTAACCAAATAAAAAAGTAATTCCTTATGAAAAAATACAGCCCTCTCACTAACCCTGCCAAACAAAGATTAATGAACACTGCCAAGTGCTCTGACAGTCCATCCTAAATCTGAGTGTCCGTGTTTGCTCATGTGTGCATATATTTCTGTATGTGTATGTATATTTGTGAAAGTATGAAAAAAACATGTTTATGAATGTGTATATATGTAACGACCCACAAAAATATTTTGATGGCATTTTCTATAATGCATATCCCAGTTTCCTAATACTTAAAAACACTGTGTTTTTCAAGATACTTGTTTAGAAAATACATGGAGTAGAACAAGATTTTATCTTATAAAACATAAGAAGTTTTCCCATCAAATCCATTTCCCCTCTTTTTCCTTTAAGATACCTTTCTCATAAATCCATATCCCTAATCTTTCAAATTTTTCTTATAAAGAATTTAAATACAAAATATTGGCTTTATATTACAATATAAGGCAGTGTTTTTGCTCTTCTGGGCATATTTGTGCAAATCTCTTCTCTCTAATTGAGGAACAAAAGTCAGCCCTACACTTAAAAGTTCCAACCATCCATGATTAGATAGAGAATGTAATTATAAATTGAAAAGAACCTTATCATGACATGTCAAAAATCCCAATATTAAGCAGATTTAAGCAAAAACTTTGACTAAGAATTAAACCAAAACTGAAAAGGCAGACTTTGTGAACTTAAGTAAGCAACATCTCAAATGCTGTGTTGGTCTCTCTAATCCCCTTTTCCCAATCACATCTTAATGCAAGTGGGAAGGAGTGGTACTGATGAAAAATGGCTCATTTTCCTCCTTAAATATTATCACTCCTGAGTCACAAAACCGCCAAAGGATGCAACTTTCTAAGGCAAGTGAGGACATTGAGAGGCAATGAATGCATCTTTATTTTAGGAAGTCTTGGTGGGATAGTTTTCTGCCCAGACCCCAATCTCCATATATGAATTATTAAGAGATGAATGAGCTTCAGAAAATGAAAATTAAATTTGGAAAGTCAAAGGAAATCAGAGTCAAGCAGAAGGGTCCTCAGAGAAAGAGAACAAAGGCAAGAAAGACAAAGAGAAAAGAAGGGCAAAGTGGAGAAAAGACAGAGAAATAGGAGAAAACATGGAGCCCCCAGAAGGGCATGAGCAAGAATAGAAATGCCATTCTGCATGGGTTTCTCATCCTGGGCGACCCCAGAGAAAGCAGAGAGTGTAAGGGGAATCTCCCTACTAAGGAAGCTATTTTGTGATATGAGATGCGTTTGAGGTTCAATATCCAAATGAAATTATAGCACATGATTATATTTTCTCATACAGTGAGCACAGGCTTGAGACATCCACTTCTTGAAAGCCAGAATCACTTCTAAAACTTGAAGATGATATACCCCTAATATACATTGTCTAAGAGTCATTTTACATCACCCAACCTCTCATTAACCATTTAATTTCTTATTCTGAACTTCCCACCTAGACTGTGTATGCCTAATATACAGGAAATATTTTAAGATATCTTTTATGTTCCCTCTGTACATAGTTTGGGAAGTCTCTCTCTGCAATTTAAGTTAAAAGTTGATAAAATTCAGATCTGCTTAGAATAGTCAAAAAATGCGGTGAAAGAAGTATGGTGAGGTTGGTTTCAAATGATTGGTAATATATGAATGAGCATAGAAAGAAAAAGCTGGTTTAACTAATGGTAGGATATGTCCATTAATTAGCTGATAAAACAAACACAACATAAAAATATAAGTGTATAAAAGACCAACAGATAAGTTAAATCAATAGCAGAACCACAAGTTAATCCAAATAGAAGCTCTAATATATTCAGTTTTTCTGGGAATGCTAAAGATAAGTAGGCCAACTTATTGCAATTCCACTGGAGTCCATGCTGTCAAAGGTTTGCAGCACTGAAAGGGGTTAACCGTGATAAGGTTCCTGTATATCTATAATCAGAGAAAGAAAGTAAAGGTCAGAGCTGAGGCTGGTATAAATATGTGTATGGAAGTAAAGGTTTTATCTGTGGAGAAGGAGGGGGTGGCTAGAAATAAGATAGGAAAGAGAGATTCTTCCTTGTCTAAGCCTTTTGTGAGATACACTAGAAAACATTGCTGTTTCTGAAACTTTTCTTTTGATCACCCTCTATTCAAAGGCACCAGATCTCTATATACATCTATCTATATCTATATGCATATTTTTATCTATCTGTCTATCCATCCATACATCCAAGTCAGGTCAGTCAATATTTTACCAAGGGATTCTGTGATTATCAGTCCATCTGCTACATGCTTTGGAATTGATTTTCTTTGCAAGGGACTGGTTGATATTCTTTTAAATACACTGAGATCTACCACTTGATCTTCTGATTCTTATCAGTCATGTTAGCAAATCTTATGATTTTACCATCACAATATCTCAAGTAGCAAGAGAGCCAGAAAAGGTGAAACAGGAAGGATGACAGTAGTCATCTTGAGGTCCCTAAGCTGATGGGCATTTCATAAGGCCAGGATATGCCTCTTAAGGGGAAGATTCAAGCCATATCAACCACCCAGCTATCCAGGGCTGAATCACAGCAACAGTAAAACACTAAAGATAAAGCTGTTAATGCTTTCCTAATTGTTTCCTATGATGTACCAGGACAGTGTTTGATACTAAATGTTTCTGCATTTGTATTTCCAGTTTTGACCTTGTGTTATAGGATTTAAGGGCTTCTTTGGTGGCTTAGATGGTAAAGAATCTGCCTGCAATGCAGGACACTCTAGATGGATCCCTGGGTTGGGAAGATGCCCTGGAGAAGGCCATTGCAATCCATTCCAGTATTCTTGCCTGGAGATTTCCATGCCCGGAGGAACCTGGCGAGCTACAGTCCCATGGGGTCGCAAAGAGTCGGACATGACTGAGAGACTAACACTTTCGATACAAGATTTAAAGATTCTTTTGATGGTGAGAAACAAAACAAAAACACTTGAATAGGCAAAATTCTTTGTTACTTACAGATCTAAATGAGAGAAGGCCACCATGCAGGACCACCCAGAGGGTTGTGTCTTGGGACAGGGTAACTGCAAGCTAGAACTGTAAAAGGAGGTGTATTTATGGTAAATACTGTGGGGTTAGTTAGTTTCACTGGATTCCTCAAGTCTGGGTGTTTTGAGTAATTCTGCGGGTCTAAGAATGAGGGGACTGTCCCAGGATATTACGTGTCTGGGGACCTCTTGAATTTGGGTATGTATATAGTGTAATCCAGATGTATTTGAACTTAATAAGAGAAGAAAACAAGGGGCAGGATAGAACTGAGAATTTTTGGCCATGACTTCAAAACTGGATAAAGATAGCACTTAGGAAATATACTATTGATCTCTCCCTTAAATACTCCAGTACTCTTGCCTGGAGAATGCCATGGACAGAGGAGCCTGGTAGGCTGCAGTCCATGGGGTCCCGAAGAGTCGGATACGACTAAGCAACTTCACTTTCACTTTTCTCTTTCATGCATTGGAGAAGGAAATGGCAACCCACTCCAGTGTTCTTGCCTGGAGAATCCCAGAGACGGCGGAGCCTGGTGGGCTGCCATCTGTGGGGTCTCGCAGAGTTGAACACGACTGAAGTGACTTAGTAGTAGTAGTAGACAATTCCTCATGGATGTCCACTAGGCATCTCTACCTCAAAATGTCCAAAACTAAACTTTTTATCTTCCTAACCCATACTTGCTGTTTCCAAGTCTGCCCCCTTCTCTGTTGCTATAATGTTGCCTTTTACCTTGGGAAGTGTCAAGTCTTACACCCATTTCTGCTGTCCAATCTCAGACTTTCTCACCTTATGTCATGCAGTGAGAAGACATGGTTGGCAGCTTGACCTTCTCTAAAATGATGTAGACAAAAGTGTTGAAGCAACAGAAAACAGAACTCAAACAGATAGACCAGCAGTGACTTGATTTACAGTGAGCACCATCATAAGTTTTTATAACATGTCACCAGCTTAGTCTTAGTCAATGGCGTTAATCTTGGGTGACAAGTCATGAATGATAAGCAGCTGTAACTGAAGTTTCCCCCATGACACATTTGACAGGGCCAGAAATCTTGACCTGAGATAAAATACCAGCTGCTTGCTCACTGGCTACTTTCAAACCAAACCTTGCAGCATAAAGCATGGGAAAAAATGTCAAAAGTCCCTCAATCTGTCTCATTACCACATAATAAAAATTATCTAGCAGTCATCTTGAAAGGGACAAAAAGTTAGTGTGAATTAGTTTTTTATTCACGGTCTTTTCAAAGGGTTACTTTCTAGTCCATACTACTGTGAACTCTAGTCTACAATAGCTCTCCACTGACCTTGATAATTAACATTAAATATATGGACAATAAACTTAAACATTGTGGAAATAAGATTTTTGGATGGCTACACTGGTCGCTCGGACCGTAAAGAATCTGCTAGTAGGAGACCTGGGTTCTTATCCCTGGGTCAGGAAGATACTCTGGAGAAGGAAATAGCTAACCCACTCCAGTATTCTTCCCTGGAGAATTTCATGTACGGAAGAGCTTGGCTGGCTACAGTCCATGGAGTCACAAAGTGTCAGACATGACTGAGAGACTAACATTAACTCTCACACTTTCTTTTCCATTGTTGTTGTTTAGTCGTGTTTTACTCTTTGTGACCCCATGGACTGTAGCCTGCCGGGCTCCTCTGTCCGTGGGATTTCCTAGGCACTGGAATGGGTTGCAATTTCCTTCTCCAGAGGATCTTCGTGACCAGGGATCAAACATGTATCTCTTGCATTGGCAGGTGGATTCTTTTTCCCTGAGCCATCAGGAAAGCCTGCGTTCTCTTCCTGTTGTGTGTGTGCCTCTTCTACAGGACTATAAAACTGAAGAACTAGAAAGAATTTTAGATTTATCTGGTCTAAAAAGCTCATTTAAACATGAGGCAACTGGAGCTCAGTAACAGAAATTTTTCCAAGGGCCACATTGCTATTAAATTAAAAATTTGGAATTTCAACTTATATCTTCCAACTATGTGTCAAGGTTCTTTCCATTCATCACTCTTATCAGCCTTTTTTTAGGAGGATATTGAATTGATTGATGATGATTCAATCAATTAAATGAAATTGTGTTCTTTGTATCATCTTTGGCTACACTTATAAATAAATGTGCAGGCGCTTCTCTGGTGGCCCAATGGTTAAGAATCTGCCTTCCAAAGCTGGGGACTTTGGTTTGATTCCTTATTGGGGAACTAATATCCCATATGCTGCCAAGCAACAAAGACTACAAGAAAAAACCTTCATGCCACAAGGAAAAGATCCCACAGACAGCAAGGAAGATCCTACATGCTGCAACTAAAGACCCCAACACAGCCAAAAATAAATAAATACATAGATATTTATTCAGGAAATACAACCTTGTGTTAACCCAAGAAGCTAATACCAAATTTAAGGAAATTCAAAATGGCAATTAGAATAGAGACTATTCCACAAAACTCTAGCAAACATAAAATAAATACTTTAGAAAACTAACCTAAGGCAAGGAAGTTAGAAGCTGTGTGGAGTTACAAAAGCATCTATGAACACTGACATCTAGAAAGTATCTTCTGAGAAAAGAAGAGGGACTCTAGAAAAGGCTTCTTTATTATCCAAACTGTTGATAAAAATGAAGTTTCAGGTTAGATCTGTAGCTGGTCTCAAGTCTTAAACTTCTTCAAATGAAGACCTGGATCCAAACCCAGTTAGGAGCACTTTTTAATCCCCAAACCGCTCTGTCTATTTAAAAGACTTGCCATTCATTTCTGTTGTAGGGGGATGAGCTGCTGATGCCTGCTCTGGGCCTGGCTGGTCCCCATGTGGCCATCCTGCTGACACACTTCCTTGACCAAAGGCTGAGGGGAAGTACAGCAGATATCCACAAATACAGAAGGACAAGTCTATAAAAAGGACAGAGACCAATTATTCTCATTAGTCAACAAGGACAGAGTAAGAGCTAATGGGGCTTCTGTTTCAACAGAGGGAGAATTAGGTTAATTATTAGGAAAAACTTTGTAACTATTAGGACAGTTAGGACTCTGGAAACAAGATACCCGGGGAGGAAGCAAAATTACCTTCACTTAAAGATACTCAAAGTAAGACTAGCTCACTATTTATCAAGGAAGATTAAAAGATTATTAAATCAGGACCACTAAGAAGTACCAGAAAAAAAAAAAAAATCGTGGCCTGAGAATATTACCTGGCACTTCAACTTGTGTCATTAGCCTTCTAGGCAGGAAGGAGAGAGTAGTGAACAAGACCAACAAAAACCTCTTCTCTCACAAAGCTTACACCACACCAATGGGGTGAGGGAAAAGAAATGAATAAGTAAAATCAATGCCATTTTAAATAGTTCTAAGTGCTCAATAGAAAGAAGGATATGAGGTGACTGGGTAAAAGGAATGGCAATTTTAGGTAGGATTGTTAGAGAAAGACTCAATGAGAAGATGACATTTTATTGAAAATCTGAAGAAACAAAACAACCACCATGGGAATCCTGGAATGTTCCAGGTGGAAGGAATAGCAAATAAGCCCTGAATGGAAACCTAATCAATATCTTAAAGAAAAAACAAAGATCTCTTCTTATTTAGATTAGAGTGACTAAGGAGGAAGATAAACACAAGATAAGTAAAAAGGGGTAACTGAATGAAGATGGAGCAGATTACATAGGCTTTGCATTTCCTGCAGGACTTTAGCTTTCAAGCTGAGTGTAGTGGGAAACAGAGAAGGGAGATGATCTCACTTTCAGCTGAACAGGATTTAGCTCTAGCTGTTGGTTGGGAAAGACTAAAAAGGAGAAAGAATAGAGAAATTAATTAATAATCTTAGTAGCTTTTATTGAAAGAGTATGATGACATAGATAGAATATTTAAAAGCAGAGACATTACTTTGCCAACCAAAGTCCGTCTAGTCAAGGCTATGGTTTTTCCTGTACGGATGTGAGAGTTGGACTGTGAAGAAGGCTGAGCACCGAAGAACTGATGCTTTTGAACTGTGGTGTTGGAGAAGACTCTTGAGAGTCCCTTGGACTGCAAGGAGATCCAACCAGACCATTCTGAAGGAGATCAGCCCTGAGATTTCTTTGGAAGGAATGATGCTGAAGCTGAAACTCCAGTACTTTGGCCAC
Source organism: Bos indicus (assembly GCF_029378745.1). Lineage (NCBI taxonomy): Eukaryota > Metazoa > Chordata > Mammalia > Artiodactyla > Bovidae > Bos > Bos indicus. The sequence goes on from NC_091783.1 coordinate 19,258,854, forward strand.
CTCATGCGAAGAGTTGACTCATTGGAAAAGACTCTGATGCTGGGAGGGATTGGGGGCAGGAGGAGAAGGGGACGACAGAGGATGAGATGGCTGGATGGCATCACTGACTCGATGGACGTGAGTCTCAGTGAACTCCGGGAGTTGGTGATGGACAGGGAGGCCTGGCGTGCTGCGATTCATGGGGTTGCAAAGAGTCAGACACGACTGAGCAACTGAACTGAACTGATGATGACATAAATTTACAAGCAAGTGGAGATGGTTTGATGAAGTCAACTTCTAGATTAGTTTCAAAGGTATACACAACAGGCTTTGATGAAGAGTCAACACACTGAGGAATGAAAGGAGGAAACAGAGAATAACATCATTACAGAGTAATTCCAAAAGATACTATTAAAAACAGTCCAAAATAGTATACTTAAACTGCCAATAGAAGAATTCAATGGAAAGCTAAAAATTAAAAGGAGACATTGGAAAATGCACAATGATAGCTGAAAATTTTAATATCCATAGTCGGTAAGTAACAAGGACTTCCCTCATAGCTCAGTCAGTAAAGAATTCACCTGCAGTGAAGGAGTCTGCCTGCCAGGCAGGAGATGTGATTTCCATCTCTGGGTTAAGAAGATCCCAAGAAGGAGATGGCAACCCACTCTAGTATTCTTTCCTGGCAAATCCCATGGACAGAGGAGACTGGCAGGCTATAGTCCATGGGGTTGCAAGAGTTGGACATGACTTAGCGAGCAAACCACCACCACAGTAAGTAACAGAAATGGATAAAATATTAATGAAGGTGCATAGCATGTAAACAACACTATACATTATCTTAATCTAATCAATATTGATCAAACAGAAAACCAAACAAGAAAAGAACATACCATATTTTCAAGGTCATACAAAATATTCAATAAGACAGAGCCATATGTTGAGAAATAAAACAAGGACCAATAATTATCAATATTATAAGACATATTCTTTGAACACAGAATTAATTTAGAAATCAACCAAAAGAATGTACATAGAGAGCTACATATATTTGGGAATTAGACACTTCCAAATAACCTATGAGTGAAAAAAAAAAAAAGGAAAGCAAAAGAGAAGAAATAAAAAGGAAAATTGAAAAAAAATCCAAATGAACAGTAATGAGAATACACAACTAACACAGGACTTGGAACACTAAGAAAGATTTAAAATCAATTATGTAAATTTCAAACTTAAATTAAGGTATTATATGAAAATCAACTTAATTTTAAAGTATTAGAAAGTAATAAAGCAAAGAAAACTAAAATGCAGACAAAAATATTTCTAAAAATTAGAAAAAATAAAAGATATTTCTTTGAAAGTGTCAATAAAGTCAATAAATTCCTAGCAAGACAGATTAGGAACTATCAGTAGGAAAATAACAATATTTAAGTGACATTTTGCTAAAACACTTGGTAGTTTGGGTGAAATAAAAGAACCTATTGAAAAACAACCTACAAAAACTGGCATGAAAGAAAATAGAATTTTTGAATAGTCTCTTATTTTTCAAAGAAAATTAATTTTGTTACAAATTTACACACATACACAGACATGCAGAGTAATATGTCATCATCAGAGTAACCTCAATGATCATGTATTATTTGTGAAGTATAAAATTACTCAACTATTTTATAAAAAGTTGTGGAAGTCTTTCATAAGGTGAAATATATACCTATCTGTCATCCAGGCTTCCTGATCCTGGATATTTTGCCAAGATAAGTGAAAACATATGACCTTAAAAAAGATCTCAAGAAGAATATTCATAGCAGCTTTGTTGATATTTCCCAAACAATCTAAGCAACCCAAATGTCTATCAAGAGAATTGATAAATTGTGTTATATTCATAAAAAGAATACCCAGTTATTTAAAAAGGAAGCTCCTGACAGATGCAAAATATGAATGAAGACCAGACTAGTGGTGGTCTTTAGGTGATGCAAGGGGTTGACTTTAAAAGGAAATGTGGGAACTCTCTGTGTTGATAAAATGTAATTTATCTTGACTGGAGTGTTGTTAACAAAGATGTATCTAGTCATCAAAAATCATACAGTCAGGATTTTTGCTTTTCAATGAATATCAATTTTACCTTGAAAATACAAGTCTAAAAATAAGTGAGTGATGCATAAGAAAAAAAAAAAAAAAAACACACCTTTTCTTTTTCCAAATTGCTGTCATTTTGCAATATGATCACCCTCTTCACATTCAGAGTCTGGCCTTGAATCTAGGATTTTGGCTGTAAGTTCTCACTTTACTTTTCCAGGGGTACTTGTAAATATAACCACTCACAGTCAAGTCTGCAAAGTTTGTGAGCTCCACCCCAACCTCCTTATGCATAATAGGGGCTTGCTCTTCTGCTCTCCATCTCTTTCTCTCTCCCCCATGACCAGGGACAAAGGACTGCCCTTCCTCTGGGTCATTGCAACCCAGCCCCATCCTGGGACCCATAAGTTATAAATCTTGTGATTCTAATTCCTCTTTATGGGTGTGTTAAAAGTGCACCATCAATCAAAAGAATCCATGGGTTCCACTTCCCGGAAGTGTGAGCTCGGATGCTCAGGGGGCTACGGGTCAACCAGTGTGGGTGGCCGGTGCTCCCTCAGTATGGCACGTCATAATCTGCAAATTCTTAGTTAGTGCACCAGCTCCAGCTGCCCAGTACAATTGGTGAGGTGGACAATAGTATTGTGGGCGCAGTTTTTACCTCATATGAAGCCTCGAAGTTGCGAATCTAACTTCCTCCTCCAGGCCACTCCGTCTCTCCGTGAGGGAACCACTGCTAGCTGGCAGTAAGTAACGTCTCTAGTCCACTGCTCATTGCTACTGCGAAGTGTTGCTATGAACCCCCACCCTAAACTGTCGGTGTTGTAAAAGGTCAGGCTTCACTGTAGAGATGTCTCAGTCAGAGAAGCCAAGGTGAGCTAACAGAGCATCGGGCTATGGGCTCTAACTCTGTTCCCCAGGCTGGCTTTGGGGCCGACCGTGAATCCTAGGTTGGTGCTAGAGCAGGGATGCTGGCAGCATGGCCCACTGTGACAGGTCAGGGCTGGATGCTGAGCTTGGGGAGCCGGCCAAATCCATGAGGAAGCGGCTCTACCAGGGCCATTGTGGCAACCCAGCAGGCAAACACTGCGGGGCAAACACATCGTATGTTGCTGAGAGCGATAGTGGCATCCCTAGCACATAGTGCCAGCTCTTCCCAAATCTCTAAAGGAGGTTGGAAAACTATTAGATGCTTGTAAAACCCCTTCCTCATGGATCCAGCTTTTCAGGGCACAGTGGCGTAGTATCCACCAGGCAGGTGGGCAGGTGCTGCATTTTCAGGGCTTAGGAAATTTCCGAAATACATCAGCTAAGGTTGCACTGATTGAGGTTGACCCTGAACCCTCGGAGGTCAACTGGGACTTTCTAGAACAAGAAGCAGCAGCATAGGACTCAGGGAAAAGGCAAGCTCTGCCTCAGGTGTCCCCTGGGACTGGTGAGTGGGAGAAGTTACATAAAATAAGAACAGTATATTGATACTCATTGGAGCTGGGTGATGGTCACAAAGCAGTCCATTATATTTTTTCATTTCCTTTATATTTGTTTGAAATCTCTCATAATAAAACATTTAGCTTTTTAAAGACTTGAGCATTTGAAGTATAAGCAATTGGAATAAGTCTGACATTGGGAAGACTAAAATGAAGCAGGCTATGTAAGCAGTTGAGGTGGAAGCAAGTTTGGACATGTTAAATTTCAGATGTTTATTCAATATCCATTTGCAGATGTGCAGTTCATGGCAGTTATTCATGAATTCAGTATTTGAGATATACAGCTGAAAGTTAATAGTTTAAAGATTATACTTAAAGACATGAGGCTGGTTTAAATTATCTGGGGAATTAGTATAGGTAGAGAATAGTGGAAGTCCAAAAGTAGAACTCTAAAATTTAGAGCTAATGAGACAAAGAAAAAACAGAAGTTTGAAAGTTTCTGAAAGAAACAGTAGTCAGAAAGCAGGAAGCAAACCAGGTGAGTATGGGATCCTATAAGACGTAAAGAACTTGCATAGATTCCAGAGAAATAACAGTTATAGAAATGTAGATCAACTATTAGAAGCAGGGCATATAAAATTCATTTTTGTTTACTGTGGAAATACTTTAGCAAAAAATTTGCCTGTCTGTGAGTTTCTTAGGCTATTATTAATCCAATAGAGACTGATGGAGCGATGTAATATAAGTTTACATAGGGTAAAAATAAATGCTCCATACATAAAAATTTATGTCCTAATAAGAGAAACTAGGTTAACATAAATGGAAGGATATTCTACACAGAAAATTAAATATGAGTGCGCACCACAAAATGAGAAATGCCAGAAGGTACAATGTAAGTATCAAATAAATGGTTCAGAAAGTCAGAAATCAGAATTTCAGAGAGATTAGAGTTCACCATGCATGTGAGTTGCCAGCAAAAGCTTGGTAAAGCAAGTTTAGATTGAACTGGGCTATATAAAAAAAGAGCAGGTGTAAAGAGAAGAAAACACTGAGAAAGAGCCTTCAGGATAGAGAAATGGTGAGCAAATAAAGCCCATGTGATGTACAAAAGATATTTTGGAGATGAGTATGTCAATAATAGAAGATGTGAATAGAACAGGGAAAGAAGATGAGATTGGAAAAGCAAGAGCATGGCCCAGATTGCTGAGAATTCTGAATGGGCAGATAAGTATTTTCATTTTCTCCAAGAAGTATTCTCAGGGTTGTTAAGACCTTGAAAGCATCAGTCATGGCTGACCCACAAGAAGATAGGGAGACACGATTCTAGAACCATCCACCTGGCAGTGTGAAGAAAGGCTGCCAGATGCTAAAATCCCTGCCTATCGATTTTTTTATATCAATATAGGAGAGATTCCATTTTAGAACTTCATGAACTAGGTGAAAGAGGACCACATTTCCGTTACCCTGTTTTCCTAAAATAAAGGAAACAACTATTAGAATTTTTTATACCACTTTCTTCCTCCTCCTTTCACTATAAGAAATTGAAGCACCCTCAAGTATAAATAGAGTTGCTCCATGGGAGTTTTTGTGTTATTCCTGAGCTAAGTCTTGATAGAAAAGAGCTAGAAATTGAGTGCAGTGAAAAGTGCTGAATTTTCTACCATGCGTCCAAAAAACAGCAGTCCTGCCTCTTTCTTCCTTCTTTACCAGCATCAATATTCCTCTTCAGACCAACTTCCAAATTTACATTTTATTATTGAAATCATCTTGACCATACTCAAGCTGGTATATGCTTTGTGATTTCCTTCTTTCCAGTTGGATACTTATTATCAGGTGGGAAAGAACCTCCCCGCCGCCATCCTGTATGCTTCACTTTCCCAAGGCTTTGTCCAGGCCTGGATACAAAGCAGCTGCTCAAAACATCTTTGTTAAATGGACAGAATTAAACTTGAGTCAAGAAGGTTCCACACAGGAGGAGGTCTTAACAAATAAAGGAGCTGAGCAGCAGCTGTTGGAAGTTACAACGTTAGCATCGATCTGAAGGTTGTTTGGAAGCTTCTTTAATTTTCTTGCTAATGGCATTAGGGGCTCTGCAGCAGATAACAGACTCTGACATGGAGACCTTAATCCAGGCAGTCTGCAGAAGCTCTGACCTTCAAGGAGTGAAGACATTGATCAGCACAGAAAGGGTGGAGGGTCAGAGATTGAGAGTCATCGAGCCATACAGAACTGCAAAAAAAAAGCAAAGTTGCTCATCCTAGACCTTGGAAAGGGCCCAGGTTCAGTCCAGTCAAAGAAGAGACACTTTTCTAAGGAACTCTGAAAAAGGAACCACTCTAAGGAACCACTATTTTGCTCTGACACTAGATAGTCTCTTGAAATTTATCTAGAAGCTTAGGATATGTTAAAATATCAGGCCATATCCACCAAGAGAAAGGTGGAATGGATTTTCTGAGATGACATCAAATCCTTCCATTCTTACCAAGTCCCTATTTCTATAGATATCAGATGGAAGCTAAATAATTGAAATTTAGCTCTTTTAGGAGAAATTAGCTGTGTTTCCCATTTAGAGTTTTCTTTATATGGGCATATTCTCTGAATTTATTGGTCTGGTTTTTATACTACCTATCTTTCTGAATAACATCAGCTCAGAGCAGAGGGCAAGAAAGTCTATACTCATGTAATTTGATTTGAGGCTTCCTCTACTACCAAGTTTAGATTTCTTTGTCATCGTCTCCAATCTCTAAAAGGCTTGAAATGTTTCCCTTGTGAGTAACTAACAGACTAGACTGCAAAAATAGAGAAATTAATCCATGTGGGTGCCATTAATATATGCAATTGCTGAGAAATGAAGACAGTGAAAAAAGTAGGACTCTAACATTATTGAGTGACTCTTATAATCAAGAATTGAGTGCTTTACATATTTGCACTTATTTAATATGGTTCTGATGCTGGGAGGGATTGGGGGCAAGAGGAGAAGGGGACGACAGAGGATGAGATGGCTGGATAGCATTACCAACTCGATGGACATGAGTTTGACTGAACTCCGGGAGTTGGTGATGCACAGGGAGGCCTGGCGTGCTGCAATTCATGGGGTCACAAAGAGTCAGACACGACTGAGTGACTGAACTGAACTGAACTGAATATGGTTCAAGGAGAGATCTACATCAAACTTCACTTTTTTCCACCAAGCAGTGTTTTAGCGAGTAAAGTTTGCTAAAATAGTCACAACGGTCCATTTGTATTCTTTCATGATTTTTTTTCTCTCTATCTCTCTCAGCCCTCCTCTTTTACACACACACACACACACACACACACAGATGTATACTAACAATTTACATTAGCTCAGATTGTTAAGTTTACTAAATGGATTTCTACTGAGGGGAAAAAAGAGGCAGTTTCAGTTATGAATTCAAAACACTATCTCATAAAAATTACATGTGTGGAGAAGATTTATTCTGTATGTGCATCTATGTATGTACATATATTAATTTTATAAGAAATATATGAAAATGCTCATTTTGCAAAGTGTTTAAACCACGCTTGGTATACAGTGAAAACAAAGATGTAAAAACTTCCCTTTCATTTATAACCACCTTACTACAACTCTACTTCCACCCACGGGGGCAGACAAGGCCGAGGTATACGCACCATAAGCTTGCTTGCAGAGCTTAGACAGGCCTTTTCAAGAGGTTAGTCCAAGTACACAAGTGGATAGGAAGAAAGAGCAGGCAAAGATGGAGACTCAAGGATTCTGAGAATTCTACATTTAAAATTGACCTCTCGGATTCCTATTTTGCTATTGTTGCTAAGTTAATAGAATTTATCTTATTTTACTTTTTGTTAGCTTGGTTTGTAGAGTAGGAAATGGCAACCCACTCCAGTATTCTTGCCTGGAAAATTCCATGGACAGAGAAGCCTGGCAGACTATAGTCCATGAGATCACAGAGTCAGGCATGACTGATCGACTGAGCACAGCTTGATTTATAACTTTTGAATACTTTACAAATGATATATGTATCTCCATGTGTGCTTTTATTTAAGACTTTGTTCTGGAAGAAACATTCCATGCTGAGATGGGGAATAACTTCTAAGGAGAATGTGGATGCCTCACTAAGTTGAAAAGACAGATGGAAGTTCAAGGAGTCTAAGGTAGCCAGAAGTTACAGAGCAGAATTCCAAAAAGAGGAAATTATGAGAAAAATAATTTCAGAAACCTGTGTGTTTCCTTATGAGCCACTGCTAGATAATAAAACATGTTCTACATTGTGAGCAACAAGTCAGATAAGCTGACTAGGTCCCAGAAGTCCCACAAACCAGAAAGACCCATTTAATTGTACATTTTAATGGGTGAATTTAATAGTATATTAATTATATCTTAATAAAGCTGCAAAAGCTATTTCTATTCATTTTTATATATTCAAAATTTAACAATTTAAACATAACTTACCATTTGCAATATCGTTAAATGCCAATAACAATTTAAGGATAAAATTGACAACATATGTCTAAGACCTGTCACTGAAAACAGCAAATATCACTGAGAGAAATAAATAAATAAGAAGATATACCAAGTCTATGAATGGGGAAGACACTATTATTAAGATGTCAATTCCAAAAGCACTAATAGATTTAATCCATTCAAATTGTAGTCCCAACCAGCTATTGTATTGAAATTTATTATTATTCTAAAATTTACAGGGAAATACAAACATTCTGGAAAGTAAATAATATTGAAAAAATTGGGAAACTATATTTACTATACAAGTTTTATATAAAAGCTAGAGTAATCAAAAGGCTGTGTTTTGAGATAAGAATGGACATAAAATTAAAGGAGCAGAGTATATAATCAAAAGATAGACATGCATTTACATGGACAATTGATTTTGAAAAAGTTTTTAAGGTCTAACTGTGAAACTGAAGTCCCAGAAAGGAGGAGAAATAAAGTGATGCTGTAAAATGTATTTGATGTAATTATGGTTGAAATTTCAAAATTGTTAAAAGATTAAAACTATAGATTTATGTAATTAACTCCAGACAGGCAACTGGGGTTTCCCTCATCACTCAGACAATAAAGAATCTGCCCATCCTGGGATGGAAAGATCCCCTGGAGAAGGGAATGGCAACCCACTCTAGTATTCTTGCAAGGAGAATTGTATGGACAGAGGAGTCTGGCAGGCTGCAGTTCATGGGGTCTCAAAGAGTCAGACACAGCTGAGCAACTAACATGACCAGATACAGGCAACTATAATACAGTCTGTATAAAGAAATCTATATATGCTAAGATTTAGTAAGATATCTGTATTCCGTTTGAATTGGCAAAATACTGACTCTGTTAAATTGAGTATATATATATATATATATTTAAATCTAGAGCACTCACTAAAAATCTTTGCCCAAAGATATAATGAAAAGCACAATACATAAAGTATACTGGAATATTTAGTAATGCTCAAATATTCCAAAGAAAGTAGAATCATGGAAATAGAAGAACAGAATGCAAAGGGAGAAAACAAAATAATTAATAAAATGGTAAACCTAAATCCAAACATTTCAATAATTGTGTTAAATACAAATAGTCTGAACGAGCCAATTTTTTAAGACACAAATTGTTGGAATGGATTAAAACACACATGCATGACACACACATGCACATCACTATCTAACCATATGCTGTGCCAGGATAATTTCAAAAAATCATTTAAAATATAACGATGTAGGTGTATTAAAAGTTAAATGATGGTAAAAGAAATGTGTGTTCCATGCACACACTGCATACTCTGACACACTCACAATGCTGGTGCAACTACGTGATATCAGGCAAAGTAGACACCAGAGCAAAAGAAATTATCAGACACAAAAATGGCATTACCCAATAAGGAAAAGGTCAATTTTCCAAAATACATAACTATCCCAAATGTACATCATGCACATATCAAGAGAGCTTCAAAATACATAAAAAAACAGAACAATATAAAAACAAAATCAACAGAACAGAAAGGAAAATTATAATTGGAGATTTTATCATCCCTCTCCCAGCAATAGATAGAACTAATAAACAACAAAATTACCAAGGATGTAAAATAACTGAATAATACCTTCAATCAACAGGGTCTAATTGGCGTGTAGAGATCATTCCACCAAACAATAATAGGATGAATATGGAACATCCATCATGATAGATTATATTCTGGATCATAAAATGAACTTTAACAATTCTAAGCAAGTTGAAATCATACAAAGTATATTTTCCAATGATAATGGAATGAAATTAGAAGTCAATGAAAGAAAGATAGCATGAAAGTCTTCAAAGAGTTAGAAATTAAAAAACATAATTATAAATAATCCATGGATCAAGGGAAACTAGAAAGTCTTTTAACCAAAATTAAAGTACAATTTATCAAAATCAGTGTGATGACGCTAAAGCAAGACTAAGAGTAAATTTTATTTTCAAGTACTTTTGTTGGAAAAGAAGTAATAGCTAAAAGCAAAAATACACAAATGGGACCAATTAAACTTAAAAGCTTTTACACAATGAAGGAACTATAGGCAAGGTGAAAAGACAGCTCTCAGAATGGGAGAAAATAATAGCAAATGAAACAACTGACAAAATAAGATAAGCAAGCTCCAAAATATACAAGCAGCTCATATAACTAAATGCCAAAAAAAAAAAAAAAGAATAACCTAATCAAAAAGTGGGTAAAAGACCCAAACAGACATTTCTCCAAAGAGGACATACAGCTGACTAATAAACACATGAAGATGCTCAACATCACTCACTATTAGAGAAACACAAATCAAAACCACAATGAGGTTTCATCTCACACCGGTTAGAATGGACATCATCAAAAAGTCTACAAACAATAAATGCTGGAGAGGGTATAGAGAAAAGGGAACCTTCTTATAGTGTTGGTGGGAATACAAACTGGTACAGCCACTATGAAGAACAGTGTGGAGATTCCTTAAAAAACTGGGTATAGAACTGCCATATGGCATATGGCATACACACTGAGGAAACCAGGATTGAAAGGAGACACATGTACCCCAATGCTCATTGCAGTACTATTTACAATAGCTAGGACATGGAAGCAATCTAGATACCCATCAGCAAGTGAATGGATAAGGAAGTAGTGGTTCGTATACACAATGGAGTATTACTCAGCTGTAAAAAGGAATGCACTTGAGTCAGCTCCAATGAGGTGGATGAACCTGGAACCTATTACACAGAGTGAAGTAAGTCAGACAGAGAAACACCAATACAGTATATTTATGCATATATATGGAATTTAGAAAGACGGTATTGACAATCCTACATACAGCAAAGGAGACATAAACTACATAAAGACATAGACTACATAAAGAACAGACTTTGGACTCAGTGGGAGAAGGCAAGTGTTGGATGATTTGAGAGAATATCACTGAAACGTGTACATTACCATATGTAAAAAGATGGCCAGAACAGGTTCCATGCATGGAGCAGGACACCCAAAGCCAGTGCTGTGAGACAACACAAAGAGTATAGAGGGAGGTGGGAAGGGGGTTCAGGATGAGGCAGACACATATATATCTGTGGCCATTTCATGTTTGTGTATGGCAAAAACCATCACCATATTGTAAAGTAATTATCCTCCAATTAAAATAATTCATAAAAAAGGAAAAGTCTCAAATCAACAACCTAAGCTTCCATCTCAAGAAACTGTTAAAAGAAGAGCAAATAAACCCAAAACGAGCAGAAAGAAAGAAAGAAATAATAAACAGTAGAACTGAAAACAACTACATGGAAAACAGAAAAACAATACAGAAAATCAGTGAAGCCCAAAGCTGGTTCTATGTAGTGATGAATGAAATTACCAATCCTTTGGCATGATAGAATAAAAAGAGAGAAGAAACAAATTACAACACTAGGAAAGAAAGGGCAAAATCACTAGACATGTCCTTAAATGAGAGAATATCTAAACAATCTGCATATCCATATAATGATGTACTATACAGCAATACAATACAGCATATCTATTTGTGCTTAAAAGGCATTGAAAGGCACACCAGAAAACAAAGTTAATTTTGTCCAATCAACTTTAAAATAGAAACTGTCACAAAAAAATTTGCCATTTTCCACAGTCATCAAAGGTAATGTTTATTTTCTCAAATTCTCACCCATTGGATTACCATCATGCTTTACAATGCCATCTATGAAATGGCTATGTATCTACTAATTATAATTTTTGTATTAAAGTAAATTCAACATTTTACATATTTATTTTTTATTTTAATTTATTTTCTATGAACATGTTATTTACATAATTTCCCTGTTTTTTTCTCCTAATTTTCCTGCTTTTTCTTTTCTTAATATATTTTGAATACTATTTTAATAGAGATTAAAAATATTTGTTTTCATTTCTCACTTCCCTTTTAAATTTCTCCATTATGTTTTTGCTTATTTAAAGATAGTTAAAAAAAAAATAAAGATAGTTGATGCATCAAATTCTTCAATATTTTTGACATCTGGATATCTATCATGCTTAAGATAGCTTTTTCTTCAATGTTATAGAAATAATTCACTACTATTTGATTAAACAATTTTAAATGTTACTGTAATTTTTTTTAACATTTTGGCTTATTTGTAAGCCAGACACAAATGATGCAAATATGAGGCCTAATTTTACTTTTTCGAAATGAGTATCCAAATATCTCAAAATAATTTGTCTATTATTTGGTCCTTATTTAAAATATCATCTATACAACTAGATACATTTACATAATCCTATGGCTAGGCTTCTTTATTTAGATTTTGTCTTCCATTCATCTTATATCAATATCAATTGTTTTAGTTACAGCTTTTTTAGTATATGTTATTATTTGGAAGGATACTTTACCCCTCATTTTATACCTGTTGGATGTTCTTGAACATCATACATACTTGCTGCTGCTGCTGCTAAGTCGCTTCAGTTGTATCCAACTCTGTGCGACCCCAGAGACGGCAGCCCACCAAACTCCCCCATCCCTGGGATTCTCCAGGCAAGAACACTGGAATGGGTTGCCATTTCCTTCTCCAATGCATGCAGGTGAAAAGTGAAAGTGAAGTCGCTCAGTCGTGTCCAACTCCTAGCAATGCCATGGACTGCAGCCCACCAGGCTCCTCTGTCCATGGGATTTCCCAGGGAAGAGTACTGGAGTGGGGTGCCATTGCCTTCTCTGCATACATACTTGAGAGTTTGTCAAATTCAATAAAAATGTTAATAAACATTAAAAATTAATAGTCCCTTCAGGAGTATCAAATATATAAATGAATTTGGGAAAATAGATATTTATATTAACACCATATTGTACCATCTCTTCTGCTGCGGCTGCTCAGCTGTTCAGTCGTGTCTGACTCTCAACTATATGGACTATAGCCTGTCAGGCTCCTCTGTCCATGGGATTTTCCAGGCAAGAATACTGGAGTGGATTGCAATTGCCTCCTTCAGGGGCTGTTCACAATCTAGGGATCAAACCTGCGTTGCCTGCATTGGCAGGTAGATTCTTTACTCAACACAGAGCATAAAACAACTACTTGGAATTTTAAAAGTCTATCAGTAAAAATGTATAATGTTTGTCATGTGCGTTTTAGAGTTTTTAAATAGAATTAGTCCTTTGTGTTTTCATTAGTAGATTGTATGTTTTCACAATTGGAGTTTTAAATACACTTCCTCCCTTAGAGAGAATATGTGCCTGGATATATTGAAGGGCTGTAGACTATATTATAGCTTGTCCCCAGCCCATTCCAAATAGGAGGAAGCTCTGACATTCCACCTCTTGCCCCTTGCAGTCCTGGAAGCTTTGCTGACCAGTGCTAATGCTGTCAGAGCATGTAGTTAGTTGGAACTTTCTCTATGTTGATAGCTGGTTTTTTTTTTTTTTTCTCTTACTCGCCCAGATTGCTAACAACTTTCCACATTCATACATCTTCGTAGACACTTTCCAGTTTTTCTTTTTTCAGAAGTCTATTATCAGAAATGCCTTCTATCTCTCCATTACAAAAGCTATCATTATGGCAATTGTCTTTCTCTTCATGTCCCCTCACACTGTTATAAAGATGTAATGATGACATTATCTTGTTCTTTCTAATGTTGTTAATAACTCATAGCTATCATAATAGTCATTAATTACTACCAATTTCATAGTATTTCACACCTAGCTAAGACACCTGGTTCTATGACTGAAGATTTAATTGAGGACTAGGATAAGACGGAGATCAGAGCGGGATTCAAAACCTGGAGAAATTTTCATGCTGATAGAGTTTGCTTGGCTCCTGCCTTCAGAGAAAACAACTCAAATTAGTTTTTCAAAAACCAACACATTTTATGAGGCTTCCCTTGTGGCTCAGTGGTAAAGAATCTACCTGCCAATGCAGAAAACATGGATGTGATACTTGGGTTGGGAAGATTCCCCTGGAAAAGGAAATGGGAACCCACTCTAGTATTCTTGCTTGGAAAATCCCATGGATAAAGGAGCCTGGCAGGCTACAGTCCATGGGGTTGTAAAAGACTCGAGCATGACAGCAACTAAACAACAACGACAAAATCACATTTGGTAATGACATTCTCTTCCTCAAGATCCCTCAGAAGCTCCTGGCATCTAATTCCCACAAGCAGAACTAGCTCTGTCTTCAGTCTCACCTCCCACATTTGTCCAGTGCCTCCATCCCATACAGGCTCCTCATTTTCCCTATAAAAATCCATGTTTATTACTATAGCTACAGCATCAATCATGCTGTCCCCAAACTCTACCTTCTGAATCTCTCCAGGATCACCACAGTTTTTGCTTCCTCTGTACAATCTTTGCTGTTATTCAAAACAGTATCATTTGTTAGGTCACATGCAGAACTCTCCATTGAATCTGATGATTTTACAGGGGTCAAATATTGTTATCTTTTCACGTGCACATTTATTGTCACTTCTTAGCAGTTTATTCTACCCAAAAATAGGGGTCATGCATCAATTTTGCAGTGTGCGTGAGAAGCATGGTAAACTATTAAAGTCATATTAAACAACATGTGTAAATGGTGAATGAAGAGAATATTTGAAACAGATATTCTGGACAGAATTTTCTACTAAAAAATAGTAAATTACATGTATTGAACATTTACTAAATGGTTGGCAATACCAAATGATTTTTAAAGTAATTTTTCCAATCAATTTTGCTTTCAACAAAAAACCATTAAACACTTACCATATGCCAGATGAATCTAAATATAGTTTTAAACCACATATAATCCCTACCCTTATGGAGCTCATATTAATCTCCTATTAATAGTCACCATTTTTAATAAGCATAGTAAAAATGTAACAAAACAACAGCAAGTCTAAGTTTATTGAATGCTGTCAAAATTTTTCATGTATATGTCACAAAAACTCTAGTAACTGATTATTAATATGATCTTCTAGATAAGAAACCTGAGGTTTAGAGTGTGCAAATCACTTTTAAGTTCACTCTTTATTATATCTGTGATAGTAAACAATATTGTCATGGTTCTTAAACATCAATGGCCATCTGAGTCAGTCAGCTGGGGTCCTTGCTGAAAATACTGATTTGGGCTGTACTCTTCAAGATTCTCTTTTAGTTGATCTGAAGCGAGACTAAGAGGAGATACAAATATCAATCCCAATGGTTTGATTAAAAGCATTTGTCTGTGTTTTATTGAGATTGTGAGTCCAGACAAAGATGAGTATTGCATAGTATCACTTATATGTAGAATCTAAAAAACAGTTTTAAAGGTTAAACTCTTAGAAACAGAGTGAAAAATGGTTTCCTAGGGCTGGAGAGTGGGGAAAATGAGGAGAGGCTGAAGGCACAAATTTTGGATTTTAAAATAAATAAAATCTGAGGATATAATGAATGAACATGGTGGCTATAGTTGAAAACACAATATTGCATATTTGAAAAATTTTCAATGGAAGTATACCTTAACTGATCTCAGAGCGGGGGGGTGGGGGGGAAGTATCTGTGGGAGATGATGGATATGTGTAAATATATTATGAGAATCATTTTCTAATGCATATGTGTATCAAATTATCATGTGTACACTTTAAATATGCTACAATTGTATTGATCATATACCTCAATAAAGCTGGAAAAGTCCCCACCAGGCCCAAAGCTACAGCATGGAAAGAGCCCCGGCACAGGCTGCTACCTTATCAGTGACCCCTTCACCTGTGGTCCTGAGAGAGTGCTAGATCCCCAGTCTCTATTCCCTCAGAAATAAATAAACTTCTTAGACTTTTTTTTTTTTAATTTTGGAAATAAAAAGACATCAGAGATCATCAACTTCAGTATTTACATTTTAAAAAGTTCACAGACAGTGGGTCACCGAGTTTAGGTGATAATTTTTGTAGGTTGGAGATCCTGGCAATGGTATTTCATAACTCTTCCCATTAGATGTAGAGTCCATTTATCCAGTCTTCACTCTGGCCTGGACTTATAACTAACTTTGTCCAGTCAATTTGGGTGGGATGAGGTTATGAGCATTCTGGAATCTGGAACATAAGAAGCTATGGCTTCCACTTTGGGAATGGTACCGTTTCCCTGTAGGAGGCCAAAGCTGGACACTGAATGATAAGAATCCAGTGACAAGTCCCCAGAAATTGAACCAAAAAAGCTAAAAATTCTTTAGAAAAAACTAAACCATAAAATAAAATAGGAACACAGTATAATTCCAGTATAATTGATCTTCATCTCCCCTTATGGTTGTAATCGAAGACTCACTTTAAGCTTCTGAGAATAAGCATGCACCAAGTCTTAATTAACTTTGGATCCACCTCTACATGACCTGCAGACTATTCTTGTAATTTCTTATTTATTTGGATATTCATTGGGCACCTACGATATTTAGCAGTTTGATTTGACAGAGTGAGATAAAGGAATAAATATTTGTAGAGTCCCCCAGGGATAATTAATGAAATCTATACCTCACTCCTGATGTCAAGACTCAGAAGTGTGTCCCTAGTGCCCAGAGGAAATGGTTTTTTATTTATTTATTTTCAATCACTCAGATTCTAACTCACCCTCCATAGTATGACTCTTATCATAGCTCTGCTTTCACTTTCTATTCCCCACATGCTCCTCCTCCCCAACACATGCTGTCTCTTCCCTCTATTTGCTGTCCTGGACCTCATTTTCTGCTGTTTTAACTTCCACATTTAGTTCAACACATGCTTCATCAGTAAGTCTCTCCCACACATTTATCTCCCTGAATATCTCCAATTCTGCTTTCATCACTCTCAATCTTTAGACAACAGTGCATGTGTCTTGTGGAAACTGGACTGAACTTCTCTGTTTCTCTTCAATGGGATAATCACATTTGCTTTATTTGCTGATCACAACTCTCTTTTGTTCCCAAGTTACTATTTTCCAACCTCTACCCCACCTCCAACCTCACCCCAGCAGCAGAATGTTACAGATGCAATATAGGAGCTTGGTGCAGTCCATTCTTTTAGAGTTGGAACTGTGTCTACCTCTCCTCCAAAGAAAAAGCCTAAGTGAAATAAAAAGCATTGATACCTCTAGACCCAGTTAAACAGTCAGTTATTTGTATTTATTTATTTTAATTTATTATTATTATTATTTTTGGGTTGGAGTATAGCCAATTAACAATGCTGTGATAGCTTCAGATGATCAGCTAAGGGACTCAGCAATACATATACATGTATCCATTTTCCCCCAAACTCTCCTCTCCTCCAGGCTGCCACATAACATTGAGCACTGTTCCATGTGCTATACAGTAGATCCTTGTTGGTTATCCATTTTAGATATAGATGTGAATAAAAATACAGATCAATGGAAGAGGATAAGAACCTGAGTGATTTAAAAAGAAAAAGAAACACTTCCTCTTGGCACTGGGTCTGACATCAGGAGTGAGGCACATATCTCATTAATTGTCTCTGGTGGAATTTACACATATTTATTCCTTTACACCATTCTGTCAAATCAAATTTCTAAATATTGTAGGTGCCCAATGAATATTCAAATAAACAAGTAACTTCACAAATAGTCTGTTGGCAGGTCATGTAGAGGTGGATCCAGAGTTAACTGTAAGACTTGGTGCCTGCTTATTCCCGGAAATTTAAAGTGAGTCTTAGAGTACAACCATAAGGAGAGATGAAAATCAATTATATTAGAATATACTGTGTTCTATTTTATTTTATGATTTTAGTTCAGTTCAGTTCAGTAGCTCAGTCATGTCTTACTCTTTGGGACCCCATGGACTGCAGCACACCAAGCCTCCCTGTCCAATACCGACTCCTGGAACTTGCTCAAACTCATGTCCATCAAGTCGGTGGTGCCATCCAACCATTTCATCCTCTGCCGTCCCCTTCTCCCCCTGCCTTCAGTCTTTCCCAGCATCAGGGTCTTTTCCAATGAGTCAGTTCTTCATATAAGTTGGCCAGAGTATTTTAAAATTTAGGTATTATCTAAAGAATTTTTAGCTCTTTTTGCTCAATGGAACTAATACCCTAGTGAAAGAAGTGAAGCTTGAGGTGCTGGAACACAGAGGAAAATGCACCTGTGGTCAATTAATCTATGACAACGGAGGGAAGACTACACAATGTTGGAAAGACAGTCTCTTCAACAAATGGTGCTGGGAAAACTGGACAACTACATGTTAAAAAAAAAAAAAAAAAAGAAAGAAAGAAATTAGATCATTCTTTTACATTGTGCACAAAAAGTAAGATCAAAATGGATTAAAGACCTAAATATAAGACCCTCACTATAAAACTCCTAGAGGAAAACATAGGCAGTACACTCTCTGACATAAATAGAAACACTGTCTTTTCAATCCATTTCTCAGAATAATGGAAATAAAAACAAAAATAAGCACATAGGACCTACTTAAACTCAAAAGCTTTTACACAGCAAAGGAAACCAAAAACAAGACAAAAATACAACCCACAGATTGGGAGAAAATATTTGCAAATGGTGCAATAGACAAGTAATTAGTCTTCAAAATGTACAGACACCTCATGACTGTTAAGAGCATCAAAACAAACAACTCAATCAGCAAATGGGTAGAAGACCTAAACAGACATTTCTCCAAAGAAGATAGATGAATAAGAGGCACATGAAAAAATATTCAACATCTCTAATTATTAAAGAAATGCAAATCAGAACTACAGTGAGATATCACCTATTAAGCCTGAGCTATCACTAGCCTTAATAACTATCATGAAAAAGTCCACAAAAAATAAAGGCTGGAGAGGATGTGGGGAGAAGAGAACCTTCCTATACTGTTGGTGGGAAAGTAAATTGGTACAGCTGCTATGGAGAAGAGTACAGGGGTTCCTTAAAAAACTAAAAACAGCTACCATATGACCCTGCAATCCCACTCTTGGGCATATATCCAGAGAAAAGCATGATCCTAAAGGATACATGCACCCAAGTGTTCATTACAGCACTGTTTGCCATAGTCAAGGCATGGAAACAACCTAAATATCCATCAACAGAGGAATGGACAAAGAAAAAGTGGTATATATATACAATGGAATATTACTCAGCCATTAAAAAGAATGAAATAATGCCATTTGCATCAACATGGATGGACCTAGAGATTGTTATACTGAGTGAAGTAAGTAGATAGAGAAAGAGAAATATCATATGACATCACTTACATGTGGAATCTAAAAGGAAATGTTACAAGTGGACTCACAAATCAGTTATTTTTAAAATGTTTAGATTCAACTTATCTGTTGATTGGTAATCAACCAATCAAGCATCAAATATTGAGCATCTTAATGTATAAGGAAACTGCTGTGTGCTGGAGAAGATGCAAGTACCATCCAAGCCCTGGGGCACTAGTGAACACAGGCAAGAGCCACAGTGTAGCTGACAATAAATGGCTTACTATATAACTTTATAAAGATGAACCAATTGGAAAAGAAGCTATAATGTGAAATGATTAAATCAACCACAGAGACCATCTATAATAGAAGATCTCTCCTGGACCCTAACGTATCTTCCTGGGATTGCAAAAAAAAAGTGTCTTCTTTAGGCAGATGAATTAGGAATAGTACCTTTCTCTGTCTTTGAATACAGTTGTTTTCCAGTACCCAGTTTGGTGAGTGGAAGGCCAGCGGGACTTGTATCTCCCTCTTGTTCCCCAGCCTGAGTAGCAGCCTGTAGTACACAGCTTACTTAAATCTCTGTGCAGTATTTCTGCCCTGTGCCTAGAGGAGATCCACAGATAGAGCTTCTGAGGCTCTAGATTGTCCTGAAATGGCATGCTAGATGTGGGGGAGATATTTTTTCCTTATTTTTCTTTTTTTTTTGGCTAAGTAGAGGACATGGACTAGCTGTAGCAAACAAAAACATGCTGTTTGCTCTTGCCAAAGTTCAGTGAGAGTACATATGCTGCAGTGGTGGCAGACTCAGAGAATTAGATCATGACAAAGATTTACAACTATGAGTAAGGTTACAGTGTAACTCTTTTGGTACTAGAACCAGTTCGTGCTGGCCGAAAGACAATGGTTTATGGACTTGCCTCCATTTTGTATTTTTGTAATATTTGTAAATATGGACTTGTTAAATTGTTGCAAAAATGGTTTCTTTTGTAAGATGTTTTCAACGTTTACATTCAATTCAAGCCTTTGTATATTTTAGAGCTGTGCAACACTTTAAGTCTTGTATTTATTTTTAGTAAAAATGGTGACAATTTCATTGTGAACCCCTCTCAAAAAAATGTACCAGAAAAGTTTGATTACTTTTATCAAAGTGTTTATCAAAGTCTGTGTGTGTTCTCAAGAGAGAGACTGGTTTCCTTTAAATCCCAAAGAAGGCCATGATAAAAGTGCTGAAGAATAACCACTCCAGACACACAACCTCCCTGGGTATTAGAGTTGATGGACCTGGTTTTGCATTTTTATCTTTTTTTCACCTTGTTAACAAAATGACTTTCCTCAAGCTTCTTAAAACCCTCGTTTTATTTTTGTTTTGATGTTATTGTTGTTATTTCATGTATGAAGTTCAAATATAGATTTAATAGGTGTATACTCACAATGGCACCTGCTCACTCTGGTCACAACCATTCAAATGCTCCTGAATGCAAAAGTTTGATTCATTAGATTTCACTGTTTTGTACTTTCTCAGAGCAGTTTCTAACCACAAAAAAAAAAAAAAAAAAAAAGTACCTGGATATATGCAAGATTTTTCTCCCTCCTCCCAATTTTATCTACATACTTTGTTCTCCCTTCACCTGAAGTCTGAAGCTACTCTCTTAGGATTTCCATTTGGTTCTCTGCCCAAGGATGAAAACCCCACCACCTATCTCTCTGCAATGCAGCTAATGGGACATCTAATTCATGTATTCCAAACTATTCCTATTTTGCTTATCTTTCACTCAGATCTTTACTTCCTATTCTGTCCATCTTTATTTCCATGAAACTTCATTTGAATCACTTCTTTGATAAAATCTTAATCTCTTGTCCCTTTCATTGGGCAATCCTTCAATCTGGCTAAATCTATCCTTCTGCCTAGAGAGTGTCTGTATCTCAGCAACTGAAATTGTTCTAGAAACCATTGCTGGAGGGAATATAAATTTCTACCACCAATTTGAGAAACAACTTGGCATTATCTTTAAACCCATGTCTACTCTATGAGCAAACAATTTCATTCTTAGGTGAGTAACTCAGAAATTACACACATACACTAAGATTTACACATGAGAATGGTCATTCAGCACTTCTGTAATAGCAAAAACAAAAGCTATACACTGAGCAGAAATAAATGAATTACATCTCTAAGCAACACTGTGGATGTAGCTAATAAACACAAAATAGAACAAAATGAAGTCACAGAAGAATATATATAATATGTTTTAAAGTTCAAAGTCATGAAAAGTAAGCAATTTGGGGCTTAGGGCTACATATGTATGTAGTGACAATATGCATACACATAACACATATACATAGCTACAAGTGTAGAATATAGGTAGGGTTTAGAAGAGTGGCTATAACTTCAAGAAAGAGAAAGAGGAAGGAAGTGCCATGTAATTACTAACAAGATTCCTATCAACTTCTTAACTGGTTTCACTTTAAATATAAGACCATACACTTCAAGTGGGCCTTCCACACTACCCAGAAGTCTTATGCATTTCATTAATTCACTCTTCCACTTATTACGATAAATATGCATAGAATTTTCTTTCTTCTTCTTTGCCATCAAATCACAACATACTTTCTCCTCACTCACACACCAGAGAGATGAAAAGTTAAACTAAAAATGGAACAATTCTGAATTTTTTTCTTTAAAAATTCCATAGTTTTCTTTGATAAATTATCTCCACTTTAGAAGCCTAGGACAAAAAATATATATAAATAAATGAAGTTAATATAACGGTTAACTCAGATTTGACTGTATCTGAGGGTTAGAAGATAAAAATGATAATTCCACCATCCTCCCTTCCCCAGCTATTAACCTAAGGAGAGAATAGGTACAATAAGCAATAATTAAATATTAATCAACAATTAAATAATAATCCAACCAAGACTTAAAACACCAGCTTTATTCATTGTGATTAATAGTTTCTGGTAAATTGTGTTAAAAGAAACATATTTTGAGGACTCAAATAGGGCCTTATACTCCATTAACAACTCACTGGGGGTCAACTGAGTTCACAGGAATGTGGAGATCTCATTACCCACCAACTGCAATTTAACCTCTCCCGGTTAAAGGTTGTCTCTTCCGCACACAGGAAAGAGAACCCCCTAAAAGGGAGAAGGAAGCCGATGAAAGCTCACTACCCTGATGACCAATCCAGGAGACAGGCAAGTCTCAGAAGGAGGGAGGATGTCCTGTGCATTACTGTCAACAGGTTGCAGTAAGCTTCTGATTCTGACCAGTCTAATTTGTCCCTCTCTTTTGAAGGAGGAACTAGTGAAGAGAAAAAGGACAGTGGTTACTTTTCCAGTCTTTCTGGAAGGTAGAAACATTGTCAGAAAGTCCCTCATGTCTTCGTCCAGGGGAAGGAGCATTGGTACAAGGTAAAGAACCTCTTCTACCGGTCACACCAGGCATCAGGGCTTTCATTCATTAATATTTAATTGTTTTGTTTTTCCTAAGAGCTTTGAGCACCACCCCTTACAGCACTTATTGTAATAGTTCTTAAATCTAAACATCTTCAGAATATTATCTGGGTTTCAAACATTTTAGTAATAAATGACTTGCTCAAGTATTATTTTCTGTATTAATTAAAACACTGCAGGTGTGATCTTCCTGTCCCAGAGCAGTAAGTGAGGAAGTATATCATGTGGAAGACAGAGCTGTAACTAAGATCTTCCTCAATAATGTGGCTATGTTTAATTTCATCACCTCTTTTTTTACTAACTCCTCAGTGTGAACAAGTTTTCTCTCCTTTATCTCTCTCTTCTTAAATTAGAAGTAAATTCTAATTAAGAATTATGGTTCATTGTGTCCTGGTTAGTGGAGGCTTTCCTAGAGGGTGATAAGTGACATACTCCACCCTCCCTTCAATCAAAAGGCACATTTCCCAACCTCTTAAGAAGCCTGTGCTTCTTAATCAGAGTGTGTGTTATTTGCATTTGAGAAGTAAATAGCGCTCCAGGACAGTTCATTCACCCAGCAGAGCTTGGTCTTCTGTGACATTCCAATTCAGGACAGCAAGTGAGGAAATGAGAGAGGCAGCTGGAATCCACCCATTCAGTGCACATTTGTTAAGCACCTACTATACCTAAGGCAATGTGATTAACTGGAGGAAGGGGAGCGTGAAAAAATATAAAACCCAGACCCTGCCTTCAGGGAGCCCTACTTTTAGAACAGCATATAAGCATTGCAAAAATCCATCAACATGGCAGACTATGACAAATGTCCTTGTGAAAAAATATGTCCAAAATGGTGGAGAGAACTTTCAAGTTGACTATAAGTCATTTTACATCCAAATGTAAAACTGTCATTGCCACCCCACCCCAATGGGTTCCCTGTTAAGTCTCTCCTTAGAAAAGACTCAATTACAAGCAGTGTTTAAGTTAAATTGCACCCATGATGTGGGAGTGTGCTGAGATTCACTAGCTCAGAAGCGAGGTAGGCAATGACAATTCTAGTAATAAAAGAGAATATGGATTAAAGGTCCAGAGAAACAGATGAATTTAGTAGAGAAGTCAGACTTAGGAAACCTAAGCGGGAAACTGACTTGGAGTATGACTTTCACTAAGATAAAAAGTAATAGCCAAGAGTTTGCATTATCTTCTCACAGTAACAGTTTGTGAAGCTGAAAGCAGAATTGCATGGCAAATTTGTGAATGTAATTGGCTTTGCAGTATGGATGAGGGGCAAGGGGAGCTTCAGGTGGGCTGCTATAATGAGCTGAATCTATAATGCTGTGATGGTAGATAGTCATGATGGGCGAAGTTTAGTAAAAGTACATGTTCACTAGTTTACAGCCAATTAGAAGCTGGAAATAAAGCTTGATTGTTGACTTCTGTGTGTCCAATTAGAATTGAAAGATTAGGATGTAATAGGGTGATAGTTTGAAAAAAATCAGTATATACCTCGCTCAGACTTCATTTTATTTCTCTTGTAAAAAATAACAAGCTAAGGAAAAAATCACACAATTTAGGCATTGCTACATCTCTATAAGCATTTCTAGAACTCTTTTTGATAGGAGGAGATGCTAGCAGGAAAATAGAGATTCCTACTGATTCCTCAGAAACTGCAGGTCACCCAACCTAAGAACAAGGTAGATCAGGCATTGTTGTTGCTGTTCAGTTGCTAAGTCATGTCCTAGTCTCTGCAACCCCATGGACTATAGCTCGCCAGGCCTCCCTGACCCTCACTATCTTCTGGAGTTCACCCAAGTTCATGTCCATTGAGTCAGTGATGCCATCCAACTATTTCATTCTCTGACTCCCTCTTCTCTTTTCGCCTTCAATCTTTCCCAGCATCAGGACCTTTTCCAAAGAGTGGGCTCTTCATATCAGGTGATTAAGTATTAGAACTTCAGCTTCAGCATCAGTCCTTCCAGTGAATACAGAATTGATTTCCTTTAGGATTAACTGGTTTGATCTCCTTGCTGTTCTAGGGACTCTCAAGAGTCTTACCCAGCACCACAATTCAAAAGCATCAAGATCAGGCAATGCCTGATAGTATAATATGCTTCTTGGTGCATATGTTTGCCTAAGAGATTCAACATAGGTTTTATTTGAGGGATGGAGAGGAGGAGATGACATGTAGTAAGGAAGGAGATGAATAAAGCTGCTAACTCAAACCAAAACTTAAAAAGCTTGCTCCATTGGAAGTTAGAGTCTCCTGAGCAAGTAAGATAGGTAATGCCTTTTGTTTGGAAGTGTCTAGAAGTTGTTTATAGAATCCATAGGGGCCCTTCAGTGCTGTCCTTGACTTTGTTCCCATCATTCAAAACATCTTGTGCAAATAAGTACCTTACCTTTAATGTATGTCCAACTACTACTGAGTGATTGCATAAAAAATATATGAATGGATAATAAAAAGCAAAGTATTGGGGCCCAATCAACCGAGTCATCAGGTCACATGCAAACTCAACTGGGTTTATGGGCCATTTTGTGTGGAAGAACCTTCTCTCCCTTTCGAAATTTGGAACTCTCTAAGGGAAGGAATATGAATTCATCTAGTCCTATGCTCCTCCCCCATGCCAAAATAGCTTGTCAGTCAAAGAAGGTGATTGGTAGCCTGTTGAAAAAAAAGTAAATTTTTAAAAATGAATCAAATTCAATGGTAGTGGTCTACTTATATTTCCCTTTTACTGCTATTGTGGAATTCTTTGTGGAAAATTTCTTTTTAAGCCACCACTAGGCTGAAGGCAGAATTTCAACAACAGAATGAAAAGGAAGCAAGTTTAGTTGCATGCCTAATGTGGGCAAGAGTAGATATGTCTTATCTGGAGTAGTATAATCAGAACCTAACAGCATTCTGTATTTCTTGAGTTTTAAAAAGATGGGTAGGTAGGAAGAAAGACCTCTTGGTCTAACATGTAACAGAGGGAACGTGGTTCCAAATATCAAGAATCCATGTGCTCCTCTCTCTTTCTCTACCCCTATCATTTCTTTTCAAGAATTTGTGATGACTTCTATAGTATGGAGATTATGGGCAGGAATTAGTGAGATATTTTCCAGAGTTAATATAAACTCAAAAGCTGAACTCATCTTGTGGGCCAGGATCTCTGGGTACTAGTGACCTCAAGTCTGGAAATCTGAAGTGCTCCAAAAATTCATTAATGGGACACTATCATATCTCCACATTTGCTTTAGCTGGGACCAAACTAACTCCATATTTGCTCCAAAGGAGCTTTAGTCCAATACATCTACAACTAAATACAGAATTAGACAGCGTTCTCTTGTTTGACACTGCTTCTGTTTCAAAACTCATTTTCAGTTTTCAAAAAGATAAACAGCTCAAATGGCTCCATTATCAAAGCTAAACTTATCAGTCCATGAGTTTCAGTATGGAAAATGGAGGGTTATTTGCAAAAGCAGTTTAAAATGTTATTCTCTATAGTTTTCACACAAACTCATCACTGGATAGGTTTCCTGTTGGCTTCTATTTTATCTTCATTTTATATTCTGAGGATAACTGAACTCCAGGAGGGTGGGTGATTTCTTAGGCCACAGGTCCTTTCTGGCTCTAGGTTTTATAACTTTGCCTCCCTTATAAATCAATAAATCTTTATGTTGTAACATTGAAAATAGTAATGACCCATTGTTCTGTGTCGATCTTATGGCAATTTAGAACTTTAATAACAGGAGTAAAAGCCTGGAATTAAATAAAAGTTAGCTCATTGGTTTAAACAGTGACAATGAGATATCAAATTCTAACTCCTACGCATGGTCATTATGACTCATTGGCACTTATTTTATAACTAAATCTTACAAAGATAACATTTAACTCTGCAATCCCAAAGCAGATTAAAATTATCAACCTGAAAGAAAAAGGCAGCTCAGTGAAACCACATTCTAAGCAGAAGATGCCACCAATAGCCTTAGATTAATTGACTGTGATTAAGGTCAGACTTTAGGTACAGGAGAAAATTAGCTGGGACTAAGTTTCGGGTATGGGTTTTTCCTGGTAGCTCAGCTGGTAAAGAATGTGCCTGCAATGCAGGAGACTCTGGTTCAATTCCTGGGTCAGGAAGATCCCCTGCAGAAAGGATAGGCTGCCCACTCCAGTATTCGTGGGCTTCCCTGGTGGTTCAGATGGTAAAGACTCTGCCTGCAATGCAGGAGACCTGAGTTTGATCCCTGGTTTGGGAAGATCCCCTGGTGAAGGGAATGGCTACCCACTCCAGTATTCTTGCCTGGAAAATTCCATGGACAGAAGAACCTAGTGGGCTACAGTCCATGGGGTTGTAAAGAGTTGGACACAAATGAGTGACTTTCACTTTCTTTCAAGTTTAGGGTACCACCTTTTCCTTTTCCCAGAGTTAGGAGATTGCTTTGTTCCTAGGGAACAGTACAAAAGTGTCTAGCCACCAACAATGATTTTGATATTCTGAGTTAATTGGCTATGAGCTGGTCTCAGATTTTTTTTTTCCCCTAACAACTTACAAGTTTATTCTGGAATGCACTGGCATCTTACTCTTGAGTAGAATAGACCAATGGCTGTTTGAGGTTTGGCTTATCTAGACCTGGTCAGATCTGCTTCCATTTAGGGGAGAGCAGCTTTAGAATAGAATATTGCTGACAACAGCATGTATATAAGAGAAAGCATGTATAATTGTGGAATTAAGAGAGTGGCTTCTAGAAGTCAAAGAATTGAGTCAGTGAAGCCCTTCCTCCTATTTGGGGAAACAGTGAAAACAGTGTCAGACTTTACTTTTGGGGGCTCTAAAATCACTGCAGATGGTGATTGCAGCCATGAAATTAAAAGACGCTTACTCCTTGGAAGGAAAGTTATGACCAACCTAGACAGCATATTAAAAAGCAGAGACATTACTTTGCCAACAAAGGTCCGTTTAGTCAAGGCTATGGTTTTTCCAGTGGTCATGTATGGATGTGAGAGTTGGACTGTGAAGAAAGTTGATCGCTGAAGAACTGATGCTTTTGAACTGTGGTGTTGGAGAAGACTCTTGAGAGTCCCTTGGACTGCAAGGAGATCCAACCAGTCCATCCTAAAGGAGATCAGTCCTGGGTGTTCATTGGAAGGACTGATGCTGAAGCTGAAACTCAAATACTTTGGCCACCGAAGAGTTGACTCCTTGGAAAAGACCCTGATGCTGGGAAGGATAGGGGGCAGGAGGAGAAGGGGATGACAGAAGATGAGATAGCTGGATGGCATCACCGACTCGATGGACATGATTTTGGGTAAACTCCAGGAGTTGGTAATGGATGGGGAGGCCTGGCCTGCTGCCCTTCATGGGGTCACAAAGAGTTGGACACAACTGAGCCACTGAACTGAACTGAACTGAGCCCTTCCTCCGGCTGTCCACATTCTCTAAGCTCAGATATCAGTTCCTGTGAAAAGCTTTCCATTATGTCCAAGTCCACTTTAGATGTCCCCCTCTGTGCTCTCATGACATTACAGTGGTTTTGATGCCCTCTTACAGTTACCTAAGTGCTTCTCACTATCTGCATTTTCCATTAAGATATGAACTTCCTTTTGATAGAAACTGGCTTCTTAACAATATTGGGTCCCCATGGAGAACACCATATGAACATGAAAGCAGAAATCAGATTTGTCCACAAGCCAAAAACTGCCCACAAATTCCAGAATCTGGGAGAGAGGCAAGGAACAGATCCTCCCCTCATGGCCTGGCTAGGAACCAGAGCCACGAACACTCTGATAGATCTTGGACTTCTAGGTCCAGAACTATGAGACAATAGTTTATCCAAACCATCCTGCTTATGGTACTTTGTTTGGCAGATCCAGCAAACTGGTACTGTTACCCCATCTGACAAACAAGGACTGAACTGATTGATTTCACTGGCCCTTCTGTCCTAGCCATCTCCCCTCCTCCCACTGCCCCAGTTCCATGTAGGTGTGTAGGACTGTACAGGGGCCCTGAGTCCACGCCTGGCCCTGGATCCTGTCTGCTGTCATGGGAGGGGACACCAGACTTGGTATACAGCCAAGAACAGTAAGACACGGTCCCTGGGGCCACAATTCATGCCTTCCAGACAAGGTGAGCTCTAAGCCAGCATAAGTACAGTGCAGCTGCAGAAACACAGAGGCTGCCCTGGAGAAACTGGGCTGATCTGTGGGCCAGGGGAGGTTTGGGAGGAACAGGAGTAAGGGGGAGGTGTCCAAAAAAAAAACACCAAAACAATATTGAGTCCTTAGCACCTAAGTTATACAATAAATGTATAGTTGTTGAGTGTATGGGTACCTATATCAAACCATTTCCACGGCTGCCTAGTCTCTATATACATCCAGCCACCTGGTCCTGATGCTGTCAGGCTACTGGGCTGGGATTCAGGATGATGACTTTGTCACCAGCCATGTGTCACCGACCCCTTCTCTCAACCTACTCCTTCCTTAAGTATCAACTCAATCACCACCTCTTCTATTGAGCCATGCCCAACTGCTCCAGGCCAAACGAAGTCTCCCGTCTCTGACCTCCAGCACTCAGTGTTTGGAATTTATGCAGTTAACTCTTTTTTTCAACTGTTTATTTTGTATTGGGGTACGCTGCTGCTGCTGCTGCTAAGTCGCTTCAGTCGTGTCTGACTCTGTGCAACCCCATAGACCGAATCCCACCAGGCTCCCCTGTCCCTGGGATTCTCCAGGCAAGAACACTGGAGCGGGTTGCCATTTCCTTCTGTATTGGGGGATAGCTGATTAACAATGTTGTGATAGTTTCAGGTGGTCCGCAAAAGGACTCAGAATATGCAATTCACTCTTGACACACTTTTGTCTGTAGATCTGGTGTCTGTGAACACCTCCCATGTAAGGTCCTCCTCTTCTCTTTCTCTTTTATCCCTTTTGTGTATCCAAGCACTATCTGGGCACAGAGAGCTCCTCCAAACAGTACTGACTGGTATGAAATTATCCTAGTCTACACGAAAGCATAAGTTCTGAGGGCAGTCATTTTGTCCACAGAGTTTTACATGGATCTGCACTGGAGAAACTGGATTTCTGGTGATGAATAAAGCTGCTGTGGCGATGGATACGAGAAGAGATGGAAAGTAATTGGCAGAGGCAGAACTGTCCCTTTGTTATTTTGTTATAAATCAACTCCCACAGTGGAAACTTGTTAACCTCAGTCTTTGCCTTCACATCTACTTATATGCAAGACCTCCCTCAACAAATCAATCTTTACACTGCAGTGGCACTCTCTTGACAAGATATGTTTGGCTTAGCCACTGTTGATATTTGTTCTTGAAATCTCGGTTGTATGGCGTGGTACACTCTGAGAGCAGAAATGGAGACGCTTAGTTTATATGCACAGAGGACGGCCAAGATGCAAACAGAAAGAGACGGTCCACAGCAGGGCAGCGCGGGTGGCGGGAGCTGAGCCGCACTTAATATGTTGTGATGTATTGAATCTATGAAACGCCTGTTCAATAGCTAGTCAAAGTAAATTTAGAAGGACACAGGAAAGGGATTTATTTTTTCATCATTGTAAAAATGTTCATTATTTCTTATGCTGTTGGTCATGGTCTACTGGTGTCCTTTTGAGGTCCCAGTGCCCTTAGAATCCCAAATAGCACCATTGACAGGATTAGGTGAGGTTTGTTCAATACATTTAAGGCTTCAGAGAACTATGGTTTTATTGGTACTTTGGGAGTGGGCTCTCTTGCTGTGTTTCATTCTGAGAAGAATGAGCCAGAGAGCTTGACACGCTTGCAAGTGATTTTACTTGATCTCTTCTCCTCTAGTGCATAACTTTATTGGAGCATTTCCCAATTTGAGCTGTGATTATTTACATACATGTCTATTTCGCTTAACAGACAGTGAATGTTGGCATCAGAGACTGTATCCCATTCTTTTTTTTTTTCTAATAGAGTGGCATAATGCCCAGCACATAGGACACCCTCAAGAAATGTTTGCTGAACAAGAAGACATCTTAATATCCATGAAAAAATTGCCTATGTAAGGGAGGAAACAAAAGAAGGCAAATGGAAGCTATTTTGAACCAACTTAAGAAAAACGCAGATACTATTAGATAATTAATTAAATTTTAATTTCCCTGTAAGTAGTCTCCAGAGGAACATGCTATGTTAGAATTGTACCCTAGGCTAGGCTACTGTGTAAACACTTCCTGTGGGCCTACTTTTATAGTAGGTGGCATGGGAGGAAAATGGAATAATACATGGCTTCTGCAGCAAAAATGTTGGGTACCATCTGGGGAAAAAAGGTTCAAGAAAAAACCCCAAAGTATGCAGGGGAGTATAATGAGGATCAAAGGAGGTCAGAATAAGAGAAAATTACACAAGCCAGTGCTATCGGGAAAGCATTAGAAGAAGGTAAAAATGCAGTGCAATGAAGTTTCAGTTGAAAAATGATGTGGGTGAGCATTAATTGAATCATGCAGCTATTTTATAGAAGATTCAAGATGGGAATGTTAGACATTATTTCTTGCAAAGAAAATGCTCTTCAGTACTGTTGGAGAATCCTCAGATCATCAGGTTTTCTTTAGGTTTATCAGTGAACAAACTTGTCTTCAGAAAGTTAGTGTTGTATTCTGCTAAGGAAAGGCGCAATGAGCTGAAAGACCTTGACGCTCTCTCTCAAATCCACTGTTAGCTGTGTGACCTTGATAAAGTTAGTTAACCTCTCTGGACCCCACTTTCCTGTTTTAAAATGTTGACATCAGAAAAACCTGCCCAGACTTCACCCTCGGGCATGACAAGCTTTAAGCTGTGAAAGAAAAATCACTTGTATAAAGACAGGAAGTAGCCTCATATTTTAACCTTTATGGGGCAAATCTCAGATGAAAAGTGAAAGAGCCGTGCAATTGCTGCTATTCTGCACAGGTTCTGATTTTTCAGGCATTTCAGGCATTCAGGTCTCCCACCGCTCAATTTTTTTTCTTCATTTGGAAGTCAGAAATTCTTAGAACACATTCAAGTGTTTATGCGTACAGATTTTGGTATGAGGAACATGGTTCTCCACAAGCAGGATCTCACATGTCACAAGGGAGTGGTTCCAGGGAGAATGTCAGAGGAACCTGCATTAAGGGATACATTAGTAATCCCATCCTTCATTCATCTTTCCATTTGGATTATCCCTAAGACAATAGGCGTAAGAGCACATTCAGATCCTGTAGTAGTAACCTGCAGTAAATTCTTGCCTAATGGAAAGTAGGAACTGAGATCAGAACTGTTTACAGTAAACCAAGAGAAATCTGAAATAATACATATTTGTAGTTAGTTCTATGTGCTGAAGTCCACCTATTCAAAGATGCACAACCAGAAAAAATATTAAAAAACTAAAGAAGAAAAATCTCTGGAAATTATTTCCTATACAATCAAGAGATTGGTTTTTATTAATAGGATACAAGAATGTTTGGCCTCTTCTAAGATGCAAATTCTAGAAAATAAAAGGAAGATTGATAAAATACTAGTGTAGAGAAGAAAATAAAAATAAAATTCCAAAGCCTGAAGGAACATATGAAAAAAAGAATCGATTTTAAATAACTAAGATTCAATCACTGATTTGAAGGACAAACTTGAGAAACTAATACAGACAGCAAAAATCAAAATTTAAAAAAAAAAATCAGAAGTCATGTTCAGAACCAAAAATGAACATGAAATGTACAGATAAAAAGTATTTCTAAAAAAGAGAAAAGAACAATAAAACAGAGGAAAGCATCAAAGATATACTAGAAGGTAAGTCTTCCTTTAGTTCTAGAAAGTATATATGGGCTTCCTTGATGGCTCAGACAGTAAAGAATCTACCTTCAATGCATTAGACCTGGGTTCAGTCCCTGGAGGAGGAAATGGCAACCCATTCCAGTGTTCTTGCTTGGAGAATCCCCGTGAACAGAGGAGCCTGGCAAGCTACAATCTATGGGGTCTCAAAGAGTCAGACATGACTGAGAGACTAAGCACAGAAAGTATATACAGACTGAAAGGTTCACAGGTTTTATGGAAAAAACAATGAAAAGAGAATCACATTTGAATCCACATCTGGCAATTTTTATTGTAATTACAAAACTAAGAAAAATATCACACTGGAAATTAAGCAGGCAATGTTCAAAGGTATAAAATTTATGTTGTCATCCAAACTTGTATTTGCAAAGCAAAATACTGAGGGAACGAAGAGTACAACTGTACAACACAGTTTGGATGAGAACATTTTTGAGAAACATGAACTTTATATTGTCCAAGTTGTCTTTCATTTGTTAAGGTCTTCTCAAGATATGCCGGAGAAGTCAATGGCACCCCACTCCAGTACTCTTGCCTGGAAAATCCCATGGGCAGAGGAGCCTGGTAGGCTGCAGTCCATAGGGTTGCTAGGAGTCGGACACGACTGAGAGACTTCACTTTCACTTTTCACTTTCATGCATTGGAGAAGGAAATGCAACCCACTCCAGTGTCCCTGGAGAATCCCAGGGACAGGGGAGCCTGGTGGGCTGCTGTCTCTGGGGTCGCACAAAGTCGGACACGACTGAAGCGACGCAGCAGCAGCAGCAGCAAGATATGCATATACCATCTTTCAGGAGAAAAAAAAAAAGTGGAAATATAATACCACCTACAAAGATAATAAAGAAAAAGTAAAAAAGAAAATAAATTCAGACTTAAATTGAAGAAAGTAGGGAAAACACTAGACCATTCAGGTATGATCTAAATCAACTCCCTTATGATCATGCGGTGGATGTAACAAATAGATTTAAGGGGCTATATCTGATAGACAGAGTGCCTGATGAACTATGGATAGAGGTTCGTGACATTGTGCAGGAGACAGGGATCCAGACCATCCCCAAGAAAAAGAAATGCAAAAAAGCATAGAGACTGTGTGAGGAGGTCTTACACATAGCTGTGAAAAGAAGAGAAGCGAAAAGCAAGGAGAAAAGGAAAGATATACCCATTTGAATTCAAAGTCCCAAAAATTAGCAAGGAGAGATAAGAAAGGCTTCCTCAGGGATCAGTGCAAAGAAATAGAGGAAAAAAAACAGAATGGGAAAGACTAGAGATCTCTTTAAGAAAATTAGAGATACCAAGGGAACATTTCATGCAAAGATGGGCACAATAAAGGACAGAAGTTGAATGGACCTAATAGAAGCAGAAGATATTAAGAAGAGGTAGCAAAAATACACAGAAGAACTGTACAAAAAAGAGCTTCACAACCCAGATAATCACAATGGTGTGATCACTTACCTAGAGCCAGACATCCTGGAATGTGAAGTCAGGTAGGCCTTAGGAAGCATCGTTACAAACAAAGTTAGTGGAGGTGATGGAATTCCAGTTGAGCTATTTCAAATCCTGTGAAAGTGCTGCACTCACTATGCCAGCAAATTTGGAAAACTCAGCAGTGGCCACAGGACTGGAAAAGGTCAGTTTTCATTCCAATCCCAAAGAAAAGCAATGCCAAAGAATATTCAAACTACCACAGTTGCACTCATCTCACACACTAGCAAAGTAATGCTCAAAATTCTCAAATCAGGCTTCAGCATTATGTGAACTGTGAAATTCCAGATGTTCAAGCAGGTTTTAGAATAGGCAGAGGAGCCAGAGATCAAATTGCCAGCATCCGCTGGATCATCGAAAAAGAAAAAGAGTTCCAGAAAAACATCTATTTCTGCTTTATTGACTATCCCAAAGCCTTTGACTGTATGGATCACAGTAAACTGTGGAAAATTCTGAGAGTTGGGAATACCAGACCACCTGACCTGCCTCTTGAGAAATCTGTATGCAGGTCAGGAAGCAACAGTTAGAACTGGACATGGAACAACAGACTGGTTCCAAATAGGAAAAGGAGTACATCAAGACTGTATACTGCACCCTGCTTATTTAACTTCTATTACATCATGAGAAGTACATCCATGAGAAACGCTGGGCTGGATGAAGCACAAGCTGGAATCAAGATTGCTAGGAGAAATATCGGATGCCTCGGATATGCAGATGACACCACCGTTATGGCAGAAAGTGGAATGAAGAAGAAGAAGAACTAATGAGTCTCCTGATGAAAGTGAAAAGAGTGAAAAAGTTGGCTTAAAGCTCAACATTCAGAAAACTAAGATCATGGCATCCAGTCCCATCACTTCATGGTAAATAGATGGGGAAATAATGTCAAACTTTATTTTTAGGGGCTCCAAAATCACTGCAGATGGTGATTGCAGTCATGAAATTAAAAGACACTTACTCCTTGGAAGGAAAATTATGACTAACCTAGACAGCATATTAAAAAGCAGAGGCATTACTTTGCCAACAAAGGTCCATCTAGTCAAGGCTATGGTTTTTCCAGTAGTCATGTATGGATGTGAGAGTTGGACAATTAAGAAAGCTGAGCGCCGAAGAATTGATGCTTTTGAACTGTGGTGTTGGAGAAGACTCCTGAGAGTCCTTTGGACTGAAAGGAGATCCAACCAGTCCATCCTAAAGATCAGTCCTGAGTGTTCATTGGAAGGACTGATTTTGAGGCTGAAACTCCAATACTTTGGCCATCTGATGTAAAGAGCTGACTCATTTGAAAAGACCTTGATGCTGGGAAAGATTGAAGGCAGGAGGAGAAGGGAAAAACAGAGGATGAGATGGCTGGATGGCATCACCGACTGAAGGGACGTGAGTTTGGGTAAACTCTGGGTGTTGGTGATGGACAGGGGAGCCTGGCGTGCTGCGGTCCATGGGGTCGCAAAGAGTTGGACACAACTGAGTGACTGAACTGAACTGAATGGTGTGGTGGTGAATTCTATATTAATGGAGTCCAAGGTAGGTGATAAACATTATTTCTCTGTGTGTCTGGGCGTTTCTGGAAGAGATTAACATTTGAATTTGTAGATGAGCAAAGACCATCATTGCATGCATGTCAGCATCATCCAATCTGTTGGTGGCCTGAACAGAACAATAAGCAGAGAAAGAACAGATTTGCTGTTTGCTTGTTCAGGTACATCTACCTTCTCTTGCCCTTGGGCATGACTGCAGTGGTTCTCAGGCCTTTGTGTTTGACTTTTCTGGGCCTCCAGTTTACAGATGGCAGATCATGGAGCTTCTCTGGCTCCATGATTACATGAACCAATCCCTCATAATAAACCTCTTTCTATATATCTCTAGATGCAAACATTTCTAAAAGTATTAGGAAAATTTTATGAAATGGATGTTTCATATTTCCAATAAGTAAAATAATAAAGAATTGTAAATAAGTATATAGAAAATACAAAATTATAACCTCTGCTTTATAAAGACAGCAAGTATTTCATACACACAGAGGAATATGCTCATTTTTTCAACAAGCTTTGACCATTTGCCAGTATTGTTCATGACAAAGAAATTTTCAGATTTATATTGGACAAAAATAGAGTTATGATAATATAGTTAATGAGGATCTCTAGTAACATTCTATATTCACAACATGTCAGAAAATATGTTAAAGCCTTCATGTATATTGTTTCATTGATTCCTAATAACAATGCTATGAAGTTTAGGCAGTTATATTTCCAGCTTACATCTCCAGCTTACATATAAGGATCTTAGATTTAGTATTTTTCCCAAGGTTACATGGCTAGTCAGATCAGTATGTATGAGTCCACTGGTGAGTTTGCTGAGCCCCAGGCACAGAGCTTCTGATTCACTGAGTCTGGTTCAGGGTCCTATAATTTGCATTTCCAATGGTTCTTAGTTGATGCTGTTGCTGATGATGCTGGTCAAATGCCCTACACGTAGAGAAGTATCGGGCCAGGTGATGCTAAGGACAATTTATTTGTCACTATACTTCTTTGAAAAAAGGAGACATCACAAAGACCATGTTCTGACAAAAATGCAATAAATTTAGAAATTTATAATTAGCAATGCTAAAAAAACAATGCCTGGAAATTTAATTAAAAATAAAAAGCAATCATTCCCAAGTTAATCAATTTAATGCATTTCCAATTAAAATTCCAATTGGATTTTTTTTTCTTTGAACTTGACAAAATGATTCTAAACTTCATGTGAATGAATAATAGAAAATAATAGCCAAGACAAATTAGAAAAAGAAGAGTATTAAGGGGAACTTGCCTCACTATATAATAAAACATTATAGATTTCTAGCACAAGATTGCATACCCAGTAGGTTCTCACTTCTCATTTCTCTAAAATCCCCACTGAAATATTGAAACGAATCTTTAAGGTATGACAAGGAATAAACCAATAATATTGATGAGGCAGGGCAACAGCAAGTATGAGAGAGCACAGAACTTTGGGGAAGATGAAAGTGAATGGGAACATGTTAGCAGACAAAATGAGAGGAATGAAATTGACGTGACCTGGTAGAATCCAGGTAGGGCTGTGGACCACATGGAATATGGTCTGCCTTTCAGAATCCTGCATGGAGGGTCTTCGGGCTCAGTGGAGGAACACATGCTAGACAGCAGGTGTAAAAGATGGGGCTGACAAAAAAAAAAAAAAAAAAGGGCAGCTCAACATGTGTCCCTAAACACAACAATGGAATGTTATTCTCAACAGAAATTAAGTGAATAACTGAAGACACTTAGAGTGATGATGTTGAAATCTTGGAGTAAATCCTTCCTTTCTGACATTTGGGGACCCTTAACCTTAGATTCAGTATCATGTCATTTGGGGGAAATTAGAAGAAAGTTATCAAGAGAAATTAAATAGCCCAACAGATAAAAACATCTAATGCTAATATATAAGGTTTCTCTTGGAGAAGGAAGTGGCAACCCATTCCAGTATTATTGCCTGGGAAATCCCATGGACAGAGGAGCCTTGTAGGCTACAATCCATAGGGTTGCGAGAGTCAGACATGACATGGTGACTAAACCACCACGGCCACCACAAGGTCTTTTTAGCATAAGAAAAACCCCAAAGGAGAATAAAAGCTCTAGGAAAATAAGGGTACAAAGCAAAAAACTGTGGCACCCAAGAGACCATCTAAGACACATCTTAGGCCAGCCTTTTAAGCTGGCCTAGAGAAAACCCAGCCTGATAGACCAAGAGTACTGAGGCAAAGGCAATTTGGAAAAAAACAAAAAAAAGGTAATTGATAGAATAACTGATGTAGTGGTATCTCAGTCCATTCAACCTCCTAGAAGGAAATACCATGGACTGGGTGGCTTATAAACAAGAGAAATTAATTTCTCATAGCCTGGAGGCTAAAAAATACAAGATCAAGTCAGCAGAAGATTCAGGGTCTGGTGAGAGCCCACTTCCTGGCTCGAGGATGGAGAGGCTAGAGAAAGGTAATATAAAAGAATTAAATTTCTACTCCAAAAATCAGGAGATTGTTTATAATGTCGAAAATAATACATAAAAATGGTAATTGTGTGTTCTTTGAGACTGGGAGCTTACAAGAAACATGCCACCCCAAAAAAACTAAAATTGGTTACATTTGGAGAGCAAAACTGGGGAATTAAGGAGGATAGGCCAGGGCAGGTGACATTTATTATAAACATTATTCCTTTTTTTTAAGGAGATACTTTATAGACAGCTTTGTTTATTTAGTGTTTTAATATAAAGTTTTATTTTATTAAAAATAAGTTTTGATTTTTATTAGGATCAGGTAAATTTTTATTTCTGTTGTTCAGTTGCAAAGTCGTGTCCAACTCTTTGCAACCCCATGAACTGCAGCATGCCAGCCTCCCTGTCCTTCACCATCTCCTGGAGCTTGCTCAAACTCATGTCCATTGAGTCAGTGATGCCATCCAACCATCTCATTCTCTGGCACCCCGTTCTCCCTTTGCCTTCTATCTTTCCCAGCATTAGAGTCTTTTCCAAAGAGTTGGCACTTCACATCACATGGGCAGAGTACTGGAGCTTCAGCATCAGCCCTTTCAATGAATATTCAGGGTTGATTTGCTTTAGGATCAACTGGTTTGATCTCTTTGCAGTTAAAGGGACTCTCAAAAGTCTTCTCTAGGGCCACATTTCGAAAGCATCAGTTCTTCGGCGTTCAACCTTGTTTATGATCCAACTCTCACACCCATACATGACTACTGGAAAAAACGTAGCTTTGACTATATAGACCTTTGTCGATAAAGTGATGTCTCTGCTTCTTAATACACTGTCTAGGTTTGTCCTTTTTTCTTCCAAGGAGCAAGCATCTTTTAATTTCATGGCTGCAGTCACCACCTGCAGTGATTTTGGAACCCAGGAAAATAAAATCTGCCAGTTTCCACTTTTTCTGCATCTATTTGCCATGAAGTGATGGCCAGATGCTATGGTCTTAGTTTTTTGAATGTTGAGTTTTAAGCCACCCTTTTCACTCTCCTCTTTCACTTTCATCAAGAGGCTCTTTAGTTCCTCTTCATTTTCTGCCTTTAAAGTGGTATCATCTGCATATCTGAGGCTGTTGGTATTTCTCTTGGCAATCTTGATTCCAGCTTGTGCTTCATCCAGCCCAGCATTTCACATGATGTACTCTGCATATAAGTTAAATAAACAGGATGACAATATACAGTCTTGACGTACTCCTTTCCCAATTTTACATATAGTAATATGTGTAACTTTATAAGAGGCTATCAGAATGTTTTCCAAAATGGTTGTACCACTTTAACTCCTGTTGACAAAGTAAAAGGTATTAGTTTCCCCAGATTCTTGCCAAGATATGATACGATTAGACTTTTCAAATGATACTGGGCTTCTCAGATGGCACTAGCGGTAAAGAACCCACCTGCCAATGCAGGAGACATGAGAGATGCAGGTTCAGTCCCTGGGGTGGGAAGATCCCTTGGAGAAGGGCATGGCAACTCACTCTAGTATTCTTGCCTGGAGAATCCCTAGGACAGAGGAATCTGGCAAGCTATAGTCCATAGGATCACAAAGAGTCGAACACCATTGAAGTGATGTAGCATACTCACAAGCACACGTATATATTAAGTATGTATTACCATCTCATTGTGATTTTTAACTTGAATTATCCTGAAGACTGATGGTGCCGAGAATATTTTCATGTGCTTATGATTATCTTATATCTTCTTTTGTTTATGCAAATTGTTACCCACCCACTTCACCACCCTCCCCCCACCCCCCGCCCTTTACTGGATTGATTTTCTTCTAACCTAGTGAGTTGTTCTTTATATATTCTGCACAAAATTTCTTTTATAGATTTATTTTGCAAACTGTCTTCCAATCTGTGACTTGTCTTTGAATACTTTAGTGCTATCTTTTGGAAGATAGACTTATACATTTTCAATTGTTGGTTTTATTTTCTTGTAGTTACTCCCCTATCACACCTTCAGAAGGTAGCCCCTATATTTTCTTCCAATAGTTTTATAGTTTTAGCTTTTAAGTTTAAATTTATGAAATATTTCAAGTAAATTCTTATAAATTGTGTGAAATCAAGCTCAAGATTCATTATTTACCAGAGGATATTCAGTTGTCCTAGGACCATTTGGTCAACAATCTCATATTTATTTTTTCCAGACTCTACATTGATCCATTGATCTATATAGTAGCCCTTAGGCAAAAGCAAAGTTTTGATCAATGTAGCTTTTTAATAAACTTGAAATCAGATAGGGTAGGTCTTCCAAATTTGTTCTATTTTTTTTTTAAGTTTTTTGGCTGTTGTTTATTCTTTGTACAGCACATAAATTATAGAACCAGCATATCAGTTTATGAAAAAAAAAAAACTTTCTGAGATTTTGATTAGAATTATGTTGAGCCTATAAATAAATCTGGAGAGAATTTTTAAAAGTCTTCTTTGACATCTTTTTGTGATGTCGTATGGTTCTTGGTGTACTGGCTTTGCACATATTTTGTTAATTTGATCCTTAATTATTTGCTCCTTTCAATGCTTTTAGTAAATATCATTTTTAAAGTTTACTTTCCAATAGTTCTTTGCACAAATATAGAAATCCAGTTGATGTTTATATTGACTTTGTATCCTGAGACCTATTTAAATTCTTATTGGATTTTGGTATACCTAGGGCTGTCTAAATAAGCAATCATATCATCTGTGAATAAAGACAGCTTACTTGTTCCTTTATAATGTGCATGTCTTTCTTTGGCTTGCTTTATTGCACTGATTAGCACTTTCTGTACAATGTAAAATTCAAGTGGTGAGAACAGACTTAATTTGTCTTCATCCTAGGGAGTGAACCATTCAGATTCACTGTTAAGTCTGTCACCTGTAGATTTTATCAGATAGGGGAAACTCCTTTCTAATCCTACTTTACCAAGAGCTTTTAGAATGAATATCTGTTGAAATTTGTCAAATGTTTTTTTTTTTTCTGTATCTATTAAAAAGATCATTTTTTATCTCTTTTATTCCATTAATATTGAATTATGTTGTTTGATTTTTAAATATTAAATTAGCATTATACTCACAGAACAAACTTCATTTTGTTAAATGTAATATCCTTTATCTATTTTGCTTTGTCTTTCCATCACCTATGATTTCTGCTTTTAAATTTTTATTTTTGAAGTCTCTAACAATTACATATCACAGAGACATTGAATTCCTACACATTTCTAATATTGCAATATTTTTATTTTATATATAAATTAGTTTGTAATCCACTTTTGTATTTGGTGTTACAGAGTGATCCAGGGTTGTCATTCTCCACTACATAAATGAGTTTTCTGAAATGAGTTCAAGAATTTTTGCTCCTCCCTATTGATTGTTTTGCCAATTTTATTGTACATTATGCTTCCAAATATATGCATCTGTTATTTATTATGTTTCACTGAAACATTTTTTAGTCCTTATAAGAAACCAATACTGCTTTGTTTCACTATTTTACTATAGCTTTTATTTTTTCTTCCTCTCTTGTGTGATTAGGTACTCCCTCTCACAAACCTTAATTTTGTTTTATGAACTTACGAGTTCTTCTTGGACCTTTGTTCTTTGATGTATATTTTATATTAAGTTTACTGAGTTAAACAGTAAGTCTAACCAAATATTTTAGTGGAATCACACTTTAATTATAGACTAAATTGAGACATAGTTTACATACAAATATTTAATTATCCAAGAATATGGATTTTTCATTTTCTCAAGTTAACTTCTGCGTGCTTTCTTCACATTCTGAACTTTTTAAATAAGAGGTGCTACTTTTATTAATTCTTATGGTTAATATTGATTTTTTGTGAATTGCATTTTACTTTTTACTTATAATTTCTAGGTGATCATTGCAGATGTCAAATTTTTACTACTTTATCTAGTTAAGAAGCTACTTTGTTAAAATTAAAATTTAAAGTTTATCATATATGTATGTATATGGTAAACATTGCTGGACTTTCTAAAAAACATCAATAGTCTTATTGATTTTTCAGAATGACAAGCATCTTATCTGAAAATGAGGACAATTTTAATTTTCCCCTGATTTCCTTCCAATAAATTCATTTAAATCTTTTCATTTTCCTCAGGAATTCTTTCACCTACTTTTTCCATGCTTTAATATATTTAATTCATATCATTAGTTATGAATAGCTTTTAAATTCCATTTTTACTTATACTGTAATATATTATTTAAAGGTGTGCCTGAGAATATGTGTGTGTGCACATGTGTTTACAGATGTCTGGGTATTTTGTTTTCCAGATGTATAGATTTTTATTAGGCCAACAATCTGAGATAATTACTTTTAAGTTTATGTCAGAAAACTCAGAGTGAATGACATTAACTTCTAAAAATTTCTTTAGATTTGAGTGAGAAAAGAGGTGGACTGTCCTGGTTTTTCTGTTTCCTTCCTCACATCTGGTCTTTACGTTTTTACTACTGTGTGCCTTGAGAGGTTCACCTCTGTGGACTAAGTCACTCAAGATACCTGGCTTCCAGTTTCTGTTTAGGTTTGTCAGATGGGACATATTAGCAAAAGCCTAGAGTGAAGTTGCAGAAAGAAGTAAGAGTGTTTATCCCCCATTTCTTCCCGCTTTGCTATGGTTGTAATGTTTTCACTCTTCTAGGGCCACAACTTCTGAATAGCTTCCCCTTAACATCACTCATCATTGGTGACGAGACACACCATTTTCTCTTACCGATTCCTCAGGCTAAGGGCATTAATTCCTGCCTGCGGTTGTTGGTGCCTGGGTGGCTCACCAACCATTGTTGATGTCCCTACATTTGTCCAAATGCCTGCAAAAAAAATTATCCTTTCTTTCAGGTAAATCCTTTTTGAGTGTGACATGCATTTTCTCTCAAAACTCATCCTGATCCATACTCAACAAGAAATGTCAAATAAAAACATGATGGAACATTTAGAACCATCAGACATTTGATTAAAAACAACAGAAAGGAGTAGTGAAAATTCCATTTCAACATGCCATCCCATTAAGCCTTCTCTACACACATCAGATCAAAACCATCTATAAGAAAAAGAAATGCAAAAAGGCAAAACAGTTGTCTAAGGAGGCGTTAAAAATAGCTGAGAAAGCAGAGAAGTGGAAGACAAAGAGAAAAAGGAAAGATATTTGCATCTGAATGCAGAGTTCAAAAGAAGAGCAAGGAGAGATTAAAAAAAAAAAAAAAAAAACCTTCTTCAGTGATCAGTGCAAAGAAATAGAGGAAAACAATAGAATGGGAAAGACTAGAAATTTCTTCAAGAAAATTAGAGATACCAAAGAAACATTTCATGCAAAGATGGGCACAATAAGGACAGAAATGGTATGGACCTAACAGAAGCAGAAGATACTAAGAAGAGGTGGCAAGAATACACAGAAGAACTATACAAAACAGATCTTAATGACCCAGATAACCATGAGGGTGTGATCACTCACCTAGAGCCAGACATCCTGGAACATGAAGCCAAGTGGCCCTCAGGACACATCTCAATGGACAAAGCTAGTGGAGATGATGGAATTCCAGCTGAGCTATTTCAAATCCTGAAAGATGGTGCTGTGGAAGTGCTGCACTCAATATGCCAGCAAATTTGGAAAACTCAGCAGTGGCCGCATGACTGGAAAAGGTCAGTTTCCATTCCAATCCCAAAGAAAGGCAATGACAAAGAATGTTCAAACTACCCCACAACTGCACTCATCACACACGCTAACAAAGTAGTGCTCAAAATTCTCCAAGTGAGTCTTCAACAGTTCGTGAACTGACAAGTTTCAGATGATCAAGCTGGATTTACAAAAGGCAGAGGAACCAGAAATCAAATTACCAACAACCATCGGATCATAGGAAAAGCAAGAGAAATCCAGAAAGACATCTACCTCTGTTCTATTGACTACACCAAAGCCTTTGACTATGTGGATCACAACAAGCTGTGGAAAATTCTTCAAGAGATGGGATACCAGACCACCTGATCTGCTCCTAAGAAACCTGTATGCAGGTCAAGAAGCAACAGTTAGAACTGGACATGGAACAATAGACTGGTTTCAAATCGGGAAAGGAATACTCCAAGGCTGTATATTGTCACCCTGCTTATTTAACTTATATGCAGAGTGCATCTTACAAAATGATGGATTGGAGGAAGCACAAGCTGGAATCAAGATTGCCAGGAGAAATATCAATAACCTCAGATATGCACCCTTATGGCAGAAAGAAGAGAGGAACTAAAGAGACTCTTGATGAAGGAGAAAGAGGAGAGTGAAAAAGCTGGCTTAAAATCCAACATTCAAAAAACAAAGATCATGGCATCTGGTACCATCACTTTATGGCAAATAGATGAGGAAACAATGGAAACAGTGATTTGAGGGCTCCAAAATCACTGGATATGGTGACTGCAGCCATGAAATTAAAAGATGCTTGCTCCTTGAAAGAAAAGCTATGACCAACCTAGACACCTTATTTAAAAGCAGAGACATTACTTTACCAACAAAGGTCCATCTAGTCAAAGCTATGGTTTTTCTACCTGTCATATATGGATGTGAGAGTTGTACCATAAAGAAAGCTGAACACTGAAGAATTGATGCTTTTGAACTGTGGTGTTGGAGAATACTCTTGAGAGTCCCTTGGACTGCATGGAAAGCCAACTAGTACATCCTAAAGGAAATCAGTACTGAATACTCATTGAAAGGACTGATGTTGAAGCTGAAGCTCCAGTAATTTGGCCACCTGATGTGAAGAACTGACTCGTTGGAAAAGACCCTGATGCTGGGAAAGATTGAAGGCAGGAGGAGAAGGAGATGACAGAGGATGAAATGGTTGGATGGCATCCCCAACTTGATGGATATGAGTTTAAGTAAGCTCCAGGAGTTGGTGATGGATAGGGAAGCCTGGCATGCTGCAGTCCATGGGGTTGCAAAGAATCAGACAGGACTGAGCAACTGAACTGAACTGAATGAAGGATGTGCTTCCTATCTTTATGTATTTGCCTGATTTATCCCTTTGCATCTCATTTGGCAAGATCCTGAAATTCTTTTGGTCCATGTATTTCCTCTTTTATTTCTCTTTTCAGAATTTAACTTCTTAAATAGCTCAGTTGGTAAAGAACCTGACTGCAAAGCAGAAGACCCTGGTTTGATTCCTGGGTCAGGAAGATCCCCTGGAGAAGGGATAGGCTACCCACCGCAGTAT
Source organism: Bos indicus (assembly GCF_029378745.1). Lineage (NCBI taxonomy): Eukaryota > Metazoa > Chordata > Mammalia > Artiodactyla > Bovidae > Bos > Bos indicus. The sequence continues at coordinate 19,303,836 of NC_091783.1, forward strand.
TCTTGGGCTTCCCTTGTGGCTCTGCTGGTAAAGAATCCATCTGCAATGCAGGAGACTTGGGTCCTATCCCTGGGTTGGGAATATCCCCTGGAGAAGGGAAAGGCTACACACTCCAGTATTCTGGCTTGGAGAATTCCACAGACTGTATAGTCCATGGGGTTGCAAAGAGTCAGACATGACTGAATGACTTTCAATTAAGATACTGTAAGAGATGGAAAGTGTTGGAGTAGGGCTCTGGCAGGAAAAAAAAGAAAAACAGAAACATCTGTATATAAATCAACTGTTCCTCATAATTGCACCACTTTTTAAACATTTCCTTCACCATGTAAAGGAAACCTAGATCATTCAGATTATGAGAAGATCTCTTTCCAAATGGACATAAAAATTCAAGTTCTCACAGTCATCTTTGTTTGCTCAAATATTTTCTTCCAAGATTACACATAATACTTTACCCTTAGTCAATAAATTTACTCAGCATATGAGTTGATGTGGTTTCTACTTCAACTAAGAAATGTGTATATCCAAATCTTACATCTAATTTTTATCCATGCTTTGTCCATAGTTGATAAATGAAAGGTTTCGTGTAAGACCGCCTTTAAAGCTTATGATTCTTTGTCATGCCCTCCAAGCTTTGAGGTGAGTGGTTAAATCCTTAAGCTTCTTTCTTGTATTCTTTTTGTAGCTTTTTAGAACAGTTCAAATCAGTTACCCCGCCATTACACACATCCTATGTAATTACCACTGTCACCATGGTAATTAAGTACCTCAACCTGTTGGTCTCCCTTTACTGTGCCTTCCACCATTCATTATCTCTTCACCAGTGATCATTTCAATAAGTGTAAGCAGAGATTACATAGATTATCATTGCCCTCAGGGAGATGAATTGTGTTTATAAATATGAGCAATTTTGTTCTAGAATTCCATTATTTAATATATAGGGGTATGATTTCAGTTCAGTTCAGTGCATTTCAGTCACTCAGTCATGTCCGACTCTTTGTGACCCCATGGACTGCAGCACACCAGGCCTCCCTGTCCACCACCAACTGCCAGAGTTTACTCAAACTCATGTCCATTGAGTCAGTGATGCCATCAAACCATCTCATCCTCTGTCGTCCCCTTCTCCTCCCACCTTCATCTTTCCCAGCATCAGGGTCTTTTCCAATGAGTCAGTTCTTTGCATCAGGTGGCCAAAGTATTGGAGTTTCAGCTTCAGCATCAGTCCTTCCAACGAATATTCAGGACTGATTTCCTTTAGGATGCACTGGTTGGATCTCCTTGAAGTCCAAGGGACTCTCAAGAGTCTTCTCCAACACCACAGTTCAAAAGCATCAATTCTTTGGTGCTCAGCTTTCTTTATAGTCCAACTCTCATATCCATACATGACTACTGGGTACTAATAATTCTTATTAGTTAGAGTCCCTCCAAAAAAGAGATGCTGTGACTCTTTCTCATTGATATGATATCAGTTTGCTTCCACAGAAAGTCCTTTCTTTTCAGTTTTCTTCATGGATAAATATTCAATTACACATTTTCTTTCATTTCTATGAAGTCCATATTTAACAGGTATTTTTCAATATATTCTCAACCTGCCATCTAGATACAGATGTTCTAATTGCTACTAATATTCTAATAAATTTGCAATATAGTGAAAAGTCTTTAATTGGGAAATGGGAATCCTATAAGAGGGAGGACTCGTAAACTGTTCAACGTCTCACTTTTCTTCACTTGCTTATATATGCAGTTCATGTTTATGGGGGAGTATATCTATCTAGAGGAAAAGTATTGGCTCAACATACGATTTGGATGAATGAATAAAGAAGATGTGGTATGTTTATATGCGTGTGTGTGTGTATGTATACACACACAATGGAATATTACTCAGCCATAAAAAGGAGGAAATGTTGCCATTTTCAGCAACATGGATAGACTCGGAAGGTATAATGCTAAGTGAAATAAGTCAGACAGAGAAAGACAAATACTATGTGATATCACTTATGTGTGTGGTATCAAAAATACAACAAAGTGTAAATATGAAAGTGTTAGTTGTTCAGTCAAGTCCACGAATACTGGAGTGGGTTTCCATTTCCTCCTCCAGGGTATCTTCCTGACCCAGGGATCACCCTTATCCATTTCAGATCTGTAACACTGATAGCCTGTTTTTGATTGATAGAGTGTTTCTTACAGTCATGACATTAATCCTAAAATACATAAATTATGACATGGCTACACAAAACACTCAGCCATAAAACCTGAAGGTAGATATTAACAACAGGCAAATCAAAGGATATTCCATCAGTGTGGGTCACATTGTCCGAATAGGTTCAAACCATTCTGTGCTGCAAAAGACAATCTCACCTTACAATACTTCATATCTGGTAGAGTCTAGAGCTGCAGTCCTCCTACACTGTGGAATCCCACAAGTGGCCAATGCATTATGACTTTCCAGTGAGCACACTCCCTTGAGTTGCCTTAATCCTAACTATCCTTCAAGACCCGATTCAAAACTCTTTTTCTCTCATGCATTCATCTCTGACTAGTACACAACAACCATCTTGTCCTTTTCCTTATGCCCAATTTTTCTCCTGCTTCATTCCTTTAGTATGCCAACCCTATAAAATTGCCACCATTTTTGTACATTTTGACATCAGTGTGCTTTCATCATAAACTTCTGAGGAGCAGATATGGCTGACATGATGGTGTGTGCATTGCAAGCACACAAATGTGTGGTGAAGAACTGATGGATAGCTATTTCCCTCTCTTACCTTTTTGTTTGTTGATAGTAGCATCTTCTACTCCAGATTTTCTTGGACGATAGGTTATTTTCCCCAAAATATTCTCATAAAGTTAATATTTATTTATGTATAACTTTAGTACAGTGTGGTGGCTGAGACGGTAAAGCATCTGCCTACAATTCAGGAGACCCGGGTTTGATCCCCAGGTCGGGAAGATTCTCTGGAGAAGGAAATGTCAACCCACTCCAGTACTCTTGCCTGGAAAATCCCATGAATGGAGGAGCATGATAGGCTACAGTCCATGGGGTCTCAAAGAGTTGGATGTGACTGAGCAACTTCACTTTCACTTAATACAGTGTATGGCTTTATGCTTTTATATAATTTACCACTTATTTGCCAGTTATAAATCTTATTTTCTTTACTTCATATTTCAGAAGATATCTTGAAACAAACTCATCCTTTCTCCTATTTTACCCTTTCCAGTTGGCCCCAACTCTTGCTCATAGCAAAATGGCTTTTAGTTCCTGTTTTCACTTCTGAATATATGAAACCCAAAATTTTACTAAAGAATGCCTAATTTGACTTCCTAATATTTCTATGTAATTCTTTTTTAATAGATTATGAGCTCTAACTTTAAGAACTGGGTCATCTTCTTTTACACTACCCTTTCTACTCATATATTATGTGCTTAAATATACAGGTGAATTGAAAGTACTTTCCATAATTGCATAGGAACCCTTCAGTCATATCAAATGGGACACGGAACAGTTCCAAAGAAAGCAGCTCCGGGCTGATTTTCAGCTGGGGTCGATTCTGGAGATACTATGTTTACTAAAATCTGGCCCAGTGGTGAACAGCTCATTAGTCTATTCCTTTTCTGTCTTTATCTCCTTCAGCTTCTTCATTCTCTATTAGTTCTTTCTTGTCATTAGGTAGTCAACATAAAGTGGATATTTCTATGGCTGAAGTCTCTGCTTTGGGGCTCATAAAGTTGTCATTCAAATAATTTAAGGATTACTTGGAAGCTCTTTGCCTATACGATATAGCTTGATAATTGCAGTCATGTAAGACAGCTAAATGCTGAGAGTACCATGAAAGTTGGTCTCAAATCTATTATTTCATTTCCTTCTAATCATATGCATCAGGATGGTCCAAAGACTCTTCACATTTTATTTATGTGTTGCCCTTTAATTATAGTGATATGTCATCTCCCGTATTTCTTTTTGCTGTTGATACTAATAACTATTTGTTAATTGTTCTTTCTAAAACTGTAGTTAGATACTACATGAAAAAAAAAGAGGCACATGTAATGGTTCCATTTTAATATTAGTTGGGAAAAGGACACTCCCTGTTTTCATCACTGATTCACTCTGGCATGAGTCACTTATTACATTTTTTTTTCCATCTTCTGTCTTCCAAACTCTTACACTCATCTTTCATGCTCCATGTTTCCAGGCTTCATCGCCCCATACTATTTCCTTTTCCTATAAAATTTGTTGTAAAATAAGCACAACCTAAGATGCTGTGTTACCCCACCAGAGGCATTTGCTATATTCGTCTCCTCCACACTAAAATTAGTTAAGACAAAAGGATATATACACAGTAAAAAGAAATGCGACACTCTGAGACAGAAGCGGAAGAAAATCTTTTGTTCTGAGAGATTATTTTAGATCTTTGAGTCATATTAAAAGCAGCAGCACCCAGTCACAATAGGATTTGAGGAATAGTGCTTGGATGCAAGAAATCCATGACAAGGAAGTTCATGCCTCCAGAAAAAAAAGGCTCCCACAGAATCTGCTTCCTAGACTCAACCAGAGGAATCAAAGAAACTGTCCCTTTAACCTGCAAAGAAAGCCTGACATGCCCAGCAAAAAAAAGATTACTTATTGTGTCTCAAAATACTGGCTTCTGGCTTGCCGTCAAAAATGTTATAACCATGTTGTTTGTGATTTTAATTAGTTTTCCAAACATATGACAAACTAAATTGAATAAATCAAACTGACCTTTAAATTTCTAGAATTATAGCCTATTTAAATGTCCATAATGCTGCAATAATAACCTAAGTTAATAACCATTTCACTTTCCTCCCTGAGAGCCTCTCTGGGTGATACACAATGTTATTAATTTTGGCGTGATTACAAATTATTCCCATAGTTCAGGTTTAATACAGTATTGATGTTGTTATTAATATGGATTTGTCAGTAAAAATACAAAACTGAGTCAGTCCCAGCTAATGTCAGTTTTAAGGTTAAAAATAAAAAATAAAAAAAGCAGCTTGTATTGAGGAAAGTCGGAAAACCCATAAGACTAGAATTTCATTATAAGGATACTTGGCTTGGTATGAGAAAGGGTTCAAAATGAGTAAAATAGCACAAAGGTATTGTAAATCTATCTGTTAGCAACTTAAGTTTCTTTTAAAAAGCCTATATTGGTCATTTCTGTGTTTTTCAGTTTCTCAGAGGACAGATTAAATCATGTGACAATTCTACAAGGATTGTCTAAAACTAAGTTTAGAAGGTTAATTATCAGAGTTAAGTGACGAGTGTAATAGTTTTACTCATAGTACACTATTTTGTGAAGTATGTGGAGCAAACTGGTCATAAATGCATGACTTGGAGTGAAAGCGAGAAAATTAGGATGTATAAACTCTTGTATGATAAGGCAGTCTAGCACGGTGTTGAAGAGTTCCAGCTGAACCAGGTGACTTTAGTTTGATCTTTGGTCTTGTTTGTGCCAGTTTTACTCATTATTAGGTGTCTTTGGTAAGACACTTCGTCTAAAATATTACATTAAAAATGTTACTTATCTCAGAAAGTTTGCAATAAGTGAATAAGATAATGCATGAACAGTGTTTAATAATACATGGCTCATAGTAAATGTTCAAAACATGTAAGTTTCTGTTAACAGGCTATCACGATGTGCAAAAGCAAACATCACTTTAATCATTTTATTTTCATACTTGGAGAAATAAAGTAATTTCCATAAGGACTCACAGTTATTAAAAATTTGTGATGGGATTAAAACCATGTCATTTCCAATTACTAAGTTAGTTACCATACTGTCCCCCATCTGCTTTGATTGTTTTCCAAGGCATGAGCCCAGGTAAAGCATATATGGAGTTTGATTTTTTCACATAAAAATTAAATCTCCCAGATTTATGCTTTTAGTAATTGAAAACAACTCATAGAGCAATTAGAAAAGCTGGACATTTTTTTCTGCTTTAGGATATTATATAGTTATAATGAAGTGGACATTTACAGCTCAAATATTGGGAGAGTAATTCAGAAAAATTAGAACAACATATGACCCTGCTTTTTCCTTATAAAGTTCTTCTGATGTTAAAAGAGGCAACTGAGAAGCTGTCCAATACTATTCTTTCTACTTTTGTATGTACTGGATTTTTTTATGTTCCATAAGTGAAAGTGATCACCGCTTGGCTATGTCCAAATCTTTGGACTGTAGCCCACTAGGCTCCTCTGTCCATGGTACTCTCCAGGCAAGAATACTGAAGTGGGTTGCCATTTCTTTCAACAGGGGATCTTCCCGACTCAGGGATCAAACCTGGTTCTCCTGCACTGCAGGCAAATTCTTTACCATCTGAGCCACCAGGGAAGCCCATGTTATATAAAATAAAAACAAATAGGAAAGCAAACAAAAAACCTTGCCATAAATGTCACCTAACCTTGCCTTTTCAACACCATCTCCTATTGTTCATTGATCCTTGAACATTATTTACTGTTTGCCTGGAATGTCCAATGCTAATTTGTTCACCACATAACAAAATACTTTCATTCTTTAAACTCCAAAGTTATTTCCTCCATGAAGTCCAGATAGCATCCAAATGAAGTAGCCTTACTATATTCACTCACCACTTCCTTGACTTTCCCATAGCAATGAAGAGGTTCCCTTTCATGCATTTGAGAATACATCTCTCTTCACTAACATTTTAGAGTTTAGAAAGGACAATGACTCATCATTTTTATCCCTATGTTATGACAAACACAGGGATGATGGGTTTAAATTCTTATGAAATTCCTTTAACCTCTAAAGAATACAGAAATCCACAGGTTACATAGAGCAGCTTGGAAGACCTATGCCAGTTACAAACCCTAAAGCTTTAGTTAGCTTCAGTAGCTGTACAGTAAGTCCATTTGTAACAAAGCAGCATGCATGAAGTATCTGGTTTGCCATAATAAATCCTCACTAAGGGCCCATGTTCATCACTATTTTAAGAATTTTTTCTGTGATGTTTGAGAATTTCTTCTGTTCCTCTATATCTAGATGTCAAAATAATAGGAGACAGAGGAAGTGGTAACAGTGGTCCCAACATGTACATTCTGGGCTCCCTCATTACTCTTGTATTTATTAAGGTAATTTAGTCTTGTATATATATGGCCAAAAGGAATACAATCTTCTTTTAAAAGTTAACCTGTAAATACAAAGTAAAGAAAGGTTTAAGAAAGATTCTTACTCCATATTTTATTGTTGGGAGCTTAATTCCTCCTTCCCCTTCTGCCCCACGTCTGGGAGGGTTGATAAGAAAGCCCAGGTGATCTCTCCTTTATTCTCTGCTCTCTAAAACTATTTTAATATCTGCTTGTGAGTCTATTCTGCTGTCCCCAGAAAGGCTCATTATGTGAGAATTAAACCATTTCACGGCTTATTGATGTGTATACACATAGTATTATCAGCTCTGACTTTCAAATCAAACTTGGTGGGATGGTGGACCATTTCATTTCTGTACTATAACCACAACTTGGGAAAATCTCATGAATATAGGAAAAGGTAAGCTGTTGGATAGAAACTAAAACATGCATTCATGGGAACTGCAGGAGATATTACCTGAGAAGCAGGATGTTGAAGGTCATACATTTCAGATGAGAACATTTGGATTTTAACCTATGGGCAACAGGAACTCTTTTTAAAAACTTTGCCTAGGAAAGTGACACAATCCCATACATGCTTCAGGAAGATGAATCAGACAACCGTGTGCTGACTGGTAGTGAGAAGGCCAGAATGGGGGTGGTTACAAGAAAGACCATGGACACTTTGAGAACATAAAGTCCGGAGGAGAAAGCAACAGGTTTAAGAGAACCTCCATGTTACAGATGCTAAAACAAGGTCCATGGATGTTTTAATGCATAGTATTCAAAGAGCATATTAAGCTCAAACTGGACTAGTGCAATTATGTACATGGGACCAGAGTAATACAAACAGAACAATGCTGTGCTAAGTCATCATGTCCAGCTCTTTGTGACTCCATGAACTTTAGCCCACCAGGCCCCTTTATCCATGGGGATTCTCCAGGCAAGAATACTGGAGTGGGTTGCTGTGCCCTCCTCCAGGGGATCTTCCCAACCCAGGGATCCAACCCAGGTCTCCTGCATTGCAGGTGGATTCTTTACCATTTGAGCTACCCAGCAAGCCCAATACTAACAGGGATAGAGTTAGTTATCTTATAGAAGTGTCCTGTGTCACAAGACCTACCCATACACAACAAGAAATTTCATAACAGTCTTCTGAGGTATAGTAACCAATATCCAGACCTGAAAAAGGTAACTTTCCACAAGCCAGACTGGGTTTCAAATCCCCTAATATTTGTTGTTGTTCAGTTGCTAAGTTGTGTCTGAGTCTTTTTGACCCTACAGACTGCAACATACCTGGCTTCCCTGTCTTTCACTATGTTCTGGAGTTTGCTTGAACTCATCTCCTTTGGATCAGTGATGCCATCCAACCATCTCATCCTCTGTCACCCCCTTCTCCTCCTGCCCTCAATCTTTCCCAGCATCAAGGTCTTCTCCAATG